>NC_064564.1:10357622-10970946 GCF_937001465.1 Orcinus orca | reverse complement strand
AAGTGAGAAGAGATCTCAGAAGCAAATATAGATCACTTACAGGCAAGGAAGTTCACATAATCTGTTATCAAAAGCAGCATTCTAGGGGCTTCCCTGGTGGCACAGTGGTTGGGAATCCGCCTGCCAATGCAGGGGACACGGGTTCGAGCCCTGGTCCGGGAGGATCCCACATGCCATGGAGTAACTGGGCCCATGCACCACAACTACTGAGCCTGTGCTCTAGAGCCCAGGCTCCGCGATAAGAGAAGCCACAGCACCAAATGAAGAGTAGCCCCTGCTCACCGCAACTAGAGAAAAGCCCACGCGCAGCAATTAAGACCCAACACGGCCAAAAATAAATAAAAATTAAAAATTAAAAAAAAGCATTCTAAGTAAACTTGTTCCCTTAGTAGAGAGGGACCAAATCGAGTCTTGCACCAGCCTATTTTTAATAACAAAATCCATTTACTTAAGTTTAACCTAATCTCAGCCCAACCATGTGTAAAACTCCCTTTAAAAAAAACATATATCCTACTTTCCTGCTGTATACTGAAATGTTTCCTTTATTATTTTAGTAGCTTTAATTACATACTTAAATTTGAATCCAAAGCTCTAAAAAACCCTTAATTTCTAGTGAAATCCAAGAAGCGATCAATTATTAACTGTCCTTTAGCATTCTGTAGGTTGGCAAACAACAATAATTTTTTTTTTTTTTTGCGGTACGCGGGCCTCTCACTGTTGTGGCCTCTCCCGTTGCGGAGCACAGGCTCCAGACGCGCAGGCTCAGCGGCCATGGCTCATGGGCCCAGCCACTCCGCGGCACGTGGGATCTCCCCGGACCAGGGCACGAACCCGTGTCCCCTGCATCAGCAGGCGGACTCTCAACCACTGGCCACCAGGGAAGCCCAATAATAATTTTTTAAAACATCTGCTTTTTATAGAAAATAGTGTGGCACCAAACATAGTCCCAGACACCTTTAGCTTCTATATTCAGTACTTAATGTTTCAGTACCCTGCCTGGGAATGACCTAGCTATTCAGTATCCCCCATCATCCAACCCAAACTAGCACAACTCTAAAATTTAAGTTACCAAATATCTGGAGGGACCACCCTTAAGCAGACATTCCCAAATCATAGCCATTTCTAAAGAGGTCACCCAAAAGCTCTCATCCTATTTGCATCTAATTTATTTATAAGAATTTCATCATACCAAGCTAATTTTTTTTTCTGTTGACAAACTGCAACAGAAACAACATAAACCCATTCACCCTCAGTAAACCCAGGCACAATAAAAGACATGTCTGTATTGACCACACCAACAATTGCCTTCATACTTCCTTGCCAAGAGAACCCCAATACTGTTCAGTTATTAGGCCCATGATTTTCATTGGTCCCTCCTTAGCCCCAGTGGGTGAATGAGGATTAGGTTAAAGCAATCCTGGTGTAATTCCTTTTCTTCTTGGCAATATTTGATTTAATACAGGTGCAACCTTGCTTAAGAACTGTGAAGGCAAATAAGGGAACTTTTGGGTTTCCTTTGCTCTTGAAAGGGACAAAAGGTTCATACTTTCCTGAATCTGGTCATTGTTGGATGAGGACTGGTGCCGTGGAAGCTGTCTTAGGATCATGAGGGAACAAATCCAAGGACAAAACTGACATGTAAAAATGGCAGAGGAAAATATGGCAAGAACCTGGATCCTTGATGTCACTGATTCACTGACTGAATCTATGCTGGAACCATTAGGAATTAGTCGTAATTGTGTTTTCTATTACAAGCATTTAAAAGCATCCTAAGTAAGTAATGTTAAAGGCATCTCTCACAATTTATACTTACTTTTTGGAAACTCTTACTAGAAATTTCTATTGCTGGTTATAAGGTTATAAGGTTTATCCTAAATAGTTTGAATTTTCTAAAAGACATGTCTGTATTAGTCAAACCAACAAGCTTAAGCTAGCTTCAATACCAGATATCAATTCCATACTGAATATTTCCCAGATCATGAGGACCTGAAGTTCATTTTGGCCTGTTTTCTAAATAGTAGTTAAGTATTTAATTTGTAAGCATTTACTTTTAAGTCTATTAAATAGAGCTCATTTACAAGTTAACCTCAGCAATACTATCCAAAGACAAAGACACCTAATCATAATGAAACACATATATCCAGATAGATCTCACAGCCAGCAAACTTATATGCAAGACAAATGTAAACATACACACAGAACAAAATCTAATTCCTGCAGAACAAAAACAAAAGGGTGAAGTCCAACAATTTCCTCAACTTTTTCAAACAAGGATCCTACTTTTTAACAGCGAACAACATGCAAATGTAAAGATAAGGAATCATTACCACACGTGTCATGGCAATTCACCTGGCAAATGCAAACCAAAAATAACAGTTGGAATAGGTTGAACTTACTTAGTTACCTTCAAGCTTGCTCCTCAGAATATTTTCGTTCTCTTGGGGTCAGAATTCTGAAAAAAAGGTATTTTATCAAGCCAGCTTTCTCTTAACTGCATATGCAAAAAGAACCAGTTTTGGAATTTTAAGAGAGTTTCATCTTAATTAATTTAGTCCAGAGTCTAAAGAATGTAGTGGTGGTGAAATGTTTAAAAAAAATCTTCTTTCTCTCCCTTTCTAGGAGCATACTGAAGATCTCCCAGTTTGCAAAATACATGCTAGGGGGACTACAAGATGGAACAGAGCTCTGATTATCCATACTTAATTATTCATGGCTGGTGTTATCTAATATTAATAAAGCAAACAAATGCAATGCAAAATGGTCTTTCAGGATCACAGTTCCCCAGTGCCAAAAAGGGAGATACCCATTCATTGCAAAAGGAAAATCCCAACCAATGCTCGACCACAGGCAAAACCCAACACAATAGGGAAGGACACCCTGGTGCCGTCACACGCAAGCCCTGTTACCGAAGACGTCTCAACTGACCAGTGCATACTGATACACACACATACAAACAAGAAACGAATGGTCCCACTAACAAAGGCACAAGCTGGAGTGGCTTACCCCAAAACAATACACACACAAAAAAACACAAACTACAGTCACACAGAAATCAGTGGAGGTGTAGTCTAAAATTCCATTTCTACTCCCAGATGGAGGTCTCCAAACAGACTGGCTTAGCTCTCAAAAGAGAACAGACCCAGAGTGTCTCACTTCCTACAAGGGAAGTAACCCAAATGGAGTGGAGAGAATTCCCAGCCTGTGCAAGATGGAGCGACTTACCCCCAAGTGACACCAAATGTGGACCACAGCTCTGGACGTTTCTCTGCTCCAAATGACCTTGTGCACTGGGGCAGCTGACGCCTCTCAGGGAGAGTCCCTCACAGTTCCTGGATGCAAAATGAGCTCCAGCAGCTGCTGGGAACTTGGGAAGGGGCTGTCCCTGGCCGGGGTCCACCCACCACAGGCACAGATTCCTGGCTGGCTCACCATAATTGTTACTGAACGCAAGTCTGTGCCTAATAACACAGTGAGACCGAACAATACTGAAACATTAGAGTTTGAAGCAGAGAGGTTAATTGTGGGGCCAGGCAAGGAGACAGGTGGCTCATGCCTTAAAAAGGCCAAACTCCGAAAAGCTTTCAGCAAAGCCCTTTTTAAAGGCAAGGTGAGGAGGTGTGTGAATTGTTGCGAACTTCTTGGTGTCAGATCCTTTGTTCTTGTAGCTGTCCCTGTAGGCCAGGTTTCTGTTATTCTGTGTTCAGGTCAGGTCAAGGTCAGGCTATCCTGTATATTTCAAGCCATAGGCAACATTCTTTTACAAAAGGTGCAGAGCCAGCATGACTTAAGCAGAGGCAACAGGGCACAAAGGTTGGAGCTAAAGAAATAGATCCAATATGGAGTCAGATTTATTCTTCCCTATTACAAGACCACACACACCCCAACTTCAGATTCAAGTCCCCCATGCATGGCATCACAAGGTCCTGCGGGGGAAACTTAGTCCCTTCCTTCAGTGATCCGACGCTGGAGTTTTTCTGCAGTGTTTCTTCCAGCATGGCCATGCAGCCAAGGACTGAGCATCTCCAGTGACAGAGAGCTCGGCCCGTTCTCACAAACTCTGTTAGGAAGTACTCCGCCCACACCCCTGGGTTTTTAGCATAAATCTGTTTTCACAGCAACCAGCCTTTACCATTGGTTTCCGCCCCCACCCTGGGAAAACCTTCCTCTCCACAACCTCCAGAGCATTCGGACAGCAAGCGTGCCCCCCCCCCACCCCTTCTATCCATGTGAATCCTGTTCCTTTGTCCCAGCATCGCATGGTTTGTGTCCCCTTCTGGTCTGAACGCTTCTGCCCTGCATGTGTCACGTTTGGGGCTAATGCTGCCCCTGAGGTGTGGTGCCCACAGTCAGACACAGCACACTGGGTGTGGTGATTGTCCATCAATAATTTGGCACTTCGATGGCTTTTCTCACGAGACAGATGATTGCCTTTCGCAACATGAGCCCTTGAAGGCTGACATGGGTCACTTCTGGGGACAGTGTAATGATGGGTCTGAGTAAGGCCAGAGGGTCTTGCTCCTTTGCCACGTGCAGTGGTTCCCAGACAGTGGCCACAGGACACAGGTCACCAACGGTCAGGGGACTTCCTGTGCAAAGGTTGCCAACTGTGATTGTGCTTCCATGCTGGAACCTGGGTGCCCTTGAAGTGTTCTTCATCCGTCTCTGGAGGGCCTGCTACACGTATACATTCCATGACCAGTGCAATGTGTTTATAAGCGGGTGCATAATAAATTACTGGAAACAGCTGAGGTTTTAATCCTCCATTAATACAGAAAGTTTGACTCCTGTCAGCCATGGTCTCTGCTTAAAATATTTAGGAGTTGGTTTCCACAGCAGTCTGCCAAAGCCTTCCATGATGGATGGCGGAAGCCGAGTCGGGGGCACTTCACTCACTGTGGAGGTGCGGGGGCCAGGGGGCATCTGCTGCTTCTCACACCAGGTCAAGGAGCCAAGACTGTTCTGTGAGAAGAGTAGGAAGCCACTCGAGGACACGTAGAATTTCCGTCTCCAGTCTGAGGGTTAAGGACAGGGATGTCCAGCATCTTCTTTGTCAGGGGCTCCTCTGTTGAAGCCATTTGCCTGTTAGTATCCGGGTTTCCCTGCGGATGTGTCCTTTACACTAGTTTTCTCACTTTCAGAGCTGCTATCATGACTGGTCACCCAGGTACGACACAGGTATTTCTATCTATCCACCCCACACCAAAGCCCTCCCTTATCCTGGGCAGTAAGGGCCCCTGGGGTCCTTTAGAACCTGACACTGATACCTGCAGGGAAGGGCCTGATCCTAAAATACATGAGAGGATCCAGCACTGAACACCTGGGTGATGCCCTCGTGAGAAATTTAGGAAATGCCACTTGAGGTAACGGGTCTATCAATGGTGCTACCCCTTCATCCTTACAGACATGAAGTTCCCTGCAAGCTTTCCTGCCTGCTGCATAGTAAAGGAAGCGAAACAATAAATACGGGTGCGCTGCCCTGCCATGTGGGAAGCGCTCACGTACCCAGCACTTGATGCCCAGACCCGTCCCTGCCTCACCTCCCGTCTCCTCCGCTCTGGCCATCCCCAGCCATGTCGCTGGCGGCACCATTACCGACCCTCCTCCTCGCTGCGGGAAGTTCCTCAGGCATCCCATGCCCTCCCGGGACGTCCAGACCCCACGGCTTTCCTATAACACTCTCCCTTCCACCAAACTGCTCTTCGGTAGGTCTACGAACGCCTCGTACCATGTCTGCGCACCTGCACAGGGGGTGGAGCCCTCTCCCCGCTCTTGGTCCAGCCTCGCCCTCCCTTCCAGGCCCCTGATTGCGCAGCCCCCAGCGCGCTCTGCTCACTCACAGGGGACCAGGGTGCTTCTGTCCTGGTGCCGCGCTTGGCGTGCGCTGTGTCATGTCGGGCGGGAGACAGTTCTCCAAGGGCCTCTCCTGTGTCTGACATCTTGCAGGCGGAGACGCTGACACCTCTGTTCTGGATGGACCGTCTTTACAAGCATACTTACACGGTGGACAGCCTGGAACCTCGGAGATGGAGGTTCCCTCTGGAGAAGGGGTGGCAGCCGTGCTTCCCATCGTACAAGCCTTGCCTGCCTTGGGCTCCAGGTTCCTCTCCTGTAATGCCACCCGCTGCCATGCAGTCACCATGTGGCCACCTGAGTCACCCTGCAGGAACTGGGGAACTAGCACAAGAAAAGACTGGCACCCAGACTACTGATATAATTTAAGTCCTTTA
Organism: Orcinus orca; assembly: GCF_937001465.1. NCBI lineage: Eukaryota > Metazoa > Chordata > Mammalia > Artiodactyla > Delphinidae > Orcinus > Orcinus orca. The sequence continues at coordinate 10,964,719 of NC_064564.1, read as the reverse complement.
TCTCTGACCCAGGGTCCTGTGTCTCCTGCCAGCACCCAGGACACTGGTGGGCTAGCTCCTCACTTACAAGTGGGGGAAAATCTCAGCCCTTTCACAGCTCTTGACAGGACCTTACTCTGGGAGTCTCATCTCCCCCAAATAAGAAAGTCAAGGGTGGAGACAGGAATCCTGTATTATATTTCCTAACACCTCTGATGTTTTCCCCTACACATTCTAGTGCACAGTAAGGTTTTTTGATGATGAAATAAATGATATTGATAATAAAGGCAAATAATCATAGCAAGAAGCTCCCTAGTTTGACTCAGTTTCCACCCATAATGATCTTTTCTGTTCTGCATGGCTCTGGGTCTCTCAAGCAATAGGGTCGTTTTTTAATTGCACATGTGCAAGAGGGGATGGGCAAGGAGCAAGTGTGGGGAGCCTAGGGAATAAGATGAAGGGAATAGGTTCCATAACCAAGCTGTGGCAGAGATTCCTAATTGCCACTCAATATTCATTCTTCCTTTTTTTTCCTTGTAAAAATAATCCTAATTATTGTTTTAGCTGAGAACATCATGGCTAGCTAAAATCATACATTTCTCAGTCTGCTTTATAGCCAGATCTGGCGTATCACAGAGTTCTAGCCGAGGAGACACAGTGGAAGTGGAAGAGAGCGTGCCCTCATTTTCACTCCTTTTTTCTTCCTACTGCCTGGATTGCAAATATAATTGCTGGCACTCCAGCAGCCATGTTGGCCCATGAGGTGAATTTGGAAATAGAATTCATGCATAGTGAGTAACAAGACAGGAGGAGCATGAGCCCCTGATACCATGAAGCCACCAAACCATCCGTGAACTGACTCCTGACTTCATTCATGAGAGAAAAAGAAACTTCTATTTTCTTTAAGCCACTGTTATTTTGGATCTTCTAGCAACCTAATCCTAACTACTACACAAACTCAATTTTCACTGAGTGTGGAGTATATTATAAATCACACTTCCTAAGAAAGGTGCCATCCTATGTCCTTTTGACACTCAAAACATTGAAAAGTGAGGGCTACGATCAAACCACGTACATGTCTCCATGCAACCCAACAGCAAACCCATTTTAAACAACTGAATTCAATTCTATTTTATGAAGAACTTAGTCTGACTCACACATGTGTGTAGTGTGTCTTAGGAATACTTACATAAACATATTTAGGAATGGCTTGTTTCAAATATTTTCTAACAGCTTGAACGTAAAGATTTTACTACCTAAAATAAAATGTCATAGGTACTTTGAAAATGCTTCGTAACTTCGCATGCCGCCAGCACAGCCCAATTCAGGCTGGGCCTGGCTTCCAACCTTGGCATCCTTCCTCTTGTACCCTAGTGATTTTAATCCCTTGGGCCAACCCCAAGCCAAGGCAAGAGACGCCCCAGCCCTACCAGCTCCACAGCCTGGGACCTTGGCTTCTGGTGACCATTGCTACCATCGGCTGCCTTATGCAAAATGCGATCCTTAATAAACCCTTCTGTGGAATGTGGAGAGGGAACACGGCGGGGCAATGCTAAAAGCACTCATGGTCTCGATTCTCGCCCCAGCTCCGTGGTGTACCAGTTGTGCTGCCGTCAGGAATGCATGGGCGTTCGGTCTCTGTGTCCTCACCTGACAGAAAAGGAATGAAGCAGTCTTTGAGGTTTCACAGAGCAATTCATGAGGAAGAGCTCTGTAACTAGAAGGGCCCCATCACGTCACAGACCATGAAGATGGGGACTTCTGACATTTAGAAATCCAATGGAAAAGGAAGGAAACCATGGACTTAGCCTACTGGGCATATATTAATTTTGGAAGGGTGTCAACTCCTATCATCTGTAACTTCTTGGATGTCTATCAACCCAAACCTATTAGGATCTTCTTTGGAGAGTTATCTCAGAGAAACTGTTTCCTTCTGCCCTCTTTCCAACATACACAGTGGAGGCTAAGGGTATTGCTTTAACTCATCAAACCAAATAAGGTTTATTAATATTGACCAGAGACTTATTAATATGTCTTTTGTTACCCAAACGTTATTGACCAGAGATGTTTCAATATTGATTTACATAACAAATCACCAGCCACAGGCGTTAGATTCTGAAAAAATCCCCTGGTCAATAAATGAGTTAATTAAAAGAATTTAGATATCGGTCTCAGAACAGCAAGATTTGCCTGGTACCTTCTGAAAGACCAAGGGCAGATGGTGGCATTTCTATGTTCACCATTATAGCAGTGTTACTATTCACTATTTTAAAAGATCATCAGGGATACAGGCGAGGCTCATTCTTTAGTCAGTGGTTTCTCAAACACCATGAGGAGAACCTGCTGTCTTCCTGGTGAAGTTCTCAGTCAGGACTGTAGAGAGAAGCCCACAGTTCTGAGATGGAGCACAGAAGTCAGATGCAGGGGGCTCTCTGAGTTGGGCTAACTTGTCAACCTGCTCACCTCTGGTAGGTGGCCTACGTTTAGATCCCAGCTTTGCTATTCGCTTTCACGTAATCCTGGTCCCATAACTGAACTTCAGTTTCCTCATCTATAAAATGGGAATGACAGAACATACTAGATGCTTGTTACTTTCAATCCCATTCCTCCTAGTTTCTCAAAAAACAAACAAATAAACAAAAAAACAATATCTACAGGATCAGAGACCATTGCTACATGCGCCGAAGCCTTGGGGACACTGGGCCTCCCTCCCAGCGTCCTTAGAGAGTCAAGAAGAGATGAAAGCTGATTCAGAGATGTTCCTTGGAGAAACAACTTCAAGACTTGTGTGGGATGGAACTCTACTGGATGACCTCAAACCAAAGGGGCAGAACTGTGAAGCAGACAAAGGCTGTGCTCAGTTCCCCTGCCTCCCAATTCCAGACCCCCTCTCCCTCCCGAGAAGATGTCCGTTCTTGGACACCAGTGTCCCTTAGCTGCTCATGGAGGCTCAGGTCATCTTTCCCTCCCGGGGAAGTCCAGTGCCCAGGGTTGGTCTCAGGCACCACACTCTCATCTCTCAGTCATCCTCATCACAACTTCCTTATGCACCAGACTCTTCTAGAAGAAGGTCTGATAAGGCGATTCACTCAGTGGTTAAGGAGCTCGTAAGATTCTTGGGGTTTCCCTGTTCAAGACAATTAGCAGTTCCTCCCATAGGAAATTTTAAGGCTAAGGCATCACCAAGAAGCCCTTTTATTCTCTTTCCTAAGCTCCATCTTGAACCCACGGGTAAAAAGATTTTTCTTTGCCAAAGAGGCGACGTAATAAGCAGTCACGCAGTGCTGGCCATGGGCTGAGGCCACCAGCGCCACCTGGGCCTGAACTTAACTGCTGCCCCCAGCAAGACACCCAAGCAGGAAGGCTTTCTGAGCCCTGTCGCTGGCTTGTGAACCCACTATTAGACTTCCAAGATGAGCCTTTAGGAATTTCTAGCCTTAAAAAAGGATTTTGAGAATAGGCTGGTGAGGTAGCATTTTTTAAGGCAACAAGCTGTGTAAGTGTCCACCTAGTCCACCGATGGAGAGGCACACCTGAGCCCAAAGCACTGCCTCTGCCTTTCCCTGTCCTAAGACAGGTGACACCGAGAAAGGGGGGAAAGTCCTTTCAGCCTCAAAGGTCTTTCCAGTTGAAAACACTCAGTGCTGAAGTAGCAAAATAAAATCACCCATCGACAAAAGTGTCGAGGGACCCAGCCCACCTCAAAGGCCTTCTCCCCTGAGCCGGGGTGTAGGAAGGAGTCTGGCACCAGCCTACCTGCCCTGTGCGGGCAAGGGAGACAGCAAGCAAGACCCAGGGAAAGCCGCTCAAGAACAGAGACACTTGTGGGCCACTGGAGCCGAGGGGCCGAGGCCAGAGCGGCCAGGTCGCTGCAGATGGAGACAAGATGCTCTGTGACATGCCAAGCTGTGTGCTGGGAGGCCCGCACACAAACCCTAGCCAGGCTCTCACGTCCGCCCTGTCCCCCTCCACAGAAAGGCCTTATCACCTGTCACACACGGGTATTTTCAGCCACACTCGGCTGCAGGGATAAACACGGTGTCCGCAGTAGCACCCTTGACTACAAAGGACAACTGTGACAGATGTCAGGGCCCTTTGAATTTGAAGATAGCCTTGTTAACTACTGCGGAGGCCGGACTTTCTGCTGTCAACAGAGCTTCTCAAGTTATTTACGCCTGCGGCGACTTGCATTAGATTACCCCACCCCCCACTTTTAGCTGCTTCCCTGCGACATGTCAGAATGAAAGCCAGCCTGCTGTCAGCAGTCACATGTCCCACATCGCCTGGATGACCACTGAAACGGGAGTTCCCACTGTGGGCTTGAGGCGTCTCCACGTTAGCCCAACTCTAATTCCCCAGGGAACTTAATCGATGGCACAAAATGCTATCTCATCCTTCATTCTGAAACGCTGAAAGCCTTCCAACAGAATAAATCACTCTGTGAGACTCCGTAAACGCCCAGTCTCAACCATGCCTGCAAGGATTCTTGAAGAACCTGCACAAGGAGGCTATTGTACGCGTGTACAAATAGATGACACAATTCCAGGGTTTAATACTATCCGCCAAGTTAAACTACTGTGGAGCAGCTGTGCACATGTGAAATGATGCCTGGCACCACTGGAGATCCATAAATCAGCCCTGGCATACTTTCCTCCTATTAAGAGAGTCAAATAAGAAAAAAACCACAAATTAAGATGTGTCTAGGACATGGACGACATCGCCATTCCTCTCTGAATGCAAAAATAAATAAAAATTAGGCTTCATTTTGCTGGGGTTTCTTTCCGAGGGGCACAAGTTTTCCAGCATGTGAAAACCTGGCAGAAAACCTTGTTCTGAGCAGGGTCATGCTGGGCTGGTTGGTTTGCCTTTCTGTATGTCGCAGGCAAAACAGAAGTGATGAGCCAACCTGAGAGGCAGTTGTTCTTTACGAGGAGTGGACGGGGGCTTCCCTGGTGGCGCAGTGGTTAAGAATCCACCTGCCAATGCCAGGGACGTGGGTTTGAGCCCCAGTTGGGGAAGATCCCACATGCCGTGGAGCAACTAAGCCCGTGTGCCACAGCTACTGAAGTCTGCATGCCTGGAGTCCATGCTCCACAACAAGAGAAGCCACCGCAATGAGAAGCCCGTGCACTGCAATGATGAGTAGCCCCCGCTCACTACAGATAAAGAAAGCCCGCACGCAGCAACGAAGTCCCAAGGCAGCCAAAAATAAATAAATCAACAAATAAATGAATAAATAAGGAGTGGACAGATACGCCAGGAACCCAATGCAGCCATAAATATATACATACATACATACATTCATAACTAAGGAATGGATGGATAAGCCAGGAACCCAAACTCTCCCAGGAAAATTATAACCAGATTATATGTGTAGGGCCCTGTCTCTTTGCAGTTCATCCCTTTGTTCTGGCTTGTTCATCTGCAGGACAACAACACACAGCAGAGGTCAGATGGCTGGGCCACTGGACGCCTCCATCCAGCCTTGGGTGAATGGCTTGGCTGGAGAAGCCAGGTCAGACTAAAACGAAGGGAAGTTGCATCATTATAAAGCTGGGTCACCAGTGGATAGAGTGACCAACCACCTCAGTCAGCCTGCATCTGAGGGGGTTCCTGAGATGAACGAGTTTTGGTGCTAAAATGAGAAATATCCTTGGCAAACTGGGCAGAGTTTGTCACCCCAGTAAGTGACCGAGTTTTAGGCTATTTGGGAAAACTGAATCATCTATGAGTCTAAACAAGCTGATAACTCTCAGCTTCTCTTTAGCTGAGTGATGTCAACACAGACAATCCAGTCCCCAGCTAGATGACTCCGCAGAGTCACAAAGAGACCTGCTTTTACATGGAGACTGAGGGCGCACATGACCCCACAGCCCTTCCCAATGGCGCTGAAGGTCAGTGTCAACAAGCACACAAACCATTAGCTGAAGCTGGCTGAGGAGGGAGGAGAGAGAATGCTATGCCTTGATAGAGACAGGAGATCCATTTCTTCCGTGGCTGACTCTTCACAGACAGTTCTTCCATAGGAGCTCCAAAAAACGTCATTTGAATAAGCATATCGTCTCCTAAAGGAAATACCAGGAAGAAATATTCATTTGATTTTGGAGTTCCTTTATTTAAAAATCTCACTGTCTTATAGTCAGGCATATTAAATCTTTATACACAACTTATAAAATGAATGATGTTCTTTTGGTGGCAGCCGCTGTCATAAGGCAAATGTGTGCTCTGTGGTCGGTACTGAAATTTTATTCTTCCCGATTACAGAAGCAAAACTCTTTTATTGTAGAAAACTTGGAAATTTTATGAAAACAAAACTTGAAATCACCTAAATTATTATTTTATAGTTTCATCCTATTCCTTTTCTGTGCACATATATTTTTTACATAGTTGGAGTCCTTGCGTGTCCACTTCAGTGTTCTGCTTTTTACCCCCGACATTGTATTTCCCATATTTTCATGTTTCATGAAGTATATTTCCAAGTCAGTGGTCCTGGACCCCTTTACATTCTTTAAATTTATCATGTGGACCAAATATCCTTAAAATTCTCCTCAAAGAGTCTTGTGAAATGTTCCCTAAAAATTCCAGTCGATTCTGTGACCTGAGTGAGTGTTTACTATATTTCCTGCACTAAGACGTAGGAATTATGAAGATGTAAGACGAGAACTTCATGTGATACACACTCATGAGAATTTGAATCTGAAGCGACTCACTGTATTCTGTCCTAGTCATCAGTTATATGCACTGTAAAAGCAACTTTCTAGAAACACGCCATGCATGTTTGACTCAACATGGCATTTTTTTATCATTTTTGTAAAAAGTTGGACACTGGGCTCTTTATCAGAAATGTAGTATGAAGTATATAATTTTTCCGCAAGGAGAAGCCAGATTCGATTTACATGAATTTAACATCATTTTAAACATTTCAGGGGTAGAGCTCTATCAATTAATATGCTTTCTTGCAAACAAAAAGGCTAACTGGCTTAGCCAAGAAGGACATCGATTAAGCTGCATAGTTTGGAGACCAGAGCAGAGCGGGCTTGGGTGAGAATGTCAGGGTCTCTCTCCTCTTTGTGCTCCTCTCAGCCTTGTCCTCCTTCCAGTGTTGGGCCATCCTCAGCCGGGGAGTATGATGGCTGCTCCCAACACAGCAAGGTCCAGAGGGAAATAAGGGACAAGGTCTTAGGATCAAGGAAGCCTTTTCCAGAGGCCCGCACCAGATGTCCCCTCCTGTTTCCTGACCAGTATAAGGTCACACACACACATGCCTGCCTGGTCTGATCACTAATAAGGGAAATGGGATAACTGGCATTGACTTAGACCAGCAATCATCAAACTATTGCCAAGGACCACTTCTGGCCCTCAGCCTGTTTTGTCAATAAAGTTTTATTGTAACACAGCCTTGCTCATTTACATATGATTGTGTCTGGCTGCTTTCTCGCAGAGCAGAGCTGTTACAACAGAGACCATGTGCTTCACAAAGCCTAAATGTGTCCTGTCTGGCTGTCTTAGTTTGTTTGGGCTGCTTTTTTTTTTTTTTTTTTAATTTATTTTTGGCTGCACTGGGTCTTTGCTGCTGCACGCAGGCTTTCTCTAGTTGTGGCGAGCGGGGGCTACACTTTGTTGCGGTGCGTGGGCTTCTCATTGTGGTGGCTTCTGTAGAGCACAGGCTCTAGGCGTGCAGGCTTCAGCAGTTGTAGCACACAGGCTCAGTAGCTGCTGCACGCGGGCTCTAGAGTGCAGGCTCAGTAGTTGTGGCGCACGGGCTTAGTTGCTCCGTGGCATGTGGGATCTTCCCAGAGCAGGGATCGGACCCGTGTGCCCTGCACTGGCAGGCGGATTCTTAACCACTGTGCCACCAGGGAAGTCCCTGGGCTGTTTCAATAAGACCATACACTGGGAGGCTTGTAAACAACAGACATCTCTTTCTCACAGTTCTAGAGGCTGCGGAGTCTGAGGTCAAGGCGCTGGCAGATTCAGTGTCTGGAGAGAGCCCATATCCTGGTTCAGAGACGGCCACCTTTTGGCTGTGTGTCACGTGGAGAAGGGGCAAGGGAGCCCTCTGAGGGGACCCCAATGCCCCTTCTGAGGGCTCTGCCCTCATGATCCAGTCACCTCCCAGAGTTCTCATCTCCAAATACCATCACTTGGACATCAAGTTTCAACATCTGAATTTTGGGGAGACACAAACATTCAAACCAAACACACTGGCCTTTTACAGAAACTATTTGCCGACCTCTCATGCAGAGAATGCTTAAGGCGGGACAGATGGAGACAGATCACCCACAATGACTGTTGCAAGTCAGTGTGGCCCTAAAAACAAACTCTGTCCTCGAAACGCAGAGAGAAAGCTAACGGCGTATCATCACACTGCACGGATCATATAAACTATGCATGAAGATTAAAGCAGAAATAGAGACACAGACGTAGAGAACAAATGTATGGACACCAAGGGGGAAGGGGAGGTGGGATGAATTAGCAGATTGGGAATGACATATATACACTACTGTGTACAAAACAGATAACTAATGAGAACCTGCTGTATAGCACAGGGAACTCAATGCTCCATGGTGACCTACATGGGAAGGAAATCTAAAAAGGAGGGGATATATGTATACATATAGCTCATTCACTTTGCTGTACAGCAGAAACTAACAACATTGTAAAGCAACTATACTCCAATAAAAATTAATTAAAAAAAAAGTAATGTGAGAATTCAGAGGAGAAAGTCATCAATAAAGGCAAGGCAAAAGCATCACCCCAGGACACGAATTCTCCCCTAGATGTCTGGAGACGAGACACAGACGCTGCTCTCTCCAGCCTCCCTGCATCTGGGGGCTCACTCTCCAAAGACAGGTGACCAGCACGTGCAGGTTGGTCTGGACGCTGGCACCACAGGCTGCAACGGGACGGTCCCCTGGCCTTCCTCATGTCTTCTCAGCCTTAATCATTCCAGGATGATTCTAGATAAAAATGTGGAATTTCATCATTGTTGTCCAACCCTGTTGATACAAGTCCTGTATCATTTCCCTCCTGTTCTGTGGTAATTCTCTCTTGTTCTCGACTATTAGGATGCCTTCAAAGGGGTCTGAAAAGCACTCATCGTAAGAAGTAATATTAGAAGCCTCACTCCAGTCAAGAGGATTTTTACACTGAAAGAGATTAGAAAATCCTCGAGCTGAACGAGAAAGGAATCTGCAGGTACTTCTTGTTAGCTTCAAAGCTACCACTCTTGGTACTTTCCTAACCTGATGCTTCAGATGTGCACTGTGATGCACCAAGCATCGGGCTAAAAGATGCATACGGAAAGGATCCAAGAATATGGAGAAACAGCCTTCAAATTCCTGTCCCATCTGCCCTCTAGGACTCCTCAGAACACTCAGTCTGAAGCTGAGGTGACGACTTCAGATTTCTCTTGAGTTTCACAAGGTGAAAACTAGATGGGAAGCAGCCATTGATTAAAAACAAGGAGAGGATGCCAAACTGTTGGTTTTGACACACATTGTGTGTGTGTGTGTGTGTGTGTTGCTCTGGGTATCTTACATAGTAAACCACTGGAAGGTTGTTATTCAAGAACAGGACTGCATGGTCTGAGAAGCTCAGGTAACATTTGCTTCTTTTCTAAAGTAAGTGGGCAGAGGGCCTACAAGTAGAAAGAAGATGGTGAGGAGAGCCGGAGTTGATGTTAACACAAAAGACAGCTGCCTTTCGTGTCTTCCTGGACTCGCGGAAGGAATCCCTTATCATTTACTGAGCGATAAATGTGGGAGCAGAAGAGAGCCAGCAGCAGGCTGGGACACCAACTGATCACACAGCCTTTGGAGATGCTAAGATGAGTGAGGCAGTTAAAACCAACACATGGGATGTGCCCGCTACTATATACAGAACAGATAACCAACAAGGACCTACTGTATAGCACAGGGAAGTACAGTCAGTATCTTGCAATAAGCTATAATGGAAAAGAATCTGAAAAATTATATATATGTAATATATTTATATTATTATACATATATATGTATCACTGAACCACTTTGCTGTACACCTGAAACTAACACAACATTGTACATTAACTACACTTCAGTTTTAAAGAAATGGTTATTAAAAGGAAAAAGACAAACAAACAAAAAACCAACACATGGCACGCTGGGGAGGAAAGTGCCAAAGAGTGATTCATGAGGATCCAAGCCTAGAAGCAGCTCGGCCTCCACGTGCAGCCTGTGCAGGAGGCGGTCCCGCCCGGCACCAGGTGTCCTGTGCGCCCTGGCACGCGGCCCAGTGCGCACACGCACCACTGCACAGATGTGCGCAGGGCTTCAAGCGCTCCCAGCACACACCCGCGAATATTTCATGTGCGTCTGTGGGCTGCATGTAGGTTGAGAAAAAAAGAATGCATAGAGGAGGATTGTTTTGCTTCGGTGTATACGTGAACTTTGATGGAACTTAGTAAAATACAGAGCGTTTACGAGCGTGATGGATGGCTGTTGGGGGACTGGTTTCCTGCCCTCCCGGCTGGGCTGCAGCACCGGGCTGCAGTGACAGCACTGGGTAAGGAATGGACGAACAATAGGTCCTGTGAGTTGGTGGCGCTGGGACTGCCCCGCCTGAGTGGGAGGTCCGAGCATCCATCTCCAGCGGCACAAAATTCAGAGGGGAGTGAGGGATTCCTGTGGCGTGTGGAAACAGCAAGGGGGTAAAATGAGAGGGAATCATGAAAGTGCACTCGCATCACCCAACGTGCTGAGGACTGTTCATGTCGACAGATTCCACTACTGCGAAGCCACACGCCTGGTGAGTTTCCGGATCACATCCAGGACCCGCTCTTCCGCTCTAAGTCCCCACCAACATCAGCCATGCTGGGCGGCACAGGTGACCGGCCAGCTCAGCTGGAAGACAAGCAGCCTCTTTATCCCTTTAAAAAATTAGCTTGTCTGAACTGTTGAAATTCTAACATACTTAAATCAGCAGGACTGGTGGCTTCAGCTGCAAACCTAGGTCAGGACTGCCTCTCTTCTCTGCCTTCCCTTGGTCTGTGACACCCACCATGTAAAGGGCACCGCTGCACCCAACTCCCACCTTCAGGTGATCCTTATTTTTCTTGATCTTAACAGACCTGGTGTCCTTTCCTCTGGCTGTGAGCAGAAAGTTCCTGACTTCCTCAATGCTGCAACAGGTGGCCAGGAGGCAGCAGGAAGAGGGGACACCCTTCTGCACTCTTTTCATAAACGGTAGGTGTTTGTTTGCTTGTTGGTTTGTTTTTCATACTGAGCCTCTCCTCTGCTCTGTATTTCATTTCAAAGTCACCAAGCAAGAAAACTGACCCGGCTACAGGTAAATGAGACTCCTTCTTGCTGCTGACCCTGACTATGTTCTTTCCTTTATTTCCTTTTCCAGGGACCTGATAAGCTCCTGGAAGGATCTATGGACATTTGAGGCTGTTTCTTGAAGGAGCCAGATGCCTGGTCATTCTTAGGATCCCGCAGTTGGGAAAAGCTCAGCGCTGATGGGGGAAAGGCCCAGGGATCAGGGAATCCCAGCTTCCTGACAGAGGCGGTGTTGCCATGGAAACTGAGCTGCCACAGCTGCCTGGGCTCTGACATCCGTGATTGGCTCTGGCAGGGGGTGGAGATGATCAAAAGCCCTTCAAAAGCCAGTCTCAGAGGGGAGCTCCGCTGCCTTCTGTCTCCTCCAGCTGCCCCGCCAGGACAGAGAATGTCAGCTCTGCTCCTCGCTCAGACCTTTAGTGGAAAAAATCCCAAAAGACTGAATTCTGAATCTAAGTGTTAAAAAAACAAAAATAGAAAATTTTAAATTCTATATAATAATGGATCCTAAACCTGTTGATTATCAGAACCCCTTGTTCACATGAGGTTTCAAAAAATACCAGTTCCGGGGCCCCAAACTGGGAGAGTCTGAATCCTGGTCATAGGGTCAGTTTCTGCACTCTGTATTTTTAATCCTCCCCCAGATGATTCTAATGATCATCCATATTTGAGAACTAGAACTTAGTTTAGTGTTTTTTGTTTTGTTTTGTTTTTCATTTATTTACTTTTGGCTGTGTTGGGTCTTCATTGCTGCGTGTGTGCTTTCTCTAGTGGCGAGCGGGGTCTACTCTTGGTTGTGGTGTGCGGGCTTCTCATTGCGGTGGCTTCTCTTGTTGCAGAGCACAGGCTCTAAGCGCGTGGGCTTCAGTAGTTGTGGCTCGTGGGCTCTAGAGCACAGGCTCAGTAGTTGTGGCGCACGGGCTTAGTTGCTCTGCGGCATGTGGGATCTTCCCGGACCAGGGACTGAACCTGTGTCCCTTGCATTGGCAGGCGGATTCTTATCCTCTGCGCCACCAGGGAAGCCCTAGTTTAGTTATTTTTAAAAACCAAATATTTAAAAATGTATCTTTGGAGGTTCCATTTGGAAGGTACTGCTTGTGTTTTACTCCCAATTCCAACCCTCTACTAAGTGTCTTCTTCCACTGTCTTGGAATGACTAATTCGCAGTTTATAGGTGTGGCAGATACAGTCGTGCAGAAAGAGACATTTCATTCCACTTTTACTAAAATTGCTGAGTAACTTAAGAGATGAGAAAGCAATTAATAATTCTATTTTAATAGCACCCCAGAATGTCTCCTACTATCTCAAGGCATGCTGTGAAATTTCCTAGATTAAATTCATTTGAGTTCACTTAAACCTGAAAGGTTTGGAAAACACTGCTTTAGATTCAAGGAAAGAATTCCAGGAGTTTCCTCCCTGCCCCCTCTATCCACTCTCCCACCCTCCTTCCGTCTCCAAAGACACTCCTCTGCAGAGGAAGCTCTCATGTGCATTCTTTTTCCATCGAGGTCCAGTCAGGAAGACAGACACCACACTAGGTATTGCAACAGAGGGGATTTGATACAGGAAGTCTGTTATAGACGTTAGAAGACGAAAAAAGCAAAACAGGACACTAGGATACAGAGACAGGTAGGAAGCAGCTTCCACTCTTGGGGAAGAGTTGGAGTCACCAGACCTGGAAGTTGACTGAGGGCCACATAGGGCTGGAACCCAAGTCTCAGGGTAGGGCCTGGCTGAGCCACTGCTGGTGGAATGCAGAGAACCCCGCAGCCCCGTCCCCACAAGTACAAACGCCCCTCATGTCCCCTGCCTCTTGTTTGTGGAAAAGCTCATCTCCCAGGCTTCCCTGAGTCACAAAAGCGTAGGCTCCAGTAGTTAATGATTAGGACAACAGAGTCACAGACTCAGTGTCTGATGGGTATTCCTGAGCTGTTTTACAGATACTGTAACAGCCACCAGAGAGCACGACACAAGCTGCTCCACCTGAGCAGCACTGAATCTGTGGCTAGCACAGTTCCAAGCACTGGCCTCAAGAGAGTGGGATTAATATTATTGCTCATAATAATCTGTACCTTTGTGGCATCAAAATAATTATAGCTTGCTCTACCCGTACATGTAAACGGGCAACTAGAATTGTCAGCAAAGAGATGCTACATACCCATGTTGACATATTCCACTCTGAGAAGGCGCCCAATGTCAGCATGAAGCAGTTACAGAAGATGGACATTCGCCCCTAATTCCACAGAAATGGGATGATGTTTAACAGTGGGGAACTGAAAGCAGCTCTTTTGCCCCTTTCCTGTTTACTCATTTCTGTCCCTCTTTAACCTTAAAAACCGAATTATAGGAATGAGGTCACTAACCAATAGAAACTACACCCTGACTTATGCTCTCCTGAATGCACACCATGATTTGCCTGACCTGTTGATTCTTTTCCTAGATAAAAAGAAGAATGAAGAATGAAGTAGTTAAAGAATGACTAGCTGTCTACCCGCAGTAGCCCCCTTAGCCATCCTGCTGGCAGATCACTCAGACAAGATGCCATCTGAAGAGAGACTCAGCCAGTCTGCACGCAATGGAGATGCAGAACCCAGCCTCCTGCCTTGATGATTCCCTGAGATTCTTCCCCCTTTTCTCCTGGAAAAACTGTCATGGCTGAGCAGAATCTTCAGAGCTGGTCTCTGGACACAAGTCCACCTTCTCCCCAGATTGCCAGCTTTTCTGATTAAAGCACCTTTCCCCTCTACTGACACTTGCCTCTCCAATGATTGGCTTTTGAGCAGCGAGCAGCTGAACCTGAGTTCAGTAACACTGGTACCTCAGGAGGTGGGAGGAGAGGCCTCTTGGATCTGGGGCTCTGACTCCCTGGGACCACTGCTACTCAGATGGATTGCAGTGAGGTTCTGGGACCATGGAGAGAGGTTGAAGACAGCAACCAGCCACTGCTGCCTGGTAAAGAGCCATTGATAGGCTGACACCCAGAAGCAGCAAACAAAAGGGAAGAAGGAAAACCCCTCTCCCTTCCGCTGCCCAGTCTCCGTCTTGGGTGCATCAGTAGGAAGCCACCTGACCAGCACAAAGGATGGTCTCCAGAGTCTTGGCCCCTGTGTCACAAAACAGAGTAGAGAAGGGAAGGTCTGGAGAGGGATGGGGGCTGGGTGGGCAGTGTCTTGGTCAAGCACAGCATCAGATGAACCTTTGGGTCAAGAGAGCAGGGATGATTGCATTGGCAGAAACAAGGTTAAAAGCTTTTGTTTCTGCGCCTGCTTTTTTTTTTTACTTTTTTTTTGGCTGCACCCTACAGCATGTGGGCTCTTAGTGCCCTGACCAGGGATTGAACCCGCACCCCCTGCATTGGAAGCGTGGAGTCTTAACCACTAGACCACCAGGGAAGTCCCTGCGGCTGCTTTTCTGATGGTCAAATGAATTTGGGAAAACCAATGCCATTAGCATATTGAAGGATCTGAGAAGTCCTACAGTAAAGGATCCTGCTTTACTTTGTTAATTATTTCTCAAATTTATTTAGTATGAATTCCTTATTTTTTTGGATATAATATTCCTTAGAGCACGCGAACTGTGTTGTAAATGCCATTCTAAAAAATGCACTACACCTCAGCGCAAACTGCTTTTTTATCTGTTACCTTCTGGAGCTGGAAAAAAATAACATATAGAAGTGAAATAGGAAGAAAAACAGAATTCTATCTGCAAAGTATTGAGTCTAACTATTTCACTTTCATGGTTCCTCTTATCTGTAAAGGGGACATCCCCCCTGCCCTTCACCATGCTGTGAGGAAAAGAATTCCTTACTCAACCTCCAGAAGAATCACTAACCATGAGCCATAACAAAGACCACCAGCCTTGACATAATCTGAGAGAAACGGGGAAGTGTTCCATGGAACTGCACAGAGCATCACAGAGAGACCTGGGTGCCCACTGCCCTTAAACACACAGAGTAGCTTGACAATTACCCCATGGGGCGAAGGGCAGCTCCACTTTTATTCAAGGAGGTAAAAGGCAACTCCACTCTCTACCTTTCCATCACTTTTAGGACTCTGATTATTTCAACCTCCTCCATCCCTGCCTCAGGCTGGAAGAGGCATCTGATTTAACACCTGACACAGGCTGACCCGGAAACAGAGGGTGCAGGGCAGCAAAACTCTCTGTGGCAGATGCAGACGTCGGGGTTGAGAGGTTGTCTGCAAAGGCAGATGCTGAGAGAAAAGGAGCAACCAGGACGGAGAGAGGGGGAGGAGACAGGGAAGACGGAGAGGGGAGGGAGGGGAAGAGGGTGGAGGGAAGGAAGAAAAAACAGCTGCTTGATGATTTTCTAGACCCCCTGGAAACTGGCTCTAAATTATCCCTGTTCAACTAGAATGTTTCCAACTCATAGACATATCCCCCACACACATCAAGTTATGCTAATCTGGCTTTTACTTTTGAGCTGGATTTCATTCATGAAGACAGCTCTTTCCTCTCTGGAAATCTGGAAATTTCTTACGCAAAAGCAGTTTGAATTGATTTTATTTATTTAACTGTATCCTATTTATTCCATTCTGTACCCTAAAAACAGGTACCAAAAATTCCAAACACTTAAATGTGGATGCAAGTAGCTATCACATGACTTCAGCCTATTTCTTTTTTTTTTTTTTTTTTGCAGTACGTGGGCCTCTCACTGCCGTGGTCTCTCCCGCTGCAGAGCACAGGCTCCGGACGCACAGGCTCAGTGGCCATGGCTCACGGGCCCAGCCGCTCTGCGGCACATGGGATCTTCCCAGACCAGGGCACAAACCTGTGTCCCCTGCATCGACAGGCAGACTCTCAGCCACTGCGCCACCAGGGAAGCCCCAGCCTATTTCTTTTCATCATGACTTGCTATCTACAGACCTGACGTGGCACTAGATTCATATTAAAACATTCTGGCCCAATTCTAGTTCTGAGAAACATTTCTGTCCCATTCATCTGGAAGCTGATCAGTTGAGACAGAGTCTCTGGTAGCTTTGTGTCCAGCACCCACATAACAAAGGACAGAAGTTCCTGGGGCAGAGACAGGAGAAATCAAGCCCAGTTAAATATGTATAGTTCCAGGGATTAGAATCTCCTATTAACACCCTAGCAGACACAGTCTCTTTCTGAAATTAGACTTCTTTCAGCAGATCCGGCCTTACTTCACAGTCAAAACAACACTTCTGAATATCCCCCAAGCTAGTTCCCAACCACAGCCTCCTGTGAAGGTGACCTATGAAGGTTGCTTCCACTTGTATGCTTTTGACTGAAGGAACAACACCTTGTCCACCTCCTAAATTCGCTGGCTTTTGTCTTGCTTCTTGTTCGCTTGATTCTCACTCTTTCTACCCTTTTGGAATTAATCAGTTTGCTTTCCAAACTTGACTTCAGCTGGAATACAAATTTAAATTTCCCTTTGCTCAAAGGCCCACGACTGAAGGCCAGCAGTGGCTCCCGTTCCCAAGTTTAGTTCTGCTTACTGAACCCTAGCATGTGCAGGGTTCACTCTGAAAATAACAGAGTGCCCTCCTGCCCATAAGCGGAACTCTGGCCCTGAGTAAAATGACCTATGGGAGAGCCTACAAGTTAACCCCTATGTAGGCTTGAAAAACTACTCCTTGTAAATATTTCAGCGTTTGCTTTTTCTCTTTAACAATTTTAAATGTACTTAAAATATTTTTCCTGAAGTTCTTAAGGTCTAATTATACAGGTTGTTATTACTGATGATTCTGGATTGTTTCTTTCACGTATTTTGTAATTTAGAATTGCAAGTTCATTTTGGTGAGACTGTCTATAGGAATTCTGTGTAGGGCTGAAAATACACCTTTCTAGAGAAGGCTTTTAATAACTTTTATTGAAGACTCCAGGATTGTTATCGGCCTGAGACTGCATTTCAAACTATTTTGTTAGGGAATCTAGGCCCTCCAGACAGTCCAAATTCAAACCTTAAACCAGAGGGAGGGCAACCTGAAGCTGACCTTGCACAAATCTTCTTTACACTTTGCCTAAGAAGGTATTTTCAGTGTAAGTCTATATAGGATCAGAAGTGGTTACCAAGCAAGTTCATATTCAGAACTGACTATATACACAAAGGAATCTTGACAAAAAATAAGAAGGAAATGTTCAAAGTATAAATACATGAAAAACAACACAGGACTTTCACTGCTAGCAATAGTGCTGATTAGATAACCTGAAAACCCTCTTACTACAGATCATTGAGATGTACTGGACAAAAATATAACAAGTATGCTTTTAAGCGCTAATAGTAAAGTAAGGGAAATACTCCAGAAACTGATATTTTAACTGTTCTGGGTTTAACAATGGGTTTGAGTTTTAATGTCTATGAAAGTACAGGAGGCAAATTTTGGGGTCCACGAGGGGCAGAAATTTGGACCTAACACCCTCAAATAAAGAACCCTTGAATTACTATACATCTGTGAAAGGGGAGAACTGAAAACATTTATCCCCTCCCAAAGTGAGACTTAAAGGAAACTCTTCTGTTTAGCCTGACCTATGGGGGAAAGGAGATGGGAAGTAAAACCCTGAGAATCTGCAAACACATGAGAGCCTCAGGCTGCATTACCCTATGCAAATCTCATATGCTGGATAGAAGATTCATAAGGCAATACGATTTTCAAATACTACTAAAATGCAATTTCTATCATAATTTTATAGATCTTCTTAGGACTGGTATTACTTAGCCCCTCTTGGGCATCTGTTTTACTGATTACCAATACAGACAGTATTTGGATCCAGCCTAAATCCTTTCTTCTGCAAAGCAAACATATTTCCTCTTCTATTCTTTTTCTTTTTTAAAAAATTTATTTATTTATTTTTGGCTGTGTTGGGTCTTTGCTGCTGCACGCGGGCTTTCTCTAGTTGTGGTGAGCAGGGGCTACTCTTCGTTGCGGTGCGTGGGTTTCTCATTGCAGTGGCTTCTCTTGTTGTGGAGCAAGGCTCTCAGGTGCACGGGCTTCAGTAGTTCTGGCATGTGGGCTCAGTAGTTGTGGCTCGCAGGGTCTAGAGCGCAGGCTCAGCAGTTGTGGCGCACGGGCTTAGCTGCTCCGCAGCATGTGGGACCTTCCTGGCCCAGGGCTTGAACCCATGTCCCCTGAATTGGCAGGTGGATTCTTAACCACTGTGCCACCAGGGAAGCCCCCTCTTGTTCTATTCTTAACGGAGGCCAGACTCCTTAAATAATCACCCTTCTTCATGGTACTGAAGACCCAATCTCCCTGCCACACATTCCACTCCACTGTCTTAGTAACCCAGCCGCACAGAGGGTATCCTGGAGGGAAATGTCCAAGATCAAACGGGGTGTCTCTCTTCACGAACTAACAAATGCAATTTTCTCCTTTCTAGTTTTATTAGCAGTGAGAATCTCTGTTCAAATAATACATTGAAATGAAAGGTGCCACAGAAAATGCACCACTTTTAAATCCCACAGAGGCTTGAAACTGTTGCTTTAGTAAACACTTTCCAAGTAATGCTGTTTGTAGAATAATTACAGTCTGACTTTTTCTGTCATCAGAATCGAGTGACTGGTTCTCTGATGACTTTTTTTTTGCTCTAAAAAACACAATGATTCTGTTTCTGGCAGATTGTATTTTTCAAGGGTAAACTTTGATTCTGTCTCTCACTGACTCTGTTTTCAAAGTGAAGTAAAATGGAGTGTTAATTCAACATGTGTCAGTCTGGACAGTTAAATCCTATCACCTCTATTCACCATCTATCTTATGTCCCTGCTCTTTCTCTCCCCTCTACCCCAAACACATACAGAAACATAAAGTCCTTTATTCTCAATATTTGATTCCTTTTTTTTTTTTTCCCTGCAGTATGCGGGCCTCACTGCTGCGGCCTCTCCCGTTGCGGAGCACGGGCTCCAGACACGCAGGCTCAACGGCCATGGCTCACGGGCCCAGCCGCTCCGCAGCATGTGGGACCTTCCCGGACCGGGGCACGAACCCGTGTCCCCTGCATCAGCAGGCAGAGTCCCAACCACTGTGCCACCAGGGAAGCCCTGATTCTTTTTTTAAAATAAATTTATCTATTTATTTTTGGCCGCGTTGGGTCTTCATTGCTGCGTGCGGGCTTTCTCTAGTTGTGGCAAGCAGGGGCTACTCTTCGTTGCGGTGCACGGGCTTCTCACTGCGGAGGCTTCTCTTGTTGCGGAGCATGGGCTCTATGTGCGTGGGCTCAGTAGTTGTGGTTCACAGGCTCTAGAGCACAGGCTCAGTAGTTGTGGCTCACAAGCTTAGTTGCTCCATGGTATGTGGGATCTTCCTGGACGAGGGCTCGAACCTGTGTCTCCTGCATTGGCAGGCGGATTCTTAACCACTGCACTACCAGGGAAGTCCTCAATATTTGATTCTTATGTCTAACATTTTCCAGATACTTACACATTTTCCCCACCTAGACCTTCTATATATGTGTCCGTTAATCCCAGAGAGTAACTGTGTATTCATAAGATCATTACAAAACAACAGAACACAGAACTGTTAATAATAACTATAAAAGCTGCTATTTCTTAAGTATTATAATCCAGAGTTTCTGTTAGGTGCCTCATGTAAATTACCATATTCCATTCTTTTGGCAACCTGTTATGAGGCGAATTTTGCTCCCCCAAAAAGACACATTGGAGCCCAGACTCACAGTACCTCAAAGTGGGACCTTATTTGGAGATAGTCTTTACAAAGGTAATTAGGTCAAGGTGATGTATCAGGGAAGACCCTCATCCACGATGACTGATATCCTTATTAAAAAAAAGGGAAATTTGGACATGGAGACACACACAGGAAGAATGTCATGTGAATATAAAGACAGCTGTCTACTATCTGAGGACAGAGACCTGGAGCAAACCCTTCCCTCACAGCCTCAGGAGGAATCAGCCCTGCCAACACCTTGATTCCAAACTTCCAGCCTCCAGACTGAGACAACTCATTTCTGTTGTTTAAGACACCCAGTTTGTGGTACTTTGTTACAGCAGCCCTAGAAAACTAATGCACAACCTTACAATTTAAGTCTTATTCTCTTTTTACTATAAAGGAGGACACTGCATCATAGGAGGATTAAAGCCCTTACCCAGAGTCCTACAGGCAGTAGTATTAGGGCTGTCAGGCAACACAGATCTGTTTTATTCCAAAGCCCACGTGCTTGTTGCTATAACATGCTGCCTCCAAACCTACGTTTGCACACGGGCTTCCTGGACACACCTAGAATTGTACAATCAAGAAATTTTTATATTGTTTATTCCAAGGAGAGCTTTTTGAACACTCACTTCCCAATGTTTTGGGAATGAGTTATCACAGAAAGTTCGAGAGTGAGGTAGAGCCAGTGACCTGGTTTGGGAGAAGCAAGGATATATAAACAATACATCATTTTCAAATATAAGTACCTCTCATGCAATATTTGGGACATGCTTACACTAAATTTTTTCCCATTGTTTATCTGAAATTCAAGTTTCACTGGCATTTCTGTAATTCTATTTGCTAAGTCTGGCAATTAAAAGTTCTTCCCCAGGAGAACTTTTGGTTTGGGGTCTCAGCCCCTGATGGCATGGGAGTGATGGCATAGAAGTGGCAGCAGAGGTGTCAATACCTAGGCCTGCTCTACGTGTAAAGTTCTTGAATTGTCTGGGAAATGCTTGAGAATGCTCAATAAATACTGCCTATTATTATTATAGCCATTGGGAAACACCCTCTTAGGTCCCAGGAGAAGACGCAGGGGCGGGGAGGGGAAGGCAGAAGGCAACAAGAGAAGAGATATTCTTATTATTCCACGGGTGGATTGGCACTGGAGGGCTTACATAGTAAGATAAAAGATTGGTGAGAGGTTTTTCCAGGAAGATGGCGTAAGAGTAAGATGTGGAGATCACCTTCCTCCCCACAGATACACCAGAAATACATCTACATGTGGAACAACTCCTACAGAACACCTACTGAACGCTGGCAGAAGACCTCAGACCTCCCAAAAGTAAAGAAATCCCCCACGTACCTGGGTAGGGCAAAAGAAAAAAGAATAAACTGAGACAAAAGGATAGGGACGGTACCTGCACCAGTGGGAGGGAGCTATGAAGGAGGAAAGGTTTCCACACACTAGGAAGCCCCTTCGCGGGCGGAGACTGCGGGTGGCAGAGGGGGAAAGCTTCGGAGCCGCGGAGGAGAGTACAGCAACAGGGGTGCGGGGGGGCAAGGCAGAGAGACTGCCGCACAGAGGATCAGGGCCGACCAGCACTCACAGTCCGAGAGGCTTGTCTGCTCACCCGCCGAGGCGGGCGGGGCTGGGAGCTGAGGCTCGGGCTTCGGTCGGAGCGCCGGGAGAGGACTGGGGTTGGCAGCGTGAACACAGCCTGAAGGGGTTACTGTGCCACGGCTAGCCGGGAGGGAGTCCGGGGAAAAGTCTGGACCTGCCGAAGAGGCAAGAGACTTTTTCTTCCCTCTTTGTTTCCTGGTGCGCAAGGAGAGGGGATTAACAGCTCCGCTTCAAGGAGCTCCAGAGACGGGCGCGAGCCGCGGCTAAAAGCGCGGATCCCAGAGACGGGCATGAGACGCTAAGGCTGCTGCTGCCGCCACCAAGAAGCCTGTGTGCGAGCACAGGTCACTATCCACACCCCCCTCCCATGAGCCTGTGCAGCCCGCCACTGCCAGGGTCCCGGGATCCAGGGACAACTCCCCCGGAGAACACACGGCGCGCCTCAGGCTGGTGCAACGTCACGCTGGTCTCTGCTGCCGCAGGCCCGCCCCGCACTCCGTGCCCCTCCCTTCCCCCCGGCCTGAGTGAGCCAGAGCCCCCGAATCAGCTGCTCCTTTAACCCCACCCTGTCTGAGCGAGGAACAGACGCCCTCCGGCGACCTACACATAGAGGCGGGGCCAAATCCAAAGCTGAGCCCCTGGGAGCTGTGAGAACAAAGAAGAGAAAGGGAAATCTCTCCCAGCAGCCTCAGAAACAACGGATTAAAGCTCCACAATCAACTTGATGTACCCTGCATCTGTGGAATACATGAATAGACAACCAATCATCCCAACTTAAGGAGGTGGACTCTGAGAGCAAGATCTATGATTTTTTCCCCTTCTCCTTTTTTTGTGTGTACGTGTATGCTTCTGTGTGAGATTCTGCCTGTATAGCTTTGCTTCCACCATTTGTCCTAGGGTTCTATCTGTCCGTTTTTCTGGGGGTTTTTAAAATTTTTTTTCTTAATAATTACTTTTTATTTTAATAACTTTATTTTACTTTATCTTCATTCTTTCTTTCCTTCCTTCCCTCCTTTAGACAACGAATCATCCCAAATTGAGGAGGTGGATTTTGAGAGCAAGATTTATGATATTTTCCCCTTTTCCTCCTTTTGTGAGGGTGTATGCATACGCTTCTGTGTGAGATTTTTTTCTGTATAGCTTTGCTTCCACCATTTGCCCTAGGGCTCTATCCGTCCTTTTTTTCTTTTTCCTCTCTTAATGATTATTCTTTTATTTTAATAACTTTATTATATTTTATCTTACTTTATTTTATTTTACTTTATCTTCTTTCTTTCTTTTTTTCCTTCCTTCCTTCCTCCCTCCCTCCCTCATTCCCTCCCTCCTTTCTTTCTTTGTTTCTACTTCTACTACTTATTTCTTTCTACTTTTTCTCCCTTTTATTCTGAGCCGTGTGGATGAAAGGCTCTTGGTGCTGCAGCCAGGAGTCAGTGCTGTGCCTCTGGGGTGGGAGAGCAAACTTCAGGACACTGGTCCACAAGAGACCTCCCAGCTCCACATAATATCAAACAGCGAAAATCCCACAGAGATCTCCATCTCAACACCAACACCCAGCTTCACTCAACGACCAGCAAGCTACAGTACTGAACATCCTATGCCAAACAACTAGCAAGACAGGAACACACCACCACCCATTAGCAGAGAGGCTGCCTAAAATCATAATAAGTCCACAGACACCGCAAAACACACCACCAGACGTGGACCTGCCCACCAAAAAGACAAGATCCAGCCTCATCCACCGGAACACAGGCACTAGTCCCCTCCACCAGGAAGCCTACAAAACCCACTGAACCAACCTTAGCCACTGGGGACAGACACCAAAAACAACGGGAACTACGAACCTGTAGCCTGCAAAAAGGAGACCCCAAACACAGTAAGATAAGCAAAATGAGAAGACAGAAAAACACACAGCAGATGAAAGAGCAAGATAAAAACCCACCAGACCTAACAAATGAAGAGGAAATAGTCTACCTGAAAAAGAATTCAGAATAATGATAGTAAAGATGATTCCAAATCTTGGAAATAGAATAGACAAAAAGAAAGAAACATTTAACAAGGACCTAGAAGAACTAAAGATGAAACAAACAATGATGAACAACACAATAAATGAAATGAAAACTACTCTAGAAGTGATCAATGGCAGAATAACTAAGGCAGAAGAATGGATAAGTGACCTGGAAGATAAAATAGTGGAAATAACTACTGCAGAGCAGAATAAAGAAAAAAGATTGAAAAGAACTGAGGACAGTCTCAGAGACCTCTGGGACAACATCAAACGCACCAACATTCGAATTATAGGGGTTCCAGAAGAAGAAGAGAAAAAGAAAGGGACTGAGAAAATATTTGAAGAGATTATAGTTGAAAACTTCCCTAATATGGGAAAGGAAATAGTTAATCAAGTCCAGGAAGCACAGAGAGTCCCATACAGGATAAATCCAAGGAGAAATACGCCAAGACACATATTAATCAAACTGTCAAAAATTAAATACAAAGAAAACATATTAAAAGCAGCAAGGGAAAAACAACAAATAACACACAAGGGAATCCCCATAAGGTTAACAGCTCATCTTTCAGCAGAAACTCTGCAAGCCAGAAGGGAGTGGCAGGACATATTTACAGTGATGAAGGAGAAAAACCTACAACCAAGATTAATCTACCCAGCAAAGATCTCATTCAGATTTGATGGAGAAATTAAAACATTTACAGACAGGCAAAAGCTGAGAGAGTTCAGCACCACCAAACCAGCTTTACAACAAATGCTAAAGGATCTTCTCTAGGCAAGAAACACAAGAGAAGGAAAAGACCTACAATAACAAACCCAAAACAATTAAGAAAATGGGAATAGGAACATACATAACGATAATTACCTTAAATGTAAATGCACTAAATGCTCCCACCAATGGACACAGATTGGCTGAATGGATACAAAAACAAGACCCATATATTTGCTGTCTACAAGAGACCCACTTCACACCTAGAGACACAATAGAGACTGAAAGTAAGGGGATGGAAAAAGACATTTCATGCAAATGGAAACCAAAAGAAAGCTGGAGTAGCAATTCTCATATCAGATAAAATAGACTTTAAAATAAAGACTATTAGAAGAGACAAAGAAGGACACTACATAATGATCAAGGGATCGATCCAAGAAGAAGATATAACAATTGTAAATATTTATGCACCCAACATAGGAGCACCTCAATAAATAAGGCAAATACTAACAGCCATAAAAGGGGAAATTGACAGTAACACATTCATAGTAAGGGACTTTAACACCCCACTTTCACCAATGGACAGATCATCCAAAATGAAAATAAATAAGGAAACACAAGCTTTAAATGATACATTAAACAAGATGCACTTAATTGATATTTATAGGACATTCCATCCAAAAACAACAGAATACACATTTTTCTCTAGTGCTCATGGAACATTCTCCAGGATAGATCATATCTTGGGTCACAAATCAAGCCTTGGTAAATTTAAGAAAATCAAAATTGTATCAAGTATGTTTTCTGACCACAACGCTATGAGATTAGATATCAATTACAGGAAAAGATCTGTAAAAAATACAAACACATGGAGGCTAAACAATACACTACTTAATAATGAAGTGATCACTGAAGAAAACAAAGAAGAAATTAAAAAATACCTAGAAACAAATGACAATGGAGACACGACAATCCAAAATCTATGGGATGAAGCAAAAGCAGTTCTAAGAGGGAAGTTTATAGCAATACAATCCTACCCTAAGAAGAAACAGGAAACATCTCGAATAAACAACCTAACCTTGCACCTAAAGCTATTAGAGAAAGAAGAACAAAAAACCCCCAAAGTTAGCAGAAGAAAAGAAATCAGATCAGAAATAAATGAAAAAGAAATGAAGGAAACGATAGCAAAGATCTATAAAACTAAATGCTGGTTTTCTGAGAAGGTACACAAAATTGATAAACCATTAGCCAGACTCATCAAGAAAAAAAGGGAAAAGACTCAAATCAATAGAATTAGAAATGAAAAAGGAGAAGTAACAACTGACACTGCAGAAATAAAAAAGATCATGAGAGATTACTACAAGCAACTATATGCCAATAAAATGGACAACCTGGAAGAAATGGAAAAATTCTTAGAAATGCACAACCTGCCAAGACTGAATCAAGAAGAAATAGAAAATATGAACAGGCCAATCACAAGCACTGAAATTGAAACTGTGATTAAAAATCTTCCAACAGACAAAAGCCCAGGACCAGATGGCTTCACAGGAGAATTCTATCAAACATTTAGAGAAGAGCTAACACGTATCCTTCTCAAACTCTTCCAAAATATAGCAGAGGGAGGGACATTCTCAAACTCATTCTACGAGGCCACCATCACCCTGATACCAAAACCAGACAAGGATGTCACAAAGAAAGAAAACTACAGGCCAATATCACTGACGAACATAGATGCAAAAATCCTCAACAAAATACTAGCAAACAGAATCCAACAGCACATTAAACGGATCATACACCATGATCAAGTGGGGTTTATTTCAGGAATGCAAGGATTCCTCAATATATGCAAATCAATCAACGTGATACACCATATTAACAAACTGAAGGAGAAAAACCATATGATCAACTCAATAGATGCAGAGAAAGCTTCTGACGAAATTCAACACCCATTTATGATAAAAATCCTGCAGAAAGTAGGCAAAGAGGGAACTTTCCTCAATATAATAAAGGCCATATATGACAAACCCACAGCCAACATCGTCCTCAATGGTGAAAACCTGAAAGCATTTCCACTAAGATCAGGAACAAGACAAGGTTGCCCACTCTCACCACTCTTATTCAACATAGTTTTGGAAGTTTTAGCCACAGCGATCAGAGAAGAAAAGGAATCCAAATCGGAAAAGAAGAAGTAAAGCTGTCACTGTTTGCAGATGACATGATACTATACATAGAGAATCCTAAAGATGCTACCAGAAAACTACTAGAGCTAATCAATGAATTTGGTAAAGTAGCAGGATACAAAATTAATGCACAGAAATCTCTGGCATTCCTATGCACTAATGATGAAAAATCTGAAAGTGAAATCAAGAAAACATTCCCATTTACCATTGCAACAAAAAGATAAAATATCTAGGAATAAACCTAAGGAGACAAAAGACCTGTATGCAGAAAATTATAAGACACTGATGAAAGAAATTAAAGATGATACAAATAGATGGAGAGATATACCAAGTTCTTGGATTGGAAGAATCAACATTGTGAAAATGACTCTACTACCCAAAGCAATCTACAGATTCAATGTAATCCCTATCAAACTACCACTGGCATTTTTCACAGAACTAGAACAAAAAATTTCACAATTTGTATGGAAACACAAAAGACCCCGAATAGCCAAAGCAATCTTGAGAACGAAAACCGGAGCTGGAGGAATCAGGCTCCCTGACTTCAGACTATACTACAAAGCTACAGTAATCAAGACAGTATGGTACTGGCACAAAAACAGAAAGATAGATCAATGGAACAGGATAGAAAGCCCAGAGATAAACCCACGCACATATGGTCACCTTATCTTTGATAAAGGAGGCAGGAATGTACAGTGGAGAAAGGACAGCCTCTTCAATAAGTGGTGCTGGGAAAACTGGACAGCTACATGCAAAAGTATGAAATTAGATCACTCCCTGACACCATACACAAAAAAAAGCTCAAAATGGATTAAAGACCTAAATGTAAGGCCAGAAACTATCAAACTCTTAGAGGAAAACATAGGCAGGACACTCTATGACATAAATCACAGCAAGATCCTTTTTGACCCACCTCCTAGAGAAATGGAAATAAAAACAAAAATAAACAAATGGGACCTAATGAAACTTCAGAGCTTTTGCACAGCTAAGGAAACCATAAAAAGACCAAAAGACAACCCTCAGAATGGGAGAAAGTATTTGCAAATGAAGCAACTGACAAAAGATTAATCTGCAAAATATATAAACAGCTCATGCAGCTCAATAAGAAAAAAACAAACAACCCATTCCAAAAATGGGCAGAAGACCTAAATAGACATTTCTCCAAAGAAGATATACAGACTGCCAACAAACACATGAAAGAACGCTCAACATCATTAATCATTAGAGAAATGCAAATCAAAACTACAATGCGGTATCATCTCACACCAGTCAGAATGGCCATCATCAAAAAATCTAGAAACAATAAATGCTGGAGAGGGTGTGGAGAAAAGGGAACCCTCTTGTACTGTTGGTGGGAATGTAAATTGATACAGCCACTGTGGAGAACAGTATGGAGGTTCCTTAAAAAACTATAAATAGAACTACCATATGACCCAGCAATCCCACTACTGGGCATATACGCTGAGAAAACCATAATTCAAAGAGTTATGTACCAAAATGTTCATTGCAGCTCTATTTACAATAGCCCGGAGATGGAAACAACCTAAGTGTCCATCATCGGATGAATGGATAAAGAAGATGTGGCACATATATACAATGGAATATTAGTCAGCCATAAAAAGAAACGAAATTGAGCTATTTGTAATGAGGTGGATAGACCTATAGAGTCTGTCATACAGAGTGAAGTAAGTCAGAAAGAGAGAGACAAATACTGTATGCTAACACATATATATGGAATTTAAGAAAAAACAATGTCATGAAGAGCCCAGGGGTAAGATAGGAATAAAGACACAGACCTACTAGAGAATGGACTTGAGGATATGGGGAGGGGGAAGGGTAAGCTGTGACAAAGCGAGAGAGAGGCATGAACATATATACACTATCAAACGTAAGGTAGATAGCTAGTGGGAAGCAGCCGCATAGCACAGGGAGATTAGCTCGGTGCTTTGTGATCACCTGGAGGGATGGGATAGGGAGGGTGGGAGGGAGGGAGACGCAAGAGGGAAGAGATATGGGAATATATATATATATATAACTGATTCATTTTGTTGTAAAGCAAAAACTAACACATCATTGTAAAGCAATTATACTCCAATAAAGATGTTAAAAAAAAGAAGCTACATTATATTACCAAATAAAATTAAAAAAAAAAAAGATTGGTGAGACCTGTTGGTTTAAGGAATGAATGCCGCAAATCTAGCCTTTTTGCGCATCTCATCGGTCTTGGGCCAATGGAATGAAAGAGCACAGAGAGCTAATAACACAAAGGACTAAGGTCTGGAGACACAGTGGCCACCATACTTACTCATTAAGGGAAGTAGGAGAGATTCAGTAGATGTGTGAGAGACACAGAAATGGATGTCTTTTAAATTAAGTGGAGTGAAGTAGTATGACTGCATTGGAAAACTACTGGGAAGCCAGCTACCAATTAAAACAACCAGAAAATTCCTTGCTGCTGAATGAAACTCAAGAAAAACATACTGTGATCTTTTTGAACAGCTTATGCCTTCTGAGTTTCTGGCTAAACCCTCCTAATGAGTAATGAGAAATGTTTTGGAAAATGGAAAGAATGCCCCAGGACCAAAAAAGTTAAGTCAAAGTGGTGGTCATGAAATTGGCAACTCACTGATAACTGCTTTTTTTTTTTCTTTAAAATATACTTCTACTTCTGGGTTTAGTCATTGTTACAGAACCATGCAAGTATTTCAAGAGCAGCAAATTTTTGTCAGTTCAGGAGTCATAAAGTGTATATGTAATTTTCTTTCTGATGACTGGCACAGGAATGTGGAAAATGGGCAGAAACAGATGATGACTGACAATTTCTACAGCAGCTTGTCTGCTTTGTGAAATCAAAGTGAGGAGCTGCACACATTTCTTAGGCTCAGTGTGTATAGAAAATGACCTTGGGTATGATGGTCCAGAAGCCTGGTTCAATACCAGCTGCTCTTTAGGGCGCTCTGTGCCCATCGTGTACATCCTGATCTCCTGACATATCCCAAGTTTACGTTACTTAAGGAGGCGACTGTGGGTTAGTAGAAGAAGCAGCTAAGAATATTTGTCATTTTTCAGATACATGTTGACACAAAATGGAGATACCTATTTGTAGTAGAGTGAAGTGTTACCCTGTAAACTCTTTATATCACTGTTTTGCCTTCCTGAGAAAAAGATACAATTTTTATCTTGTTAAGAAATGAGACATACAACCAAACAGCTAAATGATTACAGTATGAAACACCACCAAGCACAGCTAAATAAGCCGTTCATGGTGTCCTCCGATTCCTAAAGTTTTGGTGATCTGCTCAATTTACCCTAAAGCCTCCCCTAATTTGAACTAATTGTGTGTGAAGTTCCCATCAGCGTGATTATAGCCACAGCAGAATATTATAAGGAAAATATTACCAAAAGAGAAATAAAGAGAATTACACTATGTGAAAGCATTTATTCACATTAAAGGGGAAAACGAATATAAGGTTTTCTTGTTAATAATTTGAATTAAATTTCAAATTTATATAATTTCCCCAGATTGCCTAAAATTTAACTTTTTCAGCAAAATTTTTTTCATCAACTATACAAGTTAATGTGCTAAATTGATCAGGGAACTGAAACGGTTAAGCAACTCTTCTTGGGAACTTTATTTCATTTCAATTAAAAAAGTATGCATGGGTTCAACTGAATTACCGATCTCCAAGAAAATGATGATTTGGACATCTAGACCATATAGGAACTTAGATTTGCAAATTCTGGATCAAGTCTTATCTTTGTATTACATCTTCATAGGACTTTTACCAGGCAACAATGTTGAGTAAATCAAGTTTGTGACTATCAAGTATATTATTAAAATAGTTAAAATTAATGAAATCAACTTTAAAGTACACAATTAGTACTTTAATAACTCAGATGATATTTTCTTTCCAACCAACCTAATGTCATGAGGTTCATGGTAGTTTCCCCTTAATTTTTTGTGAAGTAAACCATGATCACTCAGGGCTTCTTGAAGGTAGCTAAAACCAACACCGGCACAAAGGTGAAATGTGATCCTTTGAGCCTGCTCTTTATAGAACAGGATAAATTCTGACCCTACACAGATAATCTGGACTTCAGATAATCTCTGACAGGTAATTTTTAATTGATTGTACAGAGTTGTAATTGTGATAAGTGGATTTAACTTTCAAAATAGAAAATGAAAAGCCAAGATATTGATAATGATCTGTGTCATATACGGTGATATTTATGATGAAACCTTATCAATTCGAGTCATTAGGTAAAGCAAAATGTCAATTTTCTTGTCACTTTTCAAATAGTTTTCAACATCAGATACTTTGAACCATAATACAGAACCCTCCTATATAGAAGTCAACTGTTTAACAATTTAGAATTGCTGTTTTCCTCCCTTATCCCTACGACAATTCTCCTTCCTTTTGACCTTTTTATTTCTAAAGATGTGTCCTTTGATGGTGATAAATGGAATGGGATGAAATTCAAATGAACACTTATACTCATGGCAATTCTGGCAAAAGTATGGATGGGGAGGGGTGGGAAGTGATTCGATACAATTAGCACCAAGTATATGTCCATGAACAGAGATTTCTCTCAATGAATCCTTAATTAATTAATTAATGAGGGACTCAATCAATTTCTGCCTTCTGGCCATTATCACATATAATCAGAACTTGACTGTAACTAGAAAACCATGTGAAACTACCAGTAACCGCAAATTATATTTTTAAAAATTAATGGGAGCGTAAATGCCCACTCTAAACACACATGTGCTTTATTTTTCCAGTCTCACAAAGTATTTGAAAACCACAGCTGTTGATAATGCTTTAGATTTGCCAGATCCTGTAACAGTGCACTTGTTTTGCCTTGAACATGGCATTTATACCGCATTAAAGTTTGGCAAGCTTAATCTTTGCTAACCACAGGCAAATGGGAACACGCTACAAAATGTAAAAATACATTTCAGCCAAAGCCATTATCAAGTATATGTTCGTTTTGATTTGACTAAGAACCTCTAATTTGTTCACGCACACTTGGCATCTCTACATTCTGTGTACCGCTTATGCTTGCGATGAATGTATCACATGCCTAACAGTCGAAGAAAGCTCTAAGCAAGGGAGAGGAGGAAAAGAGAGGGGAGAGGAAAAAGTCCTATTTCACTTCTGTTGGAGTGAGGATGCACCTCCGTAAACTCTTGGGGGGAACTCTTCCTGTGGCTCTGTGTCCCCCTGCCCTGCCTGATGCCCCACACTAGAAGTATTCTTGAGTAGTTGGCGAATTCTCTTTCATATCATCACATAGGAGAATCTACCCTTGCATTTATCTGGCTACAAGCCTCATAATAGAATAAAACTATGTTATCTGGCTGTTTACCAACACAGAGCTCAAGAAAACCATCATCTCTGATATTCAAACATAATGAAGTTCTTCAGTCTGGCAATCCACCCCAACCATAGAGGCCGAAGAGGTATAGGTGGTACATGATATTGGCATTACTGTCCTGTTTTGTTCATCCACTGATGGAGACAAAGCCAGAGCAACATGTGCTGCAGGACGGAGTTTGTGACTTAGTCCCAGGCCCTCCCCAAGGGCCATCACAAAATACTTTCATTAAACTCCCACTATTGGCTACCTTTCCCATTGATTCACCACAAAACCTTTCAAATAGGGCATCTCACATTTGTCTCGTGACATGTGTCAAGTAGAATCAGTAGAAGTTACGTGATCACAATTTTCATCGCATAGACTCTAAAGGAAAGGTCAGCTTCACAGCAGGACCAAAATTGACGCCCGTTCCCCAAAGCTCGCCATCCACGCCTACCTTTCAGTGTCTCGTGACAGGAACCACCTTCTAGGCATCCTTTTTCAGTGCCCAGTAAGTGGACACGTGATATGAATAAACACCAAACACAAATGTACCCACATTCTGCGTTTCAACTGGATTTAGCTCTACAGAGGAAATAAATCGACCCCCTGGAACAACCCCCCAAAACAAAGAAACAGACCGTTTTCCTAATGGTCATCGACTCCCTCACTCATTTATTCAGTAATTTTTGAGCTTTCACTAAGTGCTAGGTGCTATCTTTGACACTGTTCACTTCAGGCACAGTGAATGAGATGACCTGTAAAAGTATTTAGCTCAGTGCCTGGTGTGTGAGAGGCAAGCAACAAAATTAGACCTCCTTCCTTCTTAAATTTTTATCCTTGAACTCATCAATCATATGCAACCTGAAGAAAATGATTTGCTTCCAATCCAGTCTCATCATCCCTTTAAATCTACCCCCCGTGCAGTTACACACTGTGGAGTTTAGCATGAGCTATTGAACCAGGGAGAATAAACCACCTGCAGGCAGAATCATGGCTTGTGATTCCATTTTTTGTTGTAATAGAGGAGAGGAAAAGGTCAGTGAAGTGTTCCAGTATTAGTAGGCTGTATCTGTAAACACACATACACAGACACTTTTGGAAGGTTCCATTGTTAATCTAGGCAAATAGCTTTGCAGTTGCCAATAAGCATTTACTATCCTCTCTGAGTGTTTGAATTTAACTTTTATTTACAAGCAACTTATATAAATAGACACAACCTTAAAGCCGACACTTTCTGCGCCATCTTGCATCCTATTTGCCATTTTTTTTTTCCTCGGCTCCCAAGACTAGGTCATAGATGGAGGAAAAACCAATCTGAGACATCATCAATTTTTCACTTTCAGCAGTTTTTATGCCAAATGCCACCATCAGATTGATCATTGCCACGTGGCAACCCACACTAATCCCCAAGGCATCCACAGTGGACAGACCCTGACACAAAACACACATAAAAGTAGTTGCAGGTCCGAGATATTTAAAGAACTCATCTATGACCTCTACTGGCCAAGCTAGTAAAACACAACAGCTACCATGATTTTGGAAGTGTCCTCCTATTTTCATTCATTCATTTAACAGATACTTTTTAGCACCTACTACGTGCCAGGCACTGTTTAAGGAAGGACAATGACAATAAACAAAACAAAAAAAACCCCTTCCCTCCTAACATTCAGCTGGGCAGCATTTAAACTGTATGCATTATAAATAAGTTAACTGTATTTTGGAAGGTAATAACGGCTTTTAAAAAGAAGAAAAAGTAAATCAAAGTAAAGGGAATCAAAAGCACTGAGGAGGTGGAGCTGGAGAAGCAGGTTTCAGAGTTAAATTGGACCCTCAAGAGAAGTGTCAGTGCAAGGGTAGAATTAAGCAAAGACTCCAAGGAGGCGAGAACCTTAGCAACTTAAGACCTAACACATAGGTTCTTAAATTCGTTAAATTAGACATCACCCTGGGAGCAGGGTTCTTTTTCAGTTTCCAGAGAGATTCTGGAGTCAGTCAGACTTGTGTTCAATCCTGTATGGGTCAGCTTTGCTGCAGCAACAAACAACCCCTAATTCTCATTGGTTTAAAGCAGGGGTCCCCAACCCCGGGACCACCGACAGGTACTGGTCGGCGGCCTGTTAGGAACCGGGCGCACAGGAGGTGAGCGGCAGGAGAGCGAGCAAAGCTCGCATTGCCACCTGAGCTCCGCCTCCTGACAGATCAGCAGCATTAGATTCTCACAGGAGAGCAAACCCTACTGTGAACTGCACATGCGGAGGATCTAGGTTGCACCCTCCTTATGAGACTTTAATGCCTGATGATCTGAGGGGGAGCTGAGACAGTGATGCTAGCGCTGGGGAGCGGCTGCAAATACAGATTATCATTAGCAGAGAGGTTTGACCGCACGGAGACCATAATAAGTCAATTGCTTGCACACGCACATCAAAAGCCTATCAGTTAAAAAAAAAACAAAACAAAACCCTATCAGTGAGTGGCAAGTGAAAACAAGCTCAGGGCTCCCACTGATTCTGCATTATGGTGAGATGTATAATTATTTCATTATATAGTACAATGTAATAATAATAGAAATAAAGTGCACAATAAATGTAATGGGCTTGAATCATCCTGAAACCAACCCCCGCCCTGGGTCTATGGAAAAATTTTCTTCCACGAAACTGGTCCCTGGTGCCAAAAAAGCTGGCTTAAAGGACAAATATTTATTTTTTGCTCGTGTTTCACATGGGCTGCAGGCTAACTGTGGGTCAGTTGTGACTGACAGGCTTGGCCCTGCTCCACATGTGTCCTATTCCAGGGGCAGGGCTGGAGGGACGGCTACCGTCTCAGTTATGGTATCCCCACAGAGGAGGTCAGGGCTGAAGTGCATCTAATCGCAGCACGGAACTTAAAACTTTTGCTCTCATGGGGTACCGATCAAGTTCATTCACGTTCCATTGACCAAAGAAAGTCGAAGTGGCCGAGCCCAAAGTCAGTGAGGGCAGGAGAGTGAGTGTATACGTGGCCCAGACACAGAAGTATGGCAAGGGCAAGGAGGGAGTGAATAATTGTGAACAAATAATACAACGTAACTGTAATGAGTCACTCAATCTCTCTGAACCTTACCTTGTCCGTCGGTGAAACAGGAATAAGAACAGGCTACCTGTGAAGAATAAATGAGATATTATAAATGTACTCAGTACAGTAACTGACTTATAATAAGGGATCAATAAAAGTTAATATCCTTTTGTTGCCTTCCTCCAAAGGTGGCATCATCACTCTGGCCCAATTCCTTTCGAGGCTTAAGAAGGTATGGGGGCTGAGGTAGGAGGGTGTCGGGGGGATGTGTTGGAAAATTGAGGAGCCTGGGGCTGAAATGTGGATTCAGTTCTTGCTCTAAATCCTGGATAAATTACTGATCTATAAAACAAGGCATCTGTCTAAATGATCTCTAAGGTTCCTTTCTGGTGCTAAAGATCCTCAGTTTGGGATAAAACATTTATAGTGGGTTCTTCCTTTTTCTCTAGAGCCACTGCTGCTTAGTCCTAACACCAGGTGGCGCGAGAAAACAACTTAATGGAAAAGGACAAAGGCTTTTCTGGGGTGAAGGTTGGAGAGTCTAGAAAGTTACTATTTTCTTCTTATAGACTGTTATAAAGCAGAACTCCTGCATCTGGTAGTTGCTCAGAAAGCACCACTTTGAGGAAACAGCACCCAGAAACAAAATGCTCACTCTAGTCCTAGGACCTCAGGCTTTGGGAAAGGACCCCAGGAAACTGGGGACTGCCCCAGACAGTTTCTAGGCTTTGATTTTGGAATAGGGGAGCTTCTCTGTTTTTGAGCAGAAGCATGAGGTAATTGGAGCTGTGCTCTACGATGATACATCTAGTTGCCACGTGATGGGAGTGTTTGGCACAGGGGAGAATTGTTTGGGAGACTCTTATGACAGAAAAGAATCCACATACACGGGTCTGAAATAGAAGAGTGGGGACTTCCCTGGTGGTCCAGTGGTTAGGACTCCGCACTCCCGATGCAGGGGGCACGGGTTCAATCCCTGGTCAGGGAACTAAGATCCCACATGCCGCATGGCGTGGCCAAAGGAAAGAAAAAGAAATAGAAGAGTGGGAGTGAGCATAGCAATGGGTGAGATGTTACAGCAACAGAATCTCTAGAACTTGGCAACTGTTTAAATAAAGAGGCTTCAAGTAGGATAAGTCATTATGAAAGACAACTCCTGGATAAGTAGGAAAATGTTGGGGCCACTGACAGAAAACACATGACTTTGGGTGGCAGCATTACTGTTACTCCTGCACTTCACGTGTACACCCAGAAGGAACCATGAAGGCTTCTCCCTCATAGGTACTGAGGAATCCCTGGTGCACGAGCTTTGGTCCTAAAAGGGCCAGACTTGGCCTTTTCTCAAGAAATGTTTTCTTGGGCTTCCCTGGTGGTACAGTGGTTGAGAGTCCGTCTGCCGATGCAGGGGACATGGGTTCGTGCCCCGGTCCGGGAAGATCCCACATGCCGCGGAGCAGCTAAGCCCGTGAGCCATGGCCACTGAGCCTGCGCGTCCGTAGCCTGTGCTCCGCAACGGGAAAGGCCACAACAGTGAGAGGCCCGCATACCGCAAAAAAAAAAAAAAAAAAAAAAGAAATGTTTTCTTACACATGATTTTATTTTACTTACAAAATCCAGAGGCATTTCTCTG
This sequence comes from Orcinus orca, assembly GCF_937001465.1. Classification (NCBI taxonomy): domain Eukaryota; kingdom Metazoa; phylum Chordata; class Mammalia; order Artiodactyla; family Delphinidae; genus Orcinus; species Orcinus orca. The sequence goes on along the minus strand of NC_064564.1, from coordinate 10,928,232 downwards.
TTGATAATGGGGACAGGGGATGTATAGGAAATCTCTGTACCTTTCACTCAGTTTTGCTGTGAGCCTAAAACTGCTGTTAAAAAAAAAAAAGGAAATCTGTTTTTTAAACTCTTGGCAGATTCTGGGAAGATGGTGCAGTAGGAAGCACTAAGAATCCGTCTCCCCCACTCCCAGACAAAAATTGCACTGGCAGAAATCTGTCTGATGTAACTATTATGGAACTCTGGACAGCTTACTGAAGGCTTGCAATGTCCAGGGGAAGACTTGGACTGTTCATTTTGGCCAGTTTCAGCTCTCAGCACAGCAGCAGCTACCCATCCCCAACCCCATGGCAGGCAGCTGTGCATGGTTCCTGGAGCAGCTTTGCACAGCTTGCAGGAGCCTGGGTGGGCAAAAAGGACATCAGTGATCTGTGCTCTGGTCACTGGTGACTGCTTCTGATCACAGAGGGGCAGACAAAGAGGCAATGCCCATTGTTGTAGCCCCTCCCCCACCAATAGAAGTCCCTCCTCATCTGGCTGAAGTGACAGCCAGGAGATTTAAGGGACAGTGCCCTTTTTAAACCCCCTTTATTTTTCTTTTTCCCCTTTTGGTAGTCAGATATTAAAGACTAGACTATTAAAAAATGACTACATATATGGGGAAAATTAGAAAGTGACTGGGCATGACCAAGGAAAGTCTCAGAAAAGACCTAAGAATACCTTAAGTTTACACCTGAGACACGCTCAGCTGAGATACAGTCTATGGAATCAAAAAAAAAAAAACAATAAACAAACAGTGACAAAAAACAGCAAACCCTGGGAGAAGGCAGAGAATATAATTTCCAGAGTTACCACATTATTAGATTCAACTGTCCAGTTTTCAACCCAGAAATATCACAAGGCATACAAAGAAACAGGGAAGTATGGCCCATTCAAAGAAATAAAATAGGTCGATAGAATCTGTCCCTGAAAAAGATCCAATAGAAGAAATATTAGACAAAGACTTTAAAACAGCTGCATAAAAATGTTCAAAGAACTAAAGGAACATGTGGAGAAAGTCAAGAAAACAATGTATGATCAAAATGAAAATATCAGTAAAGAGATAGAAAATCTGGAAAGAGGTCAGAAGGAAATTCTGGAGCTGAAAAGTAAAATAACTGAAATTAAAAATTCACTAGAGAAATTCAAATGCAGATTTGAGCAGGCAGAAGAAAGAATCAGCAAACTTAAAGAAAGGACAAAGGGAATGATCAAGTATAAGGAACAGAAAGTAAAGAGACTGAAGAAAAGTGAACAGAACCTAAGGGACCTGAGGCACCAAAAAGCAGACCAACACCACACAGTGGGAATCCCAGAAAGAGAAGAGAGAGAGAAAACGGCAGAGAGGGTATCTGAAGAAATAATGGCTGAAAACTTCCCAAACTTGGTGAAAAACATGAATATAAATATCCAACAGGGGACTTCCCTGGCAGTCCAGTGGTTAAGACTCCACGCTTCCACTGCAGGGGGCATGGGTTCAATCCCTGGTCAGGGAACTAAGATCCCACATGATGTGTGGTGTGGCCAAAAAAAAAAAAAAATCAAGAAAAAAATATCCAACAGGCTCAACAAGCTCCAAGTAAGATGAACTGAAAGCCAAAGAAAAAGAGAAAATCTGGAAACCAGCAAGAGAGAAGCAAATAATCACATACAAGGGATCCTCAATAGGATTATCAGCAGATTTCTCATCAGAATCATTGGAGACCATAAGGCAGTGGGCTGATATAGTCAAAATGCTAAAAGAAAAGAAACCGTCAACCAAGAATTCTATGTCTAGCAAAACTGCCCTTTGAAAGTAAGGGAGAAATTAAGACATCAAGGTAAAAGCGAGAGAGTTTGTTACCAGTGGACCTGTCCTGCAAGAAATGCTCAAGAGTCCTGCAAGAAATAAAAAGACACTAGAAGCCATAACAGTAACTCAAATCTATATGGAGAAATCAAGATCTCAATAAAGGTAAATACATGGATAATTATCAAAGCTAGTATTATTGTAACAATGGTTTGTAACTCCACTTTTTGTTTTCTACATGATTTAGGAGACTACTGAATTTTAAAAATATATTAGTTTATGTTTTGGGGCACACAACGTAGAAAGATGTAATTTTATGACATCAACAGCTGAAAGGGATGGGGATGAAGCTGTAAAGGAGCAGAGTTTGGGTACGTTATTGAAGTTACGCTGGTATAAATTCAAACTATACTGTTATAACTTTAGGATGTTAAACGTAATCCTTGTGGTAACCACAAAGAAAACAGCTATAGAATATACACAAAAGGAAATGAGAAAGGAATTTAAACATCTCACTATAAAAAATCAACTGAACACAAAAGACTAACACAGGAAATGAGCAATAAAAAAGCTACAAGGCATTTAGGAAACAAATAGCAAAATCACAGAAGTAAATCTCTCCTTATCAGTAATTACTTTAAGTGTAAATAGTTTAAACTCTTCAATCAAAAGACAGAGATTGGCAAAATTGATAAAAACACATGATACACCTATATCTACGAGACCCACTTTCGATCCAAAGACACAAATAGAAGGAAAAGAAAGGATGGAAAAAGTTACTCCATGTAAATAGCAACCAAAAGAGAGCATGGGTGGATATAAAAATATCTGACAAAATACGTAAAATTGAAAAAGTTTACAGCAAAGAAAGACACTGTATATTAATAAAAGTTTCAATAAAGCAAGAAGATAAAACAATTATAAACATTTGTGCATCAAAATATATGAAATTAAAACTGACAGAATTGAAGGGAGAAATAAAACAATTTTACAATAGCTGGATGCTTCATGATCCATTATCACAATAATGGATAAAACAACCAGACAGCGCCTTACTGTACAGCAGAAACTAACACAACATTTTAAGTCAACTATACTCCAATAAAAAAAAAAAACCAAAAAAAACAGACAGAAGATAAGAAAGGAAATAGACACTTAACAATACAATAGATCAACTAGATCTAACAAACACAACAATAGCATGCATATTCTTCTCAGGTGCGCATAGGCTATCCCCCAGGATATAGGTTAGGCCACAAATGAAGTCTCAGATTTTGAAAGATGGATATCATACAAAATATCTTCTCCAACCCCAATGCATAGAAGTTAGAAATCAACAACAGAAGGAAAACTAAAAAATTCACAAAATTGTGGAAATTAAACAATACACTCCAACAACCAATGGATCAAAGAAGAAAATACCAAAAAAATTAGAAAATACTTACAGACTAATGAAAACAAAAACACAACATGCCAAAACTTATGGGATGAAATGTAAGTGTTGCTAATTGGGAAAGTTATAGCCATAAACACTTACTTTAAAAATAAGAAAGAACAACTCAACAAATTAAAAAAACCGAACCAAATAGAAAAATGGGCAGGAGACTTAAATAGACATTTCTCCAAAGAAGCTCAACATCACCAATAATTAGAGAAATGCAAATCAAACTACAATGAGCTACTACCTCACACCAGTCGGAATGGCCATCATTAAAAGTCTACAAATAACAAATGCTGGAGAGGGTATGGAGAAAAGGGAACCCCCCCTACACTGTCGGTGGGAATGTAAATTGGTGCAGCCACTATGGAGAACAGTATGCAGGTTCCTTAAAAAACTAAAAGTAGAAGATGGCGGAAGAGTAAGACATGGAGATCACCTTCCTCCCCACAGATACACCACAAATACATCTATACGTGGAACAACTCCTACAGAACACCTACTGAACGCTGGCAGAAGACCTCAGACCTCCCAAAAGGCAAGAAAGCCCCCACGTACCTGGGTAGGGCAAAAGAAAAAAGAATATACAGAGACAAAAGGATAGGGACGGGACCTGCACCAGTGGGAGGGAGCCATGAAGGAGGAAAGGTTTCCACACACTAGAAGCCCCTTCGTGGGCAGAGACTGTGGGTGGCGGAGGGGGAAAGCTTTGGAGCCGCGGAGGACAGCGCAGCAACAGGGGTGTGGTGGGCAAAGTGGAGAGATTCCCACACAGATGATCAGGGCCGACCAGCACTCACCAGCCCAAGAGTCTTGTCTGCTCACCCACCGGGGCGGGCGGGGCTGGGAGGTGAGGCTCCGGCTTCGGTCGGATCCCAGGGAGAGGACTGGGTTGGCGGCGTGAACACAGCCTGCAGGGGGTTAATGTGCCACAGCTAGCCGGGAGGGAGTCCGGGGAAAAGTCTGGACCTGCCAAAGAGGCAAGAGACATTTTCCTCCCTCTTTGTTTCCTGGTGCACAAGGAGAGGGGATTAAGAGCGCTGCTTAAAGGAGCTCCAGAGACGGGCGCGAGCTGCGGCTAAAAGCGCGGACCCCAGAGACGGGCATGAGACGCTAAGGCTGCTGCCGCCACCAAGAAGCCTGTGTGCGAGCACAGGTTACTACCCACACCCCACTTCCGGGGAGCCTGTCCAGCCCACCACTGCCAGGTTCCAGGATGCAGGGACAACTTCCCTAGGAGAACGCACGGTGCGCCTCAGGCTGGTGCAATGTCACGCCAGCCTCTGCCGCCGCAGGCTCGCCCCACACTCCGTGCCCCTTGCTCCCCCGAGCCTGAGTGAGCCACAGCCCCCGAAATCAGCGGCTCCTTTAACCCCGTCCTGTCTGAGCAAAGAACAGACACCCTCCAGCCACCTACACACAGAGGCTGGACCAAATCCAAAGCTGAGCCCCTGGGAGCTGTGAGAACAAAGAAGAGAAAGGGAAATCTCTCCCAGCAGACTCAGAAGCAGCGGATTAAAGCTCCACAATCAACTTTATGTCTGTGGAATACATGAATGGACAACGAATCATCCCAAATTGAGGAGGTGGACTTTGAGAGCAATATTTATCCTGTATAGATTTGCTTCCACTATTTGTCCCTGGGTTCTATCCATCCATTTTTTTGTTTTTTTTTTTAATTTTTTTTCTTTATAATTATTTTTTTATTTTAATAACTTTATTATATTTTCTTACTTTATTTTACTTTATCTTCTTTCCTTTCTTTCCTTCCTTCCCTCCTTCCTTCCTCCCTCCCTCCCTCCTTCCTTCCTTCCTTCCCCTTTCTTTCTTTCATTCTTGCTTGCTTGCTTTCTTCTAATTGTTTCTTTCTACTTTTTCTCCCTTTTATTCTGAGCCGTGTGGATGAAAGGCTCTTGGTGCTGCAGCCAGGAGTCAGTGCTGTGCCTCTGAGGTGGGAGAGCAAACTTCAGGACACTGGTCCACAAGAGACCTCCCAGCTCCACATGATATCAAATGGTGAAAATCTTCCAGAGATCTCCATCTCAACACCAGCATCCAGCTTCACTCAACGACCAGCAAACTACAGTGCTGGACATCCTATGCCAAACAACTAGCAAGACAGGAACACAACCCCACCCATTAGCAGAGAGGCTGCCTAAAATCATAATAAGTCCACAGACACCCCAAAACACACCACCAGACGTGGACCTGCCCACCAGAAAGACAAGATCCAGCCTCATCCACCAGAACACAGGCACTAGTCCCCTCCAATAGGAAGCTTACACAACCCTCTGAACCAACCTTAGCCACCGGGGACAGACACCAAAAACAATGGGAACTACGAGCCTGCAGCCTGCAAAAAGGAGACCCCAAACACAGTAAGGTAAGCAAAATGAGAAGATAGAAAAACACACAGCAGATGAAGGAGCAAGATAAAAACCCACCAGACCTAACAAGTGAAGAGGAAATAGGCAGTCTACCTGAAAAAGAATTCAGAATAATGATAGTAAAGATGATCCAAAATCTTGGAAACAGAATGGACAAAATGCAAGAAACATTTAACAAGGACCTAGAAGAACTAAAGATGAAACAAACAACGATGAACAACACAATAAATGAAATGAAAAATACTCTAGATGGGATCAATAGCAGAATAACTAAGGCAGAAGAACAGATAAGTGACCTGGAAGATAAAATAGTGGAAATAACTACTGAAGAGCAGAATAAAGAAAAAAGAATGAAAAGAACTGAGGACAGTCTCAGAGACCTATGGGACACATTCGAATTATAGGGGTTCCAGAAGAAGAAGAGAAAAAGAAAGGGACTGAGAAAATATTTGAAGAGATTATAGTTGAAAACTTCCCTAATATGGGAAAGGAAATAGTTAATCAAGTCCAGGAAGCACAGAGAGTCCCATACAGGATAAATCCAAGGAGAAATACGCCAAGACACATATTAATCAAACTGTCAAAAATTAAATACAAAGAAAACATATTAAAAGCAGCAAGGGAAAAACAACAAATAACACACAAGGGAATCCCCATAAGGTTAACAGCTCATCTTTCAGCAGAAACTCTGTAAGCCAGAAGGGACTGGCAGGACATATTTACAGTGATGAAGGAGAAAAACCTGCAACCAAGATTACTCCACCCAGCAAGGATCTCATTCAGATTTGATGGAGAAATTAAAACATTTACAGACAGGCAAAAGCTGAGAGAGTTCCGCACCACCAAACCAGCTTTACAACAAATGCTAAAGGATCTTCTCTAGGCAAGAAACACAAGAGAAGGAAAAGACCTACAATAACGAACCCAAAACAATTAAGAAAATGGGAATAGGAACATACATAACGATAATTACCTTAAATGTAAAAGGATTAAATGCTTCCACCAATGGACACAGATTGGCTGAATGGATACAAAAACAAGACCCATATATTTGCTATCTACAAGAGACCCACTTCAGACCTAGAGACACATACAGACTGAAAGTAAGGGGATGGAAAAAGACATTTCATGCAAATGGAAACCAAAAGAAAGCTGGAGTAGCAATTCTCATATCAGATAAAATAGACTTTAAAATAAAGACTATTAGAAGAGACAAAGAAGACACTACATAATGATCAAGGGATCGATCCAAGAAGAAGATATAACAATTGTAAATATTTATGCACCCAACATAGGAGCACCTCAATAAATAAGGCAAATACTAACAGCCATAAAAGGGGAAATTGACAGTAACACATTCATAGTAGGGGACTTTAACACCCCACTTTCACCAATGGACAGATCATCCAAAATGAAAATAAATAAGGAAACACAAGCTTTAAATGATACATTAAACAAGATGGACTTAATTGATATTTATAGGACATTCCATCCAAAAACAACAGAATACACATTTTTCTCTGGTGCTCATGGAACATTCTCCAGGATAGATCATATCTTGGGTCACAAATCAAGCCTTGGTAAATTTAAGAAAACTGAAATTGTTTCAAGTATGTTTTCTGACCACAACACTATGAGATTAGATATCAATTACCGGAAAAGATCTGTAAAAAATACAAACACATGGAGGCTAAACAATACACTACTTAATAACAAAGTGATCACAGAAGAAAACAAAGAGGAAATTAAAAAATACCTAGAAACAAATGACAATGGAGACACGATGACCCAAAATCTATGGGATGCAGCAAAAGCAGTTCTAAGAGGGAAGTTTATAGAAATACAATCCTACCTTAATTAAGAAACAGTAAACAGCTCGAATAAACAACCTAACCTTGCACCTAAAGCAATTAGAGAAAGAAGAACAAAAAACCCCCAAAGTTAGCAGGAGAAAAGAAATCAGATCAGAAATAAATGAAAAAGAAATGAAGGAAACGATAGCAAAGATCAATAAAACTAAAAGCTGGTTCTTTGAGAAGGTACACAAAATTGATAAACCATTAGCCAGACTCATCAAGAAAAAAAGGGAGACGACTCAAATCAATAGAATTAGAAATGAAAAAGGAGAAGTAACTACTGACACTGCAGAAATACAAAAAAATCAGGAGAGATTACCACAAGCAACTATATGCCAATAAAATGGACAACCTGGAAGAAATGGACAAATTCTTAGAAACGCACAACCTGCCAAGACTGAATCAGAAAGAAATAGAAAATATGAACAGACCAATCACAAGCACTGAAATTGAAACTGTGATTAAAAATCTTCCAACAGACAAAAGCCCAGGACCAGATGGCTTCACAGGTGAATTCTATCAAACATTTAGAGAAGAGCTAACACGTATCCTTCTCAAACTCTTCCAAAATATAGCAGAGGGTGGAACACTCCCAAACTCATTCTACGAGGCCACCATCACCTTGATACCAAAACCAGACAAGGAGGTCACAAAGAAAACTACAGGCCAATATCACTGATGAACATAGATGCAAAAATACTCAATAAAACACTACCAAACAGAATCCAACAGCACATTAAACGGATCATACACCATGATCAAGTGGGGTTTATTCCAGGAATGCAAGGATTCTTAAATATACGCAAATCAATCAATGTGATAAACCATATTAACAAATTGAAGGAGAAAAACCATATGATCAACTCAATAGATGCAGAGAAAGCTTTTGACAAAATTCAACACCCATTTATGATAAAAATCTTGCAGAAAGTAGGCATAGAGGGAACTTTCCTCAACATAATAAAGGCCATATATGACAAACCCACAGCCAACATCGTCCTCAATGGTGAAAACCTGAAAGCATTTCCACTAAGATCAGGAACAAGACAAGGTTGCCCACTCTCACCACTCTTATTCAACATAGTTTTGGAAATTTTAGCCACAGCAATCAGAGAAGAAAAGGAAATAAAAGGAATCCAAATCGGAAAAGAAGAAGTAAAGCTGTCACTGTTTGCAGATGAGATGATAGTATACATAGAGAATCCTAAAGATGCTACCAGAAAACTATTAGAGCTAATCAATGAATTTGGTAAAGTAGCAGGATACAAAATTAATGCACAGAAATCTCTAGCATTCCTACAAACTAATGATGAAAAATCTGAAAGTGAAATCAAGAAAACACTCCCATTTACCATTGCAACAGAGAGAATAAAATATCTAGGAATAAACCTATCTAAGGAGACAAAAGACCTATATGCAGAGAATTATAAGACACTGATGAAAGAAATTAAAGACGATACAAATAGATGGAGAGATATAGCATGTTCTTGGATTGGAAGAATCAACATTGTGAAAATGACTCTACTACCCACAGCAATCTACAGATTCAATGTAATCCCTATCAAATTACCACTGGCATTTTTCACAGAACTAGAACAAAAAATTTCACAATTTGTATGGAAACACAAAAGACTCCGTATAGCCAAAGCAATCTTGAGAATGAAAAACGGAGCTGGAGGAATCAGGCTCCCTGACTTCAGACTATACTACAAAGCTACTGTAATCAAGACAGTATGGTACTGGCACAAAAACAGAAAGATAGATCAATGGAACAGGATAGAAAGCCCAGAGATAAACCCACGCACATATGGTCACCTTATCTTTGATAAAGGAGGCAGGAATGTACAGTGGAGAAAGGACAGCCTCTTTAATAAGTGGTGCTGGGAAAACTGGACAGGTACATGTAAGAGATTAGATCACTCCCTAACACCATACACAAAAATAAGCTCAAAATGGATTAAAGACCTAAATGTAAGGCCAGAAACTATCAAACTCTTAGAGGAAAACGTAGGCAGGACACTCTATGACATAAATCACAGCAAGATCCTTTTTGACCCACTTCCTAGAGAAATGGAAATAAAAATAAAAATAAACAAATGGGACCTAATGAGACTTCAAAGCTTTTGCACAGCAGAGGAAACCATAAACAAGACCAAAAGACAACCCTCAGAATGGGAGAAAATATTTGCAAATGAAGCAACAGACAAAGGATTAATCTCCAAAATTTATAAGCAGCTCATGCAGCGCAATGACAAAAAAACAAACAACCCAATCTAAAAATGGGCAGAAGACCTAAATAGACATTTCTCCAAAGAAGATATACAGACTGCCAACAAACACATGAAAGAATGCTCAACTTCATTAATCATTAGAGAAATGCAAATCAAAATTACAATGAGATATCATCTCACACCAGTCAGAATGGCCATCATCAAAAAATCTAGAAACAGGGCTTCTCTGGTGGCGCAGTGGTTGAGAGTCCGCCTGCCGATACAGGGGACACGGATTCGTGCCCTGGTCCGGGAAGATCCCACATGCCGTGGAGCGGCTAGGCCCGTGAGCCATGGCCGCTGAGTCTGCGCGTCCGGAGCCTGTGCTCCACAACAGGAGAGGCCACAATAATGAGAGGCCCACGTACCTCAAAAAAGAAAAAAAAAAAAAGAAAAAGAAAAAAATCTAGAAACAATAAATGCTGGAGAGGATGTGGAGAAAAGGGAACCCTCTTGCACTGTTGGTGGGAATGCAAACTGATACAGCCACTGTGGAGAACAGTATGGGGTTCCTTAAAAAACTACAAATAGAACTACTATATGACCCAGCAATCCCACTACTGGGCATATACCCTGAGAAAACCAGAATTCAAAAAGAGTCATGTACCAAAATGTTCATTGCAGCTGTATTTACAATAGCCCAGAGACGGAAACAACCTAAGTGTCCATCATCGGATGAGTGGATAAAGAAGATGTGGCACATATATACAATGGAATATTACTCAGCCATTAAAAGAAACGAAATTGAGCTATTTGTAATTAGGTGGATAGAGCTAGAGTATGTCATACAGAGTGAAGTAAGTCAGAAAGAGAAAGACAAATACCATATGCTAACACATATATATGGAATTTAAGGAAAAAAATGTCATGAAGAACCTAGGGGTAAGACAGGAATAAAGACACAGACCTACTAGAGAATGGACTTGAGAATATGCGGAGGGGGAAGAGTAAGCTGTGACAAAGCGAGAGAGAGGCATGGACATATATACACTACCAAACGTAAGGTAGATAGCTAGTGGGAAGCAGCCGCATAGCACAGGGAGATCCGCTCAGTGCTTTGTGACCGCCTGGAGGGGTGGGATAGGGAGGGTGGGAGGGAGGGAGATGCAAGAGGGAAGAGATATGGGAGCATATTTATACGTATAACTGATTCACTTTGTTATAAAGCAGAAACTAACACACCATTGTAAAGCAATTATACTGTAATAAAGATGTTAAAAAAAAAACAAACTGAAAGTAGAGCTACCATATGATCCCGCAATCCCACTACTGGGCATATACCCAGACAAAAGTCTCATTTGAATAGATACATGCACCCCTATGTTCACAGCAGCACTATTTATGACAGCCAACACATGGTAACAACCTAAATGTCCACTGACAGCTGAATGGATAAAAGAGAAGTGGTATATATATACAATGGAATACTACTCAGCCTTAAAAAAGAAAGGAATAATGCCATTTTCAGCAACATGGATGAACCTAGAGATTATCGAACTAAGAGAAGTAACTCAGAAGGAGAAAGACAAATACCATGTGATATCACTTATATGTGGAATCTAAAATATGACACAAATTAACTTATCTACAAAACAGAAACAGACTAACAGACATAGATAACAGAATTGTAGTTGCCAAGCGGGAGGGGTTGGGGGAGGGATGGACTGGGAGTTTGGGGTTAGCAGATGCAAACTATTACATATAGAATGGATAAATGACAAGGTCCTACTGTATAGCACAGGGAACCATATTCAATATCCTGAGATAAACCATAGTGGAGAAGAAAAGAAAAAAGAATGTATATATATGTATAACTGAATCACTTTACTGTACAGCAGAAATTAACACAACATTGTAAATCAACTATATTCAATAAAAAAACAAGAAAGATGGGAGTTCCCTGGCGGTCCACTGGTTAAGACTCCATGCTTGCAATGCAGGGGGCATGGGTTCAATCTGTGGTCAGGGGAAATAAGATTCTACGTGCCACACAGTACGGCAAAAAAAAAAAAATCAAATCAACAACCTAACTTTATAACTTAAGGAACTAGAAAAAGAAGAATAAACTAAACCCAAAGCTAGCAGGAGGAAGGAAATAATAAAGATTAGAATAGAGAGAAACAAAACAGAGAAGAGAAAAACAATAAAGAAAATCAATGAAACCAAAAGTTGGCTCTTCAAAAGGATCAACAAAATTGACAAACCTTTAGCTACTGGACTAAGAATAAAGGACAAAAGAATCAAATTACAAAAATCAGAAATAAAAGGGAGGACATTACTATTGATTCTAAAGAAAGAAAAAGGATGTAAGAGAGTACTATGAACAATTATATACCAACATGTTGCACAACATAGATAAAACGGACAAATTCCTAGAAACACGAAACCAACCAAGACTAAATCATGAAGAAATAGAAAATGTGTATAGACCTACAATTAGTAAGGAGATTGAATTTTAAAAATCTCCAGACAGAGAAAAGCCCTGGACCCAGTTGCTTCACTACCAAATACTACCAAACATTTGAAGAACTAATATCAATCCTTCTTTTAAACTTTTCCAAAAAATCAAAGAGGATGGAACACCTCTTAATTCATTCAATGAGGCCAGAATTACCCTTCCACCAAAGGCCAGATAAAGACACAACAATAAAACTACAAACAAATATCCCTCATTAACATCAATGCAAAAATCCTCAACAAAAGCTAGCAAATCAAATTCAACAACATATTAAAAGGATTATGCCCCATGCCCAAGTGGGATTAATTCCCAGAATGCAAGGATGGTTCAACATACAAAAATCAATGTAATACACTATATTAACAGAAAGAAAGAAAAAACATCACACACGATCACCTCAATTGATGTAGAAAATGATTCTGACGAACTTCAACGCCCTTTCATGGTAAAAACATTGAAAAAACTAGGAATAGAAGAAGAAAACTACCTCAACACAGTAAAAGCAATATACAAAAAACCCAGAGCAAACATCATACTCAATGGTGACAGATTGAAAACTTTTCCTCTAATATCAGGAACAAGACAAGGATGCCTGCTTTCACCACTTCCACTGTACATAGTACTGGAGTTCTACCCAGAGCAATTAGGTAAGAAAAAGAAATAAGAGGCATCCAAACTGAAAAAGAAGAAGTAAAATTATCTCTGTAGATGAAAATTATCTCACATATAGAAAACCCTAAAAGATTCCACACAAAGAAAACTATTAGAACTAATAAATGAATTCAGCAAAGCAGCAGGATACAAAGTCAATACATAAAAATTAGTTGTATTTGTATATACTAATAATGAGCAATCTAAAAAGGAAATTACAAAAACAATTCCATTTATAATATGGAAAAGAATAAAATACTTAGGAATTAACTTTACCAAGGAAGTGAAATACTTGTTCAATGAAAAATATAAAACATTGCTGAAAGAAATTAAAGAGATAAATAAATGAAAATAGATCCCACATTCACTGATTGTGAGACCTGATATTGTTAAAATGTCAATATTACCCAAAACAATCTACAAATTAAATGGAATCCCTGTCAAAATCCCAATGACATTTTTTTTGCAGAAATAGAAAAATCCCATCCTAAAATTCATAGAGAGTCTCATGGGACCTTGAATAATTAAAACAATCTTGAAAAAGAAGAGCAAAACTGGAGTACTCACACTTCCTGATTTCAAAACTTACCACAAAGCTATAGAAATCAAAACAGTGTTGTATTGGCATAAGGACAGACATAACAATAATAGAATAGAAAACCCAGAAATAGACCCTTGCATCTATTGTCAGCTGATTTTTGACAAGGATGCCAAGACGATTCAATGGGGAAAGAAGTCTTTTCAACAAATGGTGCTGGAAAAAACTGGATATCCACATGCAAAAGAATGAAGTTGGGTCCTTAACTAACACCATATATAAAAATTAACTCTACATAGATAAAAAACCTAAATGTAAGGCCTAAGGGGGGAAAAAACAACTCTTTGAAGAAAACCTGAGTCAAAGCTTCACAGCATTGGATCTGGCAATGATTTCTTGGATGTGACACCATATGGGACTTCATGAAAATTTTAAAATTCTGTGCATCAAAGACACTATCAACAGAGTAAAAAGGCAACCCCTAGAATGGGAGAAAATATTTATAAATCATATATCTGATTAATATCAGAATTAATATCCAGAACATATAGAACATATAGGGAACTCTTAAAACTCAACAACACAAAAAACAAACAACCCAATCAAAAATGGGCAAAGGACTTGATATACAAGTTTCAAAGATATCCAAATGGCCAATAAGCACATGAAAAGTTGCTCAATATCACTAATTATTAGAGAAATTCAAATCAAAACTACAATGAGATACTACCTCACACCCATTAAGATGGCTACTCTCAAAAAAACAAAACAATATGTGTTGGCGAGGATGCAGAGAAATTGGAACCCTTGTGCACTGTTAGTGTGAATACGAAATGGTACACCTGCTGTGGAAAATAGTATGGAGGTACCTCAAAAAATTAAGAATAGAATTACCATATGATCCAGCGATTCTACTTCTGAGGTATATATCCCAAAGGAAGCAGGGTCTCAAAGAGATATTTGTACACCTATGTGCACAGCAGCATTATTGACAATAAATAAAATGTGAAACAAGGGTCCATTGACAGATGAATGGAGAAGCAAAATGCAATACATACATACATGAAATATTACTCAGCCTTAAAAGCGAAGGAAATTCTACAATATACTACAGTGTGCATGAAACTTGAGGACAATATGCTAAAATAAGGCAATCACAAAAAGACAAATACTGTGATTCCACTTATATGAGGTACTAAAAATAGTCAAATTCGTAGAGACAAAAAGTACAATGGTGGTTCCCAGGGGCTAGGGGAAGAGGGATGAGGGAGTTATTGTTCAGTAGGAATAGAGTTTCAGGTTTTTTTTTTTTTAAGATTCTTTTTTTTTTTTTTTAAATTTTATTTATTTTTGGCTGCATTTTGGGTCTTTGTTGCTGCGCGTGGGCTTTCTCTAGTTGTGGCAAGCGGGGGCTACTCTTCCTTTTGGTGCACAGGCTTCTCATTGAGTACAGGCTTCTCTTGGTACAGAGTAGGGCTCTAGGCATGCATGCTTCAGTAGTTGTAGCTCACGGGCTCTAGAGTGCAGGCTCAGTAGTTGTGGCGCACGGGCTTAGTTGCTCCATGGCATGTGGGATCTTCCTGAACCAGGGATTGAACCCATGCCCCCTGCACTGGCAGGTGGATTCTTAACTACTGCACCACAAGGAAAGTCCCAGAGCTTCAGTTTTATGAAAAAAGTTATGGAGATTTGATGGTTGCACAATATTATGAATGTATTTATACCACTGAACTGTGCTCTCAAAAATGGGTAAGGTGGTAAATTATATATTATGTGCACTTTGCCAGATACACACACAATTGAAAAAAAAAAATTCAGAGTAGCAAAACTAAAAACAAAAGAAAAAAACCCTTAGGCATTTATCGAGCCTCTTGTATGTCAATATGGCAACACAGCACAGCAGAAGGAGCAGTGGCTTTGGGGTCAGATAGGCCTGGTTTTAAATCCAGAAATCCAGCTCTACTGTATTATCACCTCACTTCTCCTGTATAAAACTGAGCAGAAGAGAGCACGTTTGTCTTCAGCTTCGAAGGTTTTCTATTACCTGGAGCAAGTTACTTAATGTCTCTGGTGTCAATCCCACCTATAACATAGGGAAAATAATACCAATCTCATAGATCAGCCATGAGAAATAAAGATAGTATGCCTACAGAGTAAGTAATCAGTAAATGTCAGTTCTCTTTCCCTTTAAAGAAAAGGGTATTAGGATGCCCTTAGGTGTATCTGTCAGACCAGTTCAACATCAGCACAGAGACAGATACAAGGCCTTGGTTATCTGTGGGCACTTCTTGCAAGAACTGCTGAGCTCTCATGATGCGAGACACTCAAAAATCTAATCTATTAAGCTGGCCTGCAGCTTGAGAGTGAGGGTATTCACTGGTTCACAATAAATAAAGAGGAAGAAGGAGTTACACAATGCATCTCTGTTCTAATTACTCAATCTCTACCCAACTGAAAATTTGCTTCATGAGAGATTAGCCACAGCCCCTGGAAGCAATAAACATCCTGCGTTGCAAACCCCATTTTGCCATCTCACAGAACCTTCATAAATCTCGGTTGCAGTAAATGCATCTCTTATCTATGAAGCGACTATTTTAAGAACATTTTTACAACAGTCACCATTATTAGTCCTTTGGCCAACCCTCCCAATTAGGGGAAGAAGAAATTAATACGCAATACTGATATTTCTATTTTGCATTTAAAGGGAAGATAGCTTGCTGTTTTCAAGGGATACAGGGCAATTTCTCGGATGTAAGGCTAATAGGTAATTCCCAGAGTTGGGTCATTCCTGCTTCCATCTCATTCTGGAAATGAGCAAAAACTATTGGTCACCAAAGTGGACAAATGCCCTCCAGCAAACAACCAGTGTGGAGTGTCCACCAAGGAGTGCACGGTGCCACCAACTTACTCCGTAGGAAAGTGAAGACTAAGCAAAAGTCCTTGAAGCGATGGTGCCTTTGTGAGAGTCAGGGATGAGGATGCCAGGGCAGGTCACAGAAGGACCGTCTCTCTGATGGGGAAGGGCCAAGCTCACAGCTATTGAGGGCACAGCTGACAGACAGAAGTGCCATTTTAGTTCTGCTCCTGTGGATGAGAACATGCACTCCTTTCAAGTTACTTGATCAAGGGGTGCAGGGGGACCCTCAGTACATCCTCATGTGGCCTAACCATGGCCCAGCTCTCCAAGTGAAGAGGGCAGGAAGGACCACAGGAAGCTGAAAGTTTGCAACTGGGTAAAACTACATGGTCACAGTGTGATCACAGGTAATGCAACTTGTTTCCTAAGGTTCAAGGCTACAAGACATGAGAAGTCATTGCAGAGAAGATAATTTAGAATTACCCTCTGCTAATTTTAAAGAAGCGGTAGGGAGGTGACTATGGGGGATGGTTTATGCTGAATTTAAAGAGAGGCACAGACCCTGGGCTGTGTGGGTGGAGCCTCACAAGACTGCATATGGAGCAGTGGCCAGAGATTCCGGGTTCTGGCACTCAGCTGTGCAGGTCCAAAGAGTGGATTTTGCCTGTCCTGGCGGGCATGTAGGTTGCAGGACTAACCTGTGTTAACTACACCTTCAAAAGATTGATATAGCAAACAAAACACAAATTCACTTATTTGTAACAAGTATATAATAAGCCTTTCCAGTGACCTCCAAACTTGTTTCCTCAATCCCGCCCGTTATCAAGGTAACTGGGAGACCAAATTCATAATCAGGATGTTACTTGTTGAATGCAGATTCAGAACAAAAGAGCGGAAACACTTAGGGGGTGTTTCATCAGGTATCGGAAAAGCCTTCTGAGTGGGATGTACTTTCCAGGTGATCTGAACACGAGTAACCACCAGGAAAAGTATTAGATAATCAGCAACAGATTCTGAGGCCGTATCGCCCCTTTTCTAAACAAATGCGGATTACCTGTCTACCTCATTAACCCCAGACAGGGTTTCTTTAGATGGAGCACAATACGATTCTCACTGCTTTGTGTATAGCCAGTCATTTTTCTGAGCCTATACCTGTCCCTGATATTCTCAGCATGTCATCACGGGCTCTCAGAGAGGGTTACGATGGGTCTCTTCACTTATGTCCTGATTCTTATTACCTCCCCGATGGAGTGATTTTCCAGTTCTGGGGGCACTTTCATGCGTGTGTGACAAGTTCCCTGAGCCTGTCTGGACGCAGGAGGATACCTCCCACTGCCTGGTTCAGCACCAATTATTCTGTTCATCTGTGGAATGTGCTTGTAACATGTTGTATTTATTTTGCCTGCACACATTCCTGCCTTCCTAGAGGAAGAGGTGAATAAATCACCCTGGCTTGCCTGCCAAGAAAGTAATTTTTTTCACCTTAGGTGGGCCGTCTGTTTCTCCGGACATAGCTCTGCTTTGACTAGAATTGAATACATCTTGTCCCAGGCATTTTGCCAGTTGTACCAAAAAAAAAACAAAAAAAAAACCAAAAAAGCTGTAGGCTCCAGGAAATGAAGCAACTAAAAGTGGTTTCCTTGTGATGTCAAGTCTTTTTTTCTTTTTGAAATGCAACTTACGGAATTAACCTAAAGGAAATTGTGCATCACTGTCCATAGGGGTGGTTTACAGAGTGGCAGGAGGCCCAGATAACAACCAACCACGAATTTCCGAAGAATCAATCCGATTGAGGCATGTCGGTACATCCAGCACTGGGCCTACAAATGGAGGGGACAACTGAGTACGTGCTTTGGACCCAAACAGAGGGCCCCTAAGCTAAGGGCTCTTCTCTTAGATGTTTTTTGTTTGTTTGTTTATTTATCTTATTTATTTTTGGCTGCACTGGGTCTTCGTTGCTGTGCACGGGCTTTCTCTAGTTGCAGCGAGCAGGGGCTACTCTTCGTTGAGGTGCACAGGCTTCTCATTGCGGTGGCTTCTCTTGTTGCGGAGCACGGGCTCTAGGCACGCGGACTTCAGTAGTTGTGGCTCGCAGGCTCTAGGCGCACTGGCTCAGTAGCTGTGACACAGGGGCTTAGTTGCTCTGCAGCATGTGGGATCTTCCTGGACCAGGGCTCGAACCCATATCCCCTGCATTGGCAGGCGGATTCTCAACCACTGCGCCACCAGGGAAGCCTGGTGTTCACCCTGGATGAACATCCAGGTCACCTATGGAGTTTTCAGTATTCATGCCTTGGTCCCACTCAAATGGCTGCTTCTGATGCCCACGTGTGTTGAGCAAAATGTCCTTAACCCATTGGGGATTAAAGACCTCTTCTTAAGCTACCAAGCTATTGGGGAAAAAATAACCCAGAGTAGAAAGAGTGTCAAAATATTTAGGCTGCACAACAAAATTAATAATCAAGAAAATGAAATGACAAGCCACAGAATGGGAAAAAACATTTGCAAATCATACACCTGATAGGGGGTTAATATCTAAAATATATAGAGAACTCATACAACTCAACAGCAAAAAAACACCAAATAATCCAATTATTATAGTTCCTTAAAAATGGAACTACCATACGATCCAGCAATTCCACTTCTGGGTATATATCCGAAGGGAACGAAAACACTATGTTTAAGAAATATCTGTACCCCTATGTTCACAGCATCATTATTTACAATAGCCAAAACGTGGAAACAACTGAGGTGACCACTGAAAGATGAAGGAATAAAGAAGTTTTGGTATATACGTACAATGGAATAATCAGCCATAAGAAAGAAGAAAATCCTGCCGTTTGCAAAATGTGGATAGAACTTGAAGGCACTGTGCTAAGTGAAATAAGTCAGACAGGGAAGGACAAGTACTGTATGATCTCACTTACATGTGGAATCTTGAAAAGAAAAACGGCATAGAAAAAGAGATCAGATTTGTGGTTACCAAAGTACCAAAGGCAGCAGGAGCAGGGGATGGAATAAGATTGGTCAAAGGTGCAAACTTCCATTTGTAAGATAAATAAGCCCTGGGGATGTGACGTACATCAGGGTGACGACAGTTAACATTGCTGTATGGTATATTTGAAAGTTAAGAGGGTAGATCCTAAGAGTTCTCATCACAAGAAGAAAAACTTCTAAAAAAAAAAAAACAAAGAAGAGAAACTTCTTTATCTATATGAGATGTAATGTTTACTAAACTTATTGTGATAAGCTTTTCACAATATATGTATGTCAAACCATTACGCTGAACACCTTAACTTTATACAGTGCTGTACGTCAATTATTTCTCATTAAAACTGGGGGAAAACGTACAGGCTTAATCCAGAAGATGGTGAGCTGTGTGGGTAACAGTCAGCTGCCAGGGTAGATGCTGGGGTTACCGTCTGGTATGGTTCCAGAGACTCAGGGTGCAGTGAGGAGCAAGTCACGAAGAGAATAAGGCAGCTCAGCCTGACAACTGTGGGCCCATCAGGCCAGTGGAGGGGGTCTTCTGCTTCAGCTCAGAGACAGAGCACCCAAAGGGCAACACTACCTGAGGGATGGTTCCAGGAATCAACAAATCAATGTGGGAGCCACTGTACGGAGGTGAGAGACAGAGGAGGAAATGGTAGGTACCGTGAGACAGAAGGGGAGGGAGGGTTTGCGGCCTAGCCCTAACACATGCATAAGACTTCGGGACTCTCTGAACCACTCAGAAGGGACGGGGCCAGGGTTGATATTCAGCCTGCATGCACTGGCATGGTGTTCCTGCAGGTTATCACACAGAACTACAGTCCTGAAGGCTGGTAAACAGCTGAGGTTAGACCACGCATCACCGAATGACATCATCCAGTGGCCACCGAGCAGGTGGCAATGGGACTTGGGACGGGTGCACCTGGACGCTGGTGCATGAGCCGAGCAGGCCAAGGGGGTAGCAGAGCAGACGCAGTCCCTGTCTGACCTCAGGAGGGGCCCAGGGGGGCAGAAGTGGAGGAACAGGCTGGCTGGGGCAGTGCTGTAGGTGAGGGTGGAAGCAAAGGCCCTCCAGGTACGGGCTCCGTGAGATGCGCCAGCATCCAGAACATGAGGGACAGCCCGCCTGGTCACTCTCCCACTGCAGCCATGCCTGGCCCCAGGTCTAATGACCATCAAGTTCACAGGGAAGGCATCGGGAGAGCTCGTTTCCTCTGCAGAATCATAGCTTAGAGACGGGCAGCATCCAGCTTCATGAGAGCTTATCAAACATAAGACCACCCAGTAATTTCTAAACATCAATAACGATTTAGAAATAATTAGAATGATTGGATGACCATTTTAATTTATACCACAGAGTTAGCAGCTTCAGGATGAGTTTAGTTTAGTTGAGAGAATAAAAACGGAATTTTTTTTTAAAGATTTTTTGATGTGGACCATTTTTAAAGTCTTTATTGAACTTGTAACAATATTGCTTGTTTTATGTTTTAGTTTTTGGGCCCCGAGGCATGTGGGATCTTAGCTCCCCAACCAAGGATCAAACCTGCAACCCCCTGCATTGAAAAGTGAAGTCTTAACCACTGGACCGCCAGGGAAGTCCCCAAAAGGGAATATTTTAGGTTTTTACTTATATAATGATTTATTTATATACATCTGTTTATAAAACTTATGTTGCCATACAGCTTGTTAAACACACTGCCCGTCATCCTTAGACGGGGCAACGCAGGGTTGGGGGGATAGTGATTCAGCTGGTAGAGCTTGAAATGGCTTCATTGCACCCCTGCCCCCGCCATGCCAGGTTGGTCTGACTTGGGTAGATATGGGTTTCATATGACTGACAAATCAAACATTATTTTCCATGTGTTGCTGAGGACTGGGCCCACCAAACCCAGTCAGGATTTCCCAGTCACTGCTGCTCTCACACTTCCTGAACCTTCACAAGGATCTGACCTGCAGTGCAAGGCACAAACTATGCAAAGGAAACAATGTGTTAGGTTTCTAGTAACTTTGCCAGGACAGAGAAGGCCAGAAGTTCAATGTTTAACACACAGTTATTGAACATTTAAACTGGGCCAGGCAGAGTCCAGGCACTGAGGATATATAGTAAAATGGACGAAAATCCCTATACCCAGTGCCAACGAGTGATTGCAGGGGGTTATTATTCAAAGGCCAAGGATGGATGGACAGAGCCAAGGAGAAGGCTGTGATCTCAGCTCAGCACCCTCTCCTCTGCCCTCCTTGGGTTGGAGTTATTAGAACATTGTGATTAGTGCCGCAGACCTGTGGGGCTAGTCTACCCTGAGACAGTCAAGCAATCATAAGGGCAGGTACCAGGAAAGAGCCCCTGCCCCAAACTGACTGCTCCTTTGTTATGATTTAGTATCTAAAATTCTGCCATTCGAGAAGCATTTTCCAACCAGTGTTCCTTGCAATCTAGTCCTTCAGGATTCTTAGTTTAAAAGAAATTTTTTTCAGTCGTTAAACAAGTTTGGCAAACACCTGAGCTCTTGGTGAGTCCCAATGAATGGTGTATTAATCTGTATGACCTCCACTGGTTTTGGATTCAAAACTTGGGCATCTCTCTTTATTTTTCCAAGTATTTGCTTAAGCCTCCATCCCTCTACATTGTAGGTAATTCAGTATCTCTCTCTTTAGGACTCTTCATTCCCCAAATTGTCCAGGAACCTGGGAACTTAGTCCAAAGGGAGTAGTCTTGTTTCAAAGTTCCAGGGGGAAGGAACTGATCAGTCTATAAAAAGTCCTGATTTTACAAAAACACCATGGTACTGGCACAAAAACACACATATGGATCAATGGAACAGAGTAGAGATCCCAGAAATAAACCCACACACCTATGGTCAGTTAATCTTAACAAAGGAGGCAAGAATATACACTGGAGAAAAGACAGTCTCTTCAGCAAGTGGCATTGGGAAAGCTGGACAGCCTCATGTAAATCAATGAAGTTAGAATGCTCCCCCAAACCATGCATAAAAATAAACTGACAATGGCTTAAAGACTTAAATATAAGACAGGATACCATAAAACTCCTAGAAAAGAACATAGGCAAAACATTCTCTGACATAAATCATACCAAACGTTTTCTAAGCTCAGTCTCCTAAGGCAATAGATATAAGCAAAAATAAACAAATGGGACCTAATCAAACTTACAAGCTTTTTCACAGTAAAGGAAACCATAAACAAAGTGAAAAGACAACCTACGGACTGGGAGAAAATATTTGCAAACAATGCAACCGACAAAGGATTAATTTCCAAAATATACAAAGAGCTCATATAACTTAACAATTAAAAAACAAACAACCCAATCAAAAAATGGGCAGAAGACCTAAATAGATTTTTCTCCAAAGAAGACATATGGATGGCCAATAGGCATATGAAAAGATGCTCAATATCTCGCAAATCAAAACTACAATGAGGTATCATCTCACACCAATCAGAATGGCTATCATAAAAAGTCTACAAATAATAAATGCTGGAGAGGGTGTAGTGAAAAGGGAACCCTCCTACACTGTTGGTGGGAATGTAAATTGGTGCAGCCACTATGGAGAACAGTATGGAGGTTCCTTAAAAAACTACAAAAAGAACTACCATATGTTCCAGCAATCCCCCTCCTGGGCATATATCCAAACAAAACTATAATTCAAAAAAAAATGCATCCCAATGTTCACTGCAGCACTATTTACAATAGCCAAGACATGGAAACAACCTAAATGTCCATTGACAGATGAATGGATAAAGAAGATGTAGTGTATGTATAATGGAATACCACTCAGTTATAAAAAAGAATGAAATAATGCCATTTGTAGCGACATGGATGGATCTGGAGATTATCATACTAAGTGAAGTAAGTCAGACAGAGAAAGACAAATATCATATGGTATCACTTATATGTGGAATCTAAAATATGATACAAGTGAACTTATTTACAAAACAGAAGCAGACTCACAAACATAGAAAACAAACTTATGGTTACCAAAGTGTGGGGAGGGATAAATTAGGAGTTTTGGATTAGCAGATGCAAACTAGTACATATAGGATGGATAAACAGCAAGGTCCTACTGTACAGCACAGGGAACTATACTCAATATCCTGTGATAAACCATAATGGAAAAGAATATGAAAAAGAATGCATAAATATGTATAACTGAATCACTTTGCTGCACAGCAGAAATTAACACAACATTGTAAATCAACCATACTTCAATAAAATAGATTAAAAAAAAGAAAACAAAATTATGGTTACCAAGGTGGGGTATAAAGTAGGGATTTGGGACTAGCATATACAAACTACTATATATAAAATAGATAAACAACAAGGTCCTACTGTATAGCACAGGTAACTATATTCAATATCTTGTAATAAACCATAATGGAAAAGGATACGAAAAAGTGTATATATATATCTATATATATATCTGAATCACTTTGCTGTACACCAGAAACTAACACAGCATTGTAAATCAACTGTACTTCAATTTAAAAAGTCTGATTTTAATCACTTCTACATAGTGTCCCTGTTGAAAACTGATTCTGACAGGCTCCAGTGAGTCCCTGTCCTGCCGTGAGGATGTCCTTTCTGCTTCAGAACCCTGTGCAGGCAGCAGGGTGGCCCTGAGGACACAGACTCCTAAGGCTTATTGGATTTATACTCACACAGTCAGCCACTGTTCCACAAACACGACCACTGTGCCAAGGTGCCCGGGTATAATTGGGTTTCTAAACACAGCTGCACACTGTTATCTAGAACACGCTGTTCCCCTACAGACCTCTAGGCTCTGGCATTGAGCCTAAGCTCCTGACTCAGACTCCCTCTTTTTTCCTGGGGGAAGTTTAATGTTTATTCGCTACCAGGGACCCTCCATCAGGGCTATCTCAGCCCTTAGAAAGCTGAATCTCAGAAGGGAAGGGGACAGAGTGTCGATCCCTCTCCTCCTGGAGGATCCTTGGTAAGTTTAGTTTGGCACATCAGGGGCATACAGGGAAGAACAATCTCTGTAAATGTCCTTTCCCCAGAGACCTGTATATCAACTCACCTGTACTGGCATAATTGAGAGTATTCGGGGAACAAGGCAAGAAGATCTAGGGGCTCAATGTCTTGTTCCATCTTGCTGCTTCTCCAGCTAAAAAACAAAATAAAAGAAACAAACGTATTTTTTTTGTGAAAGAGAGGTAGAAGATTTTTCCCTGTTATAATTTTGTATATTAAAGGGGCATAGTCTATCTATAAAAGCCCCCATCAAATGGATCATAAGGTATGCTCTGCTTCGGAGAGAATCAAACTCCCAAGAATCCTCTCATGAATTTCTTCCACTGAATTAAAGCCCTAACCACCCCACCCCCCGAGCTTCTTGGGAAGCCAGTCCTCACCTCTGAGCAAGTCAGGCTCCTAGTGGAGAAATCTCTGAAACTTTTAGGTCAGGGAAGAAAATCCCAGCATTTGCCAACATAGTTTGGACTCATTAATTTTCTGACACTAAAAAGCCTCTAATTTCTATGGAGAAGAGAAACACACTGAACAAGTATGATAGTCTTAAGCCCCTCATTCTCACTGATACTTGGCTTTCCCCATTTTCTGAAATATTTTACATTGAGTAACTTAAGACACAAAATAAAACATAGCATACACTGTTTCTTTTGAAAATTAATCTGTTTTTGGCCGCGTTGGGTCTTTTGTTGCTGCGCGTGGGCTTTTCTCTAGTTGCGGCGAGCGGGGGTTACTCTTCATTGTGGTGCACGGGCTTCTCATTGAGGTGGCTTCTCTTGTAGCGGAGCACAGGCTCTAGGCACACGGGCTTCAGTAGTTGTGGCACGTGGGCTCAGCAGTCGTGGCTCGCGGGCTCTAGAGTGCAGGCTCAGGCGTTGTGGCGCACGGGCTTAGTTGCTCCGCGGCATGTGGGATCTTTCTGGACCAGAGCTCGGACCTGTGTCCCCTGCATTGGCAGGGGAGTTCTTAACCACTGAGCCACCAGGGAAGCCCAGCATACACTGCTGAAGCTTTCCTGATGCAGGATATTTTACACTTCAGCCTTGCTGGTCCAATCAGCACAAGTCACTCGGATTCTGTGGGAAAATGCAGTGAAAGTTCTGTAAGGTGGTAACAATGTGGGGACAATTTTTGCTACTTCATCCTCAAAGGAGCCCTGTTTGGAATATTAGTGATAAACGCAAAGACTAACTTGCCAAGGACAGAAGACAGTGTTATAGAAAGGCTTTCTTTTGGTAGAATTGTTATCATGTTTTAGGCTAATTTTAGTGGCTATATTTGCCGCCCACTCTAGTGCATGCCCACATCCTATGAAACAGTAAGTGATGTTTTAATAGGATTATAATATATGTAAAAACATATCATGTATTTAGAGATGAAATATCCAGGGAAAATATTTCCATAGCTTACCATTTCTTGGCATTTCCTGTGTCCTATCTGATATGTATATACACAAAGGGAACTTCAACTTGCAAATGCTTCTATTTGGATTTCCAAATATGCAATTTTTAACATGTTTTATTAGTGACAGAGCAATAAAGGAACAACTTTGCAGCTAATTTAACACCTATAAATTTCCCTGCAGTGTAAAAGAAATGGCCTTGGCAGACCACATGTCTGCTCATATTTCAAAGAATATTAAATGTAAATACTTCTAAAATGCCCTATAGTTAGAGTTCTCTTATTCCATAAAACACTTACAGGTTCATTGTTTATACTTTTATAAAAAATGGTACCTGATTCTGAACAGACTTATTATGTGAAAATTATTTTTTAAATAGCTATATTTGAGAAGTCATATAAAAGCTAGATAATTACAAATCAACAATTACAATCAACCTGAAAAATGTTAAAAAGACATTGATCAAAAAATTCGAAAACGTATGTCAACATAAAACCTGCACATAAACCTTTATAGCACCTTTATAACTGTAAAAACTGTAAGCAACAAAGATGTCCTTCAACAGGTAAAAGGATGAACAAACTGTGGTATATCAGTATCATGGAAAATTATTCAGTGATAAAAAGAAATAAACTATAGAACTCTAAAAACACGTGAATGACTCAAACACTTATTGCTAAGTGAAAGAAGCCAGTCTATACAGGCTACATTCTATATGTTTCCAATTATATTATAGCCTGAAAAAGGTAAAACTATAGAAATGGTAAAAAGAT
The DNA here is from genome assembly GCF_937001465.1 of Orcinus orca. Classification (NCBI taxonomy): domain Eukaryota; kingdom Metazoa; phylum Chordata; class Mammalia; order Artiodactyla; family Delphinidae; genus Orcinus; species Orcinus orca. The sequence continues at coordinate 10,901,800 of NC_064564.1, read as the reverse complement.
CAATAACTGCCAGAGTTCCAGGTGGGGGAGGACAGATTAGGTGAAGTCCAGGAGATATTTTAGGGCAGTGAGACTATTCTGTATCATAATGTAATAATGGATAGTTAACACTATGGATTTGTCAAAACCCATAGACCTTTACAGAACGAAGACTGATCCTTAATGCATGCATGATAAAAAAACTATAGTTAAGAGGTTGGGGTATCGCAGGATGGGATGCAGAATGTGATAGAACAATCTAACTGTATTACAAATGCACAAAACAACCTCACTGGAGCCTGGGGTAGAGGGAAAGGTGCTGACCTGAGCAACTTTGTAAATGGAGCCTATAAAACTGAGGGCAAAAGACACTGCACATAAGCACCGTGTCCTAGTTGATAAAATTATTTATTGCAGGATACGGGTTAACAATTCTGACACTGCTGTACACAAATGCTGGAACAGAACAACTAAATGAGTGGCAGATGGTGGGGACAGGAGAGGGAGGTTACCCATCAGCAAGGGGAGAAGGTCAGAACAGTTCATCTAGAAACAGATTAGAGTTGGAGACGTCAACATAAACTCATGTGTAGCTTGATATAAATATAATGGTTACATAGAGAAATACCTACAGATGTGTGCACATAGATTACTATATGCACCTATATTTCCCAGCTCCATCAGCAGAGAGGGCCCAGAAGTTATGACACTCCAGAGGCAGTGAGTCCATCTAGTGCCTGGGTCTGCGTTTCCAATCCATTCTCCAATAAAAGGAACCAGCATTCCTTGAGGACATGGTTGATTCTAGGACTGGGACAGGAAATATACAAGATGAGCTTGGAGCTTCTTGTAGTGTCAGAAAGTAAGAAAATGTTGGGGGAAAAAAACTAACACCTGATGACGGTTTATATCAAAAGGACACAGGAGAAAACTAAAAGGACTCCCAACAGCCAAGGCTGGAACAATTTGAGCAACAAAATAACATTTTTAAAGTACTATTGGAGGGAATTCCCTGACAGTCCAGTGCTTACGACTCCACTCTTTCACTGCCGAGGGCATGGGTTCAATCCCTGGTCGGGGAACTAAGATCCCGCAAGCCAAACAGCCAGCCAAAAAAAAAAAAAGAAGGTACTATTGGATTATAATCCAAAGTATAAAATAAAATATCCATGAGTTCATACTGATATGAATAAATGAGGGAGAATAGACACATCTCATGTGCAGAAGAATTCCAAAAACTGTTCGCAGATACTCAAGGAGGTGGAGCATATCCTGACTCCTCGGGTGTGGGCTGAACAGGCTGACTTCCTTCCAAAGGATGTGGCATGCAGTGGGGAGAAGACAACCAACTTTGCAGTGGAGAAACCTGACACACACTGCCACAGCCAGGATCAAGGTCAACATCCACTGTTATGAGTCCGCTCCCAGTAAGTGCCCATGATATAATGTGATGAAGATGGAACTTCACCTCTGTGGCCTTCTTCCCCAAAACACACAACCCAAGTCTAATCACAAGATAAATACTAGACAAATCTCAATTGAGGGACGTTCTACAAAACACCTAACGAGTACTCCTCAAAAGTTGTCAAGGTCATCAAAAACAAGGCAAGTCTAAGAAATGGTCACAGCCCAGAGGACCTTAAGGAGACTTGACAGTAAATGTAATGTGGTGTCCAGAGCAAGGACATTAGGAAAAAAAAACAAGAAAAAATGAATAAGGCATGGGCTTTAGTTAATAACAATTTATCAATGCCAATTCATTAATTGCAACAAATATATCACATGAATGTAAGATGTTAAATAATAGAGATATAGGTATAGGTATATTGAAGTTTCTGTATTGTCAGCAACTATAAATCTAAAACTATTCTGAAATTTTAGTTTATTTTTAAAAATATATTGAGAGTCATATGCTCACAGAAAGTGGGAAATGGAAGGTACCATAAAAACCGTCAGTTAAACCTTTTATTGTGCAAGGGAGAAAACTAAGGATTTATAGTATGGTTTTGTAGCCTGCACTTTGAGAAAACAGTGGTGGCTTGCTGCTGAGCTGGTCCTCACTGACACTAAACATCAATCACAGTACACAGTAGACACTCAATAAATTATTACTGAATGCTGAATAACTCCCAACAACCTACCATCTACCCAAGTATCTTATCCTCTCACTCATTCATTTATTAACTCATTCATTCATTCAACAAATGTTTACTGAGTGTCTGGCACTATCATTTTACTCCTAGAATTATAACCACTTAGAAACTCTATCCAAAGGATGGACATTTGGGCAATTTTCCATATCTGACTTTGTAGGAAACTGTTTAGCTGATTCAAGTTTATAAGCATCCAAGGAAGAATGGTCTCAGGCCAGGTTAATAGAACATAGACTAAGGGGGTACAAGAAGGAAGGCTCTGAGTCCTAGAGGGGATGTGTGGTTCGTTTATACTCAGGTTGTGGGCTGCAGCCTTTTTGAGTCATACTGTTGTTTTAGACTCTCTCATCTCTCATTCCACTCCTTCTACTACTCACTGAGACAACGGGCTAACAGCCTATTGTTGTCTTCTTTCCAGTTTCAGCTCCACTACTTACCAGCTTGGTGATCTTGGCCAAGCTGCCTAATCTTTTGGGGCCTCAGTTCCCCTATCTGAAAAATTACCTCATGAAAGAATGTTGCTTGGGTCAAATAAGCCCACATTTCTAAAATGTTTGGCACACTGGCAATGACATTATTATTACTACTGTCAATACTGTTATTGTTATCATTACCAACCAACCAGAGGCTTGTACCTAGGAAGCTTCGACAGTCACTTGGGGTGTACAAAGAACACACGCTGGCACACTTAATCAATCTTTCCATCTTTCTTGGTTTGATAAGTAGGTTGTTTCCAACAAATTGCAAAATTATCGTTGTGATCTGGGCTATGATTCCATTCACTGTCAGTCCAATGCCTCTTTTAGACTGCCAGGAAACCAAAGGCCTTATTTTCAAGTTCCCTTCCTTCTTGGCCTCTTTTCCTGCCAAAATTTATTTTCATGTTAACATTTATTCTAAATATTCTATGGGCTCCTAAAACTGGACAGTTCTCCTAGATTCAGTTCTCTCTGGAGGTTCATTTTTTTCTGACTTTATTTCTATGATATTTAACGGTCAGGTTCATCACAAGATAAAGACTGTAGTGTCTAAGAAATGTAATTATTTACCAGTAGGTTTAGCTCCAAGCCTCAGGATTTACTGACCTCTTTAAATTTGCTAAAAGTCACCAAACAATTCAAAGAAATTTCTCCGTTCTGCTTTCTTCTCACTCTCCAGAAGGAGTCAGGTTGTTGGCCACTGATTGCATTTGGTATTTAAAAGGCCAAGTCTTGGGACTTCCCTGGCTGTCCAGTGGTTAAGAATACGCTTTCCAATACAGAGGATGCGGGTTCGATCCCTGGTCGGGGAACTAAGATCCCACATGCTGGGGGGCAACTAAGCCCGCGTGCTGCAACTACTGAGCCCGTGCATCACAACTAGGGAACCCAAGTGCCGCAACTACAGAGCCCACGTGCTCTGGAGCCATGTGCCACAACTAGAGAGAAGCCCACGTGCCACAACAAAAGATCCCATGTGCCACAGCTAAGACCCAACATAGCCAATAAATAAATAAATATTTTAAAAAATAAAAATAATAAAAGGCCAAGCCTTATACTAGAAGATCAATACATCTAAAATAAAAACATGGGTTTAGGGATAACTTGTATTGTTAGGGGGTGGAGGAGGTCAAGCTAACAAAAGTTTGTTTTTGGCATTCCACGTCTTAGTTAGGGATTATGTAGAGGTTAACATCAGTAGCAGATTCCTGTTGAAATGAGTTATCTGTTCTTTTAAAGTCTCTCAACAGCCACCAAAGAAAAGGAAGGTTAAACCTTTATCTATCTATTAGGCTTTTGTTCATAGGTGTCAATGATGCCAATAGAAAAATATTGTCTTGTTATGTCTAAGTGCATTTAAGCAATGGGTGTTCCTTCAGCCATACTTTAAAACATAAAATACTTTAAACGTTGATTGCTATTGTATCAAACTATTTCACTATTAGATTACTATCATTATTGTGAAACAAACTGAATAAAAAGTTAGTATGTTCAAAACAAAAAACAAACCAAAAAAATAAAGATCAGGTTTGTCAGGGTGCTCACGACCTCTACATGCCAATGCTGTGAACAAGTCCCAGGCCCCCAGTGTGACTTACTGTCCGTGTCCAGGTAAAGAAGGCCATGTGTTTGCTCTTCTGATGAAAAGTTTCTGAGCAAGAAGATCCCCGCCATGAGCCCCGTTACAGCCACGGCTGCCTGTCTGGCATCCTGCCAGTTCCTAAGTGCATCCTAATTCCAGTACGAGGGCCTCTGGGAAGCAGGTCCCTTCCTACAGCTGCAGCAGCATCTGCTTGACATCGTAGGTGACAGCCCCTTGGTGATTAATAATGCTGTCTCCTCAAGGGCTTCACTGGAGGCTCCTTGGTGGAGTAAGTTTTCCTAAGTGTCACAGCAAAGGCAGAAAGCTAACTAAGTTTGGGTAACAGAGGTTACCTTCTTCAACCCAGTTGCAAAAACCATTCTCAGCACAAATGTTCCAGGTTCAGAGGAAATCTTAAGGGAAACTTTAAATAGTTTTAATCAAAAAGAATATTCTTGTACTGAGTTCAAAAATAAGTTAATAAAACAGGTTAACTTCTTCTTTTTAACGGATGGAAGATTTTAAAGACATTCTAAAAGGCGATTTTGTCTGTAGCTCATTATTATTGCAACAAACATACTGTGAATTAGTTTTCCATTAGCGTCATTATTTTGAAACTCCTTTTGTTAAGGATACTCACATAAAACAGGTCCTCTTTCTCTCCTGGGAGGAGCCTGCGAAGGTTGAAACCGCTGCTGCTTCTCTCCACACCCTATCCTCAGCAACTCCAGGATTTAAGCCTGAAGGAAACAGGAGAAAGGGGTCAATTAGGGAACAGAGAAGCAGCAGATTCTAAATCAGGGCACATGCATGAGCTCTCAGGTGGAAGTCAGGGGAAGAGTTTATGTGTGTTCTCATTTTTTTCACAAGCTTAAGATGTCCAATGTGTACAATTATTTATACCTAAGACATCTCCTGAGACTTCTTCTGATTGGAAGGATTTTGTTGTTATCATTTGTTTGCTTGTTTTTTAGGAAATACTAATCAGCTCGCTTTTCAAATTTAATGCCCATACTTTTAACATAGCTGCTTAAGTTCTGTATCATGAATTGGCTCTGTCATTAATTTGGGGGCTTACCCACCTCACATGAGAAGTTTACTCTGGGAAGCTCCAGAGCTTGTCTCAACGAGACAGATGGTCTCCAGAGCAACATAAACCAGGGCTCAACAAGAGGTCTCAGTAACAGGCCATCAGGAAAAAACAAAATAAAACAAAATGCCTTAAGTTTCCATATACAAGAAAACAAATACTGGTTTCAGATTTTTAAAAATTTGAGCCCCAAATTAAAAGTCTCAAGGGCGGGACTTCCCTGGTGGTCCAGTGGTTAAGACTCTACGTTCCCAATGCAGGGGGCCTGGGCTCGATCCCTGGTAAGGGAACTAGTTCCACACATGCCGCAACTAAAGATCCCAGATGCTGCAACTAAAAGATCCCACATGCCACAACTAAAGATCCCACATGCCGCAACTGAAAGATCCCGCATGCCGCAACTAAGACCCAGCACAGTCAAATAAATAAATAAATAAATATTGCGATATTAGGGAAAAAAAGTCTCAAGGGCAACCTCTTTAATTGCAGGCCTTGGTTTGCAACTCAACTGCTTCCCAAATGGGCAACTCTGTGCCATGGACATCAGGTTGAAGAGTTACAGATGTTTCTCGTTTAACAGTGTTCAATAATTCTCCCTAGAAATGACGGGAGTCCAGCCAGTGATAAGTAAATGTTTGAGACATAACAAAGGACTAGAAAGCCCAGATGCAAATGTGGTTTTGAGGGGAAATCTTTCCTGAGTGACTAGGAACATGATCTGGAGGCAAGGGACAGTAACACCCTGAAGCAGGCCTGCAAGAAACACAATGCCAGGCCTACTGTATGGATTTGGATATTGCTGACTATAAAAGGGAATCAACTATTTTGAACAACTATGGATTAAATACAAGGAAACAAAATGAGCAATGTAATCAGGGAAATAAAGAAGCATTAGATGAACAGGGAAATAAGAGGAAGACGAAAGTCAGCATGTGTTGGCACTGCACTTCTGGGCTAGGTCAGCACTGGGTAATCGAGATGGACAGCTCTTCAGATGGACTGAGGCCTGAACAGTTTCCACTTTCTTCTTCATACTCACGTATTTCTACACATTTAAGTCGTACAAATAAATTAACCATCTCTGTGGCATAAGCTTTCTGTAGTAAGCATCACAGGGAACGTATCTATAAACATGCCAAGGGAATGTGCAGTCAACTGCACACACGTCTCGCACCTGTTTCTTGGATCCCATGCCACTTGCTCCAGCCTCAGTGAAGTGGAGCTTGGAGATTCGAGCTCTCTCAGGCTGCTGACTGAGTCTGGTTTTGCAGGTCTTCACTTGGCTGTGTGCTCCTCCATCCCAGGGTGTGTACACATGGCTTCCCTAGAACAGCTGTCAGCAGGTCCTTCCACTCACCTCCCTTCTGGAAACGCCTTCCTTTGACTTCCATGCCAACCCTCCGAATTCTTCTACCACTCCCATTCTCTGCTCATCCCTTAACGCCAGTGGCCCCTGTGATTCTGACCTCAGCCCAGTTCTCTTCTCGCTCGGAGTCCATTCCCGGCACGTGGGGAAGCGCGTGGGCACTAGACTCAGAACCTGCAGGCTGCAGGCTGCGTGTGTGTGATCCTGGGCAGGTTCCCTGACATCTCTGACGTGTCCCCTCTTATAAAGTGGGGCCAATACGCGGACCAACTTCATGGGGTCATAAGGAAGAGTGAATGAGTTCAGACGTGTGAATTGCCTGGCACCCAGAGTACAGGCTCAGCTTCTTTAATTGGGACAGCCATGGCTTCAACTATTATTTAGTTGAATAACTCGATCACTTACTTAGTTGATGGTTAGTTGACTAGCGGATAAACTCTGATTTTCTAGCTCATATTTCTTTTCTGAGCTCCAAGTCCATTTAGCCAACCACCTACTGAACATCCCCAGTTACACCCAGGGCTCCTTCAAGTAATTCCACGTTCACAGACTAACCACCCTCCTCTCTCCACTCCTGCTCCACCCGAAACTACTCTTCTTTTTTATTCTTTTTCCGAGATGAGTAACGGCATCATCCATCCAAAGGTCCAAACCTTCGAAAGTTAACAGAATCTCCCCTTTTCTCAACTACCCGTACCCTAAACATAAAGATCCAACTGCGGAGACTTCCCTGATGGTCCAGTGGTTAAGACTCTGCGCTTCCAATACAGGGGGCACAGGTTCAATCCCTGGTCGGGGAATGAAGATCCCACGTGCTGCGGGGCACAGACAAAAAGAAAAGAAAAGAAAATCCAACTGGTCACCACATCTTTTCAGTTTTGCTTCCTGACCATCTTATCTTCTGGGTTACCCTCCTCCCTGCCTCTAGACTCTTCCCTCCCACACCGTCCTCCTTTGACACTGCAGTCAGTGGGTTCATCCTAGAAAGGATGGTTTTCATGATCTTTCCATTGACCTTCAGGATAAATCCACAGTTTTTAGCACAGCATGTGAGGTACTTCATCAACTTGCCTTTCTCTTCCTCTGTTTTATCTCCTCCCACCCCCCCCCTCAGCCCCCATTCCAGCCGCAGGAAACCACTGTAATCCCCGAAGTTATCACCTCTCCTTCACCACCATGCCCTCGTTAATACAACCAAGATTACCCCCTGTTCTCCATCTAGATAATCTTGCTCTGTTATCATCTTTCTAACTCCTGGGACTCTGCTCCAGATGGAATTAAAACAACAACTAAAGGATAGTTAACAGATGCTACAACTCCAGTTCAGTTTGCTCAAAACAGTGAAATTCCTTTCTTGCCTTTATTTCTGAGGCACAGATTTCTTTCTTGGTCGTTTTATTTTTTGCTTTCCAGTGACGGATAATGACCCTTTGCGTGAGGAGCTGGTGAGATGGGATAGACCTTCTACCAAAATGTCAAAATAAGGGATCTAGATGGTGAGGAAAACTTGGTGAAAACTTACAAAGAAACTGTGAGAGGGGAGGAGGTGCAAAGCCAGCATTTCCTGAATCACAGTAGCCGTTCTTCCTCCCACCTCCCTCCCTCTCCTCTGCTTTCTCTGTCCTTATCTCTCTGCTTTTTGTCCTTATCTGTCTCACACACACACACACACACACACACACACACACACTTCTCTTAAGGGAAGAAGAGCTCTGTGTTCTCTTTAAATCCCTCAGGTCGTACATTTTATTGCTCTAACAGTCCGCCTCCCTGAGGTTCCTGTCCAGACAAGCTATTTCAAACTTCGGTAGAGAAGCTGTTGGTTCACTCGCCTGGTTTGGAAGCGTCTGGGGGCAGGTCTCGCAGCCCTGTCTCCCGCCCCCCCTCCTCTCCCTGGTCCTGGCTGGTGGGCGACAAGGCAGACAAAGGTTCGTTTGTAACCTCCTTCCAGCACCTCCTCTCTTCTCCTTTTGCCCAAACTCACCCAGTGAGTTGGAGCATTTCAGAAGATTCCTCTGTCAAGAAGACCAAAGGAAAGGAGAAGAAAAAGGGTATGGACTTTTTTTCCTTAAGAATCATTTTATGTCATTGATTCTACTGCAAACTACTGCTATAGACTAGAGCAGAAGTGTATTTGTGTCTTGAGTCAGAAGAGAAGGACAGAGAGGCAGAGAGAGTCTCTGAAGAGGTGATGTGTGCACTTTGAGAAAGATGATGCTTTCCCAGGTTAGAGGAAAAGAATCAGATTAAAGGAGAATAGAAAATGTACATTCCTTAACGGGAAAGGCATTTAATTGGGGACTTAAAAGGAGGCAGCTCCCTCACTGCTGCTCCTTGTTAAAGCCCCCGTCTGCCCTGAATCTGGCTCCAGCATTCCACCTCTCAGGACTACGCGAGGGTGATGAAGTACACAAGTTCCTTTTCAATGCAGTAGCTGTTATCTCTGTATTCCTACTTTATGTAAAGTTTAATGGCAATGTCTAAGAAAGTGAATGTTTTCTGCTTTTAAAAATCCTGATTCCTTCTAGAAAAATGGTTTCGATGACCTTAATTGCCAAGCAGAAATAGACACAGATGTAGAGGACAAATGTATGGATACCAAGGGGGAAAGGGGTGGGGTGGGAGGAGTTGGGAGATTGGGATTGACACATATATAACTATTGATACAATGTATAAAATAGACAACTGATGGGAATATACTGCATAGCACAGGGAACTCTACTTAATGCACTGTAATGTCCTAAATGGGAGGGAAACCCAAAAGGGAGGGGATATATGTATATGTATGGCTGATTCATTTTGCTGTGCAGTAGAAGCTAATACAACATTGTGAAGCAACTATACTCCAATAAAAATTTTTTAAAATCCTGATTCCTAAAAAGAAACTGGTATAAATGTGTGAGACAAAGAGGGAATTCACGGAATTCATCCTTGGTGTCCCCACCGTGGAACACAACACAGTGTCTGTACTGCTGCAATACAGGGAACTCTTTTTCCCTTTGGGGCTTATAAAAATTCCTCTTTAAAATTCCTTGACTTAGTTACATAGACTGTGTAAAGCTCTCCCAAACGCTGGTCCTTTTATCCAGTGATGATGATTTCTCATGGCCAGGGAAATAGTTAAAATGATGCAAGCCTGCATATTCATATCATTCTCTGAGGTGCTTGAAGGCAGACCACCTTCAGGGAGGATGTGGACTTTGTTTTACCACTGATGAAGGTCTCTTGGGTATTGGGGCTGATCGTGTCTATTTTAAAGATGTTTGGAAGGCTTATCTACCTTCTACTACCACTTCTTTTCCTTTAACCTACACTGTGAGAAGTTTCACTGCAGCCCTCAGTCATTCTAATACAAAACTCTTCTGGTACAGAGTGGGAATTTTAAAAATAATAGTTATTTTCATCCACCAGGAAAGATGAATGGAAAAACACCACGACTGGATGGCAGTTTTAATCTCTTCCAACTATAATTTTGATATTTTAAATGTCAGGTTCTGAGCTGGAATTCTCATTTGTTTGTGCAGCCTTTGCTTCCTTCTGGCTGTGTTATGAAAGGAATCTGAAAATGGGCTGCCCTTTCTAACTCATCAACTCTGTTTCATCCCACTGCTCTTAATTCCAGTTTCCAGAACTGGCATCAGCTGTCTGCATAAGCACTGCAGCATAAAGGCCTCAACGCTTTCAGGACATAGCTGTGTTTTGGCCATTAAATGAGATACTTTTTAAGTCTCCACTTAACTCCAACCATTCAAAAGCCTGCTGGTGCCAAATACCCTCACATAACCAAAATTTGCAATGCCCTACCCATATGACGGTGACAATGATTTGTTGCTTAATTGGAAACATCTTGTTCATAGTTCTGTATCCTCTGCAGTGGTCTTTTAAAAATAATGCCACTATTGGGATATGAATGGTATCTTACAACATTAGTTAATTACATAAAATTGAATCCAAAAAAACCAGTTGGTAACTCTCTAAAGATCTCTAGTTATTCCTTCAGATATTCAGTTTTTAGCCTTGTTTTCTGTTGTAATTTGGATGTACTTCAGGAGGAATTTTAAATGCATCTACTTCAACAGAAAGAGGGGAAAGAAATAGAGCAATTTGCTTCGAATTGGTCAAAAGTCATTTCACTCTTGTTGGCACTTGAAAAATATATGGTCTTGATGGACTGCCAAGGATGAAGGTCGGTGTCTTTTAATGAAAAAACAAACCAATGTATCATGGTAACATACTGGTTCAGGCATTTCCCCACTTGCCAAATAATAGTTAAAGCTATTTATGGGCACTGAAGTAAAGGAAGAAGAGAAGACTTCAGTTCAGTTCAAACATGTAATTTATAAAGTGTTTTAAAAAAAAAAAAAAAGACTACCAGGGAGTTCTTGCCTGGTGTGGAACTTTCCATCCCAGTACGTGACTGAGGTGGACAAGAGACATCATTCTGTACTCTGGCCTGGACACAGCCAGGAAAAGCGCATGGTGTGGCAACATACCCACTTACTTCTCCAGCAATTTACTTGTTCCTTCCTTCAGCAAATGCTTTCTGAATGCTTCCTGTGAGCCCAGCCTGGAAGCAGGCCCCTGAGAGATGCAGGAGGAGGGGGAGGTACCCTGCTTGCCTTCTCGGTGCTGGCATCTCTTCCTCCAGTCCCCGTACATGGGCTGGCCCTGGTCTCCATCCCTCCCCTCTTCTCTTCCCACCCTGCACTCACTACCCTGCGGTCCCACAGCTATAAATACTATCGATAAATATCCCGATGACTCTCGAATTCATACTTCTGGCCCTGACTTCCAGACTCACATTCAACTGCCTACTCAGAACCTTCATTTCATGTCTGATAGGCATCTCAGATTAATTTGTCCAAATTCCTCTTTAAATTTGTATTGGGGTATAGTTGCTTTACAATGTTGTGTTAGTTTCTACTGTACAGCAAAGTGAATCAGCTATACATATACATATATCCACTCTTTTTTGGATTTCCTTCCCATTTAGGTCACCACAAAGTACTGAGTAGAGTTCCCTGTGCTATACAGCAGGTTCTCATTAGTTATCTTCTTTATACATATCATCAACGCAAATCAGCCAAGAATGTTAAGGCCAAAAGGAAAAAAGTAAACTATATATGCAGCAATATATATATTTATTTTATTTCGTACCTGTGTGAGATGATATATGTACACTGAACTTATTGTGATAATAACTTCATGATGTATGTAAATCAAATCATTACGCTATATACCTTAAACTTCTACCGTGCCATTTGTCAATTATATCTCAATAAAACTGGAAGGAAAGAAAATTAACTTGTCCAAAAGTTTACCCTTAGATCCCCCCCGCTAGATCGACTCCTTACAATTCATCCTCAGCTCATGTCAGTAAATGTCAGTACCATTCAGGTCAGAAACCTAAGAGTCATCCCGGATTCTTTCCCTCACCTCATTCTTCAATCAACTTCAACTTCTTTTTCCGACGTACCTCTCCCCCACCAGCACCCCCAAACATAAATGTTAGAGTTTCCCACTGTCCCTGGCCATCTCAATTTCTCCTTCTTAACACCCTCCCCAATGCACATCAAAAAGAAGCACACAAAATGTTAACAACAGCCCTCTCCATGTTGACACTCCAGTTGAATTTTATTCTATCTGTGCTTTTCTCTATTTTCCATGCTTAAACTATTACTTTTTTTAGAAAAATTATTGATATTTTTCTAAAAAAAATATCCAACTAGGATTACAGCTCTCATTAGAACCATCCGATGTAAAGAAAGCATAAGACATTAATAGTCATGAAGTGAGCTTAAGAACAAACTACACTTCAATGCAGGAAATATAAGAATGGTAATACGAGGCCAAATTGTCTAAATGCATGACTTTGTCCAAAGGCCACAAGGAATAGACAAAATTAAGATAATTACCAAAAATAAGAACATGATTACATAGTAAAAAAAACTCTGAAGATCAAAGCTCTAAAAGATAAGAAATATGCCAAAGACCTAAAATAACAGAAAAATTCTATCGCATTAGGGCAAAAAGATTAAAAAGAGCTTACAGCTCCCTTCCCAACTCCTCCCCATACACCCCACCTTCTGATAGAGAGGAATCTGGTGAGAGGGGTTAGAGAAAAGCCAGGTGATGTTTGTTGTTGAATCTTCTGATAAAGGTACACATACACAGAAACATACACATACACACACACACACACACACACACACACACACACACACACATTTTTGTGGCCTCTCCCGTTGCGGAGCACAGGCTCCGGACGTGCAGGCTCAGAGGCCATGGCTCACGGGCCCAGCCGCTCCGCGGCATGTGGGATCTTCCCAGACCGGGGCATGAACCCGTGACCCCTGCATCGGCAGGCGGACTCTCAACCACTGCGCCACCAGGGAAGACCGAAACATATATTTTTAAGTCAGGTATGAGCTAGTAGGCCAGAATAAATGCTAGTTTTGACAAAAAGCAAGCAAACAAAAGAAATTGGGAAGTACATTTTAAAGTCAAACTATTTAGAAAAAATTAAATACAATTAAATTAAAACAGTAGTACCTGATGACATGCAAATTTAAGGATTTGGTAGCTCACTAACCTCTTCCAGGCATAAATAGTTCTCTGCAACTAGATATTGAGTTTAGTAACCTGAGAAACTCCTCCTTCCCTGGCTATAAGCATCTAAAGATTAGGATATATTATTTATTCTTTCACTAACGTGCCAGGTACTGTGTAGCATACTTGGATACATATCAGACAAAACCCTGCCTTCCTGGAGCTTACATTCAAGTTTGGGGAGACACAATAAGAATATTTTATAATAATTTAGAGGTTTATAAATGCCATGTAAAACCAGGGCAAGTAAGGCAGACTGAGAATCTGAAAGAGGAGATAGAGTTTTATTTTTTTAATTTAAAAAAATTTTAAATTGAAGTATAGTTAATTTACAATGTTGTGTTAGTTTCTGGTGTACAGCACATATATATTCTTTTTCAGAGTCTTTTCCATTATAGGTTATTATAAGGTATTGAATATAATTTCTTGTGCTATATGGTAAGTCTTTGTTTTTTATCTATTTTATATATTGTAGTATATATCTGTTAATTCCAAACTCCTAATTTGTCCCTCCCCCTGACCTTTCCCCTTTGAAAATCATAAGTTTGCTTTCTGTGTCTGTTTCTGTTTTGTAAATAAGTTCATTTGTATCATTTTTTTAGATTCCACATATAAGTGATATCCTATGATATTTGGCTTTCTCTGTCTGACTTACCTCACTTAGTATGATAATCCCTAGGTCTATCCATGTTGCTGCAAACGGCTTTATTTCATTCTTTTTTATGGCTGAGTAATATTCCATTGTATATCTGTGCCACACCTTCTTTATCCATTCCTCTGTTGATGGACACTTAGGGTGCTCCCATGTCTTGGCTGTTGTGAACAGTGCTGCAGTGAACATAGGGGTGCAGGTAAGTGGAGACAGAATTTTAAACAGGACAGTGGGGTAGGTGTTATTGAGGAGCAAAGGCTTGAAGAAGGTGAGGTAGTTAGATATGCAGATATTTGGAGGAAGAGCTTTCCAAGCAGAGGAAATAACCAGTGCAAAGGCCCTGAGGCAAGAATGCATATGGCATTTTTGAGGAACAGCTGGAACAGAACAAACAAGGTGAGGAGTAGATGATTTCACAGAGGTGATGGGGAGCCAGATTGCATATGGAGGTCACTGCAATGACTTTAGCTTTGACTCAAAGAAAGTGGAGTTGTTGGAAGAGGATGGGTTTAGTTATTGATATTTTCCTTAATTCCTTTGGTATTCCTGGCACTCTGGACAGTGCCTGGCATAAATGAAACACTAAAAAACATTTGTTAAGTGAAACTAAGTAAAAGCAGCTTGCTCCTGTTCTCCTCTCTCTCATGTGATTGCTGAATAGCTTGATCAGTGACCCGCACATTAGCACTATTCGCTCACTTCCCCACCTTCCCAGCAATGGCTGCTCTTCTCCTGAAAATCCTTGCTGGGTTGATGCTGGTCTGTGCAGAGGAAGTACAAGAAGATTTGGGCCTGAAGATTAGAGAGCGACTCTGGGCTACATTTCAGCAGCCTATTTGATCGAGGACAAAGTTTACAAGCACCATTGTAGAAGTAGGAAGGGCAGCCTAAATGAATGGCTCCTGTGTAACCATACTGGGTCTTATTTGTTGAATTCTGGGACAAATAGCCACTTACCCTATCTAAGAGATGCACATCAGAGGAACCATATTTCAATTTGGGGAAGGGAGAGTAGAAGAAGGGAGAAACATACTTCTGAGAATTTGGCTTGTGTTAAAATCAACAGAGTACCACACAGCTCATTTTCAGAATCTGTAAGATTTGGGTATCTGTCCTTCATATTCCTCCCAAAATAGCTACAAATAGTGAGAGTGATATAGAAAGCTTTACTTCTGCCCAAGATGCAGTAACAGGAACCAGATCTGCCCACTCCCTTGAAACAACAAAAAACAGCCAAAATATATGAAACCATCTTTGTCAAAACACTGGATTTCAAGCAAGGAATAACACTGATTCTTGGGAGATGGGAAGCAAGTGACGTGAGCCCTACAATTTCCCCCAGTCTACTGCCTTGAGGGAACCCAGATACAGTCCAGCCAACTCCCTGAGTTGTAGAAATGGGGCTGAGAGTCAGGGAGACCAAGGCAGCTGGAGACCACAGAACAGAGTGCCTGAGAGAGGAGAGATACACAGAGACAGAACCCTGGAGTCTGCAGAGGGCCCCACCCAAGTATTTGGCAGAAAATTGATTAGTGTATGCAAATGAGGGAACTATGGAAGCGGGGAGGGGAGGAGGACTATCTGAAAGGATTAGAGAACAGAGTGCCTGGTACTCAAAAGGCCAGGAATACTCACAGAGAAGGAATGGCCTCAGTAGTGAGGAATAATTAGCCCTAGACTGAGAACAGATCTGGAACCACCTAACAAATCATCAAAGCAAGACTTGCAAGGATCAAACTGCTTCCGACTAACTTAGTTGCATCCCAAAACAAAGCACAAAAATACTTATAAGAATATAAAAATACCCAGCATCCAATAAGGCAAAATTATAAATTTCTGACATCCAATCAAAGATTACCAGGCATACAAAGAAGCAGGAAAACATAACTCATAATTAGAATAATCAATCGAGACCAACCCAGAACTGATACATGTTAGAATTAAAAAGCAACAATAAAACAGATATATCGGGCTTCCCTGGTGACGCAGTGGTTGAGAGTCTGCCTGCCGATGCAGGGGACACGGGTTCGTGCCCCGGTCTGGTAAGATCCCACATGCCGTGGAGCGGCTGGGTCCGTGAGCCATGGCCGCTGAGCCTGCGCGTCCAGAGCCTGTGCTCCGCAACGGGAGAGGCCACAACAGTGAGAGGCCCATGTACCGCAAACAAAAACAAAAACAAAAACAGATATATCCTTAAGGTGCTGAAAGAAAAAAACTGCCAACCTATCATACTATAACCTGTTATACTATAACCTTTGTTCAAAAACAAAGGTGAAATAAAGACATTTTCAGACATACAAAAGCTGAAAGAATTCATCACCAGCCAACCTACATGATAAGAATATTAAAGGATATCCTTCAGGTATAGGGAAAATGATATCAAATGGAAATATGAATTTACACAAAGGAACGAAAAGCACTAGAAATAGAAACTGCATGGATAAACATGTAATATTTTTTCTTGTTATTGAAATCCCTGAAGTTTAAATGACTGTTTAAATGAAATAATATACTTGGGGTTTATAGCATATACATAAAAAATATATAACAATAATAGCATAAAGGATGGGAGAAGAGAAATGTTAATATATTATTGTAAAGTTCTTATACTAATGTAAAGCATCATAATATCGTTTGAAGAAAGATAATGATAAGTAAAAATAGATAATATAAACCCCAAATCAATCATCAAAATAGCACAGTGAAGAATAACAGCTTATCAGCCAACAGAAGAAGTGAAATTATAAAAAAATTTCAGTTAATCCAAAAGAGCACATAAAAAGAGGGAAAAAGAAACAACAGATGGACCAAATAGAGAACAAATTATGACAGATTTAAATCTAACCATGTCAAATAATCACATTAAATATGAATGGTCTAAACACTCCCCTTAAAAGGCAGAGGTAGTCAGTTTAGATAAAAAAGCAAGACCAACCTACAGACTGCCAGTCTATAAGGAACACATTTGAAATACAAAGCCACAAAAAGTAAAAATAAAAGCATGGAAAAATATGTTCAGAGGTCAGAAGGTCCAATGTTATTAAGATGCTAATACTCTCCAAATTTATCTATAGATTTAATGCAATCTCAACCAAAGTTCCAGCAGGCTTTTTCTGTAGAAATTGACAAGCTGATAACAAAATTCATAATAGACTACAAAAAACCTAGAATTGCCAAAACAACTTTGTAAAAGAAGAACAAAGGTTCGAGGATAATTCTACCCAATTCCAAGAATTACAACAAAGCATCAGTAATCAAAACTGTAGTACTGGCATAAAAATAAACAAATAGATCAATGGAAAAGAACAGAGTCCAGAAACAGGCCCACACATATATTAAAAAGTGATATTTGACAAAGATGCAAAGGCAATTCAGTGGAGAAACAATAGTCTTCTCAACTTATAGTGCTAAAACTACTGGACAACCATAGTTGAAAAAACAACCTAAAAAAGAATTTCAATCCATATGCACTATATACAAAAAACAAAAAAAACTCATATGGACCACGAAACTAAATGTGAAACATAAAACTACAAAACTTTAGAAGAAAACATAGAAGAAACACTTTGTGACCTTGGGTAAGGCAATAATTTCTTAGCTATGACACCAAAAGCACATTCCATTAAAAAAATTGAGAAATTAGACTTCATTAATTTTAAGAACTTTTGCTTCTTTTAAAATCACTGTCAAGAAAGTGAAAAGGAAAGCCATGCATGAAGAGTAAATGTTTGCAAAACCTATTTATTAGGGCTTGATCTCATTAAAAGACCATGCCCTAATAAATAATATCTCTATTAGATATTATTATATCTAATAAAGAACTTGTGTCCAGAATATATAAAGAGCCCTCACAACTCAAGAACACAAGCCCAATTTTTTAAAATGGGAAAAGATTTGAACAGACAGTTCACCAAAGAAGATACACAGATGAACAAAAGCATATGAAAGGGGCTCAATACCATTAATCATTAAGGAAATACAACATAAAACAACCACGAGACAGCTATTAGAATGGCAAAAAATAAAAAAGACTGACCATACCAAGTGTTGGAGAGGACATGGACAAACTGGACTACTGGCGGAAATTTTAAATAGTACAACCACTTTGGAAAAACAATTTAGCAATTCCTTAAAACGTAAAACATACACCTACCAGCTATTCTACTCCTACGAGAATAATGAGAAAAATCTCCACAAGGTTCTGGCAGGTGGTGGGAAAGAAACCCTCTTGAAATATGTCAGAACATTCTGTTCTTCTTAACAAGGTCTGCCCTTGGGAGAAACTAGTGAACCAGAGCCTAATCAACTGGAGTATTATCAGAGCCCGACTGATCTGGGGTAAGGGAAATACCCAACTCCAGCCCACCTAGCCATCCTGTCCCACCTAAGGGGAGAGGAAAGAACTGAGACACATTTGTGAAGTTCGCAGCCCAGAAGCACAGTCTCACTAAAAGACCAAGCCCTAATTACAGGACCATGGAATGCTTCCTCTCCCTTCATATCTCACCACCACATAACCAAAGGCCTAGTTACAGCAGTTCCTTTTACCTGGTACATAGTATCTGGCTATCAAGAAAAATTTACAAGTCGTACCAAAGACAAATAGATACAGCAAGCATGAGAACCAGACATGGAAGTGATGTTGGAATTATGAGACAAGGAACTTAAAACAACTGTGATTAAAGATGATGGACTGGAGTGGGGGGGATGCCCAATGCCACTTAAAATGCATACCATTACCAACAAGGTAGAACAAACTTACAAGCATTTTCCTGATACTAGATGGGGATTAGAAAGGGATATCCTATTTAAAAGTATGTAGCATGCAAAATATTAAATGTAAATTAATGATACTATACCTATTACAGTAGAATTTTAAAATGCATAAAAACAACCCTGTGATTAATATGTTAAGGGGTCTAATGGATAAAGTGGACAGCATGAAAGAACAGATGGGCAATGCCAGCAGAGAGATGGAAATCCTAAGAAAGAACCAAAAATAAATAGTAGAGATAAAAGGAACACTGTAACAGAAACGAAGAATGCCTTTGGTGGGCTTATTAGTAGACTGGACAAAGCTGAGGAAAGAATCTCTGAGCTTGAGGACTGGTCAATAGAATCCTTGAAAACTGAAAGTCTAAAAGAACAAACATTGAAAAAAAAGCAGAAACAGAACCTCCAAGGGCTGTGTGACAACTACAGAGGTGTAACACATGCATAACAAGAACACCAGGAGAAGAAAGAGAGGAAGGAACAGAAAAAATACTTGAAACAATAATGACTGATAATTTACTTAAATTAATTTCAGAAACCAAACCACAGACGCAGGAAATTCAGAGAACATCAAGTAGACCGTATGTCAAAAATCTACACATGGGGGCTTCCCTGGTGGTGCAGTGGTTGAGAGTCCACCTGCCAATGCAGGGGACGGGGGTTCGTGCCCTGGTCCGGGAAGATCCCACAGGCCACGGAGCAGCTGGGCCTGTGAGCCATGGCCGCTGAGCCTGCGCGTCCGGAGCCAGTGCTCCACAACAGGAGAGGCCACAACATTGAGAGGCCCGCATACCACAAAAAAAAAAAAAAAAAAATCTACACATGGGGACATAATTTTCAAACTACAGAAAAACAAAGATAAAGAAAAGGTCCCTAGAAGATGCCAGAGGGGGAAAAATCACCTTACCTACAGAGGAACAAAGAAAAGAATTACATCCAACTTCTCAGAAACCGTGCAAACAAGAAGAGAGTGGAGTGAAATAAAGTGTTGAAAAAAAAATTACCAACCTAGAATTCTGTACTATGCAAAATTATCCTTCAAAAGTAAAGGAGAAATAAAGACTTTCTCAGACAAACAAAAATTGAGAGAATTCATAGCCAGTAAACCAGCCTTGTGAAAAATGTTAAAAGTTCTTTCAAGAGAAGGAAAATAATATAGGTTAGGAATTTGGATCTACATAAAGTAAAAGCACTGAATTAGAATAAGAGAAGGTAAAATAAACTTTTATTCTTCTTATTCTTAATTGATCTAAGAGGTAGCAGTTTGTTCAAAATAATAGCAACAATGTATTCAACTATCTATGTTATATATGTATATAGATAAAGATATATATATGTATAGATATATATGCTTATGAATGGCAGCAATGATACAAGGAATGAGAGGAAGGAATTAGAATTATTTTATTATAAGGTACTCACATTACTGTACTGTGAAGTGTTATAATATTATTTGAAAGCAGAGTTCGGTTAGGTATAAATGAATACTGCAAACACTATGGCAACCACTGAAAAAGTAAAAAAGAAAAAGTATAACTAATACGTTAAGAAAGGGGAGAAATGGAATCATAGGAAATGCTCAATTGAAGCCAGAAAAGGAGGCAGAAAAAGAGTGGAAGAGAAAAATAGGAACAATAGCAATAAACAGAAAACAATAATAAGCATAGTAGATCCTAATCTAACTATATCAATGTCAATGTTGAACATCAATGATCTAAATGCACCAATTACAAGACAGAGGTTGTCAGAATGGATCAAAAAGCATGACCCTTACTGCTTCAGTGGAATATAGCAAAACCTTTCTAATATTTTGCTTACTTTAAAATATCTTCAAGTTCATTTCAAAAATCTCTGAGGGCTTCCCTGGTGGCACAGTGGTTGAGAGTCCGCCTGCCGATGCAGGGGACACGGGTTCGTGCCCCGGTCCGGGAAGATCCCACATGCCGCGGAGCAGCTGGGCCCATGAGCCATGGCCACTGAGCCTGCGCATCCGGAGCCTGTGCTCAGCAATGGGAGAGGAGCATCTCACAAGAGTGAGAGGCCCGCGTACCGCAAAAAAAAAAAAAAAAAAAAAAAAAAAAAAAAAAATCTCTGAAAATAAAACCTAGTATATTATTCTTTGAGAACACGTACACACATAATTTTATTTCTGATTTCAAAGATGATGACATGAATATTAGCTATCAGTAAATCAAATGTAACTTTAATTAATGAAAATGAGTTACCATTAGTATGTTAAAAGGATTTTAGATTTGCTTCATTTTATGAAGGATAGGTAGACCTATCTGAAATCATTATTTCATTTACATAAAATTAAAGATTTAATTAAAAGCATATAACCATAAAAAAAAAAGCATGACCCAACTATACGTTGTCTCACTTTAAATATAAATACACGTATAGATCAAATGTAAATGGATGGAGAAAAATACATCATGCTAACAATAACCAAAAGAAAGCAGGAGGAACTATATTAATTTCATACAGCTCAAACATCAAAGAAAAGTTATCAGGGATAAGAAGGGTATTACATAATGATAAAGGGGTCAATTCTCCAAGAATACATAACAATTCTTAACAGATACTTGCCTAACAACAGTGTATCAGGTTACATGAGCTAATAACCAATACAACTGCAAGGAAAAGTAGATGAATCCACTATCATAGTTGGAGGTTTCAACACCCCTCCCTCAGAAATGGAGAGATCCAGCAGGCAGAAAATCAGAAAGGACATAGCTGGACTCAACAACACCACCAATCAACTTGATATAATAGATATCTGTAGATCACTTTACCCAACAACAGTAGAATACACGTCTTTCTCAAGCTCACCTGCAACATTCACCTAGATAGACAACATTCTGAGCCATAAAACACATCTTACCTAATTTAAAAGAAGTCACACAAGGTCTGCTCTGAGACCACAGTGGAATTAAACTAGAAATCAGTAACAGAAAGATAACTGGAAAACAGAAGAACATGTGGAGATTAAACACATTTCTAAATAACACATAGGTCAAAGAAGAAATCTTGAGAAATTTTAAAATATTTTGAATTTAATGAAAATGAAAACACAACTTACCAAATTTGGAGGATGCAGCAAAAGCAGTGCATAGAGGGAAATTTATGAAGGCAATGAATGCATATATTAGAAAAGAAGAGAGATCTAAAATCAATCATCTAAGTTTCCACCTTAGGAAACTAGAAAAAGAGCAAATTAAATTTGCTCCAAAGTAAGCAGAAGAAAAGAAATAGTAAGAATTAGAGCAGAAATCAATAAAATTGAAAACAGGAAATCAACACAGAAAAATCAATGAAGCCATAAGATGGTTCTTTGAAAAGATCTATAAAACTAATAAGCCTCTAGCCAGGCTAACTAAGGAAAAAAAAGGAGAGGACACAAAATTACTAATATCTGAAATGAAAGAGGGGACATCACTACAGATCACATGGAAAGTTAAAGGATAATAAAGGAAAAGCCCACAAATTTGATAACCTAGATGAAATGAACCAATTCCTTGAAAGACACAATCTACCAAAATTCACACAGGAAGAAATACATGATGTGAGTAGATCTGTATCTACTAAAGAAATTGAATCAGTAATTAATAACCTCCCGAAACAGAAATCACCAGGCCCAGATGGGTTCCCTGGTGAATTCTATCAAACAGTTAGGGAACAAAGTATATCAAATCTCTACAATCTCTTTCAAAGCATAGAAGCATAGGGAATACTTCCTAACTCATTCTATGAGGCCAGCATTACCCTAATACCCAAACCAGCCAAAGACATCACAAGAAAAGAAAACTACAGACCAATATCTCTCATGAACATAGATGCAAAAATCCTCAACAAATTATTAGCAGACTGAATCCAAACAAGTATAAAAAGAATGATACACCAAAATCAAGTGGGATTTATCCCAGGTATGCAAGGCTGGTTCAACATTTGAAAGTCAATTAATGTAATCCATCACACTGACAAACTAAAAAAGAAAAATCACATGATCATATCAATAGATGCAGGAGAAGCATTTGATAAAATTTAAACTCAAGCATGATAAAAACTCTCAGTAAACTAAAAATAGAGGGGAATGTTCTCAACTTGATAAAGACTGTCTAAAGAAACCTTCAGGTAACATACTTAATGGTGGGAAACTTGAAGCTTTCCCGCTAACATCAGGTACAAGGTAAGGATGTTGACTCTCACAACTCCTTTTCAACATCATACTGGAAGTCCTTGCTAATGCAATAAGGGAAGAAAAGGAAACAAAAAGTATACAGAGTGGGAAGGAAGACATAATACTGTCTTTGTTTGCAGATGACAGGTTGTCTATGTAGAAAATACAAAAGACTCAACAAAAAACTACTGGAACTAAATCATAGCAAAGTTGTAGGGTAGAAGGTTAATATATAAAAGTCAACTGCTTTCCTATCTACTAAAAATGAGTAAGTGGAGTTTGAAATTAAAAACACAGTATCATTTACATTAGCACCTTCCCAAAATGAAATACTTAGGTATAAATCTAACAAAATATATACAACGAGATCTATATGAGGAAAAACTACAAAACTGTTGAACATAACCAAAGAACTAAATAAGTGGAAAGATATTCCATATTCCATGTTCATGGAGATAGGAAGACTCAATATTGTCAAGATGCCGGTTCTTCTCAACTTAATGTACAGATTCAATACAATCCCAATAAAAATCCCAGAAAGTTATTTTGTGGACATTGATAAACTGATTCTAAAGTTTATATGGAAAAGCAAAAGACCCAGAATAGCCGACACAATATTGAAAGAAAAGAACAAAGTTGGAGGACTGACACTACCTGACTTTAAGACTAACAATAAAGCTACAGTAATCAACACAGTGTGGTACTGGTGAAAGAATAGACAAATAGGTCAATGGAACAGCATAGAGAGCTCAGAAATAGGAATTCTATAAATATAGTTAACTGATCTTTGACAAAAGAGCAAAAGCAATACAATGTGAAAGACAGTCTCTTCAACGAATGGTGCTGGAACAACCAGACATCCACATGCCCCAATATGAATATAAACACAGGCTTTACACCCTTCACAAGAAATTAACTCAAAATGGATCATAGACCTAAAAGTAAAGTACAAAACTCTAAAACTCCTAGAAGATAACATAGGACAAAATCTAGATGATCTTGGGTTTGGTGATGCCTTTTCAGACACAATACCAAAGACATGATATATGAAAAAATAATAAGCTGGACTTCATTAAAATTAAAAACACCTGCTCTTTGAAAGAAAATATTAAGAGAATTAGAAGATAAGCCACAGACTTGGAGAAAATATGTGCAAAAGGCACATCTGCTGAAGGACTGTTATCCAAACTGTACAAAGAACACTTAAAATTCAACAATAAGAAAACAAACAACCTGACTTTAAAAATGGGCCAAAGATTTTAACAGACACCTTACCAAAGAAGATATACAGATGGCAAATAAGCATATGAAAAGATGCTCCACATCATATGTCATCAGGAAATGCAAATTAAAACAATGAGAGACCACTACACACCTAGTAGAATGGCCAAAATCCACAACACTGACAACACCAAAAGCTGGTGAGAATATGGCATAACAGGAACTCTCATTCCTTGCTGGTGGGAATGCAAAATAATCCAGCCACTTTGGAAGAGTTTGATGGTTTCTTACAAAACTAAACATAATCTTAGCATATAATTCAGCTATCATGCTCCTTTGTATTTATCCACAGAGGTTAAAAATATGTCCACATAAAAACCTGCATGAGGATGTTTACAGCAGCTTTATTCATAATTGGCAAAACTTGGAAGCCACCAAGATGTCCTTCAGTAGGTGAATGGATAAATAAACTGTGGTACATCCAGACAATGGAATATTACCTAGTGCTAAAAAATAAAGATAGCTCTGTCAAGCCATGAAAAGACATGGAGGAACTTTAAAAGCATATTACTAAATGAAAGAAGCCAGTATGAAAAGCTGACATACTGTGTGATTCATCTATAGGACATTATGGAAAAGGTGAAACTATGAAGACAATAAGGACCAGTGGTTGCTGTGGGGCTGGGGGTTGGTGGGGAGAGATGAATAGGCAGAGTGCAGAGGACTTTTAGGGCAGTGAAAATACCATGTGTGATATTTAAATGATGGGTATAAGCCATTACACATTTGTCCAACCCATAGAATGTACAACACAAGGCATGAAACCGAAGGCCAACTATGGACTTGGGGTGATTCGGATGTGTTAATGTAGGGTCATCCTTGGTAAAATGTACCATGTGGTGACGGATGTTGATAACATGGGAGACTGTGCATGTGTGGGGCAGGGGGGTACATGGGAATCTGCAGCTACCTTTCCATTTTATTGTAAGCCAAACTGCTCTAAAATAACTAAGTTTTTTTTTTTTGAACCCATTATCTTACCTAAAATAACTGACCTTTGAGGTGCATCTAATCACTGAAAACTTCATAGTAAAATTTCCTTTCAACAATATTGTTTTCTTTCATCGTACAATATACATATCTGTCTTCTTTCCTTTTTTTTTTTTTTTTTGCGGTACGCAGGCCCCTCACCGCTGTGGCCTCTCCCACTGCGGAGCACAGGCTCCAGACGCACAGGCCCAGCGGCCATGGCTCACAGGCCTGTGCTCCACGGCATGTGGGACCTTCCCGGGCCAGGGCACGAACCCGTGTCCCCTGCATTGGCAGGCGGACTCTCAACCACTGCGCCACCAGGGAAGCCCTCTTCCTCCCTTTTTAATACTCCAGAGGTAGGAAAGACACTTCAGCACCTGCCAACAAGATGAAATCTGAATGGCTGTGGAGTCTGATTCTGGTTCCTCCAACTATTTTGCTAGTCTTCCTTTACTACAAGAGCCTCCATTTTCTTCATGTTTAACATGGAAGCCAGAAAAACCTGATTCAATAGATAATGCATATTCTATAGTTGTATGCAGATACGATACTTAAAGTGTTATCTCCTGAAAGAGGAATTAGACTTGCGGTATGACCCCAGGAGTTCAAACTAGAACTGGTGGGTGGAGGCCACAGAAAAATATTTTCCAGTAAGGGAAACGTTAGAACTGTATCAGTGGAATATATGGATTTAGTCAACAATGAGTTTCCCATCACAGTAGGTGTTCAAGAACAGGGTAAATGCCTCTTATGGGGAATTCAAGCCTCTGTTTTCAACTGAGGCTAAAATGTAACCCATGTGGGAGAAGAGTTCACAATTGCTAAAAATATGCAACAAAAATGGGTCCCCAAAATAATTCTGAAAGTTTTAAAAACTTAACTATAAATATCTCTATAGAATATAATCTGTCAATGTCAGGATAACTGGGCTTTTTGTTTCTGTCAGGGTTGGACCCAGATTCTTGGACAATGTTGTTGGATATGCAAGGTCAAGAATCACTGTACACAATGATGTTATTTGTTCCAGAAATTTACTTGAGTTTTATCACCTTAAAAAGCAGTTTTTCTCTACTGAATATACTGAAAAAAATGACTTTGGGTCCTTAAAAACACAGATTCTGGCTCTTCCCACTATCTCCCTTCCCCCTCCCTCACATAACTCTCACTCAATATTTCTTTGTGGAGCTCAGGCATGTCATTTTTAACAAATATTCTAAGTAATTTTTATTGTAGGTGGTCATAAAACTAAACTTGAGAGACATTCAAAGAGAGTAGAAAAAATCAACGCCCACTCTTTCTATTCAAGAGTTTATGAGAATGCGGCAGGACTTTATGTTCAGATGAATTCCATCTTTAAACCAAACAAACATATAAACACTGATACATTTTGTTTTTTCTTCTATCTCAGGGCCAAAAGCCAAAATGAAATTTATAGTACTTGCTGTCACCGTTGGACTAACTTTGCTGCTAGGAGTCCAAGCCATGCCTGCAAATCGCCTCTCTTGCTACAGAAAGATACTGAAAGATCGCAACTGTCACAATCTTCCAGAAGGAGTAGCTGACCTGACAAAGATTGATGTAAACATCCAGGATCACTTCTGGGATGGGAAGGGATGTGAGATGATCTGTTACTGCAACTTCAGTGAATTGCTCTGCTGCCCAAAGTAAGGAAATGCAATCACAAAACATATTGCTGTGAAGTGTATGTACAACAACTCTTTAAGACACCTTCATAATGAGTGTGCTAAAATTAATCACCCTTTTCAGTAAAACCCTGTTCAAATCTCAGCTATTTTTTAGGATCATCACCATATGTACCGAAATGAATGTTTTCATTTAAGAGACCGAGTCTGGCAGATTTTAGTAAAACTAAATGAGATACAGGAAATTAATAACACTCCAATCTATTAAATTCTAATTTTCCTATCTGATTTTTAATCACACACACAAAAAAATCTGGTAGCTGAAGTCACCTTCAAGGCTGACATCTTAAACTAATTTGAAAACTAATAGAAGGCTTTAGATAAAAGATCCCAAACAGATCAAGTAACTGGATGGAAAAGTTTGGTAATGGTGAAAGAAAAACTTTCTAGCTCTATGTATGAGTTAACCAGAAATTAACTGAATAGAGACTGTCCACTGACTTGGAAAGTAGATGTATTTTAAGTATAATACAAAGGTAGATAAATAAATATTTATAGCTCTTGATTTTAAAATAATCTTCTCCTGGTTATTGAGGAAGCTCAAATACTATGATCTTGGCTACTTCATATTGAAATCAGCTTTTTCAAATTACTTTCAACATATCATCATATTTTTCATTTTTCTAAGAAATCTGTGAGCTAGAAAGGGCAGATATAACCATCTTATCAAAGAAAGGTGTACAGAGGTAAAATGACCACTATCCCACTTAGCTAGCTAATATCAGCACTGAGACTAGAACACAGGTCTTCTGATTTGGCCTGGGTATTTTTTCTACCAAGCCAGTTGGTTCTTAAGTATGGTTCCCAGAACAGCAGCTTCAACATTACCTGAGTTCTTGTTAAAAACGTAGTTCATCCCTGGGCCCCAGACCAAAGCAACTGAATCAGAAACAATGGAGAGAAAGCACAGCAATTATGGCTTAAACCCTCCAAGTGATTCTGATGCAAAATAAAATTTGAGAATCACTTCATTAAACAATGATATCAAGAGCTCAAGTTAACTGATTCCATAAAATGATTTAACTTTTCCTACATAAATGAAACGCCATCTAATATTAAAATATCATGTTTACTTTTTTGTAAGACTTGAAACTAATTTATTGAAATGCACTTACTTTATGATATAATTTTGTGATTATCCATTGTTAATGGATGAGCTAGAAGTATGGATATATGAAAATAATTTCTATCTGAGTTTGGATTACAGTTTTCCCAGTAGCAACAAATATCTAAGTATATTTCTTTTTTTTTTTGCCTATAAACACAAATTTTATTTTGCCATTCTACTTTGCCAGTTGCATTGAATATAATTAAATACAGCACTGTATAAGTTTAAGGTGTACAGCACAATGAGTTGATATACATATACAGCTGACCCTTGAACAACACACGTTTGAATTGCATGGGTCCACTTATCCGTAAATTTCTTTCACTAAACATAATACATACCACAGTACTATCCCATCTATGGTTGGTTGAATCCTCGGATGTCGAACCACAGATATGGAGGACTGACTGTAAAGTTATGCATGGATTTTCCACTGCACAGAGGCTCAGAACCCCTTACTGCTGCATTGTTCAAGGGTCAACTGTATTGTGAAATGATTACCATAATAAGTTTAGTTAACACGAATCACCTCATATAGTTACAAATCTTTTTTCCTTGTGATAACCTGTAGGATCTATTCTCTTAGCAACTTTCAAATATATCATACAACAGTGTTAGCTACAGTCATCATGCTGTACATTGCATGCTAAGTATATTTCTAATGAGCCATAATCATAATACTACCTTGCACATATACACAATTTTATATTATACCGTGCATTTTTATTATACATCACCTTATGTGATCTTTCCAAAAAGAGTGGATAGAGTTGAGTAGCTCAAAATTTCACCTTTCCCTATAAAACCTAGAAATTTACTTATTGACTTCCCAACCAATTTTTAATCTTCTGTTTCTTAGCTGTAGATTTAAACTTCATGGCCTATCCCCACCCATATCAGAGAAATGAATATTTTGGTATGCTTGTAAGGTTTTGAAATCACCCAATCTTTCCTTTTCTTTATAGACAAACGACAGCATACTGTCCATGGCAGATGGGGGAAAGCAGAAGAATTGATTACCTTCTTGGTCTTTGCTGCTCTTGTGGCAAAAGTCCTCCCACTCACTCTCTTTGTACTTTATTCACCTAAAAAGAATAGCCATATCTGAAATCCTGGAAATCACCGTCCATTTCTTGCTCAGAAAAGTCTAACATGTATCTTAACTTTCAGCTGGATTTAATTCATGTTCTGCTCTCTTTCAGAGATGTCTTCTTTGGACCAAAGATCTCTTTCGTGATTCCTTGCAACAATCACTGAGAATCATCCTGTATTCCAGACAACAACATTCTTAATTCCCCACAAACCACACTCTAACAGTGTAGCTGTATTTCTGGTTCCTATGCAGTGCAATAAAGCACAGATTCTATAAATTCTTACTTGCCTAAGTAAACTTGTGTTAAATTAGCAGTAATAAAAATTCCATTTAATTTTTCTCTGTGGAAATTGTTTAAATTTTTTGACTAGAAAATTTTCATCTACAAGGTGTTCACTGTGCTCAGTAAAAGAATTCTGTCCCTCAGAGGAAGAGCCATAACCCTGGCTCAAAGATGGAGAATACTTTCAGTTCTTGACAGATCATGTATACTTAATGAAAAGAACCAGAGATAAATTGAGGTTCTCGGAAGGGAAACTAGAAGTTTTCTAGTAAGAGGGGGAAAAGGGAGCCAATATTTGAGTATATACTATGTATGCCAAGTACTTTAAGCACATTTGCATTTTGCTGTCTTAAAAAACCACAAAACCATCAAGATAAGTATTCTTAAACCCACTTTTCAGATGCTAACTCAAGTTTAAGATATTTGCTAAAACTCAAGACAGACTTTGAAGACAGTTCCAGTTCCAAAACACTCACATAGTTGTATCCTTAAAACTATGCTACATACCCCTGACGTGTCCATTTTTCTTGGGAATAACAAAACACATTAAAAGAAACATGTAATGGATCAGAATTTAAAGTCACATGAATTTTAAAGGTAAATAAAACGGATGCCTTCAAAGATATTTTCTGGGTGTTAGAGGCAGTTTTAGACTATGCTCCACACCTTTGGAGGTGTGCACTGACGAGTAGCCAACAGAATTAATTTCAGAAAGTCCTTCATGCTATAAAAATTTATTAGATACTCGCTAAGTGCCAGCTGTTATTAAGATTTGGGGATGTAGTAATGAATAAGATGGACTTCTCCTCTTGGAACTTGTATTCTAACAAAACTGTAATCATTACAAATATTTATAAATGTGAAGCCTGCTGCTACAAAGGAGAAGTGTAGGGTGCTATACAAAGTACTGCTGTGGGGAAACGTTTGAGAAGCACCACACTTGTAGTAAATCTAGGAGATAACCATTTTGAGTTACAGTGACATTGTTTCACTGAAATACATCCTTGGAGGTCCCTGATCTGTTTCTCGAGACCACACCCAGAACAGTTTCAGTGTTCAATAGGTGTTACTGGGCTAAACAAAACAATTTTGAGGTAATCAGAATTCAGTTCCTCTTAAAAGCTGCAAAAACATAAGTCAGAACATGTTTTCAAATAGTATGACTTCTACAAAAAGGCATGAAGAAGTGGAATTGTTTTAAAAAAACTCAAATATATTGTTTTATCAACATAGTATATGATTTGATTGAGCTTTTTTTTTCTTCACTGAATTGACAGGTATTAAAGTCAAACTAACACAATAACAGAAGTCTTATATCCTTTCTGAAACAGCGCATAGAATAGGTAAATAAAGAAAATCACCAGTACATTTTCTACTTGGTATAGTCTCTCTTTGAGGGAGGAAAAAAACAAGGCAATTCAACAATGGCTTTTTACTAAATATTCCCTTATTACTGCACTCAAAACATGATGAGAAAAATAGTATTTGGAAAAAAGCTAAATATTTAATAAATGGAATTTTATAGATTATGACTATTCTTCATATTCTCTCCTTTCTGGAAATAACTTGTAATATCAAATTGCATTACATTCTTTTAGAAATGAATGCATTATAGAAGCACACACAGTTTTTTATGTAAATTACCAAATAAATGTAAAACGTGAATGTTCACACAATGTACCTTATACAACTTTTTCTGACTTGGTCAATATGTTTTACCAAATAAATATAAAAACATGAATGTTCACACAATTTACCTATGCAACCTTTTCTGACTTGATCAATATGTTTTTAAAAGCAAACATCTCATTCAGTCATTTAATGAACAGATCCTTTATTTTTTCAATAGCTTTTAGCTACAAGACAACTAAGCTTTTATTAAAAATGTACTATTGTGGTAAACACTGTGTTTCAACTGAACGAGGTAGGTACTATCACAATCCCTGTTCTATGGAAAAAAATGCCAAGGCTTAGAGATTAAGTAGCTCATATTAAGTTACATTATCAGAGCAGTAAAGCCAGGTTTTGAATATGACAGTTTTCCTCTAGCATCTAGAGTCTTAACCACTGCTTTATTTAATAGCATCAGATAATCTATTTCCTTTTTAGGAAAGCAAACTTTTACTTGTATGCGACAAGTACATTTCAGATAGCTCATACATGTTAAATGCTTAAATGAATAACAATTTCTGTATTTTTATCTTTGACTTTCTATATTCTTGTTCTTACTATGAATTCCATGGTGCTGAGCACAAAGTTGACAGTAATACTTACTAATAGCTCATCTCTTCTTGATAAAATTTTTCTTTTCCTCATCATAATCCATAGGGACTCCTTGAATATTTTTGTTTGCTGGGATTAGGTACTAATCCTAAAGGATTATTAGAGAATTGGAAGCAACATGGAGAAACAAAACAATGAGCAACAACTCTTAGAGGGAGAGGACAGGTAAGAACATTCACAGCTCATTCTGCAACCTTAACTTCCTTATAATTGCCCAGAAATATACATGAGTTCTTTCAATAATAAATTGTCTTAGCAAAGTATTATGACAGGTACTTTTAAAATGTAAATAATCTTACCAGTAAAATACTATGGGCTTTAAAATAATTTTCCCAAAAGGAAAAAAATCATCAAATTCATATATTTCTAAATCATACTGCATTAACCACCTAAACCTAAATTTTTCTGTCAAAGAATTAAAGAGAAACTGATATTAGAAAAGTATAGTAAATTAACATTGAATTAGCTTCCTCAATTTACTTCTATAGAATGGTATCACCAAAATGTGCTCAACTTGGTATAGTGGTATACCTGGAGAGAAATGCATGCCATACATGTAGCCAATATACTCTCAGGATTTTACAAATAAAAACCTATAGTAAATTTTCAACGAAAGAAGTATATATGATCTCCATTTCCAGAGTTTTAGAAGTCAAAACGTAAGTCTGTTGGGTACTATGGGTATAAAACTGACTTGATGTCTACTTTAAATATACATTAAAGGGAATACACACACATACACACACACACAAACACATATATGATAATCTAGTAGCAATTAATATGATTGAGAACTATAGTTGACTATGTAGACTATAAACGCAACTGGGACATGATGCATATAGTAAACTAAAGTTTATAGTATCAGCTTTTAGCTACAAAGAAATACAAGAAATATCCTAATCTCCAAAGAATAAATTCTATAGTAAACAGTACACACACTTAAAAAAATATATATGCATATAAGACATTTCTTGACACTTTTAAACTAACTCCAGTTAAATAAATAAGCAATAACATGACAAAAATTTATTTTTGAACCACCATCACTTGCCTAGATCATAATCTGAATTTTGCTATCAAAACTATGTAAATCCATACAAATAGCAGCTAAAAGAGAGCTGGCTGGCATGGCTATACAAATATCAGACAATACAGATTTTAAATTAAAAAAATTGTACAAGAGACAAGGAAAGACATTTTATAGTTAAAAGGGTCAATCCACAACAAGATATAAAAATTATAGATATATATGCACCAAACAACAGAGCCAGAAAATATATGAAGGAAACACTGACAGAACTGAAAGGAGAAATAGTTCTACAATAATAGTTAGAGGTCTCAATACTTTACTTTAAATAATGGATAGACATCTAGACAGAAGATTAAAAAGGAAACAGAGGACTTGAACAATACTCTAAACCATCTAGACCTAACAGACATATACAGAACACTTCACCCAACAATAGCAGAAGACACATTCTTCTCAAGTGCACATGGAACATTCTTCAGGATAGTCTGTTAGGCCATAAAACAATTTTCCATAAATTAAAAAAATTGAAATCATACAAACTATCTTCTCTAACCATAATGGAATGAAGCTAGAAATCAATAACAGAAGAAAAACAGGAAAATCCACAAATATGTGGAAATTAAACAATGCATCCTTAACAACCAATGAGTCAAAGAAGAAAGAAATAGGAAAGTCAGAAAATACTTTGAGATGAATGAAAACAAAAATAAAACATACCAAACTTATAGGATGCAGCAAAAGAAGTACTCAGAGAGAAATTTATAGCTGCAAACATATACATTAATACAGAAGAAAGATCTCAAATCAACTGAACTTTGCACCTTAAGAAACTAGAGGGACTTCCCTGGTGGTGCAGTGGTTAAGAATCCGCCTGCCAATGCAGGGGACACAGGTTCAATCCCTGGTCCGGGAAGATCCCACATGCTGCAGAGCAACTAAGCCTGCGTGCCACAACTACTGAGCCTGCGCTCTAGAGCCCACGAGCCACAACTACTGAGACCATGTGCCACAAATACTGAAGCCCACGCACCTAGAGCCCGTGCTCCACAACAAGAGAAGCCACTGCAATGAGAAGCCTGCCCAGCGCAATGAAAAGTAGCCCCACTCACCACAACTAGAGAAAGCCCGCGCACAATGAAGACCCAATGCGGCCCCCCCAAAAAAAAAAAAAAATCAATGAAACCAAATAAAATATCAACAAAATTGACAAACCCTCAGCTAGACTACTAAAAAAAAAAGATAGAGAGAAAGTACATATAACTAAAATTACAAATAAAAGCAGGGACATTACAACCAACCTTACAGAAATTAAAAGTATTATAAGAGAACACTATGAACAATTGTATGACAAATTGAATAAAACAGATGAAATGGACAAATTCCTAGAAACACAAAATTACCAAAGCTGACTCAAGAATAAATAGAAAACCTCAACTGCCCTATAATAAGTAAAGAGATTGAATGAATAATCAAAAATTTTCCATCAAAGAAATGTCCCGGACCAGATGGTTTTGCTAGTGAATTCAAAAAGATAAAAGATAAATTAACATCACTCCTATTCAAATTTTTCCAAAAAATAGAAAAAGAGAGAACACTTTCTAACACATTCAATGAGGCCAGCATTATCCTGATAACAAAGTCAGATAAAGACAGCAGAAGAAAATATAGAACAATATCCCTTATGAATATAGATGTAAAAATCTTCAACAAAATACTAACAAACCAAACCCAACAGCACACTAAAAGGATTATACACCATAACCAAGTGATATTTATCCCAGGAATGCAAGGGTGGTTCAACCAAAGAAAAGAATTCAATGTAATACACTAAATTAACAGAACAAAGGGGAGGAAAACATGATTACTTCAATAGTTATAGAAAAAGTATTTGACAAAATTCAACACCCTTTCATGATTAAAAAACTCAGCAAACTAAGAATAGAAGGAAACTTCCTTAATAAAATAAAGAGCATTTACGATATATCCACAATTAACATTATACTCAATGGTGAAAGACTGAAAGCTGCCTTCATAAGATAAAGAAAAAGACAAGGATGCCTGTTTTCATCCCTACTACTCAACATTGTACTGTAAGTCCTAGTCAGAGCAATTTGGCAAGAAAAATAAATAAAAGGCATCCAAATTAAAAAGGAAGAAGTAAAATTATCTCTATTTAACGATAACATGATTCCATATATAGAAAATATCATAAAATCCACAAAAATACTACGAGAGCTAATAAATGAATTCAGCAGGGTCAACACACAATAATCAGTGTTTTATCCACCAGTAAGGAACAATCCAAAAAAAGATATTAATAAAACAATTCCATTTATAATAACATCAAAAAGGATAAAATATCATGAATAAATTTAACCAAAGAGGTGAAAGACCTGTACACTGGAAACTACAAAACATTACAGAAAGAAATTAAAGAAGACCTAAAAGTAATGGAAAGATAATCCATGTTCACTGATTGAAATACTTAACATTTTTAAGATGGCAACTGTCAAGCAATCTACAGATTCAGTACAAGCCTCATCAAAATTCTAATGGTCTTTTTTTTTTTTTCCAGAAATAGAAAAGCCAATCCTCAAATTCATATGGAACTGCAAGGGGCCCCAAATATCCTAAACAATACTGAAAAAGAAAAACAAAGTGGGAGGACTCAAACCTTCTGATTTTAAAACCTACTACAAGGCTACAGTAGTCAAATGTGTATGGTACTGGCTTAATAGAAATATAGGCCAAAGGAACAGAATTGAGAATATAGAAATAAAACAAAACATCTATGGCAAATTGATTTTTGACAAAGGTGCCAAGACCATTCAGTGGGGAAAAAACAGTCTCTTCAACAAATACTGCTGGAACTGGATAACCTCATTCAAAAGAATGAAGCTGGAACTCTACCTCACTCCATATATAAAAATTGACTCAAAATGGGTCAATGCCCTAAATTTAAGAGCTAAAACTATAAAATTCCTAGAAAAAACATACGGGCTAATCTTTATAACATTGGATTTGGCAATGGATTCTTAGGCTTGACACCAAAAGTATAAGCAACAAAAGAAAAAAATTAATTGTACTGAATAAAAATTTTAAACTTTTATGCATCAAAGAACATTAACAAGAATGTGAAAAGGCAATCTACAGAATGGGAGAAAATATTTGTAAATCATATATTGGATGTAGAATCAATACCTAGAATAAAGAACTCCTACAGGGGCTTCCCTGGTGGCGCAGTGGTTGAGAGTCCGCCTGCCGATGCAGGGGACACAGGTTTGTGCCCCTGGTCTGGGAAGATCCCACATGCCGCGGAGCGGCTGGGCCCGTGAGCCATGGCTGCTGAGCCTGCGCGTGTGGAGCCTGTGCTCTGCAACGGGAGAGGCCACAACAATGAGAGGCCCGCGTACCGCAAAAAAAAAAAAGAACTCCTGCAACTCAGCAACGACAAAAACAACCCAATTTAAAAATGAACAAAGGAACTGAAAAGAAATGTGAATCAAAACCACAGTGAGATACCACTTCGCACCTAGTAGGATGGCTTTAATAAAGAAAAAAAAAAGGAAATACAAGTATTAGCAATTTGGAGAAACAGCTGTTAGGAATGTACAATGATACAGCCACTATGGAAAAGTTTGGAGGTTCCTCAAAATGTTATAAAATTACCATGTGACTCAGCAACTCCACTCCTAGATATATATCCAAGAAAAATGAAGACATGTCCACACAGAAACTTGTACACTAATGTTTATAGCAGCATTATTCATAATAGCCAAAGGTGGAAATCCAAATATCTAAATGTCCATCAATGGATGATTGGAAAAACAAACTGTGACTTTCCAATTGTGATTGGAAAAACAAATTGGAAAAACAAATTGTGAAAAACACATTTTCCAAACAATGGATGACTGGAAAAACAAATTCACACAATGGACTGTTATTCAGCCATAAAAAGCAAAAAGTACTAATATATGCTGCAATTTAGATAAACCTTGAAAATATTAAAGCAAAAAAAATCCAGAAACAAAAGGACATGTACTGTATGATTCCCTTTACATGATATATCCATAATAGGCAAGTCCATAGAAACAGAAAGATTAGAGGTTATCAGGGGATGGGAAGAGGTGGAATTGGGAGTAGTTACTTATCAGTGTTTCTATGGGGTAAGGAAAAGTTTTTAAAATAGAGCTCTGGTGGTTGCACAACATTGTGAATACACTAAATACTACCAAATTGTATTAAAGGCTAACATCAATTAAATAAAAAACTTTATGTAGAAATAATAGAGCTTACTTTCTTAAAGAAATTTATTTCAGACATTAATTTTTAGCCTTTTGCTAAATTATCCAGTAAAAGGTAGTTACCAAATAACTTATTTCTTGAGCTGCTGCTACACATTCTACTCCAATGGTAGTCAAACTTGGATTCTTTTCCTGGTGCTCTAATATTAAAAGTAAACCATATACTTATAGAGATTTACTTTTTCTTGTTCAGATATAGATAAGTAAAAAGATTTCCACTAAACTTGTAATTTTTAAAACCCAACAGCAAAGAATTAAAATTTTTATGTAAAACTTGTACACTGCAGCTTCTTGAGTCTCTCATCTTTGGGGAGGCTCTTAAGTTCTCAATTTTTCATGTTTTAAATTGCTCTAACGAGGATTTAATTTCACTGGATAATCAACACTCAACTCTTACTCTTTTCACTTTTTTATACAACTACATTTTATGCACATAATTCTATGAAACTAACATTGATTCATTGTATTCATAAACATACATTTTAATGTCAGCAAATAATTTCAAGCTTTTTTCATAAGAATGGAGTGTGGTTTTATAGGAAAAAATAAGCCTACAGACAAGTTTCGATTGAAAAACTAAGTCTTTATATATTTAGGTAAAAATATAAAATATAGAGGTAATACTTTCTTCAAATAAACCACCACATCTTGTAGCTATGTGGTTCATCTTCATACAGCTAAGAAAAAAACTTCTCATGGAGATTTCTGGAGTACTGGAAACCAGAGGTTTCTGTAATACCAATTATTACAAGCTCTGGCTCATCAATAAAGTAGCAAGTAAATCTTTAAATGGTCACAGCAAGAACAAAGACCAGTAGCGTTAGAGTTCACCATTATTTTCTAGCTGTCAATACACTCAGAACACTTAAAAATACAAAGACTCACCTTCTATTGAACCAGTATGTTCTCTTTTTTTTTGTTTTTGAACCAGCATGTTCTTTAAATTTGGCTACATAGCAGTTCCCAATCAGGGGTGATTCTGTCCCCACCAGGGACATTTGACAATGTCTAGAGATATTTTCGGTTATCACTTGTGGAGCTCTACTGGTTCTAGTGTGTGGACTCCGGTGAGTCTGCCAAACCTACAACACAAAGGACAGCCTCCCACAATAAAGAATTATCAGGCCCAAATGTCAACCTTGAGATATCCTGAGCTACATTAATGGTCTCGGCCATTTCCATCCTGAAATTTGTACCACAATCTCAGAACACTTCACTGAAACTGTTGTTCTGTTCTGATGTCACAAGCTATAAATTTGATTTGTAACTCTAAGACCCTGGTTAAATAATACAATCTCAGGAAAAGCAGAGGTTAAAAATATTTAAGAGAAAACTGATAGAGAATGAAATATAAAAAGGAAATAAAATAGAACTCAAGTCAGAGCTATGTATGACCAAAATTTTAAGATCTTGTTAGATTTCTAGATCTCTCCAATTTATTAGCTTTAATCTGCAGTGTAAACAGTACAGAACATGACTGAAAATTAAGGGGCAGGGCAGAGGTTCTTTCTATATTTGTGCCATATAAATACCTTTTCACTAAAACAAAATTTAAAGAAACAACAAACTATTTAATTCTATGTTCAGGTTTCAATTTTCAGCACTGTGTTTACCTTTGCTGACACATCACGTCTTCTTTGGAAGGAGGCAGGCATTAAACTATTTGTTCTTCCTGATATTTCAAACCTGTTAGTACTAAAAAGCACTTTAAAAAATAATAGTATTTAGGATATCCTTAATTCCAAATCAGACTGTCCCAGAGAAAGCAAATGTGCTACATCTGTTACTTCTGTTAGTTCCTCAGAATTAAAAAAAAGAAAAAAGGTAACAAAATGATCTTCACACTAAAATCTCAATTAATACTGGTCCCTAAATAAAAGTCAGTTTAAAATAAAAATCAAGTTTCACAAAATAAATACACTGAAGCAACTATAATAGTAATAACCTTTATTTAAAATATTTTTTAATCTAGGAAAGCTCATTTTACATGAGTTTCCAACTAAATATTAGACTCAGAAACAAAGAAAATAAAACCAGAGAAAATCTTCTGTAGAAAAAATACACAAGGAACATTTCTACATGTGAAAAAGCAGTAAGCAGTCTTAACATGAACATCCAAGTCTTACTCTCAATTCCATCTCTCCTAGTGAACACCACTATCAACCTTGAGATCTGACTTGTTCTTGTCATTCTTCACTGAGTAGATGAAATATGTTAAGGTGTCTTTTTCATTCACTGGAATTGACCTAAAGTGGCAACCAACTATCTATAAAGAAAAAAAAATTGAGGAAATTAAATTATAGATATTAACAGATTTTATAAACTAGGTAAAAAATACTGTCATCAAAAGAAAATGTGTGATGGTAAGAGCTATTTCCTTTTAAAAATAAATTTAAATTTAACAAAGAACCAACAGGATGAAAAGCATATGAGTAAGATATTGTGAACAAGAGATAGTGTGATTTCAAAGGATCCCTTGGCCCACTCAACTATACATTAATTAGAATGTGTATTTCCTTTTACTTATTTTGAATTTTATAACTGAGATCTAGATTAGGATTTAAGTAGTTTTACTTTTAAACTTCAAATATCAATGAAACAGAACAGAATGTAGGAGTCCACATGCATCATATAATGGTTTAGTCTCTACTTATGGAAAAAGGATAAACATTAAGTTGAAAAAGCTTTGGTACTATAGAAACAAATCATGAATTATCTTACAAATATGTCTGCTACAACTTACATTCATTCATTGGCAATATTTTT
The DNA here is from genome assembly GCF_937001465.1 of Orcinus orca. Taxonomy (NCBI): domain Eukaryota; kingdom Metazoa; phylum Chordata; class Mammalia; order Artiodactyla; family Delphinidae; genus Orcinus; species Orcinus orca. The sequence continues at coordinate 10,862,111 of NC_064564.1, read as the reverse complement.
TGTTAAGGTTCCCTGAAAATTATTCTGAATAAAAATTATTGATGGAAAATGAGAAGGGAAAAAGGGATGTCCACTGAAGAATGTTTACCTGCTTTCTTGCCTTTTCATTCTGTGCACTGCAACTACGAATAGAAGTATAATAGACTAAACTGGGGCGCTGATATGCATATTTAGATTCTAGAAGATAAAACTTCTTAAAGAGAAAGATAATTAAGAGACTTAAGGAGGACAGTCACTCAACTCTGGAATCATTTGTAAATATCTGCATTTCTGAGTAAGTTATAACACTCGTGACTATTTGGATTTCTCATTTCTAAAAAAGAAAATAGCTCTAGAAATAATTTAACTTTTTAAAAAGAAGATCAGATTATCAAAAACTTCAAGTTTGATTTCCGCATTTAAAAAATATATACATTTAAATGTAACATTTAAAATAATCATTTCTTCAGTTCTCATTTGTCCCAAAACAAAGGTACCTTCACTTGATTAGTAAACTGTATATATATCAATATAGTTTCATCATGGCAGGCAATATCTATATTTATGTTAATATTAATGTACTATACAATCCAAAAAGGATGTGATCTTTTAAATCAAATTTAAAGAAAAATTAGATTTTTGTTGCCTAGGCAAGAAGGAAAGATGCAGCTCTGGCTAAAGCCTTAATATACTGGACCTTAATGTTAAAAAGCATTCTACTCATCTTCTATCTTATTCAATATGCACATTTTAGAAAATGTTGGATTACTAAATTCAAGCTGAAGAATATAAGAAAACTTATTTATATATTTACTTATATCCTGTCGAATAGGTTAAGCATTTTTCTTTTAAATATGATTGAAATACAAACATATAAATCTATAAATATCTTAATATGATGTACAGATTTCTTGGCTCTATTATTTCCTGAGAACACAAACACACTCAATTTTTAAAAATTCACTGAAGTACTACAAGTCCTATATCAAGAAACTATAAGTAAAAGCTTGGATACAAGTCTTCGCATCTTCTAGATGTAAAAACATGGGTGCTTCAAATAAAACTAACATCAACCAGGACAAGTTCTGAAATAGTTAAATCAGCCAGGTATGGGAATACTGTTTAGGGGCTTATCTGTAAAACCTACTCCATCAAAAACTTCAAAAAATAAATTCTAACAAAGACATCAAAGTTTATTAATTTATTTTATTATGCCTCAATTAGGTGTTCAATAAATGTTTACTTAACAAATAGAATTTTAAAATAAACAGGTTTCTAGAATGAGAATTAAAAAACCTTTCACTCACTATTTCTGAAAGTCATTATTGGAAGATGCTTAGAAAACTGCACACAATCCATTGAGTAGTCATTACACAAAGGAATTTCCTACGTGGTAGACAAACATTTCTTCCACAATAGCTTTTTTTACTAACTTTGATTTTTCTAACTCCTGATAAAAGGTATTGTTATATATGCTACATTAACACTGTCATTAGCATTTAATGACCCTTTTTTATATGAACAGGCTCATTTAAAGGTTAAATAGCTTAAAACTCATATATACCTCCACAAGCTGTGCTTTATTAAGTCCTGGTCTGGTTGGGAGTTTGAAGTGTCGTTTGTATCTCCTAAGTGTATTCACCTGTAATTGGTATAAATCAACCTGGAAAAAATTAAAATATCATTTGTTAAAGACTTAGCTTTGTTATATATAACAACAATGCAATTTCAACACAATGAAAACTTAACTCCATTATTAAAAATGCCTTTTATATAATCAAAACTACAAATGTATTAAACACTTCAATCTTTTGAGCATAATTATTAAAGACCAGGGACCAAAAAAAGAACTTATAAGACAACAGAGCTCTAAGAGTTGTCCATTGAAACTGTAACAAGTCCAATTGTGTAACTGCATGTTAACTGGCCATATTTAATTTTGCTTTCATTTTCAGATTTTTCAAATGTTTTAAGTATTTTTAAAATTTGTTCATATTTTTTAAATAAAACTTTCAGAATGGAGGACTTAAGATTTACATTTAACATACGAAAACTTTCACCTACCTCTGGAGTATCAATATCTTGAACAGGTGAATCTCCTCCATCATCATCACTCCCTTTTCTCTTTCTTCTGTTTCGAACGCTCTGAATTAAGTTTTTATGATAATCACAAATGTAAAGATGCCTTGCCTGAAACAGAAAAGTTTCACAGACTACTTATGATTGCCGTAAAATGTGTCTATGTATTAAAAATATGTAACAGTGAATTATTAAAAATAAAAACAACAGTCCAAACAGGCCATTGTTAAGACAACGCACGTTTCTTTCTACTCCAGTCCTGAACCCAGTTAAAACCTACCCTGTCTGGTAATATTGTTAAGAAGATTGGGGGTGGGGCGGGGAGAGGTGCCAGTAAGGGAAGCGAGACACAGAGAAGAACGAGAAATTCCTACCGTCTGGATTCTGTCATCAAATTGCAGCGATGGTGAACTAGATTAGTTCAGTCATGCTGTTTTTTTTTTTTTAACAAGGGGAAAATGATGCTGTTCACAATTTTGCTATTTGATAGCATTTTCTCTACTTAAAGAGCATTTTAAAATACCGTAATGTATGCTTCCTAACCTTGCTAACTTAATACTCAAATTATAATCGAGCACAAAACTATCCATTTTTACAAATAAGTTGCTGATTTCACATCCTAAATTTAAATTTGAACTATGAACTTCTCTGCGTATTAAATAAATGCATTTATCAGTAATACGTTTTTCCAACCAAAGTAATGTGAAATTATTCAAGTATACCTGAAAAGTTTCTCATGAACACGACGGAGGAACTAACTGAATAGGCAGAAAACTTTAATTACATAGTTCTGAGAGCTGTACCGTAACATCTGAAATACCGGGTTTCGTACATTAGCAGTTACTCCTTAAAAAAAAACAAACAATTGAGGACTGAGCTAATAGGCTTTTAAATTAACCTCTAAGCTAAGGGCAAGCTAAAAAGATGCACAATGTGTGCCGGTTCTGGCATCTTGTTATTTATTACCGTCGCCCAGAGCTCCGGTAAGTGGAAATGGCCGTTTCTAAAAACCTCAGCGACGGTCAAAAGAACAAACGTGCGAAAGGACGAAGAAAGAAACCCTGATGGCTGCCAAACGGAGGGCAAAACCGCAGAGGCTGCGCGCTCCCCACGTTGGGAGCGGCTGCCCGGGATGCTGACACGGCCGCTCGGCTCGCAGCCAGGCGTCCCCTGCACCCGCGCCCGCGGGACGGGGAACGGGATCCTTGTCGCCCGCGGCGTCAGGCCCTACCAGCACTCCACTGTCCCCAGACCGGGGGAGCTACTCCCCGGGGCCGAGCGCCGGCTCGGGCAGCAAAACAAAGAAGGCGCCTCCGTTCCACAAGGAGCCGCCGGGCTGCAGGACAGCTACTCCGGGCCCTCTGCTCGGCCGCCCCCTTTGTTTCGCGCCCCGGCCTCCGCGGAGGAGGAGGGGGAGGCAGGGCGCGGGTGAGGTCGCGCGCGGGCGCGGGTCCGCGGCGCGCGAGCCTGTCGGCTGCGGGCGGAGGGCCGAGTTGCAGCACTTTGTTTGCTTCCTACTAGAGACGCCGGAACGGGCTCGCGCTGCGCCCAGGTCTGGGGGCCCCGCACCCCACCGACGTCGCGTCTGCTCCACTACCCAAGCGCCCGCGGGGCGCGCAGGGCAGGCCCGTCCCTCCGTCACTTACGCTCTTATCCAGCTCGATCTTCACCTTCTTCTGGGAGATGCTCTTCTGGATCCTCTTGCTGAAGCTGGCGTTGCCCGCCGCCCGGCCGCACCGCTCGCCGTCCTCGCGCAGACAGCACAGCTGCCCCGGGCCCGGCCCGGCCGCTCCCGGGGGCCCCGCTGCCGAGACCCCACCGGCGCCCGGCACCTCGGCCCCGGCGCCCGCTCCGGCCCCGTTCCCGGCCGAGGCGGCGGCGGCGGCGGCAGCAGCGGCGACCACGGCGGCCACGGCGGCGGCCGCGTCCCCGCCGCGGCTCATGTCTTCGGGCGTGAAGCCGTTCATGTCCCCGCGCTCGCGGAGACGCGCTGACAGAAGCCCCGCTCGCCGCGCCGCTCGCCTCTCGGGAGACGTCGGGGTCTAGGCTGTCCCTCAGGCACCTGCCCGGCGGCGGCTACTCACTCTGCGCCCGCGGCCTCCGGACAACACCGCGGGCCCCCGGCCTGCCGGTGTCTGCTGGCGCCGGGACAGTGGACGGGGCTTGGGGTCGGGAACCAGAATCTGGCGTCGCCTGGAGCCGGGACGCCGCTCACTGTCACATGGAGGAGACTCCTCAGCAGTTGGACCACTGCGCCTCCGCCTCCCTCCGGCCCTCGACCTGCGCAAGCGCGTTGCGCCCTTGCCGTCCCGCCCCTTCCACTCTGTCGCATGGCACCACGGGAATTGTAGTTTTCTTCCGGGGAGCCAACCTGAGCTCCAATCTGACCCAGCGCTTCGCGGTTTAGGGGAACTACTTATCCCAGCATTCATGGCGCGGAGGCGGGTCGGGCCTTTTTTTTTCTTTGGTGAAACACGAGGAAAACAGGGGCGTGTGGTTGGGTTTGCGAGGTTTTCTGGCTTCTGGTCTCTCCCGGGAAGTTGGGCTGTGTTTAGCTACTGAATTTTGCAGAGCTGGCATTCTATACGAAGAGGTTACTCAACTCCTGAGGCGAAGCACAAAACGCGGGGGGGCGGGAGTAGGAGGGAAGGGGAGGGAGCTTGTGGGAAAACAGTTTCGGGCTGTTTTCCTATCTGTGGAAAAAGTTTTTGGTATGACTACGTTTTTGTGGGAAACCCAGACCGAGGAGAAGCCCTGGCGTTTTTCGGGTCCTGGAGATCCCGCAGCTAACACCACGGGATCTGATAGCAGTTCCGCTGACTGACGCCCCAGACTGTCTGTGAGGGCGCCTGCCGGGGGGAAACGCGCGTCCCGACCTCGGCGCCGGGATGGGGCCGATGTCGGGCTGGAGGCCGCCTCCAGATCCTCGCATTGTCCCTGCGAGGAACGCGCTGGCTTGCGGGGCGCACACTGCCGCTTCTTGAGGTGGAGCTGCTGACAAATGGACTTAACGGGGCTGCTTTTCGCTTCCACCCCCTGCCTCTCCGCTTTCTCCTCGAGGGAACTGGGAGCCGGTCTAATAGCATTTAAAAGGGACGTGTAGCCCCTCCGAGTCTCGGTCAGCCTGGGGCTCCCGGAGCCCGAAGGCGCGCGCCCGACCGAGAGCGCAGGGAAAGCGCAGCTCCGGGATCGTCGTCGGCGCGCGCGTGTCTGTGTACGTGTCTGTGTGCGCGCGCGTGTGCATGTGTACGTGTGCGTGCGTGCGTGTGGAGGGCGGGGTGGAAGGTTGGGAGAGGCTAGTACGAAAGCTGCGCTTTTGCTAATTGCAGCGCGTCATTATTTATCAGTACGTATATCTTGTTTAACTATCCCATTGTTTAAACAAAGATAGAAAGCAGTAGGGTTTTTTTAAAGTTCTTTTATATTTACTGAGTAAACTTATTGATAGATGAATTTTTAAAAATGTAAACTGTCATCTGCCCTGAAATTCAGTGCCATTCAGTCCATCTGTGCACTTATGTTTTAGGATATAGCAAAGGAAGAAAAAAAAAATGTAGTGGGCAAAAGAAAGATGCTGAATGGTGAGTATTTGTGTTATCTTTTCAAGCTGCACTGCCCAACAGTGTGTCTGCTAGCCTTATGTGGATATTAGCACTCGAAATGTGGTTATTGTGACTGAAAAACTGAACTGTTAATTTTAATTCATTTAAAATTTTAAAACTGATTTCAGTTATTGGAAAACTTTTAAATATGTTTGGAACAACTTGGTTAGGAATCTATTTTTTCAACTTAAATTTTATGAAATCTAAATTTAGCATCTGAACTGTGATGTGCCGGTATGTATAAACTACCAGCAGGATTTCAAAGACTTAGTACCAGACTTTTTTTAAAGAATATTGATTAGCTTAGTAACATTTTTTATATTGATTACATGTTCAAATGATTATATTTTGGCTATACTGGGTTAAATAAAACATTAAAATTTACCTGTTCCCATTTTTCAAAATGTGCCTACTATAACATTTAAAACTACACATGTGGCTCACATTATATGTGTATTTAGATATTGTTGGCTTGAAGTATTAAAACGCAGAATAATACTGTTTATAGATGTATTTTCTTAAATAGTAAAAATGAGACTATATCGATAGAATGGACACACACCAGCTTCAAGGTGGTGGTCATCTCTTAGGAGAGAGGCCAATGGATGGTATCTGGGAATGGCTAAAAGGTGGTTTCCATTTGTAAGTTTTTATTTGTTAAAAACAGTCTAAAGCAAACATGATATTGGGATGTTGGATTTTCATATTTTTTGTAATTTTATATAATTTAAAATAATTTATAATATTGTTTGGTTCTTGCCCTTAAAAGTTTATAGTCTACCTTCTGCAAATGTGATCAAATCAGTTCATGTATGGTATAGTTATATATCAATTTCATATGAATTTTACTGAAGTGACGAATTGTGACTATGCTTCCTTTACAGACAATACAGTAATTTTAGAAGTTTCAGTCACTCATTTATTGCATGCTAGGATCTTTTCTAGGCTCTGGGGATACAAAAATAATTGGGAGAGGGTCCTAGCCATTTTGGAGCTCACAGGTAGCTTAACAAGCACATGATACATGCTATAGACTGAATGTTTGTGTCCCCACAAAATTCATATGTTGAAACCTAATCCTCGTGTGATAATATTTGAAGGTAGGGTCTTTGGGAGGTGATTAGGCCATGAGGGTGGAGCCCTCAGGAATGGGATTAGTGCCCTCAGAAAAGAGGCTCTAGAGAGCAACCTCACTCCTCCTGCCATCCATGGGAGAAGACGCCCATCTATCAACCAGAAAGTGGACACTCACCAGCCATGAACCGGTCAGCACCTTGATCTTGAACTTCCCACCCTCCAGAACTGTAAGAAATAAATTTCTTTTGTTTATAAGCCACCTACTCTATGGTATTTATTTTTTATAGTAGCCTAGACAGACTAAGACACATACCTCAATAAAATTAGAGGAAAAGTACAGACTTAGCACACAGAAGGAAATGATTCACCTCTGAGAAGTAGAAAACATTCCTGGAGTAGGTGACATGTAAATTTGAGATTTAAAGTATCTCTTCAGTGAATCTGTCCTCCCTACAAAGAAATTTTCTTAACAACCATGGATCATTGTTTATGTCTAAAACTCCTCATATTCAGGGCAGGTAATAATTTCTTGCTCTAAGTATAATTCACAGTCAAGGTTGGAATCAGGTTTTGGGGAGCTTCAAGTTTATATAGTCTGAGGGGTCTTCTTTAAGAAAAATATACAGAATTATGAATGTAAAATTAGATACAAGCCTTTTAAGGGACTCTGAACCTTACATCCATTAGCTTCTGGTAAATTTACCTCACAATAGACAATATGGAAAATGATTTATGAAACCTAAATTATAAGAGTGTTTTTGACATCATCAAAATATTCTTTGCTTTCTGAAAGGGTTCAAAATATTCTTTGAAAAGCATTTTCCCCTGCCTTTCTTCCCTCTAAAGCTTTAAATATGATTGAACTTTTCTGGTTTTATTGCAAAATAAGCAATTAATTAATTTCAAAATATGCAAATTAGTACATAATCTTCACATGAACATGATGGTAAATTCAAATAATACAAAAAGTTTCAATATGAAAAATAAAAGCCTATTTCCTCTCATCTCCCCAAATCTGTGTCCCTAAAAGCAACCAATGTTAGCAAGTTCTGTGTTTCCTTCTAGAAAAACAATTATATGCATATACCAGTATATACATGTCTATACATGAATAATTCTATTTTATTGCAGCTAAGGATCATGCTGTTTTATACCATGCTTTCTTTTACCTAGTTTAAAATACAGCAAGCACACCAAAAAAGTGCACAAAACATAAATATCCAATTTAAGCAGTTTTGGTAAAACAAGCATCTATATAACTACTTCCCAGATCAAGAAATAGAACATTGTCAACAGGGCCAGCTTTCTGGGCATGCAAACAGCGCAGAGGCACAGGGCAGAGGCTCAGAAGCCCACCCCTTCCGACCCCTTACTCTCTCCACTCTGCTTGTGGTTCAGTGCTCATCATCATCATGAAATTCTTAACCATTCATCTTTGAATTTCTGGGTTCTGGCGGATCTCTCCTTGCCCATCTCTGCACTGGCCTGAGCACTCCGAGCTGACGCAGGATGTGACCGCTGTGGTGCGCAGCCCCTCCCTCTCCCCGCCCCTCGCTGAGTTGGGGGTCAGGCCGCGGCTGCCTGTGAGGGTCTGCCTTTGACCAAAAAGAATCGCTATACCCAAGGGAGAGCGACGTTAAATAGCAAATTAGAAAACACCATGACATGTCGAGAGAGAGAGAGACGACGGAAGAAAGAAAGAAGATTTTTGCATTGGGTCCCACCAGTTGTGCCGCTGGCCTTGATTGACAGCCCTGAGGGACCGCATGTGCTCCTCCTCCATCTAACCCCTCACCGGCCAGCAGCAGCTATCCTGATTTCTGGTATTCACTACCTGCCTTTTCTTTATAATTTTACCGCACAATTATGAACTCTAAAAAGACATTTTAGTTTTTTGTGTGTTTTTGAACTTTTTTAAAGTGGAATCGTGTACTTTGTTATTGTTTTCTCTGGCTTCTTCACTGTCTTGAAGATCTGCTTGTACCTCACTTAACTAGCTCTTTTCATTGTGGATGAATAAAATACACTTTATTTAACCATTTTATTGTTGATGGACATAGGGGTTGTTTCCAGTTTAGGGATATTAAAAGCAACCTTGCCATGATCATTCGTGTACATGTGCCCTGATACCTCTGTGCTTACAGTTTAATAGGACAGGTATTTAGGAACAGAATTGCTGAGTCATAGAGTATGCATAGCTGCAACTTTACTGGGTACTTCCAAACTTTGACACTTCCACAAGCCTTTTTTTTTTTTTTTTTAAACGATCCAATGGATTTGTCTGTTATCTCGCGATTTTACACTGAGTGTTCCTGATTACTAATGAGGTTATATGTTAATTGGTCTTTGGGCTTTCCTCTTTGGAAGCTTCTGTTTAGGACTTCAGCTGTTCTTCTATTGGGTTTGTGACTTTTTCTATTGATTTGTAGTTCTTTATATATTCTGAATAAGAGCCGTTTCTCGAAGTTATGTATTGCAAATACCTTTCCTACTCTATCACTTGCCTTTTGACTGTGGTGGCGACTTTAGGTTAAAGTCTTTTAATTTTTTAAAAAATATTTATTTATTTAATTTGGTGGCACCAGGTCTTAGTTGTGGCACTCGGGCTCCTTAGTTGTGGCATGCGAACTCTTAGTTGCAGCATGCATGTGGGATCTAGTTCCCTGACCAGGGATCGAACCCCGGCCCGCTGCATCGGGAGTGCGGAGTCCTAACCATTGCACAACCAGGGAAGTCCCTAAAGTCTTTTACTGTGGAAAAAAATATATCAATCTTTTCTTTTATGACTGGTCATTTTTGTGACTTAATAGTTCCTTAGTATCTTAGTACCTTCAAAATCATGAAGATACTTTTCTATATTACCTTCTCACCAGAGTGTTTTTATCAATTTCATTAGACCTTTCAAAGGACTGATTTTAGTTTTGTTCATGGTTTCTATGGTATTTTTTTCTATTTCAGTTCTTCTCTTTTATTATTTCCTTCTACTTTGTTTATTTTGCTATTCTTTTACTAATTTCTTTACAAATATGTTCATTAGAAGGTATACGTTTCCCTATGAATACTATTTTGTCTACATCCCACACATCATAATATTATCTAAATTCCTTCATGATTATTTTTGATGCCTAAATTATTTGGATGGAGAGGTCTTAATTTCCAAACATATACAGATGGTCTCGTATCTCTAAATCCACTAAAATTTAATGAGGTTTGCTTTTTAACCAATATGGTTGATTTTTAAAAATATTCTGTATGTACTTGAAAACAATTTATATTGTGCTGTTAGGTCAGTGTTCTATTTATGCCCATTGGGTATTATTAAATGGACTAATCAGTCTTATGTATCCTTACAGACTTTTTGTCTCCTTGTTCCAACTAATTACTAAATTAAAATGTCCCACTTAGCTTGTAGATTTATTTCTCTTCTTAGTTCTGTCAATTTTTCTTCTGCATATGTTAAGACCATATTATTTATACAAATTAAAAACTGTTATGTAAACCCAGAACTGAACATTTTAACATTCTGTAGTGACCTTCATAATCTCTGTAATGATTTTAGCCTTAAATTCTATTTTGTCTGGTTGCTATCAATATAGTTACAACACCTGTCTTTTACTTAGTGTTTGCATGATATATTTTTCCATCTTTTTACTTTCAGCCTTTCTGTATCCTGATGTCTTAGATATGTTTCTAAAACATGTGGTTTTTCATATTTTCTTTTTAAATCTGGCCTGATAATCTTTGTGTTTAACTAGGGCATTTACTAGGGTTTTAACTAGTCTATTTACAGTTATGTAATTACTAATATATTTCAATATATTTAAACCCAAACATATTAATCCTTCACTTTTTGTGCTTTATATTTGTTGTGCCTACTCTACATTTTTATTCTCCTTTTTTTTTCTTTCTTTTGGATTTTTTTTTATAATCCCATTTCCCCCCCAATTAGTTTGGAAATTATACACTCTTTTTCTATTCTTTTGACCCTAAAACTTATAATATGTTTTCTTTACTTTTTTTAGCCCAGTATTAATCTTTACTTTGCCCTCTTTCTAGAAAATGCAAAGTTCCTTTCAGAATCACCTTTTTTTTTTTCTGGCTTCTTCTAAAATTTTTTTTCTCTCTTTGATTTTCTATGGTTTCACATAAAGTAAAATGCCTTTTATTTTTTTTAATCCTGCTTGTACTTCACTGGGCTTCTTATAGATTAACATCTTTAATCAATTCTCAGAAATTTTCAGCCATTATCTCTTCACATATTGTCTGGGTCCTTATTCTCTCACTCATTTCTGGGACTCCAGTTTGATATATATATTAGGCCATCCCAGTGTATCCTCCATGTCTCTTGCTCTATCTTCAATATTTTTTATTTTTAATTTTGTCTCTCCTTCCCTCATTTGGGATGTTTCTTTTAACCTATCTTCCAGTCAGTCATTCTCTATTTAGGTGTGCCTAATCTGCTCTAAAATTTACCCATAGTTTTTTATACCTTTAACTATTCTATATTCTAGTTTTATAATTCCCATTTGGTTATTTTTCAAATCTTAAATGTCACTTTTTATGATTTCCAGTTCCTTGACAAAATTTATAAGCTTGACTTATTTTCATGAACATAACAAGCATAGTGGTATAAAGACTATGTTTGTTATCAAGTCTTTTTGTCTGTTGTTTCTGTTGGTACTGGCTAATTCTTGACCCTTCTTTCATCCCATTATCTTTGATTGTTTTCTATTCATTTTATTTGAAAACTTAATTATGGAAATAATTTGAGGCATTGGATCATGTTCTGTTCTTCCAAAGAGGAGTTTCATTGCCTTCTTTCAGGTCGTTAAGGGTTCCAATAGTCCTGAACCCATGCTTGAGGATTTCTGAGTCAAACAAATGATTATAGTCCATATCCCCACTTTTGGCCTATGCTTCTTGGGGGTCCTGTCACAGAGTGGGAGATATTTCACTAGGGTTACCCTCCTTAATGTGTACTTGACTTACGCCTAGATCCAAGTGACTGCCAAATGCTCAGCTTTTTTCTCACCTTTCTTAAGTTGCTTGTTTATGACTAGTACTGTTTATGTTAAAACAACATCTGCAACCTAATAGTGTTCGGAGTCTAACATCTTGGTCAGCCCATCTCTGCTGCTTCCACCATGATTTTCTTCTCACCAGACTGTGAGGCATACAAAATGCAGAGGTAGTTCCCAGGTAATGCTGGAGTTTGCTCTACAAATACAAAACTATCTGTGGCTGACTACCAATTTGGAATGGTATTAATCTTCAAAAATAAGTTGAACGTAGCTTTAAATCCCCAGGATCAAAACAAGAATTCTTGGGACATCTCATCCATAATCCAACTAGATTATGATAAGATCCAATAAGACCTTCTTACACATTCCCATACAATGCTCTAGTTTCCTGGGTTCAGGAGAAACATTTTACTAACAGTTTTCTTTTTAGCATATCAGAATAAAATGCTGCTTGTCTCTGAGCCTCTTGCATTAAAATTTTTAAATCTAAACTGTAGGCCTTATATGATTTTCCATTAAACTACTTTGTTACATTATCTTCTAGACATAGCCTTAATGTCATAGTAGGTGTGAACATCTATATAATTGGCTCTAATTAGGCTGGTGATAACCAGAACATTCTTGTTCATTATCTAAAGCCAATAATCATAGTACTTTCAGAGAATTTCTTCATTTCTTTTGAGAACATGGGAGAAAAATTAATTATATCATCAATCTATAAGAACATGGGGTCTGCTTAGTTCTTAAACCTCTTATTCCTTTTCTTGAAATCTATCCACAGCAACAAGGAGAATGAAAATAAGTTCATGGAAACTGAATTTTCAGCAAACAGCTGACTAACAAAACCCCAAGGCTCCAAAATTACATGTGAACACTGTAGTAGGCAACTGAGACCAGAAGCACAGTGCAGCAAGTGTACGTAGGAATTCAAGAAAACATTTTGGGAGAGATATGAGATTGAATAGGGTCCAAATACCCAAGAGGGAGAGAGAGAGGATAGAAAGTGCCTAATCAGAGATAGCAGATCTTAGAAAGCACCAGTAAAATAACTTTCTAAAAGTGATAATATTATTTTGGAAGGCAAAGCCTCGGTCCCTGCAGCCTGTGAATGAATCAGGAAATTGAGAACTGTGTGCAGAAGCTTTTCAGAGCCAGGTTAGGTACTGAGAGGCAGAGGAAATGTGATTTCACAGAGTTGCCATCTTTTAAGAAAGTAAGTCTTTTGCTATAGCAATGGAGGAGAGAGCCCACAAATGATTAGTTCTGTAAAGCTATCCTGGCCCTTCTTTCCACCTCCTGATAACAGTCTAGGAAAATTCAACTCTTCCAAATATGAGGATTATGAAAATCATATGCACAACAGCTACTCAAAAATACAGTAAGAAAACTGTGAAACAGAATAAAACGATTTTCTTACAGAAGATGAAAATTTACTGGGAAATTGTTACCATAAAACAAATGAAATTTATAACTCAACATGAATTTGAAAAACTTAATGCAACAATCCTAGCTATGAAGTAAAATCACAAAGAAGTAATAAACATAAGACTCAGGTAGCTGGGACCCAGACAATAGGTTATTAATGCCTACTTTTTATAAGAATATAATCAGAGAATTGAGTATTTTGACCTTTTGGGGATGTGTAGTAAAGAATTAACCTGGACTTCCCTGGTGGCGCAGTGGTTAAGAATCTGTTTGCCAATGCAGGGGACACGGGTTTGATCCCTGGTCCGGGAAGATCCCACATTTCGTGGAGCAACTAAGCCCGTGCACCACAACTACTGAGCCAGCGCTCTAGAGCCTGCAAGCCACAACTACTGAGCCCACATGCTGCAACTACTGAAGCCTGCGTGCCTAGAGCCCATGCTCTGCAACAAGAGAAGCCACTGCAATGAGAAGCCCGCGCACTGCAACAAAGAGTAGCCCCTGCTCACTGCAACTACAGAAGGCCTGCGTGCAGCAACGAAGACCCAATGCCGCCAAAAAGAAATAAGTAAATAAATAAATCTATTAGAAAAAAAAAGAATTAACCTTACTGGTCTGGTCTTTGCCCTCATGTCCCGGGAGGTAATCTCTAGGAAGAGTAGGTTTGTTTACCTGGGGGCCTTAGGCCACATGGTATCCTCTCTACGTCCAGAGGGGATGGAGACTAAAGATCAGCCATGAGGGCTGTCAACCATGTCTACATAACTGAGTCCCAATAAAAGCTCTGGAAACCAAGACTCAGATAAGCTTCCCTAGTTGGCAATATTCTGTGTGTGTCATTGCATATTGTTTCTGGGAAAGTAATGCTGTCCGTGACTCCACTGGGACAGGACAACTGGAAGCTGCACATTTGGACTTTTTCTCGACTCTGCCCTGTGCACCTATTCCTTTGGTTGATTTTAGTCTGTATCCCTTTGCTGTAATAAGCCATAAGTGTGAATATAACCACTTACAGTGAGTTCACTGCATCCTTCAAATATATTATCAAACCTAACAGGGCTCTTGGAAACTGTGAACTCTGAAGCTGGTGTCAGATGTGAGGGTGGTCTCTCTTACGGACCACTTCCCTAACTGTGCAGGAAATTTTTGAAGTTTTGCCACAAAGTATATAATCAGATTTTTAAGTCATGCCTACTGATAGGATATATTTTGTTTGTTCACAACAGACTCCTATGAGAGGTTGTGTGGACTATTTGTGTGTTTCTGTGAATTTTTGATAATACCAATAGTTCTTGCTACATTTGTTTTAATGCTGTGTTACCTTTAATGTGGGTGTTATATATGGTTCATAAAAGACCTCTTTTTGTTTAAAAAAAGAATGAGGGTGAATTAGATACTGTTCTGATAAGCAAACATAAATAAATAAAGTCTTTTTTTTTTTTGCCATTGGCACCTTCTCAGTCCCACTAGAGAAAGTGTCACTCCTATATCCAGCAACAGTGCCTTCAGGGTGTGGCTACAATGAGGAATTAACATTTTTCAGTTACTCTTCTATTCATATCCTATGTTCTGTCACTTTAGCCACTTTCAATTCTCTTGAAAACCTTCCTTCTCATATGCTTGGCAAAACTCAGCTCTTGTTCAGTCCAGGCCTAGTGACCACTCTTCCTCCACAGTGTTTCACTGCAGGTCCTTCTGCCCATCCCTAGCGAGTACTGAATTGTTAGTACTCAAGAGTATTGAAATGTCTCTGGCCTCCCATTCCACCATCTATCTCCTCATTTTCACCCAAAGACCAACCTGCTATTTAACAAGAAAATTGATACTAATAGACAGAAATTTGTTACCTGTGCTTACCAACAAATCTGTATTCTAACAAAACTTGGCTTCTTTGGTGGAAGAGAGAAGAATCCTTTTATTTGTGTCCTAGATGTTATTACCTCTCACCTCCCTAAGTGTTTTGTCCCATTAGTTATCTTCCCCTCCATCCTACATCTTCAGTCTTTTCCTACAACCTGCAAGTTGCTCAAGTTTCTTGCATGTTAAAACAACACCCCATACAAGCCAATCCTCCCCTTAACTCTAAGAGGCAGTCTAGATATTTATCTAAGCTCCCTCACTGCCTTAATAGTCAAGCTCCTTAGAAGGGTAGTGAGCATTTATCTTCAGTTCTACACCTCCCAGTATGTCCTATGCTTGAAACACTTCTTCCATTCTCTCCCCACCCCGCTGTTTCCCATCACCTACAGGATAAAGTCTGAGCCCTTCCAAAGTTGGCCCCTGCCTAGCCTTTTTCTACCACTTCTCGCCTTGCACTCCACGCTTCTGCATTACTGAGCCACCCAGAACACACCACGCTGTCAAAAGCATCTGTGCTTTTGCGTGTGCTATTTCCTTCTTTGGCAACTGTCATCCCTTGCTTTTATGCCATCCATCTATTCATCCTTCAAGCACTATGCTGGAGTCATCTTATCTCTGAAACCAGCCTCTTAGAAATTCGATGGAACCAAGTAGATAGTACCAGTACTCCTCATCTGAATCTTGAATCTATTTATAAAGAAGACCAAAAAATAGGGCTGGTAGAGAACCATAGGATCTCCTTTATTACTGATAAGGCTAATATTGGGGAATGCAGTCCCCCTCTGTAGGCAATAACAATGAACTGGTCAAATCACAGGTGAGCTGGAAAACCACAGACTGCCTTTCCTTTGCCACGTGGCAGAGAACAGAGCAGAATGTGTGCAGTCTGAGGCAGGCTGACTCCCAAGACGGACAGAGGAGGGGCTGGAAGAGGAATACCCAGTTTCTTTCCGACTCACCAGATAAGTCATCCCACTTCCTCAGGGCAGGACTGAGTGAGGGAACTGAGTGAGGTAAGGAATCATTTCCCCTCCCCTACTGGCCATTCTGTGGGTTTCCTTCTGTTGGTCCACTGTGCTTAGACCTTAAGCCCAGAGTCCTCTGGGCATGGGGTTGTCCTCTTCGGGAGGAGCTCAGCATTCAACCAGGGTAATTTTGCTCCCACTTTCAGAAGTCTGTCCCCCTCTCAATACTCATCACCACCCCTTTGTGATTTCTCCTAGATCACAAAGTGTGTGGTGTAGGTCTGTTCCCACAGAAGGCTCTGAAATGGTTCAAAACATGACATTAATCCAATCCCTTCCAAGGTCTATTCTGTGCCCAAGGCTGAAAATTGACTCTCTCTTCTATTTCCTACCTCGAATTTTATCTAGGCACGTTGTGACCATAGTAAGCAGAGACTCTTTACTGACTTAAAATTAAAACATAAAGATACTTCAATAATAAAACCACATTTGAATATAAACAACCTCCCATTGTCAAGTTCCCAAAGAAAAATTAAATTCCCTGCAAGTCAAGCCCCAGTCTTTAAGAAGTGCTTCCCTAATTGTCCTTACAAAGTCAATCTATGCCCTTAGAAACTGCATCTCAGTTCTCTAGATCCTGATTCCTTTTGGGGAGTCATTCCAGTCTGCCCCTTTGAGATCTTGCCTTTCTTCCTCTGTCAGATTTCTTTGGGCCACAGTCATTTTCTGATCTAATAACAGTGAAGATGTTTCCCCATTTTATAAAGTTTTAAGAACACTTAAATCCAAGTGCATCTCCATTTCTCTCTTATACTTGTCTATCCTGGAATTCAAGATCTCATTTTTCCATTTTGCATCTTCCTAGTCTGTTCCCCCAGAAGCTGTCTCTCCAAAAGGTCAGATAGTCTCCTAAGGAAACCTCTCTCTTCCTCCAGTGCAATCAGCCCATCTTCCTTATTTTTTAAAAAAATTAATTAATTAATTTATTTTTGGCTGCGTTGGGTCTTCATTGTTGTGCACAGGCCTCTTCTAGTTGCGGCGAGTGGGGGCTACTTTCGTTGTGGTGTGCGGGCTTCTCATTGCGGTGGCTTCTCCTGTTGTGGAGCACAGGCTCTAGGCGCACGTGCTTCAGTAGTGGCACGCAGGCTTCAGTAGTTGTGGCTTGTGGGCTCTAGAGAACAGGCTCAGTAGTTGTGGCGCACGGGCTTAGTTGCTCCGCGGCATGTGGGATCTTCCCAGACCAGGGCTCGAACCCGTGTCCCCTGCATTGGCAGGCGGATTCTTAACCACTGCACCACCAGGGAAGTCCCCCATCTTCCTTATTTTGTCTCTATACTATTATTACTGTTCAGAAGACAAGACTGACGCGTACTTTTCGAGCCAACCTAGCTCCTCCTTGACTTTCTAAGCACATCTGATCCCTAGAGACAATATTCTAAGCACAGTCTTCTAAACTCCCTTTTTAACCTTTGGATTTGTAATCATTTCATTGAGTTATTTTTCTAACTCCAACTCAAAAAGATGGCATAGTCTTTATAATAAGAACTCCCATTATTTATTAATATAAGTCCTCTCCCTTCCTATAAATGAAGCTACAATTTGACTGTAGCATGGCAGATAAAGCCATGGTCAGAACAAATGGAGTCAAAGAATTAAAGTCAACCTAGTAGGTAATGAGTGACTCTCAAGAGCCTGTGGACAAGCCACATGAATCCAGGAGGTTAGTACTGAATAGTTTCCTCCTTTGGCCCTGTAGGTAGACAAAAATAAAATACAAATGGGTAGGATTTAGATATGCCTATCCACATTGTCTAACTAGGCCTGGCAGTGACAGTTTGAAGCTAGAAGTTCAAACATAAGTCCTTTATAACACACATGAAACTTGGGTGCAGGATATGTCCTTGACTGTAGACCCAGCTGAAAAAATACAGTATAAGCAGCAAATAATTGACTGCCTCTCATGTCTGATGGGTCGGTATAGGGGAAGACTCTTTCGCCTACAATCATGTCCTTGTTTATTAGGGTTTCCACAGGCTGTAGAAATCAGCTGATTTGTGGGGGGCTGCACATCCACAAGTGGGCAAAGGTGCTGCTGTCTGCTAAGACTCCTGTCTGCTAAGGTCCTCTTGGCCTTCCCTTTACTGAGGCCTCTGAAGGTCTTATAAGTTTGCTGAGCCTAGCTTGACCTGTGAAGCTGAGGCTTCACTTGCTTAGGCCAGCCAGCAAGGCCCACCTGTCTTTGCTGGAGGTTATTTGCTTGTTAGAGGTATTTTCTTTGCTGGGACTCATGCATGCTTCCTATGGCTAGCAGGGCTCTTATAAAAACAGCTATTTGCCTATTACCATAAATTTCAGTAGCCCACCAAAGTGAAAGACCCACATGACCTAAGAGTTAAAGACACCCTCAGAGAGCACAGCAGTTAAAAGCAAACTGTGTGAGTGTAAACATCTACCACATTACAGAGTATGAGCCTCAAAGGCCAAGGTCAAGAATTCATATGGTTTGGGCTCAAAAACTTCAAGCTACATTCCAAGCTCACTCCAGAAGTCTCAGTCTCTGCATGTTTGGTCTCCATCCACCTCACTTTTTGTCTTATTTCTTGATGATTTTGGCCAATGCACCAGATTTGGGGACCTTGAAGGGGCCCATTAAATAATATGAAGCAACAGGGAAACAAAAGACATCATATATGGAGACTGAATATTCCCTTATTTCTGATGTATAGAGAATTGACTTGTACAGCAGGCAACTGAACTTAATTCAAAAACCCCAGAATCAGAGAGCTAACCTTTCAACCAAAGGCCACACCCACACTGGACTTTGAAAGAGAAGGCATGGAGGCAGAGAACAGAATGCATGTTTCCTGAAAGCAGCTTTCTCCTAGGAGAAAAGGGAAAAAAAGTGGCTGGGCTGCCCACACCCAAGTTCCTCTTCTAAACTCTCCACTTAGACAATTCACTCCAACTCCCTATGAGTGATTTTTTTAATCTATTACCAAAAAATGCCATTAGAAACATTCCAATATATGTTTATGGGACTATGTTTACATATACATAAGCATTTCTGAGGACATAGACCTAGGAGTAGAATTTCTGGGACATAATTATGTCTACGATCAGCTTTAGTAGATGCAGTCAAATGATTTCTCAAAGTGGTTCTGACTACCAGAGTCTAAGAGTTAGATGCTCAGCATCCTTGTTGACATTTTGATATGTCCAGTTTTTAAAATTTTATCCATATGGTGATATATAGAGGGATCTCATTATGGTTTTAATTTACATTTCTCTTACAGATGTGGAGCATATTTTCACAGCTTTATTAGCCATTTGGAAAAACTTTTTGTGAAATGTCTGTGCAAGTCTTTTTGAACATTAAAAAAATGACGTCTTTTTCTTACTGATTTGTACGAGTTCCTCATATTTTCTGGATATGAGATCTTTGTTGGGTATATTTGTACTGCAAACATCTTTTCTCCCGCTGGGGCTTGCCTTTTCATACCCGTAATTGCACGCTTTGATGAACAGAAGTTCTTAATTTTCAAAAATCTTGTTTATCAATGTTTTTCTATGTGATTAATGCTTTTTGTGTCTTATTTAAAAATTTTTTGCCTACTGCAAGGTCATGAAGGTATTGTCCTCTGTTATCTTCTAGAAGCTCCTGTTTTACCTTTTACATTTAGAACTGCAATCCACCTAGAACTGATATTTGTGTATGATGTGAAGTACTTCAATTTAATTTTTGTCTATGAGGATACTCAATCTAGCACCATTTATTTTAAAAAATGTCATCCTATCCCCATTGCACTGTAGTGATTCTTTTGTCATAAATCAAGGCATTTTATATATGTAGGCCTTTCCTGTTCCATTGATCTATATGTCTATATTTTCACCAATACCACACTGCTTAGCTACTGCCACTTAATAATCATCTTGATATATGATAGTGTGTCTTCCAACTGCATTCTACTTTAATATTACTGGCTTTTCTTGGCCTATTGCATTTCTACATAAATTTTGGGATCAGCTTGTCAAATTCTTTAAAAATGTGCTGGGAATTATATTGTGATCTCACTAAATCTACAGATGAATTTGGATTTTTAAAGAGTATTTAAAATTTTACTTTATATTATACATATATATTACTTTACGTATTACACTGTTGCTTTCTTTCCAGTTCTTTTACTTATGGAGGGGGCAGGGGGAAAAGAAGGGAATGCTTTATTACACCGACCAAGACCTCCAATACATGATTGAGTACAAGTGTGATAGTGGATCTCCTTGTCTTGTCCCCAATTTCAGGGGAAAACTTACTTCAACATTTCACAATAAATGCAATGTTTTCTGTAGGGTTTTTGGAGTTATATTTATTAGATTAAGGATGTTCTCTTTTACTATTACTTTGCCAAAAATTTTAAAAATCATAAATGGGTGTTGCATTTTATGAAATGCTTTTTCTGCATTTGGAGATGATTTTATGATTTTTTTTCTTTTCAGTCCATTAATGTAGCAAATCACAATGACTGATACTTTTAAGTGTTAAACTAATCTTGCATTTCTGGAAGACTACTAAATTTGTCATCATGTTATCCTTTTTCTATGTTGCTGGATTTATCAATATTTTGTTCAGGATTACTGCCTGTAGGTTCATAAGACACTGGCCTGTAATTTACTTTTCTTGTAAAGTCCTTATCAGGTATTGTTACCAATACAGTAGCCAGATTTAGCAAATAAAAGTGTGGGACACCCAGTTAAATTTGAATTTCAAATAAACAATGAGTAATTTTTAGCATTATAAATATATCCTGTGCAATATTTTATACTAAAAAGTGTTCATTGCTTATATGAAGTTAGTTTTAATTGGGCAACTCTAGTACCAAGGTTCTGTTTACTTTACAACACAAGTTCAAAAATGTTTCCTCTTTTTGTATTCTCTGGAAGAATTTGTGAACTTCCTAAATGCTTGCTAGACTTTACTGGTGAAAAAAATATGTGCCTGGAGTTTTCTTCATGGGAAGGTTAAGTACAGGCTAAGTTTATTAATAGATGAAGGACCATTCAGATATTCTATTTCTTCACCTGTCAGTTTTGTTAAGGCATTGTTTTTCAAGGAATTTGTCTATTTGGCCTAAATTTTCCAGTTGACTGATCATGATATTTCTTATCTTTTAATATGTAGGGACTTTATATTCTCTTGATATGTTGATTCTTTTGAGAAATGTTCTTTTTGTCTCTAGTAATAACGGACACAAATTTGACTTTGTTTGATATTAGGGTAGCTATACTAGATTTCTTTGGCTAACGTTTTTATGATACATCATTTTCCATTCTTTTACTTTCACTTTTTCTGTGCCATATTTATGGCGTATCTTGTTTAAACAGCAGAGGATTGGGTTTTGCTTATGTAATAAATCTGACAATCTTTGTCTTTCAATCGAATTATTTCGTATATTAAATTATGCACTTGAATTTTAAACTACCATCTTGCTGGGTGTTTCGCATTTGTTGCATCTTTGTTCATGTTCTTCTTTCTTGCCTTTTTAAAAAATCAATTAAATATTTTTTATTGTTCCATTTCCCCCTCCATTAGCTCGTTATTATAATTTTTAAAATAAAACTTTTGAGATAATTGCAGATTGTCATACAGTTGTGAGGCACATTATAGAGATCCTCTGTACATTTTACCCAGTTTCCTCTTGCAAAACTATATAGTTCAATATCACAGCCCAGAATTGACACTGACAGTCAAGATTCAGAATATTTCAATCACCACAGAAATCCTTCATGTTCACTTTTATAGCCACACCCATGTCCCTCTTGACCCCACCCCCTCTTTAATCCCAGGAAACCACTAAACTGTTCTCCATTTCTATAATTTTTGTCATTTGAAAACAAAATATATAAAAATACATGAAATTACACAGTATGTAAGTTTGGGGATTTTTTTTTAACTCAACACAATACTCTGGAGATTCACCCAGGTTGTTGCATGTGTCAATAATCTGCTCCTTTTTATTGCTGAGTACTTTTTATTTTACAGTACCAATGTAAAACAGTCTGTTTAATCATTCACCTGATGAAGGACATCTGGGTTGTTTCCATTTGGGGGCAATTATGAACAATGCTGCTGTAAATATTCATGTACAGGTTCTTGTGTGAACATAAAGACTTCATTTTTCGGGGATAGATTCCCAGGTGTGCAGTTGCTGGGCTGTATATAGTTTCATGCTTAGGTTTTTAAGAACTGCAAACTGTTTCCCAGAGTGTCTGTACCATTTTATATTGCCAGCAACAATGGATGAGTGATTGATACAGCTTCCCTGTATTTTTTCCACCATTGGGTGTTGTCACTAATTTTATTTTAGCCATTCTGATAAGTGTGTAGTGATATGTCATTGTGGTTTTAATTTGCATTTCCCTAATGGCTAATCATATTGAACATCTCTTCATCTGCTGATTTACCATGCATATACTGTACCTGCTTGGGTAAGTGTTTGTTCATCTCTTTTGTTCATTGTTCTAATTGGATTTTTTTTTTTACTGTTGAGTTTTGAGAGTTCTTTATATAATATAGACATTAGGCCTTTCCCAGACATGTGGTTTGCAAATATTTTCTCCCATTGTGTAACTTGTCTTTTCATCCTCTCAATGTTTTTCACAGAGAAAATCTTTTAGTTTTCATGAGATCTGATTTATCAGTTTTTCCTTTTATGGATTGTGCTTTTGGTGTTAAGTCTAAGAACTCTTTCCTTAGCTCTAGATCCCAAAGATTTCCTCCTGTGTTATTGTTTTTCTAAAAAGTTTATAGTTTTGCATTTTATGTTGAAGTCCATTATCCATTTTGAGTTAATTTTTGTGTAAGGTGTGAGGCTTAGGTTGAGGGGTTTTGTTTTTATTTATTTTTTGGTAAGGCACAACTGCTTTTATTTTATTTATTTATTATTTATTTATTTGGCCACGCCCCATGGCATGTGGGACCTTAGTTCCCTGACCAGGGATCCAACCCTCAAACCCATGCCCCCTGCAGTGGAAGCGCAGAGCCCTAGCCACTGGACCGCCAGGGAATTCCCTGTGTGTTTTTAAATCTATGGGTGTCTTTTATCAGTTGTGCAAAATTCTTGGCTATTATGTCTTCAATTATCTTTCCTCCATTTTCTCTCTTCATCTTCTGGAACTCAAGGTACATGAAGCTAGACTTTTTCACTTTGTCACATTTATCTCTGATGCTCTTCTATATTTTTCATGTTTATCTCTGTGTTCTAACTGGTTATTTTCTATTTCCTGTCTCTCTTTTCTCATACTGGCAACTATTTTTTTTTTCTTTAATGCTAACTAGTCCTTCTTGTATTCATACTGTACTTCTAGGGTTATTTTCCTTCTTCAGTGGTACTTACTTTAGAAGTCCTGTTAGGGCTAGTCTGTTGAGTCTCACAACTTCCTTTAATCTTAAAATATTTTTATTTGCACTTATATTGCAAGATCATTTTGCTGGGTGCACACAGTTCTAGGATGACAGTCATTTTCCTTCAGCACTTGACATGTATTATTTCACTGTCTTTTGGCTCCCATTGTTGCTATTGAGAAGTCTGTCTTCCTTCAGAGGGAAACTGTCTTTTCTCTCTAGCTTCTTTTTAAATCATTTATCTTTGATATTCTGCAAATTCAACTTGCAGTATTTGTTGTTGGTTTATTTTTATTAAACTACTTGAGTTATTTTGTGCTTCTTAACTTTGAATTCATATTTTTCATTATAAAAAAATTCACCTACAATATTAAAATAGTACCATTCCTTGTTTTCTCTGTCCCTTTTTTTCTAGAACTCATTAAACATATTGGAATAGTGATAAACATTCTATTTCCAACGTTTCTCAACTTCATTTTTTAATATTTTTCATGTCCTTCTTCTGTGCTTCATTCTAGGTAATTTCTTAATAACATCTTCCAGTTTAATTTTGTTTTCAGATCTATCTTATCTGTTTAGCCCATTCATTAATATGTCAACAATTATGTTTTTTATGTCTGGAAGATCCAGTTGGTTAATTTTCAAATCTTTCTTGCCATTCCTAATAGACACCTGTTACTTCCTCATCTTTATAATTTTGTCCTTTTTCCTATTAAGGATTTTTATATTCCAAATCTAATGACTGCAATATCTGAATTCCTTGGGTTTGTTCAACAGTGGCTTGCTTCTTCATTTGCTTGGTCATCTTTGATTTTGTACTTAATTTGATCTGTGATTTTTCCGCAACATTAAATTGGTATGTTCTCCCAACTGAGGATTCTCATACGTTTCTGTGAAGAAACAAAGTGTGCTACCAATATGCTTTTTAGTTTCTTCAAAAGGCCTGAGTTAATGTTGGCTCCAGTTAGTTTCCCTTCCTTGTTGTGGGCCTACAGGTTAGGGTCACACATTAAACTGCTGCCCTGGGCATTTGTTCTCAGGGCTGACCTCGGCCTCAGGTTTACCTAGCCCTCAAAGCTACCACTCCTGAGTTTAGCTCATGGTTGGGGTCTCCCCCTACCCTGGCCCTTATTTTGGCAGAGGGGAATTCCTTAGATATTTCCCCCATTTTCTGCCATCCTAGTAATGCATTAAAAAGAATAATTTACTCAGGAAATAATTCTTAGAAGAACACAAAAATACCCAAGTACTTAGTTTATCATAATGCTGAAAGCTGCAATCACACATCCCTCTTTTACATGGAAGGACAAAAAAAAAAAATCCAGTTTGGATTCTGGGGATTGCTTTCAAGTCAAATCAGTACTATTACTTCATTGATTAATTCATTTAATTGAATTTACAAGCACTCATGTACCAAGTGCTGTGTTAAAGGAGAAGAAAAGAAACCATCTCTGCCCAATTGGGGTCTAGCTGAGAATAGACCCCCTAAACTAATAAGCAAACAGATACACATATTATTACAGTTAGTGATGAGTGTGATAACTGTTATGAGAGAAATTTGGGCAGCAACTTTATAGTTAAGCTTAAACCTGAAGTGAAGGAGCCAGCTATGATGAGAAAGAAGGTAAAAGTCTTCTAGGCAGAAGGAATAGCTTGTGCAAAGGCCTTGAGGCACAAGATTTGGCGTTTAAGGAGCTGAAAGATAGTCTATATAACTATGGCGTGAGGGACAGGGAGCCATGGGGGCTGATGTCAGAGACAGGATGATGCAGGGCATTGTGTGCAATGGTAAGGTGTTGGATTTTTTTTTTTCCCCAAGATTATTTATTTATTTCTGGCTGTGTTGGGTCTTTGTTGTGGCACACGGGCTTTCTCTAGATGCGGTGAGCGGGGGCTACTCTTCGTTGCAGTGCATGGGCTTCTCATTGCAGTGGCTTCTCTTATTGCAGAGCACGGGCTCTAGGCATGCAGGCTTCAGTAGTTGTGGCACACGGGCTCAGTAGTTGTGGCTCACGGGCTTAGTTGCTCCGTGGTATGGGGGATCTTCCCAGACCAGGGCTCAAACCCACGTCCCCTGCATTGGCAGGTGGATTCTTAACCACAGCACCACCAGGGAAGTCCAAGGTGTTGGATTTTATTTTTTGTGAAACGGTAGGCCACTGAAAAGTTTTATGCTGGGAAGCAATTGATCTGACTTATGTTTTGTGAAGATCATTCTCGCTATTCCGTGGAAGAAGGATTGTTAAGGCCAAGAGTTCCTGGAATTAGGGAGACCAGAGTCTATTGCTGTATTCTGGGTAAGAAATTATTGCAGCTTGAACTTGTGTGATTATTGCAGAGATGGAGATAATCAGAGATTCAAAATATATTCTGGAGGGAGAACAGAGAACGTATGTTTTGAATGTGGTGGAGCCAAGCCAAGAAGCTGGGCAGAGGAGACCATGGTGACTAATTATGCTACATTAACTGATATCTGAAAGGTCATCACCTCACTACCACTTTCTGTGACAGAGCCCTGCTGAGCTTCTTGAGACGTAAGTTTTAAAATATCAAAGTGAATGCTGCAGGGAGAGCATAGGAAGAGGGCTGTGGGGAATCCTGTGAGCTTGCCTTAGTCAGAGGGGAATGCAGAAGGATTACGACTAGTGTGTCTAACCGCTTACTGCTCATCTGTGTGTCCTGATAAGTTACTATCTTAAATAATTTACTCCAGAAATAAAATGACTTGTCCTGGGATTGCTATGCAAAAAGAGGGGAAAAAAGTTATTTAAAAAGTTATGAATCACTGGCTGCATAAAACAGAATACCTGCTTAACAGTATTGTTGGGCGTTTATTTTTCTGAAGTAATAGAAGACTGGTGATGCTTCAGGAGTTCATCAGTGTCAGGGTCGGTACCTGTGATTTTCCTGACTTTCCCCCATGCTGTTTAGAGTAGCATTCTCATGATTGACTTGAACCAGCAATAATCTATGAATACCCTATTTATTATAATCAAGGTATTTCTTAATATAAGAAGGAACAGGAGAATGGTTATTGGGTAGGTGATTAATAGAGTTATCTACCACTGTCTAGAGTTAAGATGAATAATAGAAGGACTAGAACAAGACCACGTTACTTAAAACTCTTGAAACATGAAAAATTCTTTCAGAAGTTAGCAGAAGTGAGTTATTGATCTTAATGACAGTTTAAAAATAAGTCCACCTTTTGTAAACCTAAAAGGAATATGTTCAGTTATTAATTAAATTGACAAATTCACTCGGTGAATATTTGAGCCTATGACATATATACAGCACTGTGCAAGGTCCTAGGAGAGATATAAAACATGATACACATTCCTTACCTTCAAGAAACTTCCAAACAATAATTGTTTGTATTAGACTTTCTACTTCATAAAACTCTTTCCAGGCATTATTTCCTTTGAAATCATAACAACTCTGTGTAGAGGAAATTTTTATCTGATGAAGAAATTAAGTGCAGTAGACCCTTCAGATCCTTGCTGGTAACTCTCTGGCCTTCACCACTTCAATTCCTCAGGCTGCTTTCCTGTTACTGGTGTCTGTATCTTTGCCCGAGGGCTTTCTCCCAAGAATGGAAGGCAGCCCTGTCCCTGGGGTCAGGGCAATTCGGAAATGCAGGGAATTATCAGGCTCTCATCTCAGCAGCTCTCACCTAATGACTGACAGGGTCTGTTGTACAGATACCCCAGCTCTCTTGCTCCTCAGGTAGGTAACTTTGAGGCATGTGTTTCATACCATTTCCAAGTTTTCCCGTGGGATTATGCTCCAGGCATTACCAGTGGTAGCTGGCTTAATAAGGCGCCCTTTATTTACTGCCTTCCCTTCTTTGTCTCACTTCCCCACCTCCTACTGGTGTTTCCTGAATCCTCCAGATAAACTACCTGCACTCAAATCCTTGTCTCAGGATTATAAAGGGCATTTCCACTAGGTTATTTCCCCAATACTCACACAGCAGCTAAAGCGCTTGGTCCAGTGGGTGGGCCCATGATTCAAGCCAAGCCAGCTGGAATCTTTCCCAGAGAATTTTGTTCAATCTGAAATAGGGAGAAAGGAGCTCTCTTCCCTCTTTTCTGTTCTTTTTTTCCCCTCCCTTTCAATGTATTTCTAGTAGAACAGCACCTGGCACAAAGTAGGAACTTGCTAAATATTTCTGGAATATTTAATGTATACAAGTCCTACAATTTCTTTGCTGCTGATTGACATTTATGATCAGATGTTAATTTAAAATGTATGAAATACTCTTGTTACAGTACATCCTAGTGCCATAGCACAGCGTAGTAGTTGAGAGCATGGACTCGGGAACCAGACTGCTTGAGGTTCAAGCTTGGCCACTTGCCAGTTGTTTGACTGTGCAGGTTGTCAATTGTCTCTCAGTTCCTTTCTCGCTCTACTCTCTCCTCTGGATTCTGGAACCCTAAAGGGTTCTGGAACCCTAAAGGACATGTCCCAGACTCACTTGCCAGGAGGTCTCCAGTTCGGTTCTGCAGACAGGAGATCAGTGGGCAGGAGGAGAGTGGAAGGCACTCCTCCTTTCTTTGGGCTCCAGCAGCCTCGGCAGCACTGTGCTCCTCTATGATGACTCCAGGAACAGGGGTGCCCGAAGGCTGCTGGCTTCCTGCAAAGCAGCTAGCAGAGATGGTTCTAGTAACGCCAACAGTTACGTTCCAAAAACCTCAGAAGCACACATTTGTGGGTTTTGGATGACACTGCTTTCTGTTTTGTGTCCCAAGAGCAGGGATGCTGGCTTTTATCGAAGTACCCTGTGGATAGCCACACTCTCTCCCTTTTGCTCCTCCAGTCCTTCTGTAGGGATTCCGTCAAAAATAGAGGTAATAACATTCCTTCTGAAATACCCAAAGTGGTTTTTCTTTTCCTGGCTGGATACTGGCTGATACTGTGACCTCAGGCAAGTAACTAATTCTCTTTGCCTCAGTGACTTCCTCTGTAAAAGTGAAGATAACACTAGTATTTCTATCTCATTGGCTTTAGGAGGATTAGATATTTTTAGAGCACTTAGAACAGTGGCTGGCACACAGCAGACACTATGTTTATTAAATAAATGGTACCGTGTATCACATTCTGTTGTTAAATACATATGGCATTAGCCATAAATTTTATAAAACCTAATGTCCCTCTGTATACAGCTACCACTTTGTGCAACCTGGCCCATGACCCGCCCTTATCATTACTGCTTGTCACAATCACCTCCCTGCATCTTCTGTCTTCTCCTTGGCTCATCTCTTGTGTCATAAATCAGCACGTGTGTTTTTACAGTGTCTTTTTCTCTCACTTGCTTTAGACATAATACAGACATTTTGGAGGCACGCAGGTTTAAGGTTTTTATGAAGCGACTGTATTTTACGAAGCTGCAGTGGCGAGAGGGGTGTGCAGGTTGGGAACCAGCATTGGCACTGGAAGATTTGCATTGGAACCTGAAAATGAATCCAGACTCATGAAAGTAGGATGCCAGGAATCTTGTGCAGGAGAAAAGATTGAGAAATACAGATTCTTTTGGTTAAATCTTATCCACATTAAGAGTATTTCACATTTGTGTGGAGTTACCTCACTGATTTCTGTTTTTGATTTTTGAGAATAGACTTTCTTTTGATTTCCTACTCACCAGGGAGAGCAGACTCAGATTCTATGTTACATTCACTCCATTCCCAAGATCCTTCAGACCAACCCTCACCTTGCCACCCCCCTCTCAAAAAACAACACAAAAAAATGTGGGAATGAGACAGGCTTAGAGGTTACTGAATAGACAGAGCACTGCTGTGTCTGTACAAAGGTGGGGTCATTGTCCAGAGACCTGGTTACAGAAATTCCTAGAATGACAGTTTTCCACAAAGTAAGATCAGTTCAATTTTTTTTTTTTTTTTTTTTTTTTTTGCGGTACGCGGGCCTCTCACTGTTGTGGCCTCTCCCGTTGCGGAGCACAGGCTCCGGAAGTGCAGGCTCAGCGGCCATGGCTCACGGGCCCAGCCGCTCCGCAGCATGTGGGATCTTCCCGGACCGGGGCACGAACCCGTGTCCCCTGCATCGGCAGGCGGACTCTTAACCACTGCACCACCAGGGAAGCCCGATCAGTTCAATTTTTATTGTCCTTTTAACTTTCAGCTTGTCCTACTAGACAGAGTAAATACTCTTTCTTCTTTGCTAATTAGTCCAATCTTCAACTCTGCGTAAGTGCATTGTTTTAGTCTAATTAGAATTCTAGACTTTGAATTTTCATGGATATTTTTTAAAGTACATCTGAAAAATCTCATATTGTTTGCAAACAATTTTTAAATACCATCAAACTACTAAGCATAGAATCAAAATTATTTAGGGGGCAAAGTTGTAAATATTTCACCCTTATGAGTATTTACACCAGAATTTACAATTTTTAGTCATTACCAAACTTAAAACTGTCATTGGCTAGATATAAGATCAGCACAGTATTAATATATCACAAATTTACTTTAACTGGAAACACCTACAAAACAGTAGACAAAAAATTATTTTCAAAAAAAAATTACAACAGAATTATCTTCCTCCTGTATGAAAGCCATAGATATTCAGCTAAATATGGGCTAAATTAACAATGTTATTATACAATTCAATAGCTGCTGACTCTCTTAACTACTGTTTCCTAAAACAGAAGAGTAGTATTCACTCCCTCCCAAATGATGCCTCTATTTTCATACTGTATTCTGCAGCTCTTACTGTTAAAGTTTAAATTGTTCTTGACTATTTTGGATTCAGTACTCTGCAAGTGGAAAAATAAGTCATTGGCCTTTAAAAAAAAAAAGGCTTCACTGAGGCATATTTTACATATCACAAACTTTCCCATTATAAGTGTACAGTTCAGTGATTTTCAGTTAATCTATACAGTTGTGCAACCATCACCACAAGCCAGTTCCAGAACATTTCCATCATCTGAAAAAAGTTCTGTTGTGCATCTGTGCTGTCAGCCGGGCTCCCACCTCCAGCCCTAGGGCATCACTCTTTAGCTTTCTGTGTCTATACATATATTTGCCTTTTCTAGAAATTTCATATAGATGGAATCATACAATAGGTTGTCTTTTGTGTCTTGCTTGACTTAGCATAATGTTTTTAAGGGTTCATCTATGTTATAGCTTTTATCAGTGTTTGTCCCTTTTCCCCCTTGATTCTTTTTTTACTGATGAATAGTATTCCAGTGTATGGATACACCACATTTCTGTTTATTTATTCATTAGTTAGTGGACATTGGGATTGTTTCTAGCTTTGGGCTATTACAAGTAAGGCTGCTATAAACATTCATATACAAGTTATTTTTGTGGACATAGGTTTTCCTTCCTCTTGGGTAGATCTTAGGAGTGGAATTGCTGGGTAAATATGTTTAAATCTTGAGAAACTGCCAAACTGTTTTCCACAGTGACTGTACTATTTTATATTCCCATCAGTGATGCATGAGTGTTCCAATTTTTCCACATCTTCACCAACACTTGCTATTTTCTTTTTGATTATAGTCATCCCAGTGGGTGTGAGATGATATCTTACTGTGGGTTTAATTTGCATTTTTCTAATGATTAATGATGTTAAACATATTTTCATATGTTTACTAGCCATTAGTCATTGGCTTTTGAAGCATAGACTTATTCAAGACCTGGTATCCGGGCTTCCCTGGTGGCGTAGTGGTTGAGAGTCCGCCTGCTGATGTAGGGGACACAGGTTTGTGCCCCAGTCTGGGAGGATCCCACATGCTGTGGAGCGGCTGGGCCCGTGAGCCGTGGCCGCTGAGCCTGCGCGTCCAAAGCCTGTGCTCTACAATGGGAGAGGCCACAACAGTGAGAGGCCCGCGTACCGCAAAAAAAAAAGACCTGGTATCCTACATACAGGAGGATGAATTTTTGCACATGCACATACCTACATGTGTATGTATATAAGTGTATATATACACATACCTGTGTAACTAGGACCCCAATCAAAGTACGTACATCATGCTAGGCATATTACAGCTTAATACAAATGATTACTTTTATCATATTCTGAACAACAAAAAGATGCTTACAATTTAACTGCATTTATTCCTCCTATCTCTTCTTAGAATCTACTTCTACATGTTATAAAAATGCACAAGACATTATTATTCTGTTTTAAACAAATAATTTACATAATTACCCTTGCCTGTGTTCTTTTTCTCCTCCTGAGGATTTAGGATCATTTTCCTTAAGCAGGACTGAGGGAATGAATTCTCAGCTTTTTCTTGTCTGAAAACATCTTTATTTTGCCTTAATTCTTGAAAGCTTTTTCCCTGGATATAGAACTTTAGGTTAGCAGTTTGGTTTTTTGAAGAGTCAGCATTCAGGCTTATTGTTGCTTTTTAAAATTTACTGTCTTTTTCCTCTGATTCCTAAGATGTTTTCTGTCTTTAGTTTTCACATTTTTTATTATGATTTGCTTCAGATGACCTCTTCTACTAGAGAGGATTTGACCTTTCCTCTGTAGGGCAGAACAAACCCCTCTAATAGGTAGAAGGATAAGGGACTGATTATCTCAATCCAATGAGGGACTGAGCTGTGTGTATCCAGGCTGTGTTGTAAGACCCAGTTCACATCTGGCTCGTTCCTGATCCTTAGACATTGTCACATGCCCTTTTACTTTAGGTTTTGGTGGTCTCTGTCTCCTTAGCTCTGAAAGACTATCAAAGATTCATTTCTGCTCTTTCGGTGGACGTTTAGTTCACACTGATTCACAAAAGTAATAGTTGTTTTTTTATTTTGTAGAAAAACAAAATACCTTCGTTTTCTTATCATTTTTTGTTGAAAATGCCAGCAGCAGAACGAGAGGCTTTTGTTTTTTCTTTACCTGCATTTTCATTTCTTCAAAAATTTACTGTTGAGCTGCATCACTAATGTGACTCTTAACAGTTAGGCCTCAGAACTAGTGGTCTACTCACAAATGGCTGTGCCCATGTGATAACACTTGAGTATGCTTTTTCTTCTCCTCTGCCTTTCAAACAACTTGAAAATATTAAACTCCAATGTAAGATTCATCTTTCAGAAAGTAATATGTATGCAGAGCAAGTAACGGCTTTCCGTTTTTTACACTAACTTTGCAACTTGAGAGAACAATAATAATTTTATATGCAACTTACCTTACGGAAAGTATACTTAATTTGGACTAACTACATGAGTTAATCAATCAATAATAATAATTATTGAGAACTTATCATTTACTGCTTTGTGTGTATGAGGGGAGGTTACAAAAAATGTATATATTTTCTTCCCCTCATGGTTTTCCAGTATGATTTGATGATTATGAAAAGTACAAGTTTTTAGGATAACTGACTGAATAAATGATATGAATTTCAATAGGTAGCACAACCCAGATTATTTCTACACAATCCTGTCAGGTTGACATTGTTGTAGATAAATTCCAGGTTATCTACAGAACAGCTATTTATATTATAGGATAGGGGACCTACTTTGGAAACAGCTTCGATCTTAGCTCATAATTAATTTATTGCTAAATATCTATGCTGTTACAGTTTGTGAGATGCTGAACTCAGGCAAAGTTTGGCAAATAAAGTGACAGATTGGTATCGCCTAGGGGGAAAAACCCTGGTAAGATCATTTTACTAGAAGACGAAGATAACTGAGCAATAGTGTGTAATCTAAAGTTTGTTCTATGTAGTTTATTACATTTGAGTAGCTATAAAACTCTTACTTCATTAAATACTGTTTTGAAGTAACTGGGCTCACACTTATTGGTACTTATAACCAAAGGATTTCCTGGAAACAAATTATTTATCTTTTAAATTTTATTTATAATCTCTTGACCACCTAACAACTGCTAAAATTAAAATATTTCCTCACATTATGATCACATATTTGCAGAATTATAGCATCATAAAACTTAGAGATTATCCCCCAAATGTCATTTTACAGTTTGTCAATCAAAAGTCTAGAAATGTTAAGTGTACTGTTCAAAATCACAGCCCTTGTTGGATTTTAATTTATACATTTTTTATGAGAAACATAAACACTTTCCCCTTTATCATCTTTTAGGAAGATGTAGTATTCTAATAAAAATAAATTTGGAAAATTAGTTTTAGAATATATGAAATTGATATGTTTCTGAAAAGAAATGGCTTTAAAGTTGAGTACAACCTTTTTTTTTCTTTAGAAATACAATCTTATTTTCCCATTTAGAACCATAACAGGATTAGTGGCACAATGAGAAACACCTTTAGTACTACCTCTTCATAGGACATTTCAGTATTCTGATAAAGTCATATTAGTCATGACATAGTGAATATACCAAGTAATTCATAATAGTGAACTAGGCCTCTTGTATGTTTAATCCATTTTTTTTGAACAACCTTTGGGATTAGAGTTTTGTGTGTGTGCTACCAGATTCTGTATATAGTTGCCATTAAAAAAAAAAAAGTTGTTCTATAACCAACCACTGTCTAGATCTCACTTAAGCCTTCTTTCATTTATGACTTCACTGTGCATCTCAATGTTACTTTTAGGTCAGGAGGTACAGCAGAGTGAAGTCTTGGCATGGAGGGTAAATGCAGATTAAATATAGAAATGTTTTCCTGTTCTCTGCTGTGATGGAATAAAGAATGG
The DNA here is from genome assembly GCF_937001465.1 of Orcinus orca. Taxonomy (NCBI): domain Eukaryota; kingdom Metazoa; phylum Chordata; class Mammalia; order Artiodactyla; family Delphinidae; genus Orcinus; species Orcinus orca. Next base: position 10,828,085 of record NC_064564.1, on the reverse strand, counting down.
AAATTGGTGTCAGTGGGGTTGGCTCCTCCTGATGGTTGTACGGGAAAAATCTATTCCAGGCCCTTCTCCTTAGCTTGTAGATGGCCATCTTCTCCCTCTGTCTTTTCACATCATCTTACCTCCATGCTTGTCTCTATGGCCAAACAAACCCTTTTAACAAGGACACCGATCATATTAGATTAGGGGCCTACCCAGCTCCAGTATGACCTCATCTTAACTAATTACATCTGCAATGACCCTATTCTCAAATAAGATCACAGTTACAATCGTGCTATAAAAGCACACAAAAATCCAAATGGAAAAAACAAATCATACATTATTCAAATAGCAATGAACAGATCACTGATGCCTTACTTTTCAACTTTATTTTAAAATTCAGTGGTATTGAGGACATGCACAATGTTGTGCAACTAACATCCATTTCCGTTTGCAAAAACCTAGTTTTTAATTAGTAAATCTAGAAAATTAGCTGCTGGAACTGAGGTTCTAGCGAGTATGATCACCGTGTCCAAACCAAATAGGAGCACACAGTCTAACAAATGCCAGCGAACTTACTGAGAAAGGAAAGAATATTTAAAATCTGCTGAAACCAACTGTCACTGTTAACATATGGGCCAAGAGGAAAAAATAACCCTCAAAACTAAACACAACACAGAAATAGCATAAGATGTCAGTCAACGTCCTCCTACCCCGGGAAAGGCGGCTGGTGACGCCTGGAAGCAGTAAGCTAAGGTCGCTCGGCTGCGCTCTCACCAGACACTAAAGCGAAGATTCTTAACCTGGGCTCTGAGGAGCCTGGAAACGCCGCGGCGCGCAGTTTGGCGCATAAATGCAACGGGGGGTGCGGAGCTTTCACGCGAGTCTCGAAGAGAATCTTTGATAGGGAAAAGGTTTTAAAAACGATCGCGTTGGGGGACCAGACAGTGACCACTGCGGTGACAGCGGGCTGGCCTCGGGAGGGGGGGAGGGGCGTCGCAGCGCTCAGGTGGAGAGGCTGAGGGGTGGAGGGAGGGGTGTGGGCCCGGCCCCGGGGCCGCGGCCCGGGATCGGAGCCCGGATGCAGGGGCGGGACCGGGAAGACGCCGCCCGCCCCGCCCCGCCCCGCCGCCCGCGGGCGGCCCTGTTTACCCCGGGATTTGACGCCGGGGACGAAGGGGGAGGGAGGAGTGGCCCCTCGCGGACTCCGTGGGCGGAAGGCGCCCTGCTTCGCGGGCGTGCGGTACCCCCATGGGGACGGTAATGGCTCCCTCCGCCCCTCCCCGGTCCCCGCCACCTGTCTTCCTCGGGTCCTACCCCAGCCTCAGCGACACCCGGCGGCGCCGGCCGTCGGCCGCAGCGCAGGCTCCTCAGCCTCCGTATTTGTTATTCTCCAGACGGGGCGGCGACCACCGCTCCGGGAGCCGGGGCTCTGGGCCGTGCTGGGGCGGGGGACAAACAGGACCTGGGCCGCCGTCGGGGTCGGCGGGGCGAGCCGCTTCTGCCCCCTCAGCGCCCGCAAACCGAGCGCCGTCGACTCCGGAGAGCAGCCCGCGGACTCGCGACACGGTATTTTTAAATCTGGCGGGGCTTCTCCACGGGCCAACCGCGCCCCCCGCCGCCCGCCCCAGCCAGTCAGCGCCAGGCCCGCCATTTTTCAAACCCTCTTCCGGCCGCCAATCAGGATCGAGCAGCACATTCCTCTCCTGACCGGTTCTAACGGGTCTAGGAGTTAACTACCCGGGCGACCCACCGAACCTGCTAGGCTGCGGCCGGGGGGACGAGCCTGGAGACACACCGGCCATTCGGAAGCCGCCGTGGCGAGGGGGCGGGGCCTCTCTGAGTTTGAATAATCCCCAGGGCCAATAGGAGCGGCGGGGGGTGTGGCCTGTGGCCCGGCTCGTCAAGTTGCCGTGGCGCGGAGAAGTCTGCAAAACAAGAGACGGAGGATTGCGTTAGCGACATACCACTTCACGCCGGAGCCGCGGGTAGGAGCGTCGCGGTCGGACCCGGCCGCTGCGCGGTACTCTGAGGAAAAGCTACCGCCAGGCAAGAGCCGGACCCGGGCCTGGGGTGCGTGGCCGGCCGACCCCCTTGCCTCACGGCCGGCCCGGGCGCCTGCGGCTCTCGGGGCTCGCCCCGCGGGCGGAATCCGGGTGCTGGCCGGGCGGGCCGGACTGCGGAGGCGGGAAGCTCGTCCGGGCCCGTCTCTGGAGTGTTTTGGACGCGGGGCGCGAGGCGGCAGCTCGGAGCAGGGCTCGCGGCGTGGAAGCCGGGGGCTTTCCTGTCAGGAAGGGCCGGGCGGGGGTGGCGGGCCCGGGGGGTGGGGGGCGGCGGCGTTTGGGCGGGAAGGCGCCTCGCCTGCTAGCGCCCGCCGCGCTCTCCCGCCAGGTGGACGCGCCGCCGCAGCAGCATCATGGGGAAGGGCGACCCCAACAAGCCGCGGGGCAAGATGTCCTCGTACGCCTTCTTCGTGCAGACCTGCCGGGAGGAGCACAAGAAGAAACACCCCGATTCCTCGGTCAACTTCGCCGAGTTCTCCAAGAAATGTTCCGAGAGATGGAAGGTGAGAGTGAGGGTCCTCACGCGGGCAGGTGGCCGTGACATTGAACTTGTCTCCGCCGCCGACTGGCCCCAGTGTTTTATTCGGAGTCAGAGGCACAGGACTTCGGGGTGCTGGTGTATTTTAAGACGACGGAGGCAAATGTGGCCCTGAAGAGAACCCTGCCTTTTCGGGGACGGATGTCGGTTTACAGTATTGCATTTTCACTGCTGCTTTCATGCCCACAGACCATGTCTGCCAAGGAAAAATCCAAGTTTGAAGATATGGCAAAAAGTGACAAAGCTCGCTATGACAGGGAGATGAAGAATTATGTTCCTCCCAAAGGTGACAAGAAGGGAAAGAAAAAAGATCCCAATGCGCCTAAAAGGCCTCCGTAAGTTTTTTTTTGTTTGTTTTTTTTTGTTTTCTTTTCAGTCAACTGAACTGCCCCCATGATTTTTCATTCAGGTCATTACAGCTCTGTTCCTTCCTTTCAGATCTGCCTTCTTCCTGTTTTGCTCCGAACATCGCCCAAAGATCAAGAGCGAGCACCCTGGCTTATCCATTGGCGATACTGCCAAAAAATTGGGTGAAATGTGGTCTGAGCAGTCAGCCAAAGACAAACAACCCTATGAACAGAAAGCAGCTAAGCTAAAGGAGAAGTATGAAAAGGTGTGTTGTCTGCATTTTTGGGGGGCAAGGTTGAAATCTGGTAGCCAGTTTCTAAATGAGCATGTTAGAAGTAGGTGTAAGCTGTATGTTAATAGGTATAAGCTGTAGTCAGTTTTCCCTGACTAGCAAGTGGGGAACCTTCCGTAGGTCAGTGTTAATGGTTGTCAGCTTTGCTTTGAAAAGGTCTAATGAGAGTTGTACACTTAAGGAGTATAAGCTAATTGGAACCTCCTTTCTTTGGACTGCAACCGGTGTTTGTAGCCCTGGGAGGTTGCTGCATTCAAATGTATTTGTGGTAAAATGCATCTCTTGAGAATGGAGGATTAAATGTTTCATGTAGGTGTATCTAAAATGTGAGGTCAGGGGACAGGCTATGTGCCGCTAACAGATGACGGTAGTGAAAGTACTGACAGACATCAATCTGATACACCCCCATTATTTTACATCATTAGCTTTTGAAGGCCTGGAGGGAACAAATGATCTCAAAACCAAGTTTTAGACAGTCATCGGGGTTATTGGCCAATAATCTTAGCTTGTTTACAACTTAGTGGTTTTCATGGTTGAGTAATGACACCGGATGACGATTTTATTTTTTTGACAATATCTCAGGATATTGCCGCATACCGTGCCAAGGGCAAGAGTGAAGCGGGAAAGAAGGGCCCTGGCAGGCCAACAGGCTCCAAGAAGAAGAATGAACCAGAAGATGAGGAAGAGGAAGAGGAGGAAGAGGATGAAGATGAGGAGGAAGAGGATGAAGATGAGGAATGAATGGCTATCCTGTAACGATGCGTGTGCAGTGTGCGTGTGTGCTCAGGCAGTGGTTTTGCTAAGAATGTGAATTCAAGTGCAGCTCAATATTAGCTTCAGTATAAAAACTGTACAGTTGTTTGTATAGCTGATAAGATTCTTTGTAGAGAAAATACTTTTTTAAAAATGCAGGTTGTAGCTTTTTGAGGGGCTACTACATACAGTTAGAATTTAAAGCTTTTGATGAATGTTTCTGAATATTTAATGGTTTCTTTAACTTTTTGACTTGTGTATGGTAGCACAGCAAACTCATAGAAATTAGTATCAATAGTGAATTTTGGGTTTTCTAGAATGAGAGTGTTGCATTGTTTTTTTTAAAAAGTTTTTGTAATAAAATTATGTATATTATTTCATTTGTCTTTGTCGTATATGCTCAATTAGCTTTTGCTTTAAAAGTCATGGTCTGGAACCATGTCAACTTTTTTTTGTTTTTCTGCCTAATAGTTCTCAGACATGGTTGATTTAGTATAATGTTTGTTTAAAAGTCAAACATGCCCATATTATTCATATTTACAAAGTGTTCTTTAAAAACCAGCGGTGGAATTTAATGAACTTCAAAAATTTATGCAGTTTTATAAAATGAGCAAGGTTTGTTCTTGACATTTATGTTCATTTGTTAGCTAACTTGTCCCTTTTTTTTAGGTGACATTTTATTTTGAGAGAAACTTTCTTTTTTAGTACGAGGCAGAGGAGCTCATACAGTGACTCCATACCTAAAAACACATAAACTTTTAAAAACAATAGGAACAGGTTTACATTTTCTGTTGATAATGATCTAGTTTGGGGTAGAATACCAGAGTGAATTTTGAGTTAAATCTTAAAAATCACTGTGGTCTTAAGCCTAGAATTCTCAGTAACTAACCCAAGAAAGCTTTTGAGATGGTGGTTGTGATTTTCCATGACTGTAGTTAGGCGAGATTTTACGAGGATATTTATTTACAGGTGAAAGCAGTTACTAGGAAATGCTCATTTGAGGAAGCAGTTGCTTGCATTGGAATTTAGATAACTATTGTAAATAGTTATCAAGTTATTAGTGAAAGTTAGCCATCTGTTGTCTAAGAGATTATAGAAGAAACCTATTTGTCGATAGTTTCATAGTTAAACCTGACAATCTTGGTTACCTATCAATTATTAAAAATAGGAGCCAAAATTCTTATTACCCAACCATGGGAGCCTTGGTTGTCCATCTTATGCCATATTTGGAATTATTTCTGACACAGGAAATACTAACCAAACTTGTTAAATGGAAGGTAAGGTATTAGCATAATTCCCAGAGCAGATGGACTGAAGTAGAATCTTCAGCCCTCTTAGAGATTGCCCTCCATTAATATCACAGTTGTTGTTTTGGGGCTTTTCCTGATCATAAAATGAAAACTAGTTTTATGTATTTAAAAAGTATTTCCTGGTGTTAGGTGACTTAATGCTAAAAAATTGGGGGTAAGGTGTTTTAGAGACACGCCTAGGTCTGGATCCCAGTTCCCCAGCTGTACCAAATGCTAGCTGTATGGACTTTACCTCTGGGCTTATTTCTCCTTATCTGTGTAGGGTGTCAGTACCTACTTCGCAGTGTTTTAATGATTAAATGAGAATGTTAAGTATTTACAACAGTACTTAATGCATAGAAAATATACTAAATAGGAGTTTTTAAAATTGAAATAGAGTCTGTTTCTTAAGGATTTCTATATCTATAAATTAGACCCATGAAGCAGACCTATCTGGTTCCTTGTCACCTTTCTTTTTGGGAGTTTTTGTGTTTGCTTTCATTCTGTTCTTTAAATGAAATATAGTTTAAATGTCTAAGAGTGACTCATTCTTTTAAAATCAAGAGTTGTTCCATAATCTCAGCATTTGAGATGAGTCCTCATATTTGATATTTTCTCTAAGTGTGGATCAAAATTTAAAATACCCTTGTTTTCAGGACTAAATGACCTCAAGGAGTGGTTATGTTGGAAAGCTCTGAAATGGGGGTAAGAATCAGGTTCTATCCCAGTCCAGCCAGTACTTGGGGATGTGTTTATGAAAACCGCCTGCCCCCCCTTTTCTTTTTAAAAATAAGTCATATCTTGATGGTAAAAAATGTAAAAGGGCTATATAGTGGGTAGTTTACAACCTTGATTTCCAACTACCAGGTTCTCCCAGGGGGCAACTCCAGTAATGTAATAATTGACCCTTCAAGAGAGACTGAAGCACAACAGTCATATGTGCATATATATCAATGTTGCACAAAAGGAAGATTATATATGTTGTTCTGCCCCTTAATTCTCATCATTTTAGATTCTTAGCACAGCAGAGCTGCCACATTTCACTTCAATAGCCATCTGCATAGTAGCCCATTGAATAGATCACAATGTAACCAGTTCCTTAAAGATACTTATGGTTGTGGTTTTTTTTGCTTTAAGAACAACATTGCCATGAATATCCTTGTATGATTTCAAAAAGTTCAAAAGTTTGTGCATTTAAAATTGTGCTAATTATAATAGCTAAAACCTGTACTTGGTATATGGCAGAACCTGCTCACTCAGAAGTTTTACTAATGTGTACTGCACAGCAATGAATGTCTATTTCCTCATCTCAGCAACATTATCATTCTCAAACTTCATAATCTTTGCTATTCTGATATATAAAAAATGGTTCCTCCTATTATGAATTCAGCATATTTTTATGTTAAAGAGCCATTAGTGTTTCCCGTGGTCTTCTGTCTCATTGGTCTTATTAGTAATTTGTGGGAAATAAGGAAAATGACCCTTTGTGACCTGCATTGTAAATATTTTTTTCTATGTTGTCTTTTGACTTTATGATGCTTGTCTTCATGCAAAGATTTGTTTTTATGTAGGCAAATTTATTCCCTAGTGGCCTTGGGAGGCCTTTCCCACTCAAAGATTATAAAAATTGTCTTTGCTTTCTTACTTTTTATTACTTAAATCTTTGATCCTTCTGTAATTTATTTTGGTGCAAGAACTGAAGTAGGGTCTCAAATTTCTTTCCAGATGGTAGCCACTACTTTTGGTCTTTTAATCTATAAAAGCTGTGTTAGAAGATCCTGCGGTCCCTTATGTAACTTGCAAACTTGCTCAGTATGGGACAGTATGCCTTTTTGTGTTTTGCTCTTGAACAGCATCATTTACTGTAAGTACTAAACCATAAGTTTGTCTTAGCCAAACATAGCCTTATCTTAAAGCTGACTTTCTATTACTACGTATGCCACTAAAAATGTTTACAAAGCAGTAATGATTTTATTTCTTGGGGAATAGCAAGAAGAAAGCTAAAGGGCCTGTTTTGCCGATGCATAAGATCCAGTCCTTTTAAAAATAAAACATCTCTCTCTAGAAATAAGCCATTTTTGTACACTTCGTGCCAGAAAGAGTAACTATTCTATAAACATTTGTAAACATAAATGCCCAGGATGAAGGGGACAGCCATTGTTTAGCTCAGTCCTGTTGCTGGATGGAAATGTGGGTCTAGGATTCCCAAATCTCCCCAATTTTCAAGTGGAACCAGAATTCTAGATATTTAAAAAATGTGAAATCTGAATTGTAAATATTGGCAATGAATTCAAATGTCAGGCTCAAAGAAAACATGTCTGTAGGTAAGATTCTGTCAAGGGTCACCGGTTTGCCACTTCTATAAATTAGTGTAGGTAAATGTAGGATTATTAATAACATTTACTTGAGTTAGGGCTGTTGGTAAAAGTTTAAGTATAGGCCTCCCCGCTAAGCATTATTTTCCTAGTTGTCTAGAAACGCTTCTTGCCCTGACTGGAAACTCATCTAACTTCTTAACCTGTTGTAAAGGTAAATATAGACATTGTCTCTGAGGTCTTAATGGAATATTGGGCTCCTGAACCTTTGTTCTTCAGGACTTAGCGCAGACCTCTCTTAGCCTCATCCTGGGAGTTAACATGTCTATAGAATAGTGGCTCAGGAGCACGATTAGTGTCATATTAAAAGGAAAAAAAACAAAACTTTTAAGCAGTATGTAGTATCAAATTTCAGAACTGGTCCAGTCTCCTTTCTTCAGGAAGACATAGCAATCAACGAGGACAGTGCCCTAGGGCAGTAGGTAAAGAGAAAGCAAAATTGTAATTCATAGATTCATGTGTTATTCTTTGATTCTCTACATTTTTGCAATAAAGGTGAGATGGCTTATACAAAGAACAAACTATATAAAATACATACAAAAGGAAAAACGAAGTTATGAAAGAAATTAAGAGTGAGCTGATGAGTTTACACTGGGAATCAGATCAGTATGAATAGGGCTGCTTCTTATCAGTTTGGTAACGTCAGACCTCACGTGTAACCTTTCAGTTTCCTCAGGTGTTAAAATCAATTTTTTTTTGAGCATTAAATGAGACAATACATCTAAGACATCCTAGTGGCAAGAAATAGTGAATAATAAATATTAGCTAAAAGTATGCATAACAATATGTATGTGTTAATAATATACTTGCTACGATAAGAGTATCAGATTCACTTCTGAGATTCTTAACAGTTTAGGTGGAGAGGAAAACTAGTTATGTGGAAAGTACAATAGACATTCCTCCCACAGGGCTCTGGGGATACTGAGTACTGGAGTTATGTCCTTGACTCCAATACTAAATTTGGGAATTTGGACAAGTTATTTAACCTTTTTTAAATTGAAGTATAGTTGATTTACAGTATTGTGTTAATTTCAGGTGTATAGCATAGTGATTCAGTTTTTTTGCAGATCATACTCTATTATAGGTTATTACAAGAAATTGGGTATAATTTGTGCTATACAGTAAATCCTTGTTGCTTATCTATTTTTACGTCTAGTAGTTTGTTAATCCCATACCCCTAATTTGTCTCCTCTCCCCTCTTCCCTTTCTTGTCTGGTAACTATAAGTTAACCTTTTATTCAATCACATTTTATCCACGTATATTTGATCACATGTGTGACTTACTGTATGTTTTAGTTGCTTTTGATTTTACAAAACGTATTTGTTGAATGAAGTCTTCTGGGAATTGCCCTTTTCACTCAACACTACCCTACTGGCTTGTTTTTAACTGGTTCATTCACGTTCACTGCCTTGTAACATTCCGTCATGTGATTATACCACAAATGATCCACTCTCCTGTTGATGGGTCATTAGGTTGTTCCTGGAGCTTTTGCTGTTATAAATGGTAGTGCTGTAAAAAATTGCTGTACATGTCTCCTGGTGTTCAAGTGCAGCCCCCTCCAGTGACCTGCCCTGTCAATTCCAGCTGTCTCTGCAGCCTCTTCAGCTTGGCTGAATCACCAGGGTTTGAGCTCCTTTCCTGTACCGTGGTGGGAAAAGTTCTCCAGGCAGGCAGACATGCTGAACCGGGGTTCAGCCTGTGTGCTTCCTTTTTCTCAAGTTATCACAGTCTGCTTTGCCTGTCACCCAATTCCTAAAAACAGCTGCTGCATATATTTTGTCCTGTTTTATAGCTGTTTAGGACAGCAGCATTCTGTTTAGGACAGTAACAATTACTATGCTATGGCCAGATGAGGAAGTCTATTCATCTCTATTTTCTACTGGAAGCTTTAGTTTTGGCCATTTAATCATTAAGACAGCTGGAGTTTATTTGCTCATATCAAAAGCCCAAGAGAAATTTCGTTTAAAGATAAAGAATGTTCTATCTTAGACATTCTTCCAGATGCTCTTAGTTCTATCCAAGGGTTAAATTATAAATTCGACCACTGAAAACTACGTTCTACACATGAACGGTGTGAGGTAGAGATAACAACTTATTCTCTTATGGATAACCATTTCACCCCCAGTGTATATGCTTAACTTATGAGCTTAAATTCTTCACTTGGAAAGTGGAGGTAATGATATCTCACATATGAAACAGGTACACACACACATAGCCTTTATAGAGGGTCTGCAGTGTAGCTGTCTTAGTTCTGATTAAAGACCGACTTTAGACTTTGAAACCAGGTAACAATAGCTACCATTTATATTACCCTGATTATATGCTGGAAACTATTCTAAGCACTGCATGTATGTTAACCCATACAAGCCTAATAAAAATCCTATAAAACAGGACTATTATTTCCCCCCCTTTTACAAATGGGGAAACTGAGGCATAGAGAAGCATCAATAACTTGCCAGGGTCACACAGGTAATTTGTAATGGAACAGGGATTCAAATGCAGACAAGTGCACCATACTATACTATTCAGATGAGCAGACTGTAATATCATTCTGTTATGAAAATTAAGGCACACTTATGCCACCTCTGCTCAGACGTGGGCCCCAGGCCTGATCCACTTACAAAACCAAAACCCACCAACCACAGTTATGGGCATTTCAAACCTTTTTTTTTTTTTATAAGCTTTTTTTGGTGGGGTGGCTTCCCTGGTGGCGCAGTGGTTGAGAATCTGCCTGCTAATGCAGGGGACACGGGTTCGTGCCCTGGTCTGGGAGGATCCCACATGCCGTGGAGCAACTAGGCCCGTGAGCCACTACTGAGCCTGTGCGTCTGGAGCCTGTGCCCCGCAAGAGAGGCCGCGATAGTGAGAGGCCCGCACACCGCGATGAAGAGTGGCCCCCACTTGCCACAACTAGAGAAAGCCCTCGCACAGAAACGAAGACCCAACATAGCCAAAAGTAAAATAAATTTTTAAAAAAAAAGTTTTTTTTTTTCGGCCGCACCGCACAGCATGTGGGATCTTAGTTCCCCAACGAGGGATCGAACCCATATACCCCCTGCATTGAAAGCGCAGAGCCTTAACCACTGGACCGCTGGGGAAGTCCTCAAAATCTTAAAAAGGAGATTGGCAAAGGAATTATCGAATTTAGTTTAGAAACAGCCCTTCTGTTAATCTTTACTCCCAGGGACAGTGGTCCCCCCCCCCAAATCATTCTGACTTTTGTCCATTTTTTGGCAACAGATTCTAATGAATAATATGCATTCTCATAGTGCTCGGTACTTCTAAAAGTGCTCTCTCATGGATTAATGTTCACATACCCAATTACTGGCCTATTAGCCCTCTGGCTCAGGTCAGGTACTTGTCATGTTCTCCACTGAATTTTAAGTGGCTTTTTTCCCCCAATTACAGTCTGTCCAGAAATGATGAAACATATTCCCAGATCCCTGTGAAAGGCTATCTCTTAGGAGATAAATGAGCCCCCATTCACTTCAGTCTGGTGTTCTGTCACTTTTCCACGTTTCTCAGGCACAGCAGCTGAGAAATGAAGCCATGACAACAGCGAGCTTCCCAGACCAACATGGCCCCTCTCCGGAAAGCTAGCAGCCATAGTACCTTCTCCTGAGATGTCGTGGGTTGTGCTACAAGGTCCTACAGCCTGGTTCTCACTTCATGTTGGTAGGCTTCCCTTCTTTCTACTCACTTGATCTATCAGGTTGTAAAGAATTTTGACTTAAATTTTTGCTTTCAAAGGGCAATGATATAGTAGAATACACTGCCAGGGAAAATATACGTTGTTGGGTTGTTTTTCGTAATTGGTAAGTGATTTTTTGTCTGTTTTTTTGTTTTTGCGGTACGCAGGCCTCTCACTGTTGTGGCCTCTCCCGTTGCGGAGCACAGGCTCCGGACGCGCAGGCTCAGCGGCCATGGCTCACGGGCCCAGCCGCTCCGCGGCACGTGGGATCTTCCCGGACCGGGGCACGAACCCGTGTCCCCTGCATCGGCAGGTGGACTCTTAACCACTGCGCCACCAGGGAAGCCCTGGTAAGTGATTTTTTAAAATTTTCTATACATAGGCAACCAGGGGCAAAAATAAGCCTTTATGTTTCCTTCTTAGATAGGTAAGCTCTGAGTACTCTAAACACACTCTAAGCAGAATTCTAAGCAACACTCAAGCACATACTCAACATATAACTGTGGTCTATGATATTTTAACTATTATATTAGTGTATCTTGTAAACAATAAAATCAAGTAATTATTTCAAACATGTGGTGTTTAGATACAGAAATGATTGCAAGTACTAAAAAACCCATGGATTAAAATACAGTATTTTATTTTTTTCTCACCTAAAAAACAAGCAACCCAGAATTAAGATATACATAAACTTCTCAAATGTATCCCTAATAAAATTTTGAATATTTATACAATTTCTACAGAAACATACAGTGTATCAAAATCTGCATAAATCAAATTTATAAAATGTGTAGAAATGCATAGTGATATTATCAACTTACAAAGCAAGGATACGGGAATTATTTCCAGAGCAGCCTACAGTAGAAAAGTCATTATGGCAGCAGCTTCTGATGTGTTTTCGTGTTTGGTAAGGTTTCTGATTTCAATATATAGAATCATTTTTTATAGAGTATCTTAACGAATTGCACAAAATACCCATTTAAAATTTACATGCACAGTTTATGTGCCACCTTTCTTAGGCCTATGCATAGTTAACAAGGTTATAATCTATTCAACAAAGAAAATGGAGCCTTTTTGCAAACACACAAGTAATTAAAGTACCAATTCTCTTAGTTTCTCATTTATAGTTGATTTATTTTGCAGTTATATAATCATATAAATGTATTCCTTTTTAAACATCCCTAGAGATGAATGAAAGTTCAAATGGTTGATCAGAGATCAGTAGCAAAATACAAATTGGCAATTCAAAAATTATAAATAAAACTCTGTTTAGGATGTTGAACTTTGACTCTACAAATTTAAGAGCTAAGCTTGGAAGAAACAAATCTGTAGGCTTTTCTTTTAAACAAATGTAGGGTTTTTTCCCTTTTCTTTTTTAGGCTTTAATTAAATATATTTCCCTCTGGTAGTAGTTTGTGAATTCCTTTCATTGATATGATTACAGGATCAAAAATCTTAGTTTACTTGCCATTCCCTACCTCATCACTTTTAAAATAATTTGTTTTGCATTCGACATAGCATTTTAACCTTGTAGGTAATAAAACATTATTTAGCAATTAAAATTAATTGACCACTTGCAGTATTTGGTTTTCTTCTAGTAGGTACTATCTTAATAAATGTGTAAATTCAAACAAGTCTTCTTTTCACTGGAAAAATACTAATAGAAATATGCTTTCAAAAAAAATTAAGAAACACTAGGGAACTAACATAATCTAACAGAATTTATATTTGTTAATGAACTATATTTTTAAATAGGCTTTCTTAAAATTTAAAAACTGTGCAGGGAATTTCATGAAGATATAAATGAAACGTCTACTCACCCTTGGCTTCATAAATTGCACAGCTTACGTTGTAACACACAGTAGTCTTGTAAGGCTTAATCCAACAAGGGTTTGGAAATTCTCACCTCGGTAAGAACAAACCTTTGATGTGTTTACAGTGGTGTTTTGTTGTTTTTGTTACCCCCTCTTCAAGGTTTCAAAACTGAGAGTTATTTATAGTTTTCTATGGTGACAGGGAATGGGGAAAAGTCAATCCCCAATGTCAGGGGACATTTTTCTCTAGTTAGCAGACCCCCTGCTGCCTTAGGAGTTGGTACTGATAGAGGACACTGGGAATGCCAGCAAATAGGGGAGTTAATGCCGTACAATCTTCAAACCCTACGGAATAGCTCTGGATGTTCCATCTTGTCATTTCTTTTTTCAAGCAATACAACGTTCAATTTCAGAGCAAATGGTAGCACATTAATTCAGTTCTGAGTGGTAAAAGTATTCCTCAGACAGGTGACAATTCCATCATTAATATCCTACAAATTGCATCAAAAGCTCTTGAAATATACCAAGAAATGAAAAGAGGCACTAAATGTGTTGAAATTCACCTTTCAAAAAAGCAGCATGACTGTGAAGGAAGGCCACCTTGGCTAATAACCTGTGGCAGTGCTTCAAAAAGATGTAAAATTAAATAAAGATACAACAGGTTGATAATCACCAAGTTACATATGACGATCTGGTTACTCCAACCTTTTTTCAAGTGTGTTAAAAAAAAAAAAAAAAAAACAATCAAACTGCCTTTCAGACCCCTGAGTGTAATCCCAAAGAAGACAACAATGCTTTTTACTCTGTTCTAAATAAAACAGAGCTAAATGCACAGATTACCAACATCATCTTAAAACAAAACAAAAAAAAGATGTAAACATCTACAAAGTTTAAGGTAAAAGCAGTTTTGTAAACAGTAACTGCAGATGATAATGTTATCGTAAAATCACAGTTTATCAATGTCCTCAGACTCCTCAAGAGCCTCTGGGTTTGGAGCTGTATTTGCAGCAGGTTTCAGGAGGTTTTCAGTCCTGTATAAATTTACGTGTCAGTAGGTAGGTTACTGGTTTCTTTCATTCCTTCTAAACACTATGGATGTTATTTATTTCCCACTTTTGAGTCATTTTGCTGGAGTCGCAGTCGGAGATGAACACTTGATGGAGGACCTCCGAGCGATCCAAGCACTTTCTGGAAGGAATGTGAGTCAGTCTGTGCAGGTTCTGGAAGACACAGGGAAACACAGTGTTACATTTGCACTGTGTGATATCACTGACATTAGACAAAGTCACAGCCTGGCTTTCGTAAGAAGACTATTCAAGCGAATTGGGCAGGCATGAACCAGGCACACCCCAGAGTCTGTGTTTCTCTTGATCGTCAGTCTTCCACATCCTGTTATTGTTCAGTCATGATGTACTGCTGGTACCTCCAATTCAATACATACAAACTTAAATTCATCATCTTCCCCTCCAAACCTGCTCCTCTAGCTCCTATCCTACTAATGACGATACCAGCTTTCCCATGCTCAGGACAGCACAGCTCAGGCTGCATTTCCCTCCTTCTTTCCTCCAAGTCGCTGGCTGAGGACGGACATCTGCAGTGGCTTGGGTGTGCATCCTTTCCCCTCCCCATCGCCCTTGCCTTGGTCGAGCCCTGGTCACCTGCTAGAGGTTCCTTCAGTACAGCTCAGGGCTGTTCAGAGTGTGGTCGTCAGACTAGCTAAGATTGGGCCTGTAAGGTCGAAACGATTTCATAATAATACACAGAGCCCCATCTGCCTTCTTTATCGTATGGACATTTATACTGATGGCGCAAAAGCCATGCTGGGTGAACGTGCTGGGGCCGTAGCATCAATCACACAGTCATGTTCTCCATGGACGAACACTCACAATTAAAAAAGAAAAAAAAGCCAGTTTCACTTGAGAACGCCCTTGACAAAGCAGTAAAAACGTATTAGTTTTTTTTTTTTTTAATGATAATAACGTTTAACATTTATTGAGCACTTGCTCTATGCCGGGTAGACGCATACCAGATGCTCGAGGTGTATTAATTCATTTAATCCTCATAATGAATGGCCCTGGGATGTAGATCATCTCCTATTTTTAATTTTTAAAATATTTATTATTTTTTTAATTGGGGTATAGTTGCGCTTCACAGTGTTGTGCTAGCTCCTACTGCACAGAGAAGTGAATCAGACATATGTATACACATATCCCCTCCCTTCTGGATTTCCCTCCCATCCATCCAGGTCACCACAGAGCACCGAGTAGAGTTCCCTGCGCTATACGGCAGGCTCTCACTAGATATCTCCTCCATACTCAGCGGTGTATATATGTCAATCCTAATCTCCCAGTTCACCCCCCTCCCTTTCCCCCCTGGTGTCCACGTATTAGTTTTATTAAATCTTGACCCTATGAGATAGTATGGGAAGAGTGGACAGCACATGAGCAGTTGTCGGGACCCGAGGGTTGAACGAGCTACTTCTCTCGTGGGATGTCATTCTGACTTGAAAGGACAACCTGCAGGCAGATTACAATTATGCAAACTTGGGACTGGGTAGCCATTTTCCAGAAAATAAAGTGAGCCCATCACTTCAAGGAAAAAATATAATGCTGACAGTGTCTGTTGCCATTGATAAAATTTGAGTTTTCAAGCAAAAATTCGAGTTGTAGGAAACTTGTATCCATTACCATGAACTTGACAACTGCACAAGACTTAAAGACTTTTCTGATGAAATCGGTGGTTATATTTGTGATTTATTTGGCATTGTATGATGAAATGTGCCATCGTTTGGAAGATTTACATGACCTAGTGAGCCACTGTTTTCCGAATGAGCAGCGAATGTGTGATGTTACAAAAGATCCACTCCAGTGTAAGACAGACCAGTGGGTTTAACGCAACAAAGAACAAAATGTTCACTGATAGGAGTTCAGATTCTACACTGCAAAGCTTTTAAGAAACTACCACTTACACACTTGTGTAGCACTGAAGAACAGCCTCAATTATCTGAAAAGGCTATTAAATTACCCCTCGTTTTCCAACTGCACGTCTATGTGAGGCCGGATTTTCCTCAAATACGCAACTAAAACAACATATCGCATCAAACTAAACGCAGAAGCAGAATAAGAATCTATTAAACCAGACATTAAAGGCATTTGTGAAACTATAAAACAATGCCACTCTTCTCACTTTTGTGGGGATTATAAAAGTGTTATTTATATTAACGTGTAATATGGTTATGATTGTTACATTTACGTGAATACATACATAAATACAACAATTCTCAGGTTTAATTCCCAACTTAGGAAATACCGTTAGCTGTAACCTCTATAACAAATCTGTCTGGGGAGCGTGTCAGTGGTTTGTAAGGATGTAAAGGGGGTCCAGAGACGGGGCAGAGTGGGAACCACTGACCGAGCTAGCCTCCTGTTCACCAGTCCATACTTGACAATATTTCCAGAATTATTTTCCTAAAAGTATCCACTGTTTCCTATCACTGTGATCCTTAACTAATGTCAGTCACTCCCTAAAGCCCACAAAACAAAGTTCCACGCTCTTTCCCATGGAGAACAACTTAGGGAACCAGAGCAAACGCAGTTCCTAGAATTCTCTACACTTTGATGCCACGCCTCTGCTCACCCGTTTTCTCATTTATTCTCCATGAAAAGCCTTTTTATACCTCAAGACCTGGTGCAGTGATACTCCCTACATGAAACTCATCAGAAATAACTCCTCCTATTAATCTCTTTTGCTGTCCTATGGCATTTTGCTTATTTTTACTTCTGCATTTTTTTCCTTCTCTGCCATTATAGTATGATGGGCTTTAGATATTTTTTGAAGGGCCCCAGTGAATATTTAGTAATGTCTGATGCACAAACGGATATTCAGTGCTTTGCCCTTTAAAATATCTAAAATATGTACATTCCATTCTTATCCACTGCTTCTTGTGTCGTTTTGCATCTGCTAACCTTCTTTTACTAGTTTACTAATATTGTCCTTACTCACCCCTAGCCTTCATTGCTATTATTCATCTTTCTTTGTGTAAATAAATGTTCTCTTCTCTGGGGTTTATGTTAATCTTCTCCTTCCTAACTTGTTATAAGAAAGATATCAGCAACTGACACATACTTACCACTTCATAGTAATTATGCACAATGATAACTGGGAATATTCAGCTGGGTCATATCACTATGTGGCAAACAAGCGTTTGCTGACAGGAAGGACGTGACAACGAATACAAGATGCGTAAAGAAAGTTCAGGGCTGCCAGTTTCTTCAGTCTGGGGCAGCCTCCCCAACTTTTTGTTTCATAATAAATTGATTCATTTTAGCCAAGTCTAGACTTTGAAAATTATTCAGAAAACCATTATGATGTTGGAATCCTCAACCTGGCACAGAACTCTGAATATTCACAGCTGAAACAGAAAAACTGCTCCCACAGACTCAAGTGAAAATCTAAACATGGGGCTTGCGCAGTGGTTGAGAGTCCACCTGCTGATGCAGGGGACACAGGTTCGTGCCCCGGTCCGGGAAGATCCTACATGCCGCGGAGCGGCTGGGCCCATGAGCCATGGCCGCTGAGCCTGCGCGTCCGGAGCCTGTGCTCCGCAACGGGAGAGGCCGCAGCAGTGAGAGGCCCGCATACCGCAAAAAACACACACACAAGAAAAACTAAACATGACCTTTAAAACAAGCAACAGGCAACACATATCCTGTTGCATTTAGCAAGCAGCCATGATGAGAAGCTTTGAAGGCCTTGAGTCCAACATGTTATTTGTTCATCTCTATCCCCACCTGCTGGACAACAGGCAGCAATATTTTAAAAGTTAATAAAATAAAGTGCAAAAATAAATGCAACGTTTTCTATGTGTCATACATAGGTATACTTACACATTATATAGGTAATTTTAATGAATGACTCTTTTGGATTAAAAAGATCGACTTTGATATTAGAACAATGGTGATGACTGCCTCAGGGAACACTGGTTTTCCTGTGTTGATAAGTTAGCAGTGGGTCTGCATGGACTCCAGGTGGCCTCCTTCCATGACAATACTACACCAGAGGATAAAAGCGATGCTTCAGTATGGAACAATGAGTCACTAGTGCTCAGGAAAACAAATGAGTGAGTGAGACAGACATGCAAGTCAGTGTGAATGCAGGTTTTAAGGTTTATATGTCTAAATTCCACACAGTAGGTGTTATTAAAATGAAATTGCATGTATTTCAGAACTGAAACCCAGAATACCTTGAAGTACTGCCATTCCCTAAATTCATTCAGATTACAGTGTGTAATCATAATTTTGGATCCATCAGGACCCTTCGTCAAACACTGGTCATACTGCATGAGTTGATTCGCTTCGTTGATTCGGAAAAGCTATTAAAGAAAAAGAAAGAGAGAAAGAAACTTAACTCCTATAATTAAACTCAATGACTATGCTATTTCTCTACCATGTTTCTGTGTGTTCAGAACTGTAAGTCCAAACACAGGAATTATTCATTTTGATGGTAGTAAAGACCCCTTCTAACTCTTAAAGGATTACGTTCTCTAGCCTCTTAGATACAGAATGGGTCACTAACATAGGAATTTCGTACCAACGATGTAAGAAAATGAAAATGTGGAAACAGACCTGATAATGTTTCACAATGTAAATCAGAGACAAGAAAAATACTCACATAAGGTAGTAAGAGAATATACTAGTGAAATATACATGATTGGCAATAGCATCCCAGCCTACTGGGGGGAAGATGTGGACTGTTAGGGAGCTAGGCTTACATAGTTACACACTCATGCAAGAATATATTCTAATCTCCTACATCGGACATAAATTCTAGATTCTGGTTGTTTACGTGAAAACCAGTACTGCTCTTATCCCCTCATTTAAGTAAACGTTTTAGCACTGTCAGTTTTTCACAGAATGTTTTACTTTACCAAACAATCACAATCACCAAATGGAAAACCAGGCTAAACCCTGGCTCAGTCAGCTCAGCTGCTTCCAGTGCAGACGGAATTAATCGCAAAGCCCGGCTGTTTACCTGATTCCCGCCCATCCTGTGGCAGGGGCCCAGCTCAACAAAGCCTCCGTTTGTCTTCCCCATGCTGTCAATGCAGTACACAGTTTCAAAGCCTCTGATCTAAAAAAAATGAACAAAGAACCACAGGGAAGGCGACAGTTTAGACTCTAATAAGCTCTCACGTGGCTTCAGAGAGCTTCGAGTTAACCGGGTCCCTACTGTCCTGTCAGGCCTTGAGGAGCTCAGAGCTACAGTCATCTCTGAAATCACTTAAGTCTTGAAGTCAACACGAATGAGCTCATTCCAACTGAGGGTCTTGGCCTCCAGATTTTGATAAAATGCCACAGAAGAAAAAAATACAAAGATACCATTAGTACCATTTCAGATTCATGATCATTCATGTGAATGAGAAGGAAATAGAGCAAAGGGAGCTGACCATGGCGGTCACAGACACTGGCCCCCGTGTCTAGGCCAGAGTGAACTTGGGAGGTAAGGCTCCCACTGCTGGCAGCAGCCTCCAGGGCCTGGGCAGTGAGGCTCCTCTCTGACTACGGATGTCGCAGGTAGGCAGCAAACACGCGTTTCTATGTTTGAAATGCACATTTTGTAAAAAAACAACCAAAAAACCCACAACTTTTTCCTTATTGGAAATATTATAGATTTATATCTCAATTATAAATTACTACTGTATTTGGATAAAATGCTTTATTCATTCCTTCAGTTGGCAAACACTGACTGAGCACCCAGGAAGGTAAGAGCTTCAGAGGAGAAGCAAGTCGGGGTCGGAGGCTCTGCTGTCTGTAGAGAGGATGTGGGCGGAGCTGGAGGCAGCCCCGGGAGAGGACAGGGCAGGGGTTCACCCTGGAAGCTGCAGGGAGGGTGCAGAAGTGCCTTGTGAGGTGCAGGGGCCAGCGTGGGGAGGGTTAAACCGAACGTGTGTTCAGGGGGAGACTGTAAAGGGAGGATGGAACATTCCATCTGTCCATTGGCTCACGCTTTTATTTATTCATCAACTATTACGTGAGTGCTGTGTCAGGCATGCTGAGGGCTCTGATGTGCCAGTGCACGGAACGGATCGGATCCTCGCCCCAGGGAGCTTACGCTCTAGGAGGGAAGGCCGAATATAAGCAAAACCGTAACAGACACGTTAGAAAGTGACAAGTGAGAGCCGAGAAGAGACAGATGAGCAAGTTGGCGGGTGGGAGTGTCTCGGGGGGCAGGAGGTGCACAGAAGGCCTGGCCGTGCCTGCAGACGCTCCCTCTGCTTCCCCAGGGAAAGCATACAGGGGGAGGGAAGGGCAGGCGGATGCAGGTCTGCAGGTCTGCGGGAGGAGGATGAGCGGGGAGGCCGGCCGGGCTGCAGTGCAGCAGGGAGTAGCAGCGGGGCAGGCCGGGGGCAGTGGGGCCCCCAGAAAGGGCTCTGCCCCCAACCAAGGAGTGCCCGGGGCCGCCTCGCGGGGCTTGGAGGAGTGAAGTGGCCCGGCGGCCGTGTTGACAGCAAAGCGGGGGCAGGCAGGACTCGTCTCAGTGGGAGACGTGGTGGCTGAGAGCAGAGGGAGGAAGGTCGGTTTCTGGAACTGGGTGTGGAGTGTGAGAGGAGAGCAGTCAAAAATAGCTCCGGAGTTTGGGGCCTGAGGCATCAGCACGGGGCGGGGGTGGGGGGGGTGGTGGTGGCTGGCGGGTGAGGGGGGCGTCCAGCCTCACACACCCTAGTCTGGGATTTGGGACAGAGATTTGGGTTGAAGTGGGGGGGCATTTGAGAGCCCTCAGCATGTGCAGGGTGGACTCTGAAGCCTCTACTGGGCAAGCTCAGGGAGAGAATTCATCCCTTCCACGGAGAAGGCGTGTGCTAATGAGGTGTTCCCCAGAGCAAAAGAGAAGCACATCGCGGTCCTGACTCCCAGGGGCTTTGGTCTACTTGGGAGTTAAGACAGAGGTGCAGAGAGAGCGAGAGCGCGAGAGAGAGCGAGCGAGCGAGAGAGCGAGCGAGAGAGGGTGGGGGGAGAGGGCGAGGGGGGGGGAGAGAGAGAGTGAGAAAGAGAAAGAGAGAGAGAGAGAGAAAGAGAGAGAGAGAGAGAGGGAGGGAGAGAGGGAGGGAGAGGGAGAGGGAGCGGGAGGGAGAGAGAGGGAGAGAGAGGGAGAGAGAGAGAGGGAGAGAGAGGGAGAGAGAGGGCAAGTGCAAGCGCTAAGTGCTGGGGCTCCTTAGGGACAGACCCGGCCTCTTTCCTCTGTATTTTTCTCATTCTGTCCCATGAAACAATCTACCTGCTGTTGGATCCAAATAAACGTCTTTAGATGCACATGTGGCCTCCTTTCTGGGCCTGAGATCTGGACGGCCCAGCGGGGTGTCTGCTGGGCTCTTCGTGCCCCCCTGGTCCCTCCGGGTCCCTCCCCAGCCGCCCCCTCTGCCAACCTCCCCACCCTGGCGGCCACCCAACCCGATACTCAAATAAAACCAAACCAGCTGTCCTGCTGGCCCACACCCTCCACTGCCCTGCCGGTCAGGGCGCTGCCTCCAGATGAACTAAGCACCCTGATGGGGCCTGCGTCCCACCACCTCCACTGTCACCACCCAGTCCCAGCCACCATCACTTCTCCCTGGAACTACCCCACTGCTTCCTAACCCGCATCCTTGCTTCCACTCTTAGGCCCCACTGTGACTGGAAACACAGCATAAATGGAATCCCATCACCTTTCTGTTTAAAGCCCTCCTGTGGTCTCCCACTCTCAGGAGGACGGCTGCCCTCCTCATCCGCCCCTGCGCCTCATTTCACCTCCTCTGTTCTGCTTATCAAACACGCAGAGCCTTCCCGGCTCACAGCTGGCAGGCACACCGGCATCCTTCCTCGGAGCACCCTTTCCCAGCTCTCTGATTCGCTGGCTGCTCATCGTTCAGATCTCAGACCCACCGTCACCTCCTCCGAGAAGCCTCCCTTACCGGGTCCCTGAGTCCCCTCAAACAGCAGCTGTCTATTTCCTTCACAGCCTTTTCCACCACCTGTCACTACACTCTGTTTTCTGTTTCTCTCTCTGTCCCACTGGCATGCACACTCCCTGAGGAGAAGGTCCTTGCTTGTCACATTTTCTGTCTAGCGGCGCTCAACCGCTATTTGCTGAAAACATGACTAAGCAAGGTCTCGTGGGCTTGAAAGTTCATGGGGGTGTTTAATGCACCTACAGGGCAGCAGATAAGGCACAAGAGTGGGTGCATTCAGAAAGGAGGCTATAGAGGCAAGTTTGAAGAAACAAAGACAAAGCAACACAGATCAAGGCCTTTGGTTTTCACTGTTTTCAGTTACCCTCACTGTCTGGGTGCCTACTGCACATGGGGCCTCCGCGTAGGTCACTGGGACACGGCGGTGAGCAGGGCCCCGGGGCCCTGACAGACGGTGATTCCGAGTTAGGACAGGATGGCAGGCCTGAGTCTCGGGATGGAGTGGGGAAGCATAGAAAGGCTTTTCACTGTGGGCAATCTCCACATGGGCAGTGTAGGGTGGGTAGGAGGTCGCCGAGGAAGGGAGTCGGGCGAGGGGTGGGGAAAGGCAGGAGCTGAAGGGAGCTGACAGCGTCCCGAGCGGAGCAGACAGGAGGGACTTGGGGCGGGAGGTCAGTGCAGGGGAACTATCCAGTGGAAAGGCTGGGAGGTTAACAGCTTTTCACCAAAGTTTCCCCCAAGAATTCTTCTCTCTCCTCCAACATTCCCGTCTCGCTCTGCTTTCTCCCAAGCTCAGTCTCCATACACACACACTTTGAGATCTGACCCCCAGCTGATACTCACTTCTCCCCAGTCGACATTTTTGGGCGGCAGAGGGTAGTGTGAGGTGATATCATAAGCTATTTCTTCCATGAACCATTTGAAACTTTTGCAGTTGTGATCTTCTCGAAATTTCTTCAGCTCTGATATATCCCCATATGGTAATGCCTTTGATTCAGGGCGACTGGCATAGAAGTAGTCTTTATACTCATCCCACCAGACCTCTACAACTCTGACGTAATTCTGGGAAAAAGAAAATTAACGTCATTATAAAAACCAAAAATATTTGTATTGTCATAAACAGCCTCTCTTCGACATATGAAATATGACAACATACGATAAATTTGTTTCAATAGGACCCGATACTTAATTACAAATGCAAGCGAGCTCGTGACTCTGACATGTCACTGTCACGCGTGTTCAACCAGAGTGACGGACACACAATCTGGTGTCACTGTGCCGAAGGTCCCATACTCTAAGATAATACATTCTTTTTTTTTTTTTTTTTTTTTTTTTGCGGTACGTGGGCCTCTCACTGTTGTGGCCTCTCCCGCTGCAGAGCAGAGGCTCCAGACGCACAGGCTCAGTGGCCATGGCTAAGGCCCAGCCGCTCCGTGGCATGTGGGATCCTCCCGGACCGGGGCACGAACCCGTGTCCCCTGCATCGGCAGGCGGACTCTCAACCACTGCGCCACCAGGGAAGCCCTAAGATAATATATTCTTTCCTGCTGATGGAGCTGAGCGCAGAGGGTTGGTGAGAGAGGCTGGCTGGCACCGGGCACCCCCAGACCCCTGAACAATCTCCTCTCTGAGGACCATGCTGCTGGCACGTGCAGGGGGAGGGGTCTCCCATCAGAAACCACTGGGACAAACAACAAACACATTTCTGAAAGTGGCTCTGCCCATCTTGTAACAGCTGTACCTGAACCACTGCACCGTAGCCCAGAATTAAGTGGATATTTTCCCCATGGGGTGCATTTTGAAAAGCAACTAAAGAACAATCATGTAAGTTGACGTGTGAGAACTCACAAGGATCTAACTTCTACTGTTTCACTGAGTGAGCACTCGTAGGCGTGAATCGATGCGATGGACGCAGCACAGACCCAGCGAGAGGCCCTTGCGCTTGGACATCACGGGGCAGCAAACTTTATGAAGGGCCCGGGAGTCAGTCTTTTCAGCTGGGTGGCCATCCAGTTTCTGTTGCAACTACTCACCTCTGCTGCTACAGTGAGAAAGCAGCACAGGGAACATGCGAACGAACGGCAGAGCTGGGTTCCGACACAACTTTATTTACTGAAGAAGGCTGGGTTTGGCCTGCTGGCCGCACAGCAGGAACATCTAGTGTTCTGATTAAATTTTCTCTTGGCTACAAGATAACTATCAAAAGGGTGCACGCCTGGCCGTGGGCATGTTTCTGCAAAAGCCCGTGGGCTCAAAAAGTTTTAAGCGGCAGCCTCCTAAAAGAACACAACATTATTGCTAAATATTTTGAATTCTTGCAAATCCACCCAAAGTTAGACACAGTCCATGTCTTCCAGGTAGTCGTGAACATGAAGAATTAAGTGCACACGCATAAGGTTACGGCAACAAAAAGGAGGAGCATTTAATTGTTTGGGATGGAGAGGCGGGGACGGCTCAGTCCTGAAGGAGCGGTCAGCCAGGAGGGACTGGGACCTGGGGCAAAGAGCAGTGCAAATATATGATAGATCATGGTGCATGTGGCATCCTGAAAGAGGTCTATCACCACAGCTGGAATGCAGGATTCACTGAGAGAAAAGCTGCCTCGGTTTCCTCCTTTTAAGATGAGGATAATTAAGAAGTTAATCGGTGCGAAGTGTTTAGATTTGTACACACTGAGCACTCACGAAGTGTGAGCTATTAGTGATACTACTGATCGTTTCCAAGGGCTTTGCACGTCACCCATTAGCTGACAGCCATCCGAAGGGTCCTCGCAGGCAGCAGACATCAGATTCAGATTTGAGGGGAATAACCGGGGCAGGGAGTGGAGGTGGCCCGAGGGGGTGGGACGGAGGGTAGAGAGCCGCCTCTGAGGGAAAGTTAAAAGCTCCGCTCTGAAGAGGCCAAGTCTGAAACATCTGAGGGCCATCTAAGAGGAGGGTTCTAGGGACTTCCCTGGAGGTCCGGTGGTTAGGACTCCGCACTTTCGCTGCCAAGGGCTCGGGTTCGATCCCTGGTCAGGGAACTAAGATCCTGCGTGCCACGCGTTGCCACCAAAAAAAAAAAAAAAAAAAGAGAGAGAGAGAGAGAGAGGTGTTCTCTAAGACAGCTGACCGTAAAGGTCTGCAGCTCAGAGAAGACCACCGGCTGGAGAAACAGCCCTGGAGGGTGGAGGGGACACGCAGAAGCAGAGGACAGAAGCCGCTGGTGAAGCCTGCGTTTGCTGCTTAATCTGACAGTGTTGAGTGTTTCCCTCTCGTCTCTTTTCCATTTCCTTGTAGCACCGGCCTTCCTGAACTGACCTGACTTTCCAACAGTTCTTCGTGGTTGTGGGGCAAGTTCCAAGGGCGGCTATCTTCCTGCAACGCCGTCGGGCCCAGTGTTAACTGGCTGCTATCTCTGTCTTACTGCGGAGATTTAAATCTCGTCCCCTGTCCTAGTGGGGCTCCGTTTGGCCACTTCTAAAAAACTTTGGTCGGTTAGAGGGCTGTGTTGATCCTTAAAGCCTAGTCTCTGCTTCTGTTATCTATTCGCTTTGGGGAACGGTCCTGAGTTGCATCCGTAGCCAAAAATAGACTTCCTTCTGCTTTTGACTTGGTTAAGGGCTCCAGAAAATGAAAGACACCACAGTCATATGCTCTTAGAGTCTATGAAAGCCGCACAAACAAAGGGCTTCTAAGTTGCCCCATCAAAGAGAGAGGCCATCGTCCTGCCAGCATTGGGGCTGTGGCCTCTGTGTGAAGCTCTCCTGGTCTGTCCCTGGTTTGAGGGACAAAAGTTATTCATTCACCTTTTGCAAGCACTGTTGAAAAATGTGATTTTGTTTACTACACAAACTTCTATTATAATTACTTTACTTTTCCAAAACCAAACAAAAATAGTGTTTCACTCACGTGTGACTAAGAGACGTTGGTATTTCCCTTTCAACGACTTTCCTACACGGTGTCAGGTTTTAAAAATTTGAGTTATCATTTTTTTTTTTTTTTGCGGTACGCGGGTCTCTCACTGTTGTGGCCTCTCCTGTTGCGGAGCAACAGGCTCCGGACGCGCAGGCTCAGTGGCCATGGCTCACGGGCGCAGTTGCTCCGCGGCACGTGGGATCTTCCCGCACCGGGGCACGAACCCGTCTCCCCTGCATCGGCAGGCGGACTCTCAACCACTGCGCCACCAGGGAAGCCCTGAGTTATCATTTTTTAAAAAAAGATTTTTACTGAAGTATAGTTGGTTTACAATGTTGTGCTACTTTCAGGTGTACAGCAAAGTTAATCAGTTATACATATATTTCCACTCTTTCTTTTAGATTCTTTTCCCATATACGTCATTACAGAATATTGAGTGGATTTCTAAAATCTGAGCTATCTTGACGGAGAACATTCAATACCATTCAATAATGGAATTCTAATCAGAGTGGGATACAAGGAATAATCCTAGAAAACAATAAGAAGTTTCATGAATAAGCCTAGTCTAAGTGAAAAGTGAGAAACAGCGTGACTGCTTCAAAGATGTCGCCTGGCCAGCGAGCTGACATTACGTGGCCACGTGGCACATACGTGTTAGCTCCCTAGCCTTCCCAGTTTTAACCGAAAGACTCACCTTTAGGGTAGGAGAAGACCCGACATAGACAGGCGGAGGGTTCCCCTGCCAGCCCTCAAGACGGTAGATGTGCCCGACACGGGAACAAGGGACAAACAGTAACTTGCCACCGCACTGCCAGATCTGTCAGGAAAGACACACGTGGCAGCTGTCTCAAACGCCCAATCTGTCCTGTAAACATAAACCTAAAATCTAAATTAGACACAGGGTCTACGGGGAATTCACCAGCTAAACAGATCCTACGATAACTTCTTATTTCTCAAGCTCACATACTAACAAAGAGGCCGCTGGGGAACGCAGGCGCACAGGGCACCCAGGGGCCCGTCCTGAGCCCCTGCAGAGCCACGCAGACTCCTGCGTCCTAACGCGCACTTCATCTCTCCCGGCGCTAACACGCCTCCTCCCACCTGGGGGATTGTTACCATAACCGCCTAACCGGCGGCTCCTTCGCCTCCGCTTGCCTCTACTCAGGCTCCATTATTTATAGCAGGAGATTAGGCTGCTGAAGGGCAGCTCTGGGTCGTGCTCTCCCCAGCTTAGTCTCTCCCATGGGTCTCCACTGCCTGTCAGATTAAGCCACAGTCTCTCAGCTCAGTACTGAAGGCTCTCCTCACTGTGGACCTGGCGCCCCTGCCCACGCCATCTTCCTGGAAGCCCGTCGGATTCACACTGTCAGCTTCTGCCAGACGGTGGGCCCCATGCCCGCCCTGCGCCTTTCCCCGTTCTACCCCCACCTTAGCTCGGCCCGTCTTCCTTGTTCTGCCTCGAAAACATCCTCCAGCATGCTGCTGCCTCTGAATCACACCACCTGAACGTCGGTCTACCTTCTGATCGTACTACGCATTTAAGCAGAACTCTCATCTCTCATCGGCTGTAAGTTCATTGACAGCGAGGACCGAGCTCCTCCTCTTCTGTCCCTCAAAGTGCTGAGCACCGGACATTTAAGACAAGAGGTAACGCCTATGTGTTCAGCTCACACTGGAAAATACTTCTTTCTTTCGGGAAGTGGCGGGGGGCACGGGTGGGTGGGTACTGCAGGAAGGCAGCTCCAGGGTCAGTGTGAGGACACACGATCACTGTTGGGGTCTACCTCTGTCCTGAGCTTCAGCAGTGGATGGTCAAACGGAACCCCACACCTGCTGATTCCCGCAAGGGCTCCTATCACAAAAGGCTCCGAGGTACGGAAAAGCCTTTGCGGGTGGGGCGGGAGGGGAAGGAGAGGAGGTATTTTTACTTCTGAAGCTCGCTGGCTTCCGTTTTTAGCTGAGCCAAGAACGTATGTAGTAAGTTTGGAGCTTGCATTTTTGCCTTATTTTTCCCAAAAGGCAAATATTTTTGTTAGTCTTTCCTTATAATTTAGAGAAATGCATTAAACAGGTTTTTTGTTCTTTTTTGCCCCAAAGAAACCAGCCTTATCTGAAAGTCACAAGAATCCATAACTGCTTAGAAAACTGCATTTGTTTCAATGAAATGTTACCTTGTATGAGATCTCAAAGTTTTCACCACCCCAAATCTGGAGGCCTGGATCGTAGAGACCCAGCTCAAAGAAGAAGTCTCGTTCAATGGCGAATAATCCTCCAGCCATGGCTGGGGACCTAAGAAAAAGAAACGCTGAAATAACTTTTAAAGACAAACCCCCAATACCCCTTCAACAACAGATAACAAGCCTTTATGGAATACAGTATAAGTAGTGCATAGAAGAGACAAAACTGATGGCCAAACATTAAGAAATTATAAAGCCTTCATGAAACAATCTGTTCATAATTCCTTATGAATTTACTATAATTTCTAACTGAAATCCTGTTAGAGTTCGTTACAAATTAGAGCATTACATCATTCCGCCATTAGAGGGCGCCTTGGTTCCTTTGTTTATTTAAAAATTAAGCCTTAAGAGTTAGTTAAAATAGAATTTTCTCTTTCACTCCTAAAAATACTGAGCCATACAGCCGTGGTCTGCTAAATGTTCCTGAAGTGATTTATGAGTCATTCTGGGATGAGTGAAACCATACACCATGGAAGTAGTCTCTCATTTTTTAATTTTATAGCTCAGTGGTTTGCCAAATAAGGGTGTAAATCATGGTAGAACAGCCACGGTTCATTCAGAGTTTGCAAATATAGCACAGAAATGACACAGGAGCATTAGACACAGCTATTTACTGTGTCAGGAGGCAGGGCTGCCAAAGAGTGATCTGTGGTCCTTGAGTGGGACCTTGAATTGGGTTCTTTTTAGAGACAAGAGAAAAAAAGACTTGATAGCTTTTTAGGGCAAGCCACTCCCACCGTTGGGAATAATTTTCACCCCGTACCGTTAGGAATAATTTTCACTCCGTTCCCCCTTCCCCTGGCAACAATGAATTGTCACTGCATTCGATTCTTAGGTAGACCCCTCCATTAGAGCCTCTTCATCAGCACACCTGATATTCAGTCTATCACCAATTCCTACTGATTCTACCATCAACACACATCTTGAACCCACTTCTTTCCAGCGTCACTGCTGCCATCCTAGACCAAGCACAGGAACCCCGATATTATCCTCCGCTCTCTTCTGCCCCACCCAAGCCCCAGCAGGCAGCAGGCAATGCCTCTGTGCTCTGCCCGACCCCCTCCTGTCCCAGGACCCTGGCTATGCTGCAGTCTCCTGAACGGTCCTCCCTCCTCCTCCACAGGGCAGACTTATCTCTCAGGGCTCGGCCTCAGCGTGGCTTTTGAGACACTTTCCATGAGCTTTTCTTCTCACCACTCGTCACACTTGCTGCTCCAGTTATTCGTGCAGTTAACTGTTTAATTTCTGTCTCACCCACTACATGTTAAGTGCCACGAGGGAACACATCTCTTTAAAATTTATCCCCAGAAAATAGCGCCTGGCACATAGTAAGCATTCATTAAATATTAAATAAATAATGAAGCACGGGGCTTCGCTGGTGGTGCGGTGGTTGAGAATCCACCTGCCAGTGCAGGGGACACGGGTTTGAGCCCTGGGTCCAGGAAGATCCCACATGCCGCGGAGCAACTAAGCCCGTGCGCCACAACTACTGAGCCCACGTGCCACAACTACTGAAGCCCGTGCACCTGGAACCCGTGCTCTGCAACAAGAGAAGCCACTGCAATGAGAAGCCCGTGCACCGCAACAAGGAGTAGCCCCCACTCGCCACAACTAGAGAAAGCCCGCGCACAGCAACGAAGACTCAGCAAAGCCAAAAATAAATAAATAAATATATTAATTAAAAAGATAATGAAGCAAGAAATATTTTCAATATTAAAGGGAAGCCACATCAGGGGAAAGTCATTCTTTCATAAGGCTTTTCTTCTTAAAGGAGAAACAACCCTATTGCGTTTTCAGTTATACTTTCATGCCAAATTTATTTAACTGTCATTTAACATCACTCTATTATAACTATGCCTTTTTGATCTTTAAATATATTCCCACTTATCTCAGTACATATTTGAAAATGTATCTTAACATGAAAACCAGTGAGTAACGTAAAGAGAAACCTTCCTTAAATTTTTCTCCCACATTTAAAAAATTTTCTTTCCTAGCCCATGGGATTGGTAGAAATAGAACTATAGTTATTAGCCCTTATGTTTTTCCTCCCAGAATTATTTGTGAGTCAGGGTAAGTGGGTAAGCAGTAGATTCCTGGACAATTTTTGAAAAAGAACTTCAAAGAGAAATTTGGAAAATGTCAAATAAAGCTGAAAGTTGTATAATTTCCTTATGTTTGCCATTTCAGTATCCTGGTATCATGACATGCCCAAATCCCACCAGCTTTTTGCATGACATTGGAGACACCTTCCCCAAACTGAGTTTGAACATCATCAGTAGCGTAACAGTAAGAGAGAGACCAAAAGCAGAACCATAAGATCAGAAAAATAAAATCAGACACATTTAGAAGCCTACATTAGCATTTATGCAAACATTTAATTTGGGGCCACTCTTTTGAAAGATGGTAAAATGTTCCAGTGAAAAGACCAAAGAGAGAGTAGCACAAGTTGTTCTATTTGAAGAGCCACAAGAAGGGAGAAAAAGGAAGATTTTGGAATGAAGTTTCCTTTTAAATCAAGTGCTCTTCTGAAAATGAAGTAATAAAGGATTCTATGTAACATTTCCCAAAGTTATGTATTTTTATTCATCAGATTTAACTGGGATGAAATTAGTATTTAAGAGTTAGCATATAAAACCAAAGGAAGAAAAAAAAACTCTTGTTACTGTCTTTCATTGTCAACACTACCTGCAAAGCATCAAAGTGGATATAAAACTTGGGTCGTAAGCAATGTGAGCATCTTAAACTTACAGAATGACATAATCATCAAAAGAACAAAATTTCATGTCTAGTCTACTAGGACACGATGGCAAAGATTTTCTTTTTTTCACCTGTATTTGGAACTAATGCCATAAAGCGTGCTCACCCCCAAACGGAGTTTGCTTTTAAGGAAAAAGCAACCACAAAGAAGCAAGTGTGAGTTTAAACCTCTGAAACAGCACAAAGAAAGAAAGCCTTTCAGAATCTGAGACAGCATCTACAGTTTTAATAACAAGTTTCTTTTTTTTTTTTTAGCTTGGCAAGAGGTTAATAGGTTAGCAGCAACTGGAGAAAAGAGAAACAGGTAAGTGATTTAGTGATTACCGATATGGTTCAGTTTTTGTCTTTCTCATTCTCTTCTCTTGAGGGGTCAGAGGCACCCGTTTCCAGAGCATACTCCAATCCCATGCTCCTCGGGCATACCCATCTTCATCACCACCCCCTTGGGGTACAATTTCATAAGTGTTGCCATTTATGACATCTATAATCGGCACAGTGCAAGTGGTTCTGTATTGTGTTGATGATGGCAGCGAAGATGAAATGCAAGGGCGTGTAGGGACCCACATGTTTACACGAGTACATGGGGAAGGAAAAAAAGAAAAGTACTTAGGTAAACGTTCCACGTAAGAAAAGGAAGTAGTAATCTTTACCGATAAGGTTCAGTTTTATGTTTTCTTTTGGCCTTTTCCTTGTGGCTTAGAGGAATACGCTTCCATAGCAAACTCCAGTCCCAGGCCCCTCTGGCAAAACCATCTTCATCCCCACCTTGCTGTGGCTCAATGGAATAATCATTCCCATCTATGTAATCTATCAGAGGCACAGTGCATGTGGTTCTGAAACATTTACAGAAAATGAAAAAGCATTTAAGAACCCAAAACTGACTAGTTGAGCATGCCTAACTAGATTATCTCTTGTTACTGTGGGTTTGCTTTTTTTTCCTCCCCAACTAGGGGATTTTCATATCTAATGGGAAGCGAATGAATGCTTTGAAAAGTCAAGGAGGCTGTTTTCTTAAGGGAAGGAGAGAGGAGATGTCCCTGGGCTCACAGACACATGTCACGGATGAAGAGCCATGAACTTGAACTTAAATAGGATTTCCTCATTTTCACTGTGGTCCTACAGGCAACACCCTCTTGGTAACTTCCCATTATTTACCAGATTTCCCTGCCTGTTATTTTCCCTCCTTACCCCTCCATTAAACACGAGTGTGTGTGTAGAAAGATAATACCTGCGACACGTTCAGCAGTGCTCCCAACTCTTTGCTGCTTCCTACTTCTTTGGAAACAGTGACTGTGAAAATCTGTTTTTGTACATTTACTTGATCTTCTTTTCCTACTTCTTTTATTGGGAAAAAACCTTTTCTTTTATTGCAAAAAAAGAGTACTGTATTGTATTCTGGCTTTTTAAAAAAACAAGGAAAGAAAAATCCCTCAAAACCTGCTGAAGAACATAAATAGTGGCCTGAGAATTTGGAGCAAAAAAATATTATACCTTTTATGTGGGCTTCATGAAAATGCTAGAACTATATGACCAATCAGGTGTAGAGCCAGCTCTACAAAGATAATCGGTATCCTGCTTGTTCCAACGTTCATTTTATCAGAAAGAATTTTAAAATGCATCCCCTAAAATGGAGATTATAGTTTTTGACAGCCACGTTAAGGTGCTTTTTAGATGTTTAGAAACCAATAGGAAGGGGAAAATTAATGGGGCTTAGAATTTCGATACAGGGGAAAGGTACTTTATTCCCTCCAGACACTGGACTCCCATGGGCGAGTGGAGGGTCCCTGTGGTATGACCTCCCCTCACCACCCCGAGGACAGCCAGCTTTCACCAGGAGAGGTGAAGGCTTGTTATCTCTCTTCATGATTCTCAGATTTCTAAGTATGTGGTGGAAGGTGTCCCAGAGAGATCTCAGTTGGGTAGTTTCTAAGCTGTCTGATCTGGGGCAAACTAATTAATTTCTGTTAGCCTCAGCATCCTCTTTCGTACAAAGGAGGTAGTAATATCTATCTTGCAGGGCTGCTGTGAGGATTAAATCAGACAGCACGTGAAAATCGTGTCTCATAGATGCTCTGATGATAAAATCCTCCAAAAGTTCTTCCTCTGTCTCAGGCCATTGCCACAGGGACATGTCTTATTTCTTCTAGATTCTGAAATAGTCAGGATTCTGGACTAAAAGCAAGGAAGGCTTTGGGAACTCGAAAACTGCTGCTGCCCATCTACTGTTTCAGACCTTCTGTAAATTGGTGATTACCACATTTCCACAGGATAGCTGTCTACTTCTAAACTTGAAAGGTCCTATGGGAACCCAAGGCCTTGCCACAGGTAAGAGCTGGCCCTTACTGTGTAAAATAATCACTTCAAAGGGCATAAAACCACCCATAGGCAGAATTCCAAAGCATGCTCCTTCAAGCCTTTAGAATGTTACCACAGTGTGCGGGAACAATTAATATTGCTCTTAGAGCAAAGCTTTTGTAGCCAGAGGAAGATGATTCTGAGTGAGATGCCCTAGGCTTATCCCAAATGTCTAACTGCCCGCATGTGAATCAGCCCCAAGTAGCCACCTAGATCCACCCAGGGAAACAACTAGCTAAAAAAGAAAACTCAACATACAACTTGATGCACTGAATGGAACTGGAATCAGAAGAATGGGAACATTATTTGTCCTAGGATGAGGTTTACTTTTCAACCAGGAAAGAAAAAAAGCAAGGCAATGTTACCTGTCCTTAGATATGGGAGCTACAAGTGGTGCATACCAGTTAACTGCCACCTCACAGTGGGCATCGAGGTATATCAAAACCTGGAAAAAAAAGAAGAGGCAGGGTGAAAGAAAACTCATATACAGCACGACGTATATCATGTACAATTTAAAATTAGATGCTAATATAAACTGGCATTAGAGTCAATTTTGATATTTAAGTTATGTGTTTAAGGTAGCATTTTCAATTTTAAAAAATTAAAAATTAAATGGGTACTTAAAAATGTAGATGATCTTTTAGTTACCAAATCCAAAATGTTGACATAATAGATATCAAATGTGTCCTACCTGTCCAAGTTTAGCCTTCTGGGCACCGATACTTCGTGCCTGAATTAAACCTTCTCTTCTCTCATTTCGAAATACCTTGACTAGGCCATTCCACAGCTTAATATAGTCATCCAGTTTTTCTTTTAAGTGTTCTATGAATAAAAAATTCAGTCAACATTATAAATTATAGTTATGGCTAATAAACCACTTAAGCTATTTTTTTAAATTAACTAATTAATTTATTTTCGGCTGTGTTGGGTCTTCATTGCTGTGCGTGGGCCTTCTCTAGTTGTGTTGAGCGGGGGCTACTCTTCATTGTGGTGCGCGGGCTTCTAATTGCGGTGGCTGCTCTTGTTGCGGAGCACGGGCTATAGGCGCGAGGGCTTCAGTAGTTGCGGTGCACATGCTCAGCAGTTGTGGTTCGTGGGCTCTGGAGTGCAGGTTCAGTAGTTGTGGTGCACGGGCTTAGTTGCTCCGCGGCATGTGGGATCTTCGTGGACCGGGGCTTGAACCCATGTCCCCTGCATTGGCAGGCGGATTCTTAACCACTGCGCCACCAGGGAAGTCCCCACTTAAACTATTATTTTTCTCAAGAAATGAGGATAGGCAAACAGGTCCTTTGAGTACTCAGTAATTTTACACAGACCATACTGAATGTTAAATGTATAGGGAGGTAAGGTGAAGTGTATTACTCGAGTTAAATTTTGAGCTTAATATACCTACGGAGAACTAGCTAGCCTGAGAATTATCAAACCTCTCTCTAAACATTAAATAAATGATGACTATGCCAACTGACATGAAAACTGAAAAAAATCAAATGTTAATATCATATCTAGAAGCTTTCAGGCACAATAGTTTTTTTGCTTTTGGAAGAAGCAGTGGTTCAGGATTTCTGAAGATGTACTGCCTATAAATAACATGACATGGCCTTCGGGATCCACACAGGGTATAGGTTAATATTTGTTTCTGAGCCATCTTTCTACTACAATCAGTGTTGAAGGGAGTAGTCTTGGTGTGGTGATGAATATAGTTCCCATCCAGTTGGCAAGTAACAATAAAAGATCCCATTTTCTCTGTATTTTAAGCATCAAGTGTCTGTATATATATGTGTGTGTATGTATATATTTATAAATAAATCTTTACATATTTATATAATAAATACATATATCATTTCCACACATATGCCTGTATTATATGTACACACACACACACACACATATATGTTTGCAGTTTGGTAGAGAAATTTTTGTGTTATAAAAACAAGATACATTTGCCAAACTTTCCATCTTGGCTTCCTAGTTGCAAGAGAACAGTTTTTGTTTGTATTACTATGAGCCAATGAAACTGACTCATCACAGCCACAACTAATTCCTGGATCCTTAAAAGATGTTTCTTGAAGACACAAAAATTATTTTTAAGTTGTTTAAAATTTTGGCCCATGAATACAAAAACAACCCCCTAAACAGCTGTATTTAGTGATGAGCCCCGTGGTTAAATGGGCAAATCAGGCTGTACATTTAATACTTTATTTGTTTTTAAGGAGCTTATAATTAGCAAGATACTCACACATGGGTATTCAAAATTGAGAAGAAAAAATTTTCCATTCTCTACTTTGGTGTCCAGTTTTAATGAGAATTATAAATAAAATTCTCATGCTGAGTTACAATGTTTCCCCAGAAATTCTTGGTAATTTTCCTTTCAATATAAGTTTTTTTTGTTGCTGTTGTTTTTTTTAAGAAAAGCTCTTACCTTCCTATTTTTTTTAGTTCTGTACAGTCCTAAGTTTTTTTTTTTTTCTAAAGCCCCTTCTGACTTGCATTAGGTACTTTTTCGGATATGTGATCTAAATATATGTAAAATAAATTGTTACGGCCAGAAATGAGTTGATGGTGTGCTCTTTAAATTTAGGTTCTAGTTAAGATGACCTTGGCTGCCCTTGGGTCTCACTACAGTGGACAGATCAGTGCCCCGAAGGAACACGGCCCCTGCTGGGGGATGATCAATCCTCCCCAGCCCCAGCCCGGACTGCACGCTGGGCCACCTGACTTGCTGTGGCCAATGAGAAGCAGGCGGAAATGATGTGCTCCCGCAGCTTCCTTCCCTGAGTGCTGCGAGGAGGACACGTTGTCCGTGTAGGCCTTTGCCCAGTGCACAGGTGGAGAGGAGTGTTCTCTGTTCAAAGGCCCCAGACCCCTACGTTTTGAGGACACTGTAACTTCCAGAAACCCGAGGGTTCTGAGCAGCCAGCTCTTTTGTGAGGTTTTATATAAATTAGTTAAGTATTTTGTCTTTAAAAGAAAAATTATAACTCAGAGTTTTAATTACTGAATATATTGGGGAAAGAAAACAATCCAAGTTTTCACCTAAGGCAGATTTACCAAATGCTGTATAGTTTTACTGAGGATAGGACTGACAGATATTCAACGGTGTTTTGAAATTGGGAAGAGTAATTAAAGACCTTCTGTACTTCTGTCCAAGGGCAGCCCCAATCAACGACCCTCCCGACGCTGTTAAGCTAAGCAGACCCTATATGTAATTGCTTTTAAAATGTGTTACAAGAGGCTGTTAGAGATTTGTAACAACAGAAGCACTGATCACAAAAAAATTAAACTGGACAAAACACTTAAGCCCCCAATTTTGTTCTTTCCTCGGGCCAAGCAAGAAAGCAAGATTTTAGAATGGGAAACACCTTTTGGTGTATCTTCACTTTTTTTTTTTTTTAAAGACTATTCTGAGCTTTTTAACTTGTATTAATAACATAGTGGTTCTTAAAATCAGTACAATCATAGGCATGGGATTTCTCCAAGCTGTTTTTGTAGACTTAAGTTTTGCTAAATCTAAAACATTGTTGGCACCAACAATATCACTTAAAAACATATTTTCAAATATTTATTTGAGACAGGAATAGTATTCTTAGTGAAAATGATCCCGTTGTAGAAAATTGCAACCAAGATGTCTAAGCTAAAGGCATTTGATGACTGAAAATCTAAAGTTATACATTCCCTGCTGTAATTAAAAATGATTAGTTGAAGAAAGTGGTAGGTCATATTTCTGTTTCTCTCCATGCTAATATATGTATACAAGATCAAGATTCTGCTTGTGTCCTTGCAAAAACAGCAGAGGTTTATCCAGACTGCAAGAGTTCTAAATTAAGTTTTGGAGGAAGCTTTTGTAAAGCCATTTTGAATGGTATTTTCATGCTGCCTATGTTCTGACTTCTTTTCTAACATTATATCCAGTGGCATCACTACTTATACACAAAACCTCTCTGCAAAACTCATTTGCCAAAAAGCAGATATCCTGTTGTCATTGACTTGTCTGTGCTCTTTGGTCAGTTTTCAAAGGTTTCAACTCAGTTTTATGACAAGCAAAGAAGAATAAATAACTGCCCAGGGTTTTAGCAGCATAATTACATGCTGCTTTGGGGTCTGAGCTATAGCATTATCTATCTTTTGATATTTACGTCATTAAGAAGATATATTCAGCTTACAATAATGGATCTATTTGAAGAAAAATATTTTAACTTAAAAAACCCCACTTATCTGGAAAATCACTGCTCCATCTCTCTCTAGCCAAGTTGAACCAAGACTAACCGATGTCTCCCTAAACGTGTTAGAGCTTGCTCCATAAAGAGAGTAAAAAAATAAAACACAATTTCCTTCTATTCAATTATCTTAAATCAAATCTAGAACAAAATAAGCTTTAGTAGCTACTTTCTTTTATAAATAAAAATAGTCCATGGTTTCTGGTCAAATTCAAAATACACTGAAATGCAAAATACAAGCTATTAAACAGGTATATAGGTTTCAGTATATAGATGTGGACGGAGCTTTGGGTGGCACTGCAATATACCTGCCATTGCATTTTTTCAGTCATTCAATAAATTACCTCTACGATTAAATTTTTATAAAACCCAATGCCCAAAGAATTGGTATAGTATAAGACCGCGGTTAAATACACAGACTTATGAGCCTATAGATTTGGATGCAGCTGTTAATTACTATCTCTGTCACTGCTGGCAAGTTACTTAACATCTCTGAGCCTCAAGTGCAAAATGAGGATGAACAATATGTATCACAAGGCTTACTGTCAGAACTAAACAAAATAATTCACATACAATGCTTAGCATAGTGCCAACTTGTTGATAATAGATGTTAATTATTAATTTCTGAAGACTATTTTGAGATCACCTTTTTGCAATTGCTTATAATTATTTTATAGACAAAATGCCGATTCCATAGCCATTACCTTTGTTACTGAAATCGTCAATTAACACGATTTCTGCTAAGTATTTCCTTGGAGTCCTTTTAATTACGCTGTGAACTGTTCTCATGAGGGTGGACCACCCTTCGTTATGGAAGACGATGACAATGCTGGCCGTGAGCAGGTTTTCATCATAATGCCAATACTTGCATCTACAAAAGGAACATTTCATCATATTTATTCAGAGGTAATCTGCAATGTTTGGTTCCAAACTTACTATGACTACGTCTTCTGATTGGATTAAATATTATGGACTTAACTAAGGTAAGTGAATGAAATACATCTTATATTTTAACAGAAACCCAAGGTAGAAGAGAGAAGCTGGTATGAGATGAAGTTACTCATATTCAAGCTACTTCTTCACCAACCGGCACTTATTGCGACAAAGAGAACTAATTTGTGAATTTATGCTTCTCAGCTGGGGATGGTATTAAGGTTTGTTTTCCATGACTTCAACCTCAGTTTATTTTCTGCTTTAAAACTTGAGCTTCTGGTGCAAGGGATTTATTTTACTTGCTGTGAATAAACCACTGTATAACTGTGTTTGAAAGCTGTCCTGTTCTAATATGGCTAAAACATTCAGAAAAACATGAAATGGGCTGAAGTGCAGCATACGAGAGACATTCCAAAATTAACTGTTGGATGAATAAACAAAGTTCTAATAGTGTTTAGAGTTATCAGATTGACTAAAGAAGGGTCTTTAAGTGTTTTACGCAAAATTACTTCAAATAACTGTAGCAGGGATAAAGTTGCCAGAAACCTTTTTCTAGTTGGAAAGAACCCCCCCTGCCCCCCTACACGGTCGGCCCTCCATATCTGCTGGTTCTGCATCTTAAGATTCAACCAACTGTGGATCAAAAATATTGGAAAAAAATTCCCGAAAGTTCCAAAAAGCAAAATTTGAATTTTCCATGGCAACTATTTACATAGTGCCTACCTTGTATTAGGTATTATAAATAATCGATTGAAAGTATACAGGAGGGTGGTGTGTATAGGTTATATGTAAATACCATGCCATTTTATATAAGGGACTTGAGTATCCACGGATGGATTTTGGTATCCGAAGGGGTCCTGGAACCTATCTCCCGGTGGATAACGAGGTACAGTTGTGTGTATATTATACATATACAAGCATATGTGTATACACATATATGTGTGTATGTACACACACACACCCACTTTTTTCTGTTTGGTTATGGGAGAAGAACAAGACAGTAAGAACACGGCAGACGAATGAGAACAATCTGAGACCCGTGTTCTTTCTGCAGGAGTTAGCTTTCAGAACTAGCATCTGGTGCCTATTACCTTCTCCTTGGTAAGTGGAAAAGAAAGATTTTTTTTTTAATCCCAAAGCTTTTCATGGAGGAGTAAAAAAGCTTGTTCCCAAGATTAAATTTAAAACCATTAAAGCAGCAATTAACATTATCAGCTTGATAACCTATACCACCATTATCTAAAATAGGACCTGGCCCAACAGAGATGCAAACAATGTTTTCTCTGGGTATTTATTTCCATTTCAACGTAGTTCTCAATTGTCTGTGTTCTTAGAGGTTGCTTTTATAGAAATACAGACTGAGTCTGGAATCCATCAAATCTTATTTCTTACATCTGCATTTTCTTGTTAAAGGAGTAGTCAGTACCTGCTACGTTCTGAGCTAGGCACTAGCTCAGCATCAAGGAGCAGACACAGTCTCTGCCCTTATGAAGCCCACCGCGAGACACAGAGCAAATGTCTGCACTTTCTCTGCGTGTGACAGTGGGGAAACCATGGTGCTTTGACAGGTGGCCCTAATTCAACCTCAAGACAGGTGGGCAGGAAGGCGTCCTGGAGCCATGAGGTGAGAGTGAGACCAGAAGGATGATTTAAAAAGTACTGACACCAAAGAAGTGAGGAAGAAAAGATAATAGCACACAATGAATTGTGTGCATGTGATTCAGATAAAAAATGAATAGACGGAAGATCTATACCTTTGGAAGGTAGAATTAAAATATGAAAAAAACTGAAGAGGAAAAGTTACAAAAGGGCATTTGCAGTATAATTACAAATACCAGCATACTTATTATGTGTCAGGCACTATTCTCTGTGCTTTACTTTTATTAACTTATCTAACCTCCCAACATCACAATGAGGTTAGTACTATTAATGTTCCCATTTTACAGATGAGGGGACTGAGGTCAGGGATAAATGACTGCCTAAGATCACTCAGCTAGAGAGTAAGGAAGCCAGGACATAAACCTAGGCTATCTTGGGTTTATAAGAAATCTTGTTAAAAGTAAAATGAAAGAAAAAGAAAAAACACTAGCTATACCTATCTATGAATGGCTAAGAATTGATCTAAGGTCTAAGGTCTAAGAACTGATACTGACATTGAATATAATTGAATATAATGTCAATACAAGGCACTCATCGAGCTTATTATTATGTGATGGGAGCTCTCTCCCCTCCCCCTCTTCCCTGCCCTTTGTGGCCTGGAGATACCCCAGGAATGGGGAAGGGGGTGGGGGCATGGTAGCCTTCGGCAACAAAGAGGGCTTTTCAAGGTTGGGAGGGGCCACGTGCTCTTTCAGAGTACCAAGTTGAAAAATACAGTAGTGGAGGGATGCAGATTTTGAAAGAAGATGTGATGAGTGTTTCTGGAGAGAAACTAACCTGGGCAGGTATGTCTAATTTTGGAAGGGTAGGGACAAATGATCTCCCTCCCCGAAACTGCAAAAACAAGCAAACGCTCTGATGGAGATTCAGGCAATAATTTTCTTCCCTGAGTCTAACCACTGGGCCTAAAGAAGCAGAACTGGATGGGAAAGACACAGATTTTGGTTTACAACAGACACCAGAATTGGTGAAGATATTTAAGTCATGGAAGGAGATTTGGAACTTGCTGATTTCTAAGGCAAAAGATGACAGCTTGGAGAAATGAGCCAGATGAGGACTGTTGGAAACAGAGGGAATGAAGGAGAGGAGGAAGGAGGAAAGTGAAGACGAGAGGGGGCCCACAGCGGACACCTTCCTGTCCCAGGGACTGCTTGGGCAGACCGTCCATCGGAAGGTCTGGACGTGCTACCTTGCATTCCTACAGGACAAGGGGACAAGAGCTGGAAGAGAGTGTGTTCCCAATTTCTCCATCTTCCCTCACCTCTGTACGGTTTGGAAATAACTCCAAAGATGTAAACTAGGTTATGTGCCAGTAACTACAACTCTTGGTATATATTTTTCCTATTTTCTTTGTCTTAAAAATTACCAAACAAAAGCAATATTTTTTTGAGTCCATCTCTTAAAGTAAGGGAAATAAAAGCAAAAATAAACAAATGAGACCTAATTAAACTTAAAAGCTTTTGCACAGCAAAGGAAACCATTGACAACATGAAAAGACAACCTACTGAACGAGAGAAAATATTTGCAAATGATATGACTGATAAGGGGTTAATATCCAACATATATAAACAGTTCATATAACACAACATCAAGAAAAACAAACAACCCAATTAAAAAATGGGCAGAAGAACTGAATAGAGATTCTTCCAAAGAGGAAATGCAGATGGCCAACAGGCACATGAAAAGATGCTCAACATCACTAATCATGAGGGAAATGCAAATCAAAACCATGATGTCACCTCACACCTGTCAGGATGGCTATCATCAAAAAGAACATAAATAACAAATGTTGGCGAGGATGTGGACAAAAGGGAACCCCTGTACCCTGTCAGTGGGAATGTAAATTGGTGCAGCCACTGTGGAAAACTGTATGGAGATTTCTCAAAAACCTGAAAACAGAACTACCATACAACCCAGCAATTCCACTCCTGGGTATATATCTGAAAAAACCAAAAACACTAATTTGAAAAGATACATGCACTCCTAAGTTCATAGCAGCATTACTTACAGTTGCCAACATATGGAAGAAACCTAAGTGTCCATCAACAGGTGAATGATTAAAGAAGAAGCAGTATATATATATATATATATATACACACACACACATACACACACACACATATACCATACACATACATACATACAATGGAATACTACTGAGCCATAAAAAAGAATGAAATTTTGCCATTTGCAGCAACATGGATGGACTTGGAAAGCATTATGCTAAGTGAAATAAGTCAGAGAGAGACAAACACCATATGATATGACTTATATGTGGAATCCACAAAATACAACAAACTATGTGTATATAACAAAAAGAAGAACACTCATAGAGAACAAACTAGTGGGTACCAGTGCAGGTGAGGGGCAATATTGGGGGCAGGGAGGTACAAATTGGTGGGTATAAGATAAATAGGCTCAAGGATGTATTGTACAACATGGGGAATATAGCCAATATTTTGTAATTACGACAAATGAAGTTACCTTTAAAATTTGTATAAAAAATTTTTTTAAATTGAAAAAAATTACAAAAGCAATACACACTTTGTTGTACAAAATCCAAACAATATAGAAGCATATAAAGTAAAGGTAAAAGCTGCCCCCTTCCCTCTCCCCAACAAATCTCACCTCCTAGAGGAAATCATTGTCACTAGTTGTTGTGTTTAGACATTTTATGCTCATGCAGACATATAAATGTATGTCTAGATATGTCTAGATATATTCAGATGAGTATGTATAGATTCTTCTTTCATGTGAGTACGTATAGCTTTATCCTGTTAGCTAATTCTTTGTAACTATTGCACAACATTGCGAAGTATGGCTGTTCCATCATTTTTTT
This sequence comes from Orcinus orca, assembly GCF_937001465.1. Taxonomy (NCBI): domain Eukaryota; kingdom Metazoa; phylum Chordata; class Mammalia; order Artiodactyla; family Delphinidae; genus Orcinus; species Orcinus orca. The sequence goes on along the minus strand of NC_064564.1, from coordinate 10,785,111 downwards.
AAATTAGTAGATGTTTTTGGCTGCACCACGTGGCTTGCGGGATCTCAGTCCCCCAACCAGGGGCTGAACCTGGGCCTTGGCAGTGAAAGCCCAGAATCCTAACCACTAGGCCACCAGGGAACTCCTGGCTGTTCCATAATTCATGTGACCTTTTCCTTATGGACAATTCCGTTGGCTCCACACTGTGACAATGATCATCCTTATGCATAAATCTCTACACTCGCCCTTGCCTGGAATCCTTCCTACAAAAGACTCAAGACTGTAAGCGCATTAAGGACAGGAACCTCATCTGCTTTGCTCACCACCATCTAACACAGGGCAGTTGCTCGATAAATATTATTGAATTGCTCTAAGGGTATTTTTGAAATGCCTCTAGATGTGTTTTCTCCTCTGCGTAATGTCCACTCTCCACTCTACGGTCCAACTATTTTGAGGTACTGTCAAGAACCAGTCAGTCCGTACGGCAGGTGGAGACAGATGCTCTTCTAGCAGGAGAGGGGGAAAATCTGGAGGAAGACCAAAACAGAGCAGATAGTTGATAGACCAGAATAAAAGCAGATGGAAGGAGGGGCTCAAGCCCGGCCTCCCTTTCTGAACTTTAGGGGAGAGGCCCATTGGGGAGGCTGCAGCATGGGGTAGAGATGATGTGGGTATGCGGGCAGGGGGAGCTAAGCAGTCCCTTCCCACCTCTTCTGTGCAGTCTCCTTGGCTCTCGATGGAGCCAGAGAGCGTAGACGTTTTCCACCTGCTGTCAGCAACAGAGTTAAGAACCAGGGCTGCCAGGAGCCACCACGTAAGGAGTAAGGAGACGTGCAGGGAAGCGACGGGGTGGACGGCTTAAGCCGGAGCCTGGCCCGCGGGCTCAGAGGATGCCCATGAGAGCCGGAGGGGAGATGAGCGCCCACAGCGGGGCAGGCGTGGGGAGGGGCCCACAGGCTGGGGTGCAGCAGGTGAGCAAGGTCAGTACACCTGGGAGCCAGGAGTGGGTGGCAGGGATGGCGGGTACCGGCCAAACTGCTGCCAACACCTCGAGGGCGGCACCCTCCTGTCGCCCCTGGGCACGGGAGCAGCCGGAGGGGGACGTGCACTGCAGGCGGGCATTTGCGCTGGGAGAGCACGCAAGCAAGTGCCGATGACACTGCAGAGCCTGGACCAGAAGACTCAGTCCTGAGAGAAGCACCCTGTGTTGAGGTCAGACCCCCATTCTGCAGCATTTCTCTCACTTTACTGGCATAAAATCTGTAATAAGCTCCAAGAAGGAGGAGGGCCAACGGAAACACGATGCCACCTTGCAATGGATGGGTTCTGTTACAGAATTTGAGTAGTTTCTCCTTTCTGGCGCTTCATTTTCCAAGAAAGCTTAAAGACCCTCGGCACCAAGGGCATCGTGCTCTGTGCTACTTATTGCAGAACTCTCTGGCCGCACATACTTATAGCTGATTCACAATGCTGTGTTAGTTTCAGGTGTACAGCAAAGTGATTCAGTTATACATATATATACACATTCTTTTTCACATTCTTTTCCATTACGGTTTATCACAGGATATTGACTATGGTTCCCTGTGCTATACAGTGGGACCTTGTTTATCCTGCAGAGTTTTTCTTAAAAGTAATTTTTACATAATATTTCCATGGCACCTATGTGGTGTCAGGTGCTTGTATCAGAAGACAGGAATGACGAATTTTCATAGTGACTTTTCTATAACTTAAAAAGTCAAAAATAGATTTCATAACCAAAAATGCCATGCCTATTAACAATTTCCTTCCATTTTCTCTGTCCCAGCTAGGTTTTTTTAACTTCTTTAGTTTGATATAAAGCCTTTATGTATTTAAGCTTTATCAATAAATAATATCTAATTCAGCAGACTATGAAAAACTGGTTACAGTCGGAAGGTTGCTTGGCAAGCCTGAGATCTGATCATCTTGCTGGGGTTTTTTTGTTTTAATTTATTTATTTATTTTTGGCTGTGTTGGGTCTTCGTTTCTGTGCGAGGGCTTTCTCTAGTTGCGGCGAGCGGGGGCCACTCTTCATCGCGGTGCGCGGGCCTCTCACTGTCTCGGCCTCTCCTGTTGCGGAGCACAGGCTCCAGACGCGCAGGCTCAGTAGTTGTGGCTCACGGGCCCAGTTGCTCCGCGGCACGTGGGATCCTCCCAGACCAGGGCTCGAACCCATGTCCCCTGCATCGGCAGGCGGACTCTCAACCACTGCGCCACCAGGGAAGCCCCATCTTGCTGGTTTTGAAATCTCCCTGCATGCTCTTCCACAATAGGGATTGCTGAACAGACTAAATTCTGACTCAGGCCACCTCTCCCATGGATAGCTGTGGGTACAATGACCACGTCTCTTCTTTGGGTCCCCTGTTCTCACCCCCAGCTAGACTATTCCCTTCTTGATAATATATTCTTTCTTTTGACTGGGCACATAAAATTGAAGCAGGAAAAATTATTCTGTATTTAATCATTTTCTCAAAACTCTACCTCTATGCCTTGAAGAGCTTGTATCCCTTTCCTTGATTATTAGAAACTCTAGGATGGTCTAGTTATTTTTCCCCAATGTTCTGATCAATCCTTCGTATCAGTCAGTCTTCCCTTGAAGGTCAAAATTAAGTCTGTACTAACAGAACCCATTCTTCCTCCAAGATGAAAATGTCAGCTCATCACCACAAGTTCTGCTCATAGCTGGAACAGTGTTTTCATATATTATGTTAATATTCCATACATATTGGTTGATTTGATTTCAAAAATTTTTCTAGGAATACTCTTCACAATGTTGTACTATATCATAGAATACCACACATTTTCTTCATTAATGAATTAGATATTAATGAAAAGGAGAATAATAAATCTCTAACTTGTGCTCCATTGGGGTTGAAAGTCAAAATCAATGAACACAGGATTAATGGTTGGTTATGCAAAAGTTTTTCAGGATGAAACTCAGTAACTGAGGAAGCACAGTGTCTGCCATGCTTCCTCTGGCATGCTCCATATGGTGCCACAGTTGCGAGGCAAGAAACCAGAACGGTATGAAGGCAGGGACAATGGGTGGCTTTAGCTCATCACGCCTGTAATCTCCATCAGGTCCACACTCCCAATCAGCTCAATCTAAACTAAAAACCACATGCTGGCCACGTGTGCAAGCTTTTAAGCAAGTGCCCTGGTTCCAACCGGGTACCTGCATCTCAACTTCATCTTCCGGGGCAGAGACGTGAGGGGCTCAGGTTTATTTCATGTCCAAGTGACCAATGTGTTGGAGAAGAAGGGGAAATTCTTAGCAGAGCAGAATGACTTGGACCAGAAATTCTCTAGCTCATCAAGGCTGATTCCTAAGGCAGGAAGCTACAAAAACCACTGCTTTGCGTAATTCACAGAACAAGCAGCAGGACCGTTATCTGCCCAGATCGCTGGTGGCCTCCTGTGGCCCCGGGCTCTCTGAAAAGCTTGTATGTGTCCTATTTCCATTTTCCCCTAGCCTCCTCGGGTAGGCAGTTTCCTGGCATCCCCACAAGTAGCGGGGGAGAGCCGTCCCGTCCTTACCCATGACAGCTCAGCTGTCAGTGACCATCAGACAGTCACAGCACAGTTGGAATTCACAGCTCCAAACAGCCAGCGGCTTCCTAAGGTTACACGGTTGTTGGCCTCTGCAGCAACCATGGATCGTGTACAAACACCCTGGGGCGGGAGCCTTGGACGACGGCTTCGAGAACAGCTCCATCTCTGCCGCCCCACCGATGCTCTGGCTTATTTAGTGCCCTGACAAGCCAAGCAAGTGTGAAGGGCATGCTCTCCACGAAGATGGGTACTTCACAGATGGCAGGTGCCAGAGTGGCTCCACGGGGAGACTCTGTCCCTGTGGTGGGGATGAGAGTGGCACCAGGGACCTCGGGCCAAGGGTTTGGGGAGCACTGGCTGGTAGGCAGCAACAGGAAGCCCCCTGCATGAAGGAGTCCGGGAAGACTCGTTCCCAGGGTGTTCAACAGCTGACTCCAGAGCTGGCTGGGAAGAATTTGAGGGACCTAAAATTCTAGCACAGCGGATAATGTTTGAGCCAAATAAGTGGTATTTTTCGTATCAGTTACTGTGATCCCATTTCATCCCGGGCTGAAGAAATGCAGTTCTACTAGCTTGTATGGTACATACACTATCATACCTGAATAGTCCTGCGGGGGCCCCGCTAGACCACATGATTTGCTCAAAGTCACAGCTAGTGACAGAGGCAAGATTTAGAAACGAAGCCTTTAAGATTCTTTCCCCTAAACCACAGATTTACCAAGAATTACTCACCAATATATACTTAAAAACAAACAGGAGGGTCTCCCTGGTGGCGCAGTGGTTGAGAGTCCGCCTGCCGATGCAGGGGACACGGGTTCGTGTACCGGTCCGGGAAGATCCCACATGCCGCGGAGCGGCTGGGCCCGTGAGCCACGGCCACTGAGCCTGCGCGTCCGGAGCCTGTGCTCCGCAACAGGAGAGGCCACAACAGTGAGAGGCCTGCGTACCGCAAAAAAAAAAAAAAAACCCAAACAAACAGGAAAATGAATTCCTTATTTTTGCTCAACACCCAGGGGATATACAGCCATGAACAGACGGCTGCACTCAGCTCTGTGGAGTGATTTGTGCCTGATTCCAGGGCTGAGAATGCCAACTGCATCAGGGCAAACTAAGAATGCTGACTCTGTTGCTGGGTAGCTGTCTTCAAATGATCTTTTTTTTTTTTTGAAAAGGAAAACATACTCGGACAGATGTGTCCACTTAATGATCTGAAATGTCAAACCACAATTTAGGGAAAAAATCTGGCAGGGAATCCTAGTGCTGGACATATGTTCTTGTACATTTCTCCAAAACTCCCTGGGAAAAGAAAAAGAATATTTCGCAGTGGAAGCTGAATGCTTCTAGCTATATTGGACTCTCATTTCACACACGCGCTTTCATGCCATATTCTGATTTTACGGAAACACCAGCTTAAACACCAATATATCTAAGCTGAGACGACCACCGCTACCAGGAATAAGGGTCTGGGTGCTGTGGCATGGATGTAAACGACGCCAGGGGCATGAACCCATACAGGTTTGCATCTGTAACTTATTTTTATTTTATTTTATTTTTTAATAGAACTTCATATTGGAGTATAATTGCTTCACAATACCCTGTTAGTTTCTGTTGCACAACAAAGTGAATCAGCCATATGCATACACATGTCCCCATATCCCCTCCCTCTTGAGCCCCCCTCCCACCCTCCCTATCCCACCCCTCTAGGTGGTCAGAAAGCCCCAAGCTGGTCTCCCTGTGCTATGTGGCTGCTTCCCACTAGCCATCTATTTTACATTCGGTAGCATATATATGTCGATGCTACTCTTACTTCGCCCCAGCTTCACCCTCCCACCCCATGTCATCAAGTCCATTCTCTATGTCTACCTCTTTATTCCTGCCCTGCAACTAGGTTCGTCAGTACCATTGTTTTTTTTAGATTCCATATATATGCGTTGGCATACGGTATTTGTTTTTCTCTTTCTGACGTTAATTTATGCTGCACCTTATTCCACAAAGGACTTCAAGCAGCTTACAAAGACACACAGAATACAACAATATTACAAAACTCTAAAACAGGAGGGGGAAAAGATGGATAAAGAAAGAACAAGAAGATAAAAGAGGAAGCAAAAACAAGATTTTAAAAGTGCATATGTGAGGGCCAAGGGGTCCTGTGTGTACAGTCCTGGGACACCCTTCACAGAGAAGACACTCAGGCGGCACCCCCTGAGCTGGGCAGCAAGGTGGCCTCGCACCCCACCCCCGCCCCATACTTCGAATGGATGGGCCACAATTTGGCTTGAATTTTCTAGCAGGGAAACCTGGTCAGGACTGTGTTTAACAAACCAGTTGTTCGGAAAGAGTGCGATATTCTTGGTGCGAAGACCAGCTGGGATGTTTTTTCCAGGGGGCCTCGTTATGGTAAACGCAGTGATGAGCCTCCCTGGGCTGTCTTCCTGGAGGCTGTCAGTGGAGACCAACGGCACTGCACCAAAACACAAGTCAGTGTAACAGTTGCGTGGAGACCAAGTTGGGAATTTAAGTTCAACACTGATTTGAAGATCACACTTTGCAAACATTCCTTAAAATGTTTACTGAGTATTTGTAGTGAGGTGGATGGACCTAGAATCTGTCATGCAGAGTGAAGTAAGTCAGAAAGATAAAAACAAATACCATATGCTAACACATATACATGGAATCTAAAAAAGCAGTACTGATGAACCAAGGGGCAGGACAGGAATTAAGACGTAGACATAGAGAATGGACTTGAGGACACGGGGAGGGGGAAGGGGAAGCTGGGACGAAGTGAGAGAGTGGCACTGACATATATACACTACCAAACGTAAAATAGATGGCTAGTGGGAAGCAGCCGCGTACCCCAGGAAGATCAGCTCAGGGCTTTGTGACCACCTAGAGGGGTGGGATAGGGAGGGTGGAAGGGAGGCTCAAGAGGGAGGGGATATGGGGATATATGTATATGTGTAGCTGATTCACTTTGTTATAAAGCAGAAACTAACACACTATTGTAAAGCAATTATACTCCAATAAAGATGTGGGAAAAAAATGTTTACTGAATCATCTCCTATTCCGTGTTTCATCCCTCAGTGAGTCATTACATGCCTTCTCCATGTGCTCTGATTTCAACAAGGAAGTCACCTTGACCACGTGCAGGACCCGTATTTCCAAAGGCAGATTCTGACCCTGGTAATGACGGAAAAAAAGATGTAAACTTACAGGGCAGCATGGTGACTTTAGGCTGGACTGAGCAAATAATTTCCCCACCAGAGCATTGTTAGGTATTAACGGAGTTATCAATATAGGCCAAAGAACATTTATTTACGGAAGGTCTTAAACACTGATACTAATGTTCCTACAGCAAAGTGAGGATATAAATACACTACATCATTTTTTTGAAGACTCAACTATAAAACTCTGAATACAGATGTGGAAGAGTACATAATGTACAACAGTTAGCAGAACAGGCAATTTCTGGGGCTCTAAGAATATATGCAGTATGTTTAGCGATTTACCTTCATAAAGGTATTAAAAAGACATGTTGCTGGTTTAGCACGTGGTATAATGGATACATATGTGATGTTTAATAAATATTGTGGAAGAGGAAGTGGGTAATACTGTTTCCAGAAATCATTAAAGCAGTATCCTTCTTTTCCTATATTAATTGAATTATCTTCTCTCTTCCATCTTTGCTTCACTGTAATTTTCTGGAACTTAATGCGTAGCCAAAAGTAAGCTGAAGTTAGTTATCAAAAGGGTTATGCTCAGAGACGGGATGTTATTGTGAAGGTAAGTGAGCGACAGGGAATGTTCATTCTCACCCCGAAGAAGGCAGACAGATGCCAGCAAGTCTCAAACCACCACTCTGGAAAACACTGTAGCTCATTAAACACTGCCAAAGGAACTCAAGGACTGAACAGCTGTGAGATCACAAGTGAGGTGACTCATCAATTTGTTAACTTTTCTCCTCAGAGGCCCTGGGTTTCTAATAGGTGTACAGATGGGCCACACACAAGGGAGACGATGACCCAAAAAGAAAGGAAGAAGGAAAACGGCAACACAAATCTGATCTGTGTGGGGTGGCAGCTGACAGAGCAGTGGGGACCAGGGGTGTGTCGCACGGTGAGAAGAATCAAGGAAGCACCACCAGGCACGAGGAAAGGGTTACTAATCCTTTGTTCTGGCTGGTCCACGGGGATCTGTCCTGCTGAATAATCCTTGTGTGGCACAAACACCGAGCCAGTAGCTCGGTCATCACAGCAAGCAGGGGACCGGTGAAGGAATGTGGCCCTCCCTGCACGGCGCATCTGTGTAAAAACTCCTGCCTGGCTGCGAGGTGATTTTTATTTTCCTCTTCTAAGTTTTCTGTTCAATAATATATACTTCCCTCTTTCAGAATATTTAGGAATAAAATTGCTACTTAAGACAACTACAAGTGAACAGAACATCACTTGGTAGCTTCGAAAGCTTCACAAGCATCTAACCCCTGGGCAAGAGGTCCGTCCTGGTACCTCTTTTCTAACTAAAACCATCCCATGAAGGCTTCCCAGACCTGGAGTTCCCCGTTTCCCCCGGCATTCACCCAGTGGGCGGCTTTGCCCCACTGCATCTTTTCTAAGCAGCAGGGGGCACATTTTATAGAAACACTACTATTTATACCCATTTGCATTTTGATTCAATAGTAGGCTATTGGACAGATTTGCAAATTAGACTGCAGGTGCCTGTGTTTCACTGCTGCCATTTTTCCCTCCTGATACCAGCTGGTTAATTATGCCATCGAATCCCATCACCCTGTTACACTGGTAGAGCAGGGGGGCGACACAGAACGGGGTGCAGGAGGATGGCTGTCCCCAGAGCAGACACCCCGCCCAGGGGGGGAACGGGACGCACACACACAGAGATGTGAGAGCTCAGGGGGGGTGGTTAGAAATCTTGTGTGGGGTCCGGCTGCCAGCTCGTGGAGGTTTATAAATCGGAACAGTAAAGTCAGCTCCTTCAAAGTGCCAGGATAGTGTTTCCAGCATCCCTGAATAAGTATGTTTAATTATCAGCATTTTAGATGTGAAGTATTTCATGTGGAAGAAAAATTATACTTCTTCAAAATCCACCCAAAGTCTCAGAAATCAATCCGAAATATTCTGAAGCAGTTTTTAAAAATTATATACATTTTGCAGCAATTGAAATGTGTTCAATTATGTTGCTCAGGGGTAAAAAGGTTTGCCTTTTAAATTCCTCTCAATACCTAAGTGGACATCACTGGTTTATTAACACATACGCCCACCCCCAGTTCCCGTACTCTGAGCCCCTCTGACAGGCCTGGCCATGTGCCCACCGTGCTTGCCCGGTGTCTGCTGACCGGAGATGAGCTTCATAGCACCGAACCCCACAATGACCTTTTATACTAAGGCCTTCGTGAGCGAGGAAGCCGTTTCTGCAGCTTCCTCATTTCCTAAGACAGTAGGATGCAGAAACCATTTTCCCCCTGCAATTTCTATTCATAAAACACTGTCATTTAAAAAAAGGGCATTTTTTTCCCCTAAGCTGCTAAACTCAAGACCTCAGAGGAGCAATTTAATTGAACTCTGTGGCTATGTAAAGTCTTGTTTTCTGAAGCTGATGCCAGTCTGTTAAGTCTTTCTTTTGGCGAGCACAGACAACCATAAGGGTTACCGTCACAGTTGAAAGGAAACAAGTTTGACTGTATTTGCTTCCTAAGTATTCCCACTTTAATTTTAAAGATCTCTCCATGAAAGGATCCAGAGCCTTACATACTGCCAATAGCAGTACTTTCCTGTACCTCTGCAGAATTGTTAAAAACTAGAGGCTAGGGCTTCCCTGGTGGCTCAGTGGTTGAGAGTCCACCTGCCGATGCAGGGGACAAGGGTTCGTACCCCGGTCCGGGAAGATCTCACATACCGCGGAGCGGCTGGGCCCGTGAGCCATGGCCGCTGAGCCTGCGCGTCCGGAGCCTGTGCTCCGCAACGGGAGAGGCCACAACAGTGAGAGGTCCGCGTACCGCAAAAAAAAACCCAAAAAAAACTAGTGGCTATACTTCAAAGTACATTTCATTACCATTTTGTATTTTCCGGTTCTAGAAATATGCACACATGTATGTTATCTTGCTCTTTTCTGCACAGGACTTTTGTAAATAATTTGCCCACGGGACTTCCCTGGTGGTCCAGTGGGTAAGAGTCCTCATTCCCAATGCAGGGTGCCTGGGTTCGATCCCTGGCTGGGGAACTAGATCCCGCATGCCACAACTAAGCCCCGGCGTAGCCAAAATGAATAAATAAATAAATATTTTAAAAAATTATTTGAAAAAAAAATAACTTGCCCACAATCAGCTGGGGGCGATACCTGCGGTTTTATTGGATCCCGCTGGTATGTGAAACCTTCCCAGCACCAAGCCTGCAACATTCCCTTCTCAAAAGCTGTCCATCCCTCTTCCTGCGTTATGACAGCTCACTTCATGGCCATGGCCCATTAGACTGTGTTGTGCTCCTCTGAAATGAAGGCTGAAGTAAGAGTCAGGTGGGATGGTCTTTGTTCATGTGCTACTGGAAAGAATTTCAATCACTTCTCTAGAGGAAGAGGGGAGATAAAATCTTGAAATTAATAAATGTTCCTGGTAAAAAGTCTAGACTAGTTACTAGGAAATTAAACACTCAATACAGCATCTAACCACGTGGGTGAGTGATGCATTGGGGCCTGAGAGTAAGATACTACCACTTTTACACGGTCACCGGTACCTGAGAAACTCAGGTTAGGTCTGCTCATCAACAGAGACTATTTCAGCACTAAATCTAATAAATATTCTGAACAGTGCAGCATACCTCCTGGTTCATGGCCCCTGCACTGACTGCAGCAGCCTCTGTGAGCCCATCCTGGCATGATTCCAGCTCCTTCCTAAGCCTCTTTAGCAAGAAGAGTAAAGGAGGTATGGGGGGAGGGGCGGGAAAGGAGGGGTGGGAGGAAGAAAAGAAAGATGAATGGGGGGGGGTACAATGAATCACAACCAGGCCAGTTTATTTCTGTTCTTTGAATGGAAAATCTTAATAGTCTATGCTCTTTGGTCTTGACATTTCTAAAAGCCATTGTCAGATTTTCCTTCCGGCGTAAATTAACAAGTAAAAATATTTGGTCTATTAGATTTACTATTTTTCAGTGTTACAAAGATTTGCATTTACTCTAATGGGATATTGGGCGCTTTGTCCATTAACTCTATACTAAATATTTCTGTGATTAACCTGCACTCTGTACTCAAATATACAAAAACACAGTGGCTCCTTATTATTCGTGGGTTCTGTCTGTTAATTTGCTTACTCTCTAAAACGTACTTGTAACTCAAAATCAGTACTTGGGACATTTTTGTGGTCATTTGACGACACGTGCAGGGCAGGGAAATGTGAACAGGTGGGCACAGGACGACGCTCTTACTCTGGTACTGTAAACATGTCCTTTACAGCGCCTGTTTAGTCTACTTCTTTCTTTCTTTTTTTAAAAAATTAATTTATTTCTGGCTGTGTTGGGTCTTCGTTTCTGTGGGAGGGCTTTCTCTAGTTGCGGCGAGCAGGGGCCACTCTTCATCGCGGTGCGCGGGCCTTTCACTGTCGCGGCCTCTCTTGTTGCAGAGCACAGGCTCCAGACGCGCAGGCTCAGTAGTTGTGGCTCACGGGCCTAGTTGCTCCGCGGCACGTGGGATCTTCCCAGACCAGGGCTCGAACCCGTGTCCCCTGCACTGGCAGGCAGATTCTCAACCACTGCGCCACCAGGGAAGCCCTAGTCTACTTATTTCTTATTTTGTGCTTTTGGTTGCTGATTTCGCTGTTTCACGTGGCCCCCGAGGTTGGGCTGCAGTGCTGTGTGGGGCTCCTATGTGTGTGAGGTTGTGCTGAGCCTGATAGAGAAAGCGTGTGTGTCAGACAGGCTTCCTGCAATCATGAGTCCTAGGGCTGCTGGCCTTGGATCCAATGTTACGATGCAACAGCACACTAAATAAGGTGCCTTTAAATAGAAACACACACAAAACAAGGTGATGCACAGATCAGTGATGCAAAGGTGCTAGAGGCGTGTGAGCACCTATCCCCGTGTTTCCTCCGGCAGTGACGCTTCTGTATCCCTGATCCTGTGTCCACAGCGGCTTTATGAGCATCACCACCATGAATGATGAGAACTGACTGCCCATCAAAATGCACACGCACAGAAGCTACATGTCAGTGGCCAGCTATGAAGCCTGTCACTCTGGACTGCCCACTACAAAGGGGAAGCATGGGGGGGGGTGGATTTCTATTTACGGGCAAACGCTTCTGGCTGTCAAAACAACCTGCAGGGTGTAAGAGGTAGAGACTGAATTACATTCTCTCCATTAAAATTAAATTTATGCTTCGAAAACATTTATTAGACCAGAGAATAAAACTTTAACCAGTAGGGTCATAAAAAGTCACGGTAAGCTGGGAACATTCTGTAAGATATTCAGGGAAGCTTTGTATAAAAATGTGCCTTGAAAACTGCAGGAAGCTGTCAAAAGAAGAGAAAAAGAGATTGAGAGAACAAGAAAAGAGAGAGAGAAAGACACAGAGAGAGAGAGAGAGAGAGAGATTTTCAGCACTTCGCAGCGGTAGGAACAGAGAAATGAGCCTGTTTCACTGGCAAACCTACCCTTTTAAAGGACAACGTGGTCTCTTGCTTACATGACAGTATAGGCTCCAAAGAAGCTTAGAGTCAGAAGAAATACAGGGTTAACTTGGAAAACAGATCTACCTCTTATGTGACAGTGAGGGTGACGCGCCCTAAGGATGAGGCTGAACACACACCTCGTGCGATGCGAGACCCTCGCAGAGCAAGAGCTTTTGTAGGGACTCTGCCACACCAGGCGGGGGTGACCTCCGACAAGTGGGGCTCACGTTACCAACTGTGTCACATGCCTTTGACGTTCTTTATCACATTTAATGCTCACAATAATTTTATGAGCCAAGTGCTGTCACCCACATTTGCCAGAAGAGGCTCTTCTGACCCCTCTCAGCTCTGTGTGAGGTCCCCGCCTCTCTGCATCCGTGGGCCTGGGGCTCCCAGGCACCCGCGGCCCCTTCTCCTTGGGCTCAGGCCCAGCCCGCTGCCCCAGCCACTCCAGGGCAGGGCCACTGCAGAGCCCACTGGGTGGGGGGCTGCCAGCTCCGACACCCCTCGGCCATGGAGATGCGCCATCCGGGAGGTCTACAGACAATTTAGGGAAAAGCTCCTTCGCAGCATCTCCTCAGCACTCAGGTGACAGGGTTGCACGACATTGGTGGGTCTGCCAGATCCCTTAACACTGACCCTCTGCTTGGGGACCACACCCACCTGGCCCTCTGCTCTCCCTAGAACGGCTTCTTCCAACTTAGATACAAGCAGAGGCCCTTGCTACAATGAGTCAGGATTTTCAGTGCCTACAGTTAAAGAGAGTCACTTTGCAATTGATAAGATACTCCCCTTTTACGCAGACGTAGAGAATGGACTTGACACGGGGCGGGGAAGGGGAAGCTGGGACGAAGTGAGAGAGTGGCATGGATATATATACACTACCAAACGTAAGATAGATAGCTAGTGGGAAGCAGCCGCATAGCACAGGGAGATCAGCTCAGTGCTTTGTGTCCACCTAGAGGGGTGGGATAGGGAGGGTGGGAGGGAGGGAGACGCAAGAGGGAGGGGATATGGGGATGTATGTACGTGTATAGCTGATTCACTCCGTTGTACAGCAGAAACTAACACACCATCGTAAAGCAATTATACTCCAATAAGGATGTGAAATAAATAAATAAAAGGATACTCCCCTTTTGTTCCTAAGTAGAACATTTTATTACTGCAAAGACGCTTCATAAACACAGAGCACAGATAACATGCTTACACGACTCTGATGAGCAGACCTCCCTGGCCTTCTACACGTGTGGAGAGAGGCCCGGGGAGACAGCACGCCTCCTGTGGCTGGGTCATCCTGGAGACGTGCCTGCTCTGGATTTCCAGTTCCCTGTCCACGAAATGAAGGAACAGTGACCTCTCCGGCCCCCTTTGGCTCTAGAATTCTGAGTCAATGGAATATTCCACAGATGACGAGCACGGTTCCTAAGGTGCCCGCGCCATTCCCTGTGAAAGCTGCCATGTGATCGCGAAAGTGGGATCTCGGGCCCTGGTTCCCATCCACTGTGACTGCTGGTTTGCTAACCGTGTCATCACGGGGAAGAGGCTGCTGAGGCTCCAGCATAAGCCACACGAGGAAGCGCAGGGAGTGATGAGCTTTCAGAACATAAAGCAAGTCTTTCATGCTCTAAAAACCATGAATATACGTATGCGCTTTGCGGGCGGAAAGAACATGACAAATATTCATCAAACAGTAGCTGCCTCTGGAAGGGGAAAGAGGGGACCCCTTCCTTGGTCGATGCGGCAAAATGGGCTTCCTCCACCCCCGGGGCTGGCACGCAGGAAGGGTAACAGGGGCAGCTCTCCCAACAGGATCCTGTCCTGGAGATGCTGGCAGGGTTGGTCTTGGTGACACGGAATGGCTGACTGCCTCCTGGTTCATCCGTCCTGGTCCCCTTCCTCCTTCTGTGGAAACCAAAGAAGGGTGAGCCTGGGGTCCTGGCTCACCCTGAGGACCTCACCTGCCGGCCGGCCTGAGGTCTCCCCGCCAGGGCAGGACAGTGTCATGTTGCTGCAGGGCTGGAAACGATGCAGCACATGCCTCTGCCTGGATTCTGCATCTATTGTGACTTTCCAGGAAGAGCTGTCACACCTGGTAGGGCCTCAGGGCCCCCGGGGGCAGAAAGAGGCGGTACCCACACTCGGCTCAGCTGGAGTGATAACAGCTGCACACCAGCTGCTTGCTGGCTGGTTCTACTTGGCTCTGCATCTAGAGGAACGTGAGGAAGACCCAGGGGAGGATGTAGAAACGTAGAAAAAAGTACTTTGAAAACGGAAAAGACCTTGGTGGACGCCTAGTTCAGTGGTTTCCAAACCAGACGGAGGAGCCGGGGGGTGGTTTCAAGGAGATGCGGGAACCAGAGCACAGAGGTGCTCCCTAGAAAGCCGTCGGCAGAGAGGCTTCTGCCGACTCTGTGCAGGAAATGAACTAAAAACACTGACCACCCCCTCTCTTTACAGATGAGGAAACGAGACTCAGAGAGGACTGTGGGGCGGTGTGTCCTCAGAGAACTCCTGCCCTGTCAGGACAGAGCTGTGTCATCCGCGTGTTACACTTCATAGTGGATACTGATGGGACAAAGAAGACAATTCGGTCGTCCCGCAGGGTCTGCTTTGTCTTATCGATGACATTTTGTCCTGTATCATAACCACTCACGTCTTAGTCTTAGTTACTATGGCTTTGAGTGCATTCTTCTGATTCCATTGTATACCTGCTCAAAGTTTTGCAATCATTAGAATAGAAATAATAAGTGCCTTCTGACTACTCAGGTATTATATAGAAGACTTTTGTTTAAATGCAAGGGGGGTGAAAATAATCAATGCATGGCAAGTCCTCAGGTTGCTATAGTTCCCTCATTAAAAACTTGGTCCCAGGCTTCCCTGGTGGCGCAGTGGTTGAGAGTCCGCCTGCCGATGCAGGGGACACGGGTTCGTGCCCCGGTCTGGGAAGATCCCACATGCCGCGGAGCGGCTAGGCTCGTGAGCCATGGCCGCTGAGCCTGCGTGTCCGGAGGCTGTGCTCTGCAACAGGAGAGGCCACAACAGTGAGAGGCCCGCATACAGTAAAAAAAAAAAAAAAAAAAATTGGTCCCAAGACTAATTTTAACTCCAAAACTTAATTTTTTTTGTCTATATAAAAACTGCAGATGATAAAGCACCATTTTCTGTCTGGTAATTTGCTTAGGGGGAAGGTGTTGCATGGACTAGCTTTATAGATGTCCCCAACCAATGAGTGAGCAGTTTAGAAGCTAACTTAGGTCACCTGAATCATGTCTGACCAAACGTTTTCATCATGTTAATACTACTGACCTCATTTTATGATACATTTATATGATACAATTATATGATAATTTATATTATCTGTAGAATTTAGAAAACATAGACAACTCGTGTGCACTGTGCTATGAATTCCTGAAATTGTGATCAATACAAAATATTGATTTAATAAAGTATCCAACTAATAAACTGTTGAACTTTGAACCTTGGGGTCTGAATCCCTGTTTTCTCCCATGAGTTCCTTTTCTGAATCATTTAAATTATTACGATGACGGTAAACTACTCCAAATTTGGGGGCTGATCGCATCATACCATTTGAAAACACTGCTGTCCCAAGAATAGTAAAGCTGGTCTTTTTTCTTTCTTTTTTTTTGGCTATTACTTTATCCCTTAGTCCCATGTAATTAGAGATAGGATCTCATTCATACTGTCAGGCCACCTACCCTTTTGTAGATGTTCTAGCACTTCTGTAATATAAAATCAAGTTCTTATTTATCAGTTAATTAAAATAGAGTTCAATTAAATTTTGGATTAAGGATTTAATGATCTAAATCATTGATAACCCTAGAATCTGGTGAAATTACCAACGAATCAGGTAGAAAAGATCTCCTTGAACTTTATTAAATGTCACTGTATTCGTCAATGATAAAACTAGAAGACTGAAGACGACAATTTTTTTTTTTTTTTGCGCTAGGCGGGCCTCTCACTGTTATGGCCTCTCCCGTTGCGGAGGACAGGCTCCGGACGCACAGGCTCAGCGGCCATGGCTCACGGGCCCAGCCGCTCCGCGGCATGTGGGATCTTCCCGGACCGGGGCACGAACCCGTGTTCCCTGCATCGGCAGGCGGACTCTCAACCACTGCGCCACCAGGGAAGCCCGACAATTTTTTTTTGAAGTCTCATTATTTTTATTATTCATCTAGTTGATTCGAAAAATCTGTAACAGTGGTTCACAAAGTACGGTCCACAGATCCCTGGGGCCCCAAGACACTTTTCGGTTAGGTCAAGATATTTTCATGATAATATTAAGACCTTAGTACCTTTTTACTATGTTGATCTTTAATCTGATGGCACAAAAGCAAAGGTGGGTAAAATCGCTGGTGCCTTAAGGCAAAGCAAGGTAATGGCACCAGCAGGTTCCTGTGATGGTGATGCCCCTCACCCTGCCACAGCCAGCGTTAAAGCCAGTGCTGCTTACACTGCATGTCCTGGATGAAGAAGTGAGTCTTCCTTGGGGAGGGTTTATAATTTTTACTCAATCTCAGCCCTGAGCACATGCTTCAACGTCCTGTGAGACAGGTGGGAGGCGTGCAGAAAGGGTTTCTGTTCCCACCGAGGACGGCAGTCATCTCGAGGATGAACACCATGCGCCTGAGCTCCCGAACCCACCGAGTCCCTCACAGAACGCCGCTGCACTTGAAGGGACCTGCAGACAAACCGAGGCCAGCCAGGCTTGGGGATCTGGCATTTCCTCAAACACAGATGAAGGGAGCCTGTCACTTCAAGGAAAACAACTGACATCATTCGCTGCCGATGATAAAACTTGAACTTTCAAGCAAAACTTAGGCTCTTGGAATTATGACAGCATCCCAGGAGTTGAAGACTTTTCTGATGAGATCGATGATGACATTAACACGTGGGGCTTTGTTGTGCTTACAGTACAATGAAACTGTCAGTATTTGGAAGATTTGCATTGCTCAGGAAACCAGTATTTTCCAGATGGCCAACACGTGATGCTACAATGTCATGTAAGAGCAGAAGGCCCGTCTAAGGGCGAGACCGACTAACAACAGGGTAGGGAAGGGTCCTCTGAGGGATTCAGATTCTACATGGCAATTACTTTAAAAAAGCTACCACTTGTGTTTTGGTGTAGTATCAACGAAGAATATCTACAACTATCTGAAAAGGAGATTAGATTGAAAGCACTCCTTTTTCCAATTACAAGTCTGTGCAAGGCCAGATTTTCTTCATCCAAGACAGCATATGGGCACAGACTGAACGCAGAATTCAGCAGTCTTCTACAAACCAGACATTCAAGGCACTGGAAAAAATCCAGGGCAATTCTACTCTTATCAGACTTTTTTTTTTGGAAAATTTAGTTATTTTTCATAAAATATGTTAACATGTAATAGCTTTTTCTTATTATTATTTGAATTTAAAACTTCTGTTTTAATTTCAGTATGGTGAATTGTGATAGAGATAGCCCATATAAAAAAACCTTAATAATCTGGGGCTATCGATAATTTTTAAGCAGGTAAAGGGGGCCTGACCAAGAAGGTGAAGAATTGCTGGTCTATAGGCTATGAACAGGCCAAGCTGTTAAAACAGGTGGACTGTTACATGTTCTACTTTCACATAATTAATTCCGATACTTGCTGATATGTAACTAAAATATCAATTCCTACAATGACCCAGACAAGTATGGTACAAAATTATCTTCAGAGGTCAAGAATATAAGCATCATCAATATTTTTCTCGTTACTTGGAATAATTTCACTCGCAAGTATTAGTAATTCTCCCGATTAGAAGGACAGGGAATGGAAATAAGGGATAATTCAAGGAAATGGGTTGAATAACTTAGAATAAAGCTCAGAGAAATATGCACCAAATTCTGAAAGTGTCATCAGTGGCCCCCACTGACTGAAAGGTGGACGAGGTAAAGGGCAGGATAGGGCCTTTTTACAGTGGGATGACGGGCAGCTATCTCCATTCCAACCCCCAGTGTTTGTCATATTAAGAGAGAGAGAGAGAGAAAGAGACCCATGTATCCAGGAATGATTACTGAAACACCACTGATAATGTTCAGATGTTCTGCCATGATGTAGCCTGAGAACCCATCACAAAACCCTCACTGCTAATACCTAACTTCATTTTACCTTCATTTATCTGGCGGTTCAACCGATCTGTGCCTGCTGTCCCCACAATGTTCTAAGTCCCATCTCTGTTCTTTCCACTGTGTTACACACCCTCCACCCCTGCTTGGCACCTCTGGCCAACGTTACCTTGACTGGCCCCTTAGAGCAGTAGGGATTATTAACCAGGGGGGATTCTGCCCTACAGGGCCATGTGGCACAGTCTGGAGACACTCTGGGCTGTCACAGTTAAAGGCAGGGAGGGGCGGTGTGTGCCACAGGCATCGGTTGGGTGGGCACAGTCCAGAGATGAGGCTGAACATCCTACAAGGCACAGGACAGTCCGCCTGACAGAGACCATCAGTAGTGCCGAGACGGAGAAAACCCGGCTTAGAAGCAGGAAAGGATCCTGCAGTAATGACATATAAGGCCTCTGCCTTTTACCTTTTTCTAACTTTCTGTTCTCCTCTTTCAAACAGTTAATGTGATGTATATACTGTAATATCCACCTCCACCCCCGACCCTGCTGCCCCGGGCCACTGGTTTAGCGTCACTAACAAGGCAAAGCGGTGTGGAAGCCCGAACTGGGATCCCGCCACCCCAATCTTCTAGTTAATGTGACCTTCAAGTTATCTGCTTCTGAGACTCAGTTCCATCCTCTACAAATACAGAGAAAAAATAATAATAATAACGCTGTTTCCGCACAGTTATGAGGATGGGAGACAGCGTGTCAGAGAACGGAGCTCACTGCCAGACATACAGCAGGCGCTCCACAAGTGGACAAGGGTACTGTTGACCCCCACGGGCACTAACTGAGCACCCCTTTCTCCACCAGCCGCTGCAACGGAGAAGTACGGAACGAAGAAGCGGCATCGCGGCGACAGCTCCTCATCTGGGAGTAAAAGACAGGCTTGGACCTCAGGTAAGGCGACCGAGAAACATCCCCACCGCTTGAACAAGTGTAAATGAGCGCCCTGGGGCTGGAGCTTGGAGTCCTGCGGTCACGGCACCGTCCCAGCCCGCGCTCGGCCCCAGCCGAGGCTGCGCCACGGTGCCACAGGCAGCCAGACCCCAACCGAGGTGGCTTCAGCCTCTGCTCAGGACAGACCCTTCGCGGTGTGCCTTGAATAAGAGCACCCGATGCTACTTCCCCACTCAGCCGGCGTTCACACGGCCCGGAGGGACAGCCGTCAGGAAGGAGTTCGCGGGCTTCCCGGAGCCCCGTCCTGCTGCTTGCTCCCCGCTCTCCCAGGAGAAGCCCCAGCAGGCCTGCAGCGAGCGCGTCCGCCGCTGGGGGGAGCGCCTGCCTCGCGAGACACGACGCAAGCGCGGGGCGGTCCCGTCTTTCGCGGGAGACCCCCCCCACCCCCAACCTCCTGCGTCTACGGGGACCGTGGCGTATCCCCAGGGTCTTAGGAACCTGGAGCTCAGGCGCTCAGATCTGTCTCCGGAGCCCTTTTTCCCGGCTCTGGTTTGCTCGCTGGGACTTGCCTTTCTGCAGTACGTGCGGGTGTTTTGCTTCTGATTGAAACGGCAGTGCTCATTCTACAGCGAATTACTGGGTTATTAAAAAATGAGTCTCCTCCACATTGGCTACGTTTGGGACAGTGGACGCTCCCCTGGGATTCCATGAAGAGGAACGCAAAACCGTGGCCATTTCCCAGTGATGAACTAAAGATATTACTGAATGTGAACTGTGTTTTTATATCATTTTAACTCATGTAATAACTTGTTCCTCTTGTATGTTGCAAGGATGACAAAAGAGCAATTCTATTTGTGATACTAAGTGCATTTTTAACATATTTGGCTTCAAGTGAGCAAAGGTGATGGACTTACTGACAAGTGTACCCAGGGAGTCATACAAGTTATTCCTGTTGCTCCTCCCCCAGGCCCTGCTTGAGAGGAAACAGTGCTGCTGACCCACCTCACAGCTCTCCCCAGGGACCTTCCCCGCCCGGAGGGGGAGCTGTCAGAACTGCCCCCCTGCACGGCAGGCCCCCACGACAGCTGTTCTCTTGCTCTCTGGACAGCCCCTGCCTGACTGGTCCCACCTCACCTACACCCACTCGCATGGCTGGCCTTCTCTCCTGGAGCCTGATCAGTAAAAATGCCTACGTACTCGCCCCGGGCCCAGCTGGTGGTTGCTGGTACTGTGCTTCCAGAACAAACGGTTGGTTTATGCGTGGCCTAAAAATAGCCAGCTTCAGGTAGATGATGCCTCTTAAGTGTGGGCAGCACCTCGCTGGGTGTTTGGCTTTGACTCACTGCAACAGGGGCACTTCTGCTCCAATGCCATACACATTTTTTCCCCTGGAAGGCCTTCTGTTTTGTAAAATCATGCAGAAAGAAAGAGAAAGAAAAAAGAAGAAAACAAAGGAAGGAAGGAAGGAAGGAAGGGAGGAAGGAATGGAGGAAGGAAGGAAGAAAGAGGACTTAAAGGAACAACAGGGCTAGGACCAGACCACTGGAAACCCAGGGCGCATGGGGACCAGGGCCCTAAAGAAACCAAAGTCAATCAGTTAAAATCGCTACCAACGTGCAGTTTCATCACAGCTCATCCCTTGCATCCGCGCAGCCTTGAAGCCCGGGGGCTCATCTTCTCCTTGTGCAGGTCCTGGGAGATACTATCTTCTAGCGCAGGGCAGTGATACCAGAACTAAAAGGTGGTCCAGGGCAGCCTTTCTCCTCCATCATGTTCTGCTTGGCTTCTCGGGGACCCCTAGGGTCCACGCCGCCCAGCACAGTGCAGCGCCGGTGTCCTGAGGACCTCACCCCGTTCCTGGCGCTAGAGAGAAAGACTTTCTTCTCCGGATCTTCATAAATACACTGTCCTGGCGGTCACTTTAACTGTGGGACACCCTGCCGGCCCACCTCCAAACATCACCACGCAGGAGGAAATGGAGGACCCCCAGGACCACTTCCCTGTTTACCAAACACCCGAGGGCCCTACGCACAGGGGACACAGTGAGGGACCAGGCTGAATCTGACGGTCTGGTGGCCGAAGCACCAGGGGTCGTGCCAGCCTCCGGGTGGAAGGGCCCATGCCTGACGTCCACCGGGCACTGTGGCAGTTCAGACGCTCCCTGCTGAGCGACTGATGACTTTTTAGCAGAGGATAATGACCAAACACTCTGAAATGACCGTCAGCTCCAAATCTCAGATGCTCTAGTAGGAAAGGGTACCAAACCCCTCCCCCCCTTCATCTCCATGTCAGAGCTCTGGATGGGTGGGAAACTCACCCTGGAGAGAAAGAAAGAGTCAAGGTCTCCCTGACTCTGTCACTGGGGTGGGATGTAGCCAGGTACCTCGCAGTGCCTCCATGCACACAGCTAGCCTCCAGGGACTTACTGTAAACTCCCGGTTGGGGGTGGAGAGCTGTGCGAAAACAAGTCAAGCACCCGGGGTTACACTTTTACCAGGCAAACCCTGTCCTTTTGTAACGTGGTGGGTGGGGTGTGTGGGGAGATGAAGCTATGTTCATGGGAGAGACCTCAGTGATCACATGGGGTCTCGGCAGTACAGAAACGTCCCCCCTGGGGACGGGAGCCACCCCTGCAGGCTGCTGAGGAGGGGGGTTCGAGGCTGCTGGTACCCTGCTAACGGTGGCCTGGAGCAGCAGATGACCTCCATGTCCAGTTTCTGGAGGCAACCCTCTAAACTGCTGTGTGAACTGGGGGTGACCTAAGTCACCCCAATAGCTCCGGTAACTCCCATTTGGCTAAATACAGCTCCTGTGGTCAGCCAGGACCTGGAACAAAAATCGGCTGTGCCCCCATCATTGAGAAAATCCCAAAGTGCAGAGTGTGTGTGTGTCTGTGTGTGTCTGTGTGTGTCTGTGTGTGTGTGTGTGGTGTGTGTGTGGTGTGTGTGTGTGGTGTGTGTGTGTGTGTGTGTGTGGTGTGTGTGGTGTGTGTGTGGGGTGTGTGTGTGTGGTGTGTGTGTGTGGTGTGTGTGGTGTGTGTGTGGTGTGTGTGTGTGGTTGTGTGTGTGTGGTGTGTGTGTGGTGTGTGTGTGGTGTGTGTGTGTGTTGTGTGTATGTGGTGTGTATGTGGTGTGTGTGGTGTGTGTGTGTGTGGTGTGTGTGTGTGGCGTGTGTGTGTGGTGTGTGTGTGTGGTGTGTGTGGTGTGTGTGTGGTGTGTGTGTGTGGTTGTGTGTGTGGGGTGTGTGTGTGTGTGTGTTGTGTGTGTGTGTGTGTGGTTTCAGACGTGTATGTTTAGAAGAGAAAGAAGAAAAGAAACTAAGTATCAGAACACAATTTATGCTTAAAGTTCATGTGGAAAACCTCTGAACTCACAAAAAAGTGGCTCCCAAGAGTAAAAACTTTCAGGCCAGTTAGAAAGCAACACTTTTTGGATGTAAAAGCAGCATGTCCACTGCAGGTCACCTGAAACCAATGTCAAATGTGCTTCCTGCAGATTAGCTCTACTGCTGCCAAACTGCAGTCTGGAAAATGAGACGTGCTTTGGGTAAAATCCGAGAGAGGGAAGGGGTGCACGCCAACGGTCGCGACCCGTGCCGTTTGCATGGCGTCGTACAGAACCAGCGCTCACTGTGCTAACAGAAACTAGGACGCAGCACTGAAGTGCATGTGCACATACGTGATCCACATACACATGTGTGTCCATGATGCACAGACAATTCTAATAATTTGTTTTAACCTCTTACGAGCGGCTCCTTACATTTAGTCAGTGTTAATGGAAACCCATGGGTCACAATGTATAGGAACTGAAATTAGAAAAGAACCCTATAGCCTATTTTGAAAATACCAACTATTTGATAAATTATATTACTATATTCTACACAAAGGTATCAAAGAAAGCCCTTAACACGGAGAATGAAAAAAGCTCACGACCATAACTACCTTAAATAAAATTAAATACCAGTATTCTGGTATCAGGTAAGAAGAGAATTACCTAGTGTATAAGGCAGGAATGTCAGTGTATAGTATCTTTAAAAAACCACCTCAGTTTCTCACAGACAAGCTTAACAAAGTTATTAACAATCATATTAACATTTGCATGGCTCTTAGAGTTTTTGAAGCACTTTAACATCTATTATTTCGCTCTGTCAATGCAACTGAGATAGCTTTCTACAAAATAGAAATGCAACAGGAGTGCAGGCAGGAGGAAAGGTTAAACAGTAGAAGCAGATGAATTTGTTCAACAAGTCAAGATACTTATTAATTCATTTGTTTGAAACAAAATAGCTTGGATTAGATACCCCTGCTTGTCTGCCTTCTTGGGCAGAGAAAGGGCAAGAATAATTTCCACATATTTGCATCCGCCGTTAGTTCACAGTAAAGGAAATAAAATCCTACGCTTTATTAGAAGAAAACCTAACGTAACCGCAAACAGCACTTCCCACAAGTGGGCTCGGCCCCCTGCGGGGCTCAGCACGGGGGAGGGGCACTCGCCCGAGGCCCAGGTCTGGGGCACAGGTGCTCTGGACAGAGCAGCTTGTTCTGATCCTGCCCCCTCCTTGGTCAGTGGTGGCCTTCTCCCTGTTTCTGAGCTTCAAAGCCTTGTACCGATGTCTGATCCCTCCTTCCCCTCCGTCAGCTGCCGGCACCTCCTGTTCTAACTCTTGTTCTCCCCCTGAGTCTCCTTAGTCTGGTTCTGGGGCCTTCACTCAGGTTCCTACTGTGATACTACGGACCATCTACCAGGTCAGGCCCCCACCCGCTCCGGACACCCCAGCAGCCTGACACTCCTCAAGTTCTCTCGGTACCCCTTCAGTGGGTCTTCCCTGCACCGCATTCAGTGCAGACTGTGAAGAGCGGCACTGGGGGCCTGCAAACGCCACCCTCTCTGTCCTACCAGCTGTGTCTCTATGTCTCTGCACTCACTGCCCCATCCACGTAAGCCACGGCACCGGACTTCCTCCCGGTCCACGCCTACCGTCCTGCCCTCTACACCTGTAACCTCCTCCTGGGAAACCTCCTCATCGACGGGCCCGTCCCTGGTGCTCACCCCGTAAATCCTTTCCTGACTTCCCTGTAACTCAGCGCGGCCCCCCTCTCCTTCCCTCAGGCTCTTTACGTCGCGGTAACCTTTCCCTTCTCCCCAGGGATAGATGGCGAGCCCCTTGAAGGCAGGGACTGTACTTTCTTATTGCTGCATCCCTGACGGGCTAGCACAGTGCCTCGTTTATTGGAGAGACTCCATCTCCGCTGAGCTGTGCAGAAAATCATGTATGTTTTTTTATAGAACACAAGCGTGAAGGCAGGTGAGGTCATTCTTGGCTCAAGCCTTTAGAAAAGAAGGAGGCCTCCGTTCCCTCCAAACACTGTTACTCACCCTCCTAATGAGCGATCAACAGCCAGTAAGTGACTCAGCCCGGGGATGTGATTCAAAGCTGCAACAGACGTGAGCCTGAGTCACACTGGCAGCTGGGCAGTTCTGTCCTGCTTTTCATCCGAAAAGCCGGAGGGAACGGCCACAAGAACGAGCGAGTGAACCAGGGGCAGATGTTGTAACTGGACGAACAGCTCGAAGCTGGGTTTCCAAGCGTGGCAGGTGGCTCATTATGCGTGACAGAGGCAAGAGAGCAGGCTAATCAGGCCTAGATCCCACAGCTGCGGAGATTCAAGCCCTGTGCAGTATGCGCTCCGGGGGGACCGAGTGTGAGGGAGGGCGTGTGTGTGAGGTGGGCCCGTGGGATGCTTTCAAGTTGCCGGTAGAGCAGAAAAGTGCTAATATGCACATCAGATACTACGTGAAAATTAGCAGTGCTGTATTTGCTGTTGACCTTTCTATTTTGGCGAAAACTCTTAAGATTGACCATGTCCTAAATTATGAATAACTCAACTTAGAAATTATTTACGAGTCTACACTGAATTTTACAGTGTTCAAACAGGAAAGAAGCCTATCCCATTTTTTTAAAAAGGGTGAGGAAGAATCAAATTTAAAAAATAATCTGGATCGAGTTAAAAAATCTTCTGGGAGTATGTTTGCACATTTTGAGTATAAACAAAAGTTTTCTCACTAACACAGAATTTTAGAAAGGGTAAAGTTTAGGATCATTTGCTAAGATAGCCTCGGTCCTTTTATCTGACTGGGGACACGATCCTTGCAGGAACATGCAATAATCTTATTTCTAAGTGCTGCTCCAGTTATGCCAGAGAAAAGAACAAAGAAATGGTCAGCCTATGGAAAGGCATGGCAGGAGGAAGGAAGGAACATTAGAGGAAAGAAGAAAAGAAGGAAGGTGACGGGTTGGGGGGCAATGCAGTTAGGAAAGACAGCGAAAGGCAGGAAGAAAGACGACTGTAGGAGAGCAAGACCCAGAGAGATGGGAGCTTCAGAGGCGCCTGGCGTGTCTGAAATCATCAAAGGGGACGAAGGCTTTGCCATCAAGGGAGGTGCGAGGAGATGCAAGATGATGCAGACACGGCGGTGTGGGGGGAATCCACATTTTCCAAAAAGCAACAGAGGACCTCAAAGCTGCATAGTTACAGAAACATTCAAGGGTAGACAAACTGTGACCTGAAGAAAGTGCCACAGCAATTAAGAAAGAAACAGCCACTAATACTTAAGTTTCTAACCCCCAGGCGTGTGGTACGACTTTTAGTCTATTATGTCCTTTAATCCCAATGCCAATCCAGGGGGTAGGCATGGGTAGACCCACGTGATGGATCAGGTAACTGATAGGGAGGGTAAGGAGCTGGTCTGAGATCTCGCGTCTGGTAATGGAGCCAAGGTCTGATCCCAGCGGACTCCTTCATTCACTCCTTCATTCATTCACTCATTCATTCACTCTCTCAACAGATGTTCACCACTGGACACGGCCAAGCTCCCGGGTGTCACTTACTGGAAGTAGCTAGTGAAGAAAACAGACAAATTCCTTGCTCTCGGGACCTTATCATCTAGTAAGAAAGACAGTCAGTAGCTAAATTAACCAATGTCTAATTATAAAATTTGAGAGATACTAGGAATGAAAACGGCCAGAGAGGAGTAATGGAAAATAAAGCAGGCCAGAGAGTCTGACGGACCCTGAGGGTTGGGAAGGGGCCACAGAGGAAGGAAAAAGCCCACAGAGGTGAGGGAACTGGGGGGGGGGGGACATGCAAACGCCCCCCCGCGGGAGAAGATGCACGGCCACAGCGAGGTGGGCAGGCCCGGAACGTTTTATTCTAGGTGCTCTGGGAAGGCAAAGAATGATGTTACCCGGGCTAGGTGTGAACAGGCAGGAGGCGCTGGCGGGGTTCTAGGAGAGATGACAGTGGCGTGGCCGTGGCTGGTGACAGGGGAGGTGGAAGGGTAGAGTGGAGACGGAGCGTGGTGGCAGGAAGAAGAGGCCTGGGGGACAGAAGGGATGTGAGGGGCGCAGGAGGGGGAGCCACCGAGAACCACGCTAGTCCTGGGTGCCGCCCTGCCGTGTATGCATGTATGCCTTTGATCTTCTTGGCATGTTTCTTTCTTCCTTTTTTAAAATTATAGTTGATTTACAATGTTTCAGGTGTACAGCAAAGTGATTCACTCACATATGTACATATATATATACATATGAATATATCTATTCTTTTTCAGATTCTCTTCCATTATAGGTTATTTCAAGATACTGAGTATAGTTCCCTGTGCTATACAGTAGGTCCCTGTTGGTTTTCTATTGATATTCTACATCTTAGCACATTTCTTATACCGAAGAGTGAGCTAGATTTTAAACTGATTTTCAAACTGGTGTTTTACATGTGTATCTTTTCTAAGTAATTCATGTGCTAAAATCTCCGTTTCCACACTGAGCTCACCCTGGGATGGCCACCCTGCCCTGGTCCACACTGTCCAGGAAGGGATGGGGCAGAGCAGGGAGAAGGCCTTTCTAACCGGGCCACCTGGGGTAGGACCACAGCTCTGCCATTTCGCTGGGCAGATACAGAGAAGTCACAGCGCTAAGCCTCAGACTTCACATTCACACGTGGCAACTCTCTCACAGTTTGCTTGTGAGAATCAAATAAGATCACTTGCAGGAAGTCCTGGCCTGTAGCAGGAAGTCAGTGTTAGACTCTCCCCTTCCTTTCCTTCCCCATCATGGTGAGGAGAAGGCCATCGAGAGGTCCTCCGAGAACCCCCCCCCCCCGTGACAGACGCACGGTCTGAGACTGTCTCGGGTAACTGGGATGCACTCCAGGGAGGACCGCAGATCCCGTTTGGGGTCCTGAAGTGTCCATGCACGGCAATTCTCGCTCTATAACAACGACCTCAGCCCCTGCCTAGGGGGGCTGCCAGATAAAATACAGGATGCACAGTTAAATTTGGATTTCAGATAAACCACAAGTATTTTTAATGTATAAGTATGTTCCAAACGCTATTTGGGACATACTTATACTAAACATTTTCCATTGTTTAACTGAAAGTAAATTTGACTGAGCATCTGCTATTTTTTTTTCTTCCTAAATATGGCAAATCTGCGACCAGGCAAATCTCTGCATTGATCAAGAATAACTGCTCCCACACTCTCCCTTCACAGTCCCCCGAGATGCTCCAATTCTTCTCTGTACTAGAGGTTATGTCCCTCACCACCCTGGTTCTCTACTGCTTCTCTTTCTTTCTTCTCCGCATATTTCATGCACCCCCCTCTCACTCCTATCATATCAATATAGGAAGGTCCAAAGTCTCTGGAGTAGCCCTCTGGTAGGTCCGGAATTTGACTGCAGGGTCATAAAGGATGCTGCTGTGGGGACCGTGTGTGTGTGCGTGCGCCTGCTGTGTCCACTTCTTAAAACGAGGACTGTGTTAACCACGCATCACAGGGAATACATCTGGAAAGTTTTGTAGTAGCAGTGAATTAAACTTGCATCCACACCATGGAAGCTAATGGAAGCTGCTTAGACCCCTCTGAGTAGAATCAGTTAGTGAATAAACTGAAGGAGAAAAAGCTTTGAGTTCATTCAATAATCACCATTATCAAAAGTCAAGAGCTGGAAACCCTTTGTTTTAAATCACACTACATGAAAAGCACTTGAACGTGAGGGCTACGGTTTCATCTGTCTGAAGGCGCCTTTTATACGGTACATACTCGGGAGCTTCCGTTCCCAGTTTCAGTGCTGAGGGTAAGAACGGAAGAGGGCAAACAACCGGTTAGTTCCAGAGGCATCCCGAGCAGCATTCCTGTTTACCGTCCCACAGCAAGACAAGGAGCTTTGTCCAGAAGGAGAAACAACGCACCGAGAGAGACAGCTCTGTTATTCACACATTGTCAGGTGAACTTAAAGCACCTCCTATCAAGAGTTACTTCACAGCCTGGTACAAGCTCGTTTTCTCTCTGTGGACTGGGAACAGAAAGTTCAGACCGGTGCCCATCCAGGGACAACACTTTGAGCAGCAGTGGTAGAGGAGACCCCAGAATTTTATACGCCACACCCTCAGTAAAACAACACAAATGGGGAGATCTCCCCCTTCTGGCCACTTCGTGGACCAAAGACCCTCTTATTCCCTTTCAGTGAAGGCACAAAATATGTTTTGCACTCTAACCATCTAAGTAAGTCTAGGTATCTATGGAAACGCGCGCCCAGGTCAGAAAGGGGAGGGGTTGTGCTTACTCTTCTTGTCGTAAGTCACTGACGCTGCGGTCCAGGGAGATCATGTCACTCGCCACCATGTTAAATCCAAACTCTTTAATGCTGGCTTGAACTGCATGTTTGAATTCTGGTCCCAAAACCAACGGCTTGGCTTTCTCTCCAGGGCCACCAACCACTCCGTGAGGCTCGGGCTCTTTGGGTTCAAAGTTACCGAGGACCCCTGGGCGGAGCACAGGATCACGGTACGTGAAAGTCTGAGGCTTAAATGTGAGATACTGCCTCTGCATTATGTCTTT
Source organism: Orcinus orca (assembly GCF_937001465.1). NCBI lineage: Eukaryota > Metazoa > Chordata > Mammalia > Artiodactyla > Delphinidae > Orcinus > Orcinus orca. The sequence continues at coordinate 10,755,957 of NC_064564.1, read as the reverse complement.
CTGGTTATCTCCTCCAGCATGGCGCTCTTGTTCATGTTTGGCCTTGTTTTTTCTTCTAATAGACTCTAAGTCCACTTCTACTCCTTCAACATGAGGCCAGGGCACCACGGGTTTGAATCTGTCATCCCCAGGAGCTAGTCCATTGCCCCCTCGGTCAGGCATGGGGTTATTAACAGCTCTGTCTTCCTACACAAAAGGGAGGGGGATATACAGTGAGTACATGAAGGCAACCACAACAGAGTTTATGACACCAATTTTCATGTTTTCAAAATAGCTGAGGCAACAATCAAATGGTCTGAAATATGAAACAGAAGCAGGCCATGAATCAGGGCCCCCATTAGAAGGTACCTTTCCCAGGGGGAACCAAGAAGGGACTATTTCCTTGCCTAACTGTTCCAAAACAAAGGGGTGGATGCATTTTTTTACTTCTCCCCTTATAAACACGACTCTATCAAAGACCCCTTAATAAAGCATATTGCTGTTTTCTTTCTTTTTCCCTATTTTTTTTGGCTGCGCTGTGCAGCATGTTGGATCTTAGTTCCCCCACCAGGGATCGAACCCATGGCCCTTGCAGTTGGAACCACGGAGTCTTAACCACTGGACCGCCAGGGAAGTCCCAAAGCACACTGTCACAGGTCAGAGCAATGAGGTTCTAGGACCTGTGACTAAAGGAGGCACTTAACAGGTCCTGTTGTACAGGGTGGTTTTCCCAGTTATCTGGTGTACGAGGAATATGATGTTTTGTCGGTCACACAGCCACATGGAGGCAGTGCTGTTAGGCATCGCCCACCCTGAGGCTGGCTTCGTGCTCCAAATGCCAGAGGAACAGGGCTGGGATTTGCACAAAAAAAAGCCCTAGTGACTGTAACCGAGTCAGCTGGGGCTTTTAAACCACACCCAGTACCTAAGTTGGCCACATTCCAGAAGCGTCCCAAGGAAACACAGATGCTGTGTGTACAGGTATTCTGGGAGGGGTGTCTCCCTTTCCTCACCCCCTGCACATATCTTCCCATCAGAAGTCCTGAGTGCACGGTGTCCCTGGTGGCGCAGTGGTTGAGAGTCCGCCTGCCAATGCAGGGAACACGGGTTCGAGCCCTGGCCCGGGAAGATCCCACATGCCGGGGAGCAATGAAGCCTGTGCGCCACAACTACTGAGCCCACATGCCATGACTACTGAGCCTGCGCTCCAGAGCCTGTGAGCCACAACTACTGAAGCCCGTGTGCCGCAACTACTGAGCCCACGGGCCACAACTACTGACCTGCACTCCAGAGCCTGCAAGCCACAACTACTGACGTCCGCGCACCTAGAGCCCGTGCTCCGCAACAACAGAAGCCACTGCAATGAGAAGCCTGCGCATGGCAACAAAGAGCACCCCCCCCTGCTCGCTGAAAACTAGAGAAAGCCCACGCACAGCAACAAAGACCCAATGCAGCCAAAAATAAATACATAAATAAACAAACATTAAAAAAAAAAAAGAAATCCTGAGTGCTTTTGCTTCTGGGGTGTCACATGTGAAGTTTTTCCTGAATCCATGCACAGAGCCTTGTTTCTCAACGTCAGCATCACCTCCGTGGCTTTAAGTATACTGATGTCTGCGTCCCACCCCTCAGACACTGTGATTTAATTGGTTGGGGCATCAGAACTTTAAAAGCTCCCCAGGTGATTTCAATATGCATCAGGCTTGCGCTCCTCTGGCTTAAAGGGAGCACCTCCAGCTATAACCAGCAGAGGTCGATAGAGAATGTGTGCAGCTGGGCTGGAGCGAGGTGAAGAGGTCAGAACCAGAACCGCAGACGGCCGGCTGGTCTGCCACCCCCCTCACGCCAAGATCCCCTGGTTCCTTAAGAGATTCATGAAAGAATTAGTACCCCCCTCCCACTGACATGTTTCTACAGTGTTAGAGCTGTCTTGAAAAATGAAGTTAAAAACTTTAAAGAGTACAGAAGTAAGGCTCCAGGTGTGATGCTGATATGCAGGTTGCCGTCTACCAGGAGTTCATCTAGAGACAAAGGTCTCTTTGGAAAGTCAGCTAATTCAAATGTGAATTTAGTCGATGATGAAGTTTTGGTAACGCCTAGCTAAGGATTGACTTGAGAGAGTTCAAAAAGGAATTTAACAAGTTTATCTCTTTGTTTAGGTAACACTATAAGCATGTGATACAAAATTCAAAGGATCGCAAAGGGCATACAGTGAAAGGCAAGTTTTCCTACCTTCCCTTCCGCAGAGGTGCTCACAGCCAGCACTTCCTTGTGAATCTTCCTAGAGATATTACATGCAGATATGAACACACATGTGTATGTATGACAAGAATTTTTTTCTGAACGTGGGACACAGATTTTAATTGACCGATTAATTTTAAAAGGAACTGTAAGACATTACAACCAGTTCAAAGGTGAATCCAAAGAACAGACAAATACATAAATATCAAGAATACTGCAAAGAATTTACAAATAGAGGCAAAACTGGTAAAACTGGTCAATATCCAGAGAGCAGTAACCGACTGCATTCCACAGTACATGACTGCCATTTCAATGGACAAGACGTCTGTGCATTACTAGCAGTTTTCTATCATTTACAGGACGGTAAAACAGCTCACAGATAATGAAAGGGTGAGATAACATAGAAAGCCGAGTTAGATAATGCACCCCATAATCTTTCTGGTCCATTTCAAAGTTTCTCCACAATTTTCCTCCTGTAGCACAAAACAACATAAGATGCAGCACTTCGCCTAACCATCTAATGTGATGCCTATCCAGGTACAGGTGGATAAGCCTTCTGGATCAGGTTTCTGACCACCGCACACCTGAGTCGAGTAGTAGGGACGTAGCTGAAGCCTAACCTGTGAGCTCTAAGGGTCAGAGTAGGGCTAGACTGGAGGCAGGAAGCAGCCTTGCCCGAGATCCGTGTCCCGAAGCACTGAGGGCTCTGGTGGGAATTAACCCATCCTGAGGAGAGGAAGCCAAGCACGCCTCTGTCACAAAGAGGCAGGCGCGGAAGCTGGGGGTGATTCCGGTGATGGGAAAGTGTCCTTTTCTCCACTTATCTCCTGGCTCTTTCCAAAATTATACTATACAACCACAGTGTTGTAATAAATTAAAATAGAGAGGTCATTATAAAACTCTCAGATACTGGACTCAAGTCGTTGATGTTGAACCAAGTACCCCACAAAAAAGGAGGAAGACATGGTCCCCCCACTTCAACTTTCCACATCAAGGCTCCAGTGAACCAGTAACGGGGTAGGTAAAGAATGAGGGGAGGGGAAAAGGGACAGAAAAGTACACTGAACAGGTCACTGAAGGTCAACAGAGCATCCTCTGTAGTGCCTAATATTCCACTGGGGGAAAACGGCTTACTGGAAGAATGTGCAACGTGAGAGCACGTGAAATCAGGTACCCGAATTGTGAGAGACGTGCTGTGGTTTAGGTGCGTGGGGTCTGATGCGAGACTCGCCAACTTAAACGTTTCTCAGACTCCCCCACCTCAACAAGAGAACGTTTAATGGATTCGAACTTCGTGCTCATCTTCCTCCAAAAATTGTTTCGATCTTCCCTTTGTCTAACCTTTGACTCTTTTTGGCCGCCAGGCTCGTGCGATCTTGTTTCCGGACCAGGGACCGAACCCAGGCCCTCGGCAGTGAGAGCTCAGAGACCTAACCACTGGACCACCCAGGAGTCCCCTAACCTTTGCTTCTTGGTGTTCTCTGTAGATCTGTTAGGGCCCTGCCTGTCACTCCTACTCACTCTGGCGTCTCCTCTCCCGAGCGAGGTGCAGGTTCATTTGATCTTTCCTACCCCCGTTTCCTCAGCCCACATCTCGCTTCTCATCTCCGGGCCCACAGTCAACTGCTTCCTCAACATGTCTGCTTGAATCAAACTGGCACCTAAACTGAAAAGACCCCAGAATGAACTTCCCATTCACCCCACGTCACACACCCGTTTCCATTACTGTCCTCCCCACCTCGGGGACGGGAGCCACTGCCCACTTGACCGATCAAACACCAGTCCTACGTTGCATCCCCAGCCGCTTGTTCTGACAGCCTACCCATCCCTGACTCCTGTCAACCCTACTGCCTTGTGTAGCTCCTGAGCCCGGTCACTTTCTCCATACCCTCACTGCCGTGAAGTAAGATTCGTATTCTACGGCAAGACAAGAAAAATTTCAACACAGAAGTTCTTCTCTGCCCCTTGGCCTCCTCTCTCCCCCACTGTGCACTGTGTGTCTGCATTATACATCAACCCAACCCCCCATCGGCAGAAACACCTGCTCGGCCATCGAGAGCGACTTTCTCCCAGCATCAACAAGACACCTGCTTAAAAGACGACATTCCGTCTTGAGCTTGTAAGGGCTCACGTGACCCACCACGATGCCACTTAGATCTGGATCATGTAAACTGTCAATGATACGGCATTGGACGTAGCGCCCTCTGTCTCAAAAAACTTATATACCTGTGCCCGGACTCCTAACAGGCAGAACAGTTCTCAGAGCTTTCTGAGATGCTCTTCCTGGGTTATAACCCTCAAATTTGGCTCAAAAAATTTTTTCCATTTCTTTCGTAGATTGATTAATTTTTCTGCCAACACTGCCAAGGCCACTCTGCCCTCTTAACAGGATGACTAGAACAGGAAGAACAGTGACGACTGCAAACACTGTGTTCTAAGTGCTTCACGCATATTAACCTATTCAACGCCAAGAGTTAGGTTCTGTGATTACCACCCCCATTGCACAGACAGAAGAGCCAAAAGAGAAGTGACCTAATGTCGGGATCAGTACAAGGCAAGGCTGGAACGTGCATCCGGGCAGAGCCCGTGCGCCTGAACCCCGGGCATTAGTGCTTCTCCCTCCAACGCGTGCACTCGCTGTCTCTCGTCATTACTGTTCTGCACAGCAGCCGGTGTGACTTCCCTGAAATTCAAGTATGAACACGTCCCTTCCCCTGCTTCCAGGCTCCACGCCGGCCCCCTTCCCTCAGGAGAGCAGACACTCTTCCCAGAGCTTTTCCGGCTCCAGCCTGCACTCATCTCTCCACCTCACCCCCTGGGGCAGGAGCAGGAAACACTCCAGGCTTTTTAGACCTCAGGGTCTCTGCCGCAGTTACTCAAGATGCCATTATAGTGCCCAGAGCAGCCAGACAGTACGTAACCGAATGGGTACAGCTGTGTTCCCACAAAACCTTGTTTACAAAGACAGGCTAATGGGGATGGATTTGCCCCCAATCCCTGCACTAGACTGGAAGTTCCGTGGAAGGGGAGGGACCACGTCCATGGGATGCACCACTGCACCCCAATGCACGCAATCCTAAGTATTTACTGAATAAATGCATGAATCCTACAATATCTGCCTGACTTATGAGAGAGAGTCTGAGAGGGAAAGGGAGAACACGGACAGGGAAAGAGGGGCTTGATCAGACAGAAGCTTCCTAGCGATACTTTATATTCTCTGAAGAGAGGAGGACCTAACTTTATATTCTGTGCACAGTGCTGTATTCTTAATAACGCTGTATAACAGACACCAGAAAAATTGAATTTGCTCACTTCTCAAAGCCTCCATGTCATTAAATCTGAAGGCAAAACCAAATACGAGAATTGTCTGCCTAACCCCAAGTCAATTAAGAATAATCACGTCAAATCGTCATGTTACATGATTCAAAGGATGACTGTAAAGTAGTACAACACTCAACTCCCCGGAGAGGGAGAACTACAGGCTCCTTCTGCCTGGGAGGGAATGAGAGTCAGCAGTTGCCTTTGTGATTTGCTGGTGTTCAGATACCTTCATAAGCACCAGCTGATTTCCTTAACAGTCAAAATCAATGGATCACTATTGATGATTGGAAATGGAAAACAGAATCGGGAGATAATCTTCTAAGATCAGTACGTTTGTAAAGGTGGAAATGTACTGAAAAACAGAATCACGAATCACCAGATGGAAACACGGGGTTAACAGGAATCAGGTCAGACTACTCACTTTCCATCTTACAATTCACCAAGCTCCCCCTTGACCCCAAATCACCTTAGGCACGGTATCTTTCCAGGATGGTCATGCCTCGGTAGAAATGATATGAATACAAAGGAATTTAGAGCAAAGGAAAGTAACACAGGCTTGGATCTGAAATTCGAGGTGAGCCTAGAAAGCTAAGCTCATAATGAGGAGCTTCTGCAGCCACCAGATCTCTTGAGAAATCAGCTCTGCTTGGGGACGTGGCCGCCACTAACAACTGCTCGCGATTTGGCTGTCATTCTGCCTGAGCCACAGAGTTTACAACATAACAGGTCAAATTGAATTCTACAGTTTAAAGACCCTCTTGATAAATTAGAAAAATCCGAGCTGCATCCCTTGTCCAGCTGCACTCAATCACTCACTCACCTAGGAGGAGCAGAAGACAGCAGGGAGGGAGGGATGAGAAGAGTCAACGAAGTTCAGAAGAAACGGGGTGAGCCTGTGGGCGGGGTGTCCCCAGGCTCTCCCCAGCGTGCGGCAGGATGTAGGCATGGGTGGGGTGCTCCAGCCTCAGCACCCGGTTTCTCTCTGGTTACTACAGCTGGATTCTGAGCTGGCCCAGCCCCTGCTGACATCCTGTGCTCAGGAAGACCACCCACTCTGGCTCCTTTCAGAGGCCTGAGAGTTGACCGCACTGCCCTGGGCGTCGGTGGCCCTTCTGGGGCATGGTGGGTGGGGGGAGGGGAGTGTCAAGTAATCTGTCTGCTTCATCAGGGCTTGAAATGGATACACTCAAGATGAAACAGAGGACTCACCAATCCTTGAATACGTAGGATGTCCTCCCTTATGGAAAAGGACCCTATTCAAGTACATTTGAAGACCAATGGCAATGTCTCTGTTAGCAGTTACGGCAGAGCTGGAACTGGAGGAGGGTCTGGCTTATCAGTGAGAAAAAGCATTACATTCCGACAGAATGACTATCTGCCCTAAGAAACGGACTGACTCAGTAGGGATGCCAAGCACCAGGCCAGGATATAAACCAAAAGGGAACAGCACGGAGGAGGCAGCACAGCTGACATCACAGTAACTGCTCCACCAAGAGGAACTCAGGTCAGCAGCCCTAACACCACAGGCTAGACCTGGGCAAGTAACCACCAGTCACAGGCCACTACACGGTAAGCCAGGGGGACCGAGACTTACTCTAGGGACAGTGCATCCCTGGACCGTCTGGAGCTCCTGTTACATCGGAGCTGCTGACATTGGCAGCCAGTCACCAATGGGAAAGGCAGCGCTGCACTTTAACCACCTACCAGGTTCAGAGTCAATTAAATGCCACTCCTCCTTAGTCAAATGAGCAGTATATGATATGCAGTATATAATACAGATCTGTCCTGTAGTTTGTAAGTTAATAGGTGTCCTCTGGACTTCCTGGTGGTCCAGTGGTGAAGAATCCACCTTCCAATGCAGGGGGACGTGGGTTGGATCCCTGGTCGGGGAACTAAGATCCCACATGCCACAGGGCAACTAAGCCCGCGCACCACAAATACCGAGCCTGCGCACCAAAACTAGAGAGCCCGCGTGGTGCCGCAACGAAGAGCTCACGTGCCCTGGAGCCCGCGTGACACAACTACAGAGAGAGAACCCGCAGGCCACAACTGGAGAGAAGCCCACGCACCTCAATGAAGAACCCGCGCGCTGCAATTAAAGATCCTGCATGCTGCAACGAAGACCCCCCCCCCCCGCCCGCCTGTCATAATTAAGACCCCATGCAGCCAAAAAAATAAATAAATGAAAAAAAATATTTAAAAATATAGGTGTCCTCCTAAAAAGGGGCTATATGACATTTTTGAACATTTACTCATGTTAATAAAGGGAGATTTCCGTTGTAAAAGTGCCTCCTGATAAATCTCATGGTTGTGCGGCTAGTCGAGATCTGTAGATTTGTATTTTTGTGTATATCACATGGTATTCTTAAAAGAAGTGTCCATCTGCACTGGCACAATGATTTTCTGAAGACAAATTTGCGATCTGCCTGACTTGTATAATGAGAAACTTTCAGTTTGTATGTAAAATACTACATAGTCAGTAGAAAAGTATCAACTATTTTGGGGCAACCAACTATGTGAGCTATTGAAGACAGCCCCGTGAAGGTTATCTAAAATTAGCTACATTTTCTGATGCCTGGAGCCGGCTCTCAGTTGATGCTGTCTAGCATCCTTTAGTCCACTCCCTCTGGAGGCTGCAGGTTCCCTTTTTAAGCAGAAGGCAAAGGCAGGCACTTCATCCCAGTTGTTTCTAATCCACTCAAGGCTTTTCCTCCAGGTCAATGATGAAATCTGGACGCTGAGAGTGGGAAACACTGACCCCTTCCAGCCTTTAACATTATCCAAGAAACAAAACAAGAGTTAAGTAGCTTTCTCCCCACCACTATGTATAAAAACATTGCCACGTCAGTTTCATTATGTTCCACCTTTGGATAATAATTATGCACTGACAGTATCCCAAGTTATAAATTAGCCGGTGTCCAATTTCCATCGTTTTCTCTGGTTCAAGTAAATACTTCAGTACGTTTCTAATATTTAACATCACTCATACCATTGGACACTGTATGTGGGTACACTTTTCTTCTTGTGTTTGTGGGTGCACCTCTTCATTCAGGGTTTAGGAACATCACTCTTTAACTAGAAATATTACCTTTATCTCACCAGAACCCAAACTTAATGGACAAGTAAGAATTTCATTATAGGACATACATTTATTTAAACTGTTTCACAGATGAGAGGCAATACTAAAAAGAAAGACTTTTGAAATATTAAAAAAATTCTAATTTTTAAGTTTGATCTCTTTCAACTCTAGATTACTCCAGTGATTAGGTATAGTTTAAAAGCGGTTGACAGTGATATTAGTAAGCGTGGGTAACAAAATCCATCACGTTTCCTCAGAAGCATATGGTACACTTTAAAACAAAACTTAGTTTAACAAAACTAAAATAAGTGATCAAATTGGTTAAAATTATGATAAAATTTACTTTTTAATAACCATGTCAATGCACTGCATTTTTTAAAAGGTATCAGGGTAAACTGCAAATTCCTTAGTAATAAAAACTTTCCATTTTCAACATATAAATTCAAATTACAACTGGAAAAAGGGAGATTTCACACAAGATCCTTCTCTGCATTAACACTATAATCTCTAATGTTCTATTTTGTAAATGTGAAATTATCATTAAGCACCAGCTGTTCAAGCCAGCAGGTCTGAACGCCCCCCGGGCCCCCATTCTCCCAGGTCCCGAATATTTCTAACACTGTTCTTCCCAAATTGCCTTAGGATCTGTTCACATGTTTCTCCCCAGTCAGACGAGGGCTCTCGGAGGACGGTTATCTGTGTGTAGACAGTAGGTACTCAATGCGTGCTTCTTCATGGACTGAGCAAATGGGGAACATCTAGCTGGGGGGGGGTCACATCACCTGTTTATCTGCTGGAATATAAACTGGCTTTGAATCCACTGTCTTATGCCACTGCTGGACTTGGTTTAAGTTAGCATTTTGAGAATCCAAATGAGATAACTGAAAACATTACTTTCCCTACAAATCTAAAATTTGAATAATCCTTTTTTTAGTTTCTCTTCTTCAGATCTGAATAAATCATGTCTGCAAGTGAAATTTGTTATTTCATGGAAAATGAGTACTTCATTTAAACACAACAAAGTAAACCTGCTGGTGTTAGTCTGAGCCTCTAGTCCAATTTATCTTGCCAATGGTCTCCTGCTAAATTTGGTCCTTGTTTTTAAAACAGAAATAAGCTAGAGATTCTAAATCAGGTCAGAAAACGACCAGATAGTACTCAAGAGGGAATACATTAAAAGAAGAAATGGGCAGATAAAGGACCAAAATATAGGTTAATGTCTACAAATAGGAAAATAACAAACTGGTTATCCTTTTACAAAAAACTTTTATTTCGGGCTTCCCTGGTGGCGCAGCGGTTGAGAGTCCGCCTGCCGATGCAGGGGACACGGGTTCGTGCCCCGGTCCGGGAGGGTCCCACATGCCGCGGAGCCGCTGGGCCCGTGAGCCATGGCCGCTGAGCCTGCGCGTCTGGAGCCTGTGCTCCGCAGCGGGAGAGGCCACAGCAGTGAGAGGTCCGCGTACCGAAAAAAAAAAAAACAAAAGACTTTTATTTCTGAGACTGTTTAATGGCCCAGATCAAAGTTATTATCATAGACAACTAACCAAGAGGTCTATGAAACATGCAATGTGAACACCTTGACGAAATCCAAATAACTTTTATTTTTCATGCCTTAGCTCATTAACGGAGTCATATACCTACTTTACAGGTTTAAAACAATATTTATTATTGTGAATATTTAGTATTAAATCTCTAGCTGATTCGAACTGAATTTTAAGAATCAAACATAGGTACTAAACAATTGATCAATAAATCGGGACTTCCTACGTAGTCCAGTGTTTAAGACTCTGTGCTCCCAATGCAGGGGGCATGGGTTTGATCCCTGGTTGGGGAACTAAGATCCCGCACGGCGCGGCCAAAACAAACAAAAAACCAAAATCAATAAATCATTTTGTAGTAGATTTCAAAAGGTGACGAAGCTATATTTGCCAAAGTTTATGCCATCATTTCAGTGGTAACAGCACAGATGTCGAGACAGGGCTGTAAGAACGAGGCACATCAATGTCACTTAAAAGCCCCATCTCCCACAGGTAATGAAAGGTGGATTATAATACCTCTTAGAAATCATAAAAGGATATAGTGGGTAACTCTGTGTTTGGGAGCTAAGCAATTACTGAACTTTAAAAAGAAAGTTCCTAAGTGGTATTTTCATTCTAAAATTTCTTTTTAAATTGTCAACATTTCATAATAAATATCCTACCACATTATTCCTACAAAATGACCTGTCTAAAAATAAGAAAAGTATTGGGGAAAGAGTGAGGAGAAAAAGATGAAAGCAAAGCAAAGAGAGAAAGAAAGATGGTAAATTAAAATCTGTGAAGATTTTTAAACACATGAATAATTTATGTATGCATATATATTATGTATGTGATGATGGAGAGTGGTAACACACATTTAAAAGCCGAACAGCTTAGTAGGATAAGATGCGAGAAATTAACCCTGCTGAACAGACCCTTTGAAGGAACCATCGCAGCATTCTGTCAGGTGGAGACCGGAGGACCCACTGAGAGCTGAACTGGCAGAAGATGAGGCCCCGCCTGGCCCTCCTCTGCCCACCTGCCCACCCACATACTTTGGGACCTTCTCTCAGCCTGGGCCAATCAACTCCACTTTCTTACCTAGAAGAGCTGACACGTGCTCCACTCTCTTTTCCAGATCACCTTTAAAATATTTTAAAAGAGCGAGCGCTACATCCGTCCCTGGGGACCATGCTGTTAAAACTTCTTTTTTCTTTTTTAAATCCAGGCACATGCTTATTTAATCCTATCCTTTGATTCTTGTTTCCAATATAACAATACACTTCATAATCTAATACCAGTCAACACCAAACAGTTTAACTCTTAATTCTCCTTCACATCTGGTGATCCCAGTGAAAGCACTAATGATTTCCAAATCTTCCTGAAAACTTTCTTGGAAATTATGTCACCAAGAGGATCATCAATAATTCTTAGGATGTTAAGGAAAACATTTTACTAGGGGAGAGCAGAACGAGGTCAAACGTGGTATCTGTGTCAAGAGAGAACTACTGTAATACCCTTTTGAAAGCTGAGAAAGCAATGTTCTATTACCTCTCCAGGGGAGAAGTTCTAGAATGAACACAGCACTCCCACGTGAAGTGCTGCTACTTTGCAGAGGGAAATGCATCAAACAGCCTTTCCTCCAGGGCTTCCTTGCTTTGCCCCGAACACAAAAACAGCATAAAAGCATATAAAACAGCTCATAAAACAGCACGGCAATGTGGGGCTTTACCACACATGCACTGTGATTGGTATAAAATAATCTTCTCTTGCAAATCTGAAAATAAAATCACCTCAGGAAAGAAAATACCTCAAGATTTTCAGGGCAGATGTATCATTTTAAAGCGTGGAGTAACATTTACTACATGTACTACCACGTAACATTTACTACCCTGTGGACAAGAAATCCATTTTGGGAGGGGTGACAAGGAATTGTAACTATGTGAGAAAGAAAAATACCCTCAGAGTAGATCAGGGTTATTCATGTAATAAACTTTCTGACCTTTTACCTTTCATCTACAACAGGCCTGCTCTCAAGAGGGAATGCTTATCCAGGGATCCTCTAGTTTATCATGAGCGGTATTTGGCATTCAGGTTAATATTTATATGTGTCATTAAAGGTAAAAGAACTAAAAAAAAAAAAAAAAAAAAAAAGAAAGGTAAAAGAACTGTCCTTCTAGTTATCCAAGTATTTATTATAGGTCTGCTACCCACCAGGCGCTCTCTGACGTGTTAGAAGGCGGCCCAGGCTTCTTCGCAGGGGAAGGGAAGCCGGAAGCAGCATGACCTGGGTTTGCAAAAACTCCCCATCCCTAGAAGCGGTGGGAAGGATTGCGAGATGGGAGGAAGAGTGGGGCCTGGCAGCCTTTCTAGACCGAGGCAAAGGCACCAAAGCATAAAAAACACAGGGACTCTTCAGTGAATGCAAATGGCCTGGTGTAAGGAGTGGAGAGGACCAGTGGGGAGGTGGCAGGAGAGATGCTGGCGGTGCCTCTTAAAGGCCAAGAGGTTCTGACAGCATCCTGTGGAGCGCGGGCGCCTTGCGGGGAGCAGGCCGGCGCAGAGCTGAAATCTGGAGCGAGGACTCTGATGGAGCAGATGAATGCGGAGAGGGGGCCAGATGTTTTCAGAGTAGTAAGAAACCAGTTTAGAAATAAAATGCTGGGAAAAGCTATGCAGGAGAGAATTTCAAGAAAGGAGTCATCAACAGGGCCCAAAACTAGGCGTGTTGTTAAACTAACGAGAACCCCAAGGCCTGAGGGGTGGCTCAGCTCTGCAGCAGGACCCACTCACTGGCTTCAGGACACACGGTGACACCGGCCGAGGCCCAGGAGCCTGGGTCCCGAGGCCTCGGGGCTCCCATGGTATCTCCTCCCCACGCGCAGATGCAGAGAGCCCACTGTTTCGTCATCCCAGTGCTAGGGGCACCCTGTGGTCCTCGTGTTCTGCCCTACACATTCCTCTGAAGCGTCCGGCTGACGGGCTGTCGAGTATGTGCTGAGCCCCTACTCTCCCGGCCGCAGGGACACAGCGGTGCAAACGCACCCCTGCTACTGGGGAGCCCTCCGTCCAGGGGGAGACAGGCAATCAAGTCATCACACAGGTGAGGTGCCACGTGAGGGCTGGTCTAGCCGGGGAGGTTAGGGAAGGCTCCCTGCGAAGGAGGGCTTATGCAGGACGAGAGGTCGAGAGAGAAGGGGAGAGTCCTGCAGAGCCCCCCAGGGACTCACGTGGCTCCAGCACAAAGAGCGGGGGGAGGGATGGTTACCCGTGTGCAGACGGTAGGTACTCAGTGCATCTTTCTAGAACACCGCACAAGCCATTTGAGCGACTTCTCGGCTCTGTGGGAAGCAGGGCCACAGCTGCTGGTGAGGAAGGGGAAGCACCTCGTCACCACGGGGAGAAGCCGGTCCGTCAGGGACGCTGCTCTGACACACCCCAGCCAGCCTCGGCCGGTCACACGCGAGCGCCACCAAGTCTGACAGCCCTTCGCGACGAAGGGAACGGAAGAATGCTGGCAAATTAACCTGCGTGGTACTTGGGACAGTCAAGTCTCTCCAGATACTTTGGTTTTATTTGCCAAAATCTTCTGATGGCCCTAAGTCATTCAGGTTAAAAGAAGGAAATTTCCTTCCTTTACTTGGTACTTCGAAGGTGAGCAAGACATTTATCTTGGTATCTACGAATGAAGGAAAGCAGGTAGGAGAGGAAGACAGCAGCCAAGTGTCAGACAAAGCACAGCCCAAGGCAGCAAAGTTCACACAGAGCCTCCAGAGGTTTAGAGTGAAAAAAAGGAATTAAAAAGAACCCACAGTGGTAAACCAATTTCTCACCCAAGTGCTTTATTGAAAGCTGATTTCCAAGGTGATGACCACAAAGATGACCACAGGGTGAGGAGGGGGCAGGGCCCTGTGATGTAACGAGCCCGTCTCCTGCCAGCCTCGCCATCACCCTCGGAGCAGATGAGAAAACCAAGGCACAGGGTCTGAGGGGCTTGCTGAAAGCCACACACTCTGGGGGTGGCAGGGGCGGGACACAGACCCAGGGTCCCTGACGCCAGAGCCCACGTTCTGGACCACCTTACTCTCTCCCGGGAGGGAGGCAGCCACAAGTTTTTCATACCTTGTAACTATATAAATTGATAAATATCAAGATTTTTGAAATGCAAAAAGTAAAATACAGCCCTTAGAATCACTGTCAATTTCAGTAAATTCATTTCAGCAAAAACGTCCAGACTTCCCCAGCAGTCCAGGGGTCAGGACTCCAGGCTTTCACTGCTAAGGGTGCGAGTTCCATTCCTGGTCGGGGAACTAAGATCCCGCAGGCCACGCAGCACGGCCACACAAAAAATATTTCCTTTAGTTTCAAACCAATACAATGCTATTAACTAGAATTAGTAATAAGTAGTTCAGACAGGGCTGTTTTCATAGAAGTAATCTTCTAGAAATCCAATTGATACTTCAAAAAGTAGTAGTAACTTGTGATGGGGCCCACTAGCCTAGGTGACTATCAGGCTGTAAGCAAATGGAATATATACTCATCTCATGTGACTTTATTTCTACAGAGAAAAATATAAATTATTGTCAGTGCACCTGCTCCCAGTTACATCATCTTAAGATACTTCTTTAAAGGGGAGTTAAATTTAAAAATTTAAATTAAAAAAATTAAAGAAGTTAAGAGTCTTTATCTTACTTTCTCTCCAAAGCAGTAGACACACATGATAAATTAGAAATAAGGAATTAAAAGTAGTTGGATGTTACATTAATTTTGATGTCATTTTTTATTTATTTATTATTGTCAGTTGGTCACTGTGGCACACAGGACCTATTCTGATTTCACAGAAACACAGAATGGTTTTCAGAAATCTTCTATTTGCCTGCCACTGACAAATACGAAGTCAATACAATAAGGTTTTCAAATTGACACTGAGAAAGAGTTACAGCATTTCCACTGCCCAAGTCACCTTACTCCTGTTTTCCTGAAACAGAGCCTCGGTTTCGATCACATGGAGGTCTCACCAAGACCCTATTTTCACCAAATTTCTTGCACATCTACTTTGGGCAATGTGTGTTGCTAGCCTTCTAGAAAGCTAAAAGGCAGTGATGAACCTGAGAAACATAAAATCTCTTTTTATAAACATACATCAGTGGTTCTTAAACTTTTTAGGGTCACAAAGATCTCGCACCCTCTCCTCAGGAGAGGAAGAAAAAAAAAAAAAAAAAGTACAAACAGGGGCTTCCCCGGTGGTGCAGTGGTTGTGAGTCCGCCTGCCGATGCAGGGGGTGCAGGTTCGTGCCCCGGTACGGGAGGATCCCACATCCCACATGCCGCAGAGCGGCTGGGCCCACGTACCGAAAAAAAAAAAAAAAGTACAAACAGTGTGACTTTGGTAGACCTTTGTGTAGAACCATCTAAGCTGTATGTAATCAAAATCCTTAAAAACATTCCCTCCTGCTGACTACAAAATTTCAGAAGTGGGATGTATTCTAGGGGCATAACTCTAATTACAGAAAGGATATTATGCATAAATGTTCAGTGCAACATATACCAGCAAATATACTAGAAACAAACAGAATGTCTATAATGAAGACTAGTCAAGAAAATTAATGCTGCACTTACACAACTGAACAGTACTTAACTATAAAAATGTTTAAGAAAAATAATTCTTGTGGAAAATCCTTATGATATAATGTTAGTTTTTTACAAGTAGGAGACATACATTGATTATGCATACTGCTTACACCATATGATCTCTTTTTACAAAAAGAAAAGCATAGAAATGACTAGAAGGAAAGAAAGTTAAAAGTAGTAGTTGCCTCTGGTGGTGAGATTGTAGATGATATATTTCTTATGTCTTGGTTTTCCTTAGTTCCTATATTGAACATATGTTAGTATAAAGTTTTTAAAAATTGTTAAGCTTCCTTTCAAACTTGTTTTTTTTGTTTTGTTTTTTTTTGCGGTACGTGGGCCTCTCACTGCTGTGGCCTCTCCCGTTGCGGAGCACAGGCTCCGGACGCGCAGGCTCAGCGGCCATGGCTCATGGGCCCAGCCGCTCCACAGCACGTGTGATCTTCCCGGACCGGGGCACGAACCCGTGTCCCCTGCATCGGCAGGCGGACTCTCAACCACTGCGCCACCAGGGAAGCCCCCTTTTTTGACTTCTTTTAACATACATCTTCAATAGGAAAAATAAGAAACGGATAGTCACAGAAAAAAAAAAAGTCTTTGTCCAGAATGGTTTGTTTTGGAGAAACCACAGCAAATTTACTAGCGATGTGGTAGGCGCTGTGAGAACCCCCAGGACTCCTGACCCCAGCTGCGGGTGGCTGGGCGCAGGATGGTCCCGGCAGCCAGACCTCCTTGGGGACCCCTGCTGCTGCGGCGACCACAAGACTGCCTCACCCAAGGCCAAGGCTCCTTGCGGGACGAGGTGGCCCAGAGTGACCGTCCAGGCAGAGGTCCCAGGCCCAGCCTCCCTCTCTCCATGGCATGGACACTTGTGATCCGGGGCTCCGTGTGTGTGAGGGCCAGGACTGCTAGAACCCCCTGGTGCAGCTGGGCCAGCCCCTCCCTCCCAAAGCGGCTACCCCCAGAGCCCCGGTAACAGAGCCCTGCACCGATCCCAGCTCAGAGCCCGCTTCCTGAAGAACCCAACCTCCAAGAAGATAAACCTGGTATTTTCCTGAAGAAGCCATTCAGTAAGCAGAGACCACAGCATTTAAGTCAGTTTCCTCCCCTATAAAGTTGGAATAATAGCAAGCAACTACAGGGTCACTGCAAGGAGGGCGTGAGGTAATGCACAGAAATACCGAGGGCCGGGCAACACCGCATATGCAATAAACGTTAGGCTGTTATTAAGTAGATATTAAAATGTTCCTCAAGATGGATTACTGCTTAAAGACCTCTAAAGAACTGTAGGGAAGAGGCTGTAGAGAACAGGTTCTGAAAAATATGGAAAGTTACTGTTCAAGGCAGTTGCTCCTAAGCTCCCTACACAACTCCCACCAAATTCCTGACCTTTCTTATGTTTCCC
Source organism: Orcinus orca (assembly GCF_937001465.1). Lineage (NCBI taxonomy): Eukaryota > Metazoa > Chordata > Mammalia > Artiodactyla > Delphinidae > Orcinus > Orcinus orca. The sequence continues at coordinate 10,738,787 of NC_064564.1, read as the reverse complement.
AGGCAATCCCTTTCCCATGTCTTTACATTTCTCTCTCTGTGCCAATTATCCAGCAATTACATTATACAGTAATCCAATTATAAAAATGGCTCAGGAGGAATAAAAAGGGGGGGAAATATTACCCAAAGCAAACAGATCTCCCACATTCCAGAAATCCCAAGACTGACCAGGGCAGGAGAGCACGGATTTACTTGTAAAATACAAACCTACCAGCTAACACTAATATCCCCCCAAGACTCTGATTCAAAAAATCTGGGGGTATAGAAACTTGTATTTTCTAAAACTCCTCAGGTACAGAAAGAACTGCAAAGAAATCTTCAACCTCGGGGTTGATTTCTTAGTAGTAATATTGACATTGTAATTTTAAACATGTATATATGAAGGAAGGAAGCAAATATATTAGTAAGAAGCAAGATTTTCAAAATAAGACATAAAAATGTTCAAAAAGTTTGTTAAATTTAAATTGGAAGTATCAATATGAACTCACAAATTAAATGAATGAATGAGTGGAGGGATGGAGGGAGGGAGGGAGGGAGAGAGGGAGGGAGGGAGAGAGGGAGGGATGGAGGGATGGAGGGATGGAGGGATGGAGGGATGGAGGGATGGAGGGATGGAGGGATGGAGGGATGGAGGGATCAGGGCATTGGGCAACTGCCAAAATTTAGAACACATACGCTTTTCACTCCCTACTAAAACCATTTTAATATTTACAATTGACTCTGAGCATAAATTTTACTACTATTTGCACTGTATATTATCCATCCTACAACCAACACAATGTGAACAGTAATGCTCAAAATAAAAGGAAACAGGAAATCTAAGTGGCTGAGAAAACTGCCAGAATTGCTCTTCAGAGTACCTTACAGAATTTCCTTCAAACAGCCCTCCACTAAAAAAACATGCATGCGTGTGTGCATGCACGCACACACGCACGCACACACACACACCCTTCACGACGGCTATTGCTGGGTGTTGTTTCTACAGCAAAGGAAACAAACTATTCACAGAGAATTTTAGGTAAATGTGATACTATAATTCTGTAATTATAGTTCTCCATAATTTAAAGAATCCTCTCAAATTTACTTTAAGATAAAGCTTTTTAGCTTTCAGAAAAACTTCTCATATTTATTCAATTAGACAAGTACTTGGAATAAAACTCCTCACCCAACCCCAAATTCCAACCATCTCTTCTAAGCCTGCAGCAGCTGAATAAGATTCATTCTTTAAAAAGTATCAGAAGCCATTTTTCATTCACAAATGAAATGACTTCTAATCTACAGAAAACATCTATGCTAAGATTTGAGGATAAACCATCTATCTTTACTATCATTTAAACTTTTTAAGAAACTCTGCCAAGCTCAACGGATAGCATAAGGGATAGGAATTTAATGTTTTCCTAACTTGTCTCCAGAAGCCAGGAGAAAATTTAATGAATTGACTCAGTCAGAGAAATTAAGGTTATTATGAAATTTTATCAGCCAGCTCTCTGGAGTCTGATGGCTTTACGATGGTATTTTATAAACAACTGTTGGCACCCTTAGTATTTTTTCCCTTAAGATGGAGCACCTATTAGTAGGGACTGTCTTCCATAAGCAAGGTGGCAAGTTGATCAGCCCAGTCCTTAAAGAGTGTCTGAGTGAAGTCAGGCTGCAGAATACCCGTGCCTCCCCAGATCTGCACAGAAGTTCGAGGCATATTAAATTCCACCCTCACTGTGTGTCATTAAGTACAACATATGGATAAATATGGGTATGAAGGTTTAAGGAAAAATACAAACAGCTAAACCACCACCTCCTATCACTTAGGGCAAAGAAATGTAGATAACTCTGACCCTCAAGTCTCTGGGTGAAGCAGATATTAATTAATTTATTTATTTTTGCTGTGTTGGGTCTTCGTTTCTGGGCGAGGGCTTTCTCTAGTTGTGGCAAGCGGGGGCCACTCTTCATCGCGGTGCGCGGGCCTCTCACTATCGCGGCCTCTCTTGTTGCGGAGCACAAGCTCCAAACGCGCAGGCTCAGTAGTTGTGGCTCACGGGTCTAGTTGCTCCGCGGCATGTGGGATCCTCCCAGACCAGGGGGCTCGAACCTGTGTCCCCTGCATTAGCAGGCAGATTCTCAACCACTGCGCCACCAGGGAAGCCCTGAGTGAAGCAGATATTAAATCCAATTCAAATAAGAAGGCTGCACAGAGAAATTTTGATTTGCTTTTTCTTTTGTGGAAAACTGTTTTAAAATGCACAAAGTAAAACATGCTTTTCACTTCAACCTTACATTCTTAAAGATGTCAGATATTTACTAGTTCTAAGTAGGGCAAATTAATGGACTATTGCCACATGAAATACAGACGATATATTTTGACGAAAGGAGGAGGTATAAAACATTTCGTGCATTTAGATTGTACTGACTTGGAATTGTTGATCAGCTACAAGATTTAAGTTTACCCTGGCACTTTGTATGAAGAAAGTGTTTGCTAACGTAAATCAGTGGCTGAAACAATATTAATGGAGGGAAGAGTTAACCTACTGAACCATCTGACATGGAAACAACATACGGACATCATTCTCAGTAATCATTAAAGCCAGTTTCAAGGATCTGAATGTTTGTGAAGATGCAGTCGAAATAACAGTTTCAAAAACAACTGACAAAGAGAATTGTGGTTTTTATATGGTTCTATAATTCTAACATTTCATTTACCAGAAATGAGCTCCTTAGTTAATTCAAAAAGATAGTTTTACAGTATCCCATGCCTGGAGAAGTCTTGAGACCCTATCAACGATAGCTAAACCTAAAGGACCATTAAATTTTCTATAATTAAAGGACCTTACTTACTGAATTTTTCATATCAACTTCATTTTCATGTACTTTTATCCTTCTCGTACAACGAAGACTCTGGCATGTTTTAATTTTATGCCTTTGTAAGATTGTCCAGAGAAACAGATTCACACACGGGCTTTATTTTATTTTATTTTTGGGGGTTTGTTTGTTTTGCTTGTCGTTTTAAATATAAAATTAGTTTTTACAGCTAGAAAAAAACACCAATATCACTGCTGCTGGAGCTGTAATCCCAGCCCTTGGACCAACTCTAGAACTTTCACTAGGAGTCCAGGGGTCGAGTGCCCCAGGGACTGTTAGAATGCTCCTGGAAGGGACGCCCCATGCCCAGGATGTCCTCAGGTGTTGGGGTGAGCGATGGGCCCCCGCCCAGCTAGCAGCTCTGATCCTTACCTAACCAGTCCCCCTAGGACTGAAGTGGATTAAAAAGAGAGGAACAGAAATTTGAGGGGGCTAACTCAGAACCTCTTGGACAGCTGGATTTGCAACTTCAACTAACTTTCTTTGTGGGTCCACCGTGTTCCCAGCAGAGAACAGAGACCAGGGTCACAGCATCTGCCTTCAAGGAGCTGAGTCTGGGGGTGAGGAGAAGCCGGCAGGCAGTGACGATTTGGTTACAGAGGGAACAGGTGCAGCGTCCAAACTACAGCTTGGCTCCGGGCACTGGCACGTGGCCACGACTGAGGCAGTGAGTGTTCCCGAGGTACGGCCTCAGGCTGAGGGCCAGGATGTGCCGGTGCGGCCTCTGGTACGGCAGAGGTGTGGAGTAGCATTCTGTAAAATGCTGGACAACTACCGGGGCTGGAAGAACAGAATGAAAAAAGTCCACAGAGCTGCGAGTTTGGGAGCAAGGAAACGCTCTATGGAGAGCACACAAAACATGTGCAGTAACCGGCATTTTCCTCTGCCTTAGGGAGCGTCAGTGTCTGCCTGTTCCTTTTCCCTTTGAAGGTTTCTTACAATCTGGTTGTTTTCTCAGGGCCCCCTGCAGACTCCTCTCCCTCAAGCTGAGATCCTGCTCTCTCCCCTGGAGCACACTCTGTGTCCCAGGGGCAAGATGCTTAGAGATAAGAAGCCTGAAGCCACTGCCCCCTTTACACAGTGATCTGGGTCAAAACACAAGTTAATGACTTCTCAGCATAAAGCTTCTCAGCTTATCAAAATCCAAAGGCTGTGATACTTATCATGATGTGGACTCTTCCGGAGTTTTCAAGAGCTTTGTACTTACCCTGTCTTGTGAACTGAACTTTATTGTTTAAAGGAACAACACTTGAACTTCTTTTAAAACATCAAGGTTAAAGGAGACAGTCTAATGATTGCATCTTAGCTGTGTCTTGCAAAAAAATATAAACAACGTTGGGTTGCATGTTATTTTCAGAGGCATCCTGATCTTTTCTGCGAACCAGAGATTGTTTGAGGTTTACCAAATTTGCCTGGAGCGGTAGAAAAGCCCCTGTGTTAACTTTATGAAGTGAAATACAGAACATTAGCAAAGCACAGGGGTCAACATCTCAGAAATGCGTAGTGGAAGAATCCATTTAAGCTTGCCTAAAAACTTTAGTCTAAAATCAAACTTGCTATAAAGAATTATGAAGAATTCTTCTTAATAATAGTAGGAAAGGCTGTTCACGTAATTCATTCAAGGAGACGAAAGACTTTTTAAAACTAAAGTTGATAAAAACAACTAGATGTGGTGTGCTGCATGCACGTCGGTGCTTTACTATTTATCGGGACAGTTGTATTTTTTAATTTAATCTTTAATATCATAAGACTGAGTTTTATTACAAGTTTTTTGGTTGGCAGACCTTCAAAAATTACTAAGAAATAATCACCATACAGCTATCAGATTATAGTTTAAGGATGTGTGCAAACAGACTCCTTTATTTGATGGCAAAGTATAGTGTGTGATAAAAATATCAAGCCGAGATACTTCTCAGACAATGGTGATTATTCCTATTTGTCCATCACAGCTCAATTGTAACACCGTCTGATCAGTTTTGCAAACATCGCCGTAGCTTTTTCTTGCTGGCTTTCAGCCCACTTCTCCTTAACATTCTTAAATGGCACTGGTTAACAAACCCCTAGTTTACGGGGAGCAGTCCCTCACTCGGGGCACCCGAACAGCACACGGAGTTTAGGATCAGGTGTAGCAGTTTTACTTGTGCAATAAAACACTGTCCAGCATAAAAAGAAAAATGCCGCCAGATAGGTGGAGAATGTAAAAAGAGAAATCATATTTCTTCTTATTTAGATGAAGCATCTTGAATACTAAAAACACATCAGAGCATTCCAAATAAGGAGTCTTCTGGTTATCGTTTGGTCAACTTAAAATTATTAACAAACATGTACATTTTTCTCAGATATTTAATATATTAGAAGCCAATTAAGAGCAACCCATACTCTACCCATATATAACCCAGTGCATTATTTATTATATTACATTCACTTGCCAAAGTGGAATTTTTCCTGAAGTGATCAAGTATGTTAAAAGGGAAAACAGGGTTGTGGTCCCAGGTCTTAGTATTTTCCATAAAAGGTATTTTTAAAATTTGGCTATTGTACTCAGTCATAAGAAATGTACTCCTGAAGAAATAATCACTCTTTAATGCCCAGTAGTAGACAGACAGAAAGACAGGCAGACAGAAGGACATACAGACGGCACTCTGAAACACTGAAGCCACACTGCTCATCTTTACTCTATTTTGTGTTGAGTCCAGTAGTCAGATCTCACGATGTTTTTAATCATTTCGTTAGAGCGAATCAGCACATCTTCATCACTACGGCATTCCAACAACAGAAGGCCACCATAGCCCATGAAAAAGGGAGGTGAGTCAGAAGACGGGGGCAGACGAGGAGTCCCTGGGCGACATGGAGTTAATCCCTTGATGTCTTCGGGACTCAGTCTGAATTTTTCACTTGTAGAGTTACAGGCAGGGCTTCCCTGGTGGCGCAGTGATTAAGAACCCGCCTGCCAATGCAGAGGACATGGGTTCAATCCCCGGTCTGGGAAGATCCCACATGCCCCGGAGCAACTAAGCCCATGAGCCACAACTACTGAGCCTGTGCTCTAGAGCCCGCGAGCCACAGCTAGTGAGCCCACGTGCCACAACTACTGAAGCCCGTGCAACTGGAGCCCGTGCTCCACAACAAGAGAAGCCACTGCAATGAGAAGCCCGTGCACCGCAACGAAGAGCAGCCCCCGCTCGCCGGAACTAGAGAAAGCCCGAGCGCAGCAACGAAGACCCAACGCAGCCAAAAATAAAATAAATTAATTAAAAAAAAAAAAGTTACAGGCAAAACTATGGAGACAGTAAAACGATCAGTGGTTGCCAGGCAGGGGGCTGAGGGGCTGAACAAGCGGAGCAGAGAGGACTCTCAGGGCGGTGAAAACAACCCCGTGATACCGTAACAATGGAGACATTCATTATGCATTTGTGCAAACCTGCAGAACGTACGACACCAAGAGTGAACCCCAAGGGGAACTACGGACTTGGGGGGTGATGACCTGTCGGGGTAGGTTCATCGGATACAGCAGAGGTACCGCCTGGTGGGGATGCCGATGGCGGGGGCGGCTGTGCGTGGGGTGGGGGGTGCTGGGGGTCTACTAGAAAACTCTGTGCCTTCCTCTCAATTTTACCGTGAACCCAAAAGCTCTCTTTAAAAAGTCTTTTTTTACGAAGATAGTCTGGATAATCTAGACTCAAGACTCTTTCAACTGGGAGCCATATAACCATCCTGATTACTGTTAAAAGGCTGCTTAAACACTCTGGAACTTGCAGGGGACTAAGAATACCATTATTTTATTTCATAGGCCTTGTTAATTACTTGCAATTTCTGCAGACAGACTTATACTGATTTTTAATAAGGATGTCGATTAAAGAACTAGGAAAATAGTTAATTATTGAACTCACTTGCCTTAAATAAAACTGTCAGGTAATCCTTTAGGTTTAGTTACGTCATACAGAATTAGTGTTATTTTAACACTGATTTTGCTTTTTAGCAAACAGCTTGCTCCCTCATCTTCAACTCATCTAAAATAATCCTGGCATTACCTTTGGATGACCTGAGATTTATTATCTATCCGTGGAGTACATGGGCTGCCCTTGTCAGTTCTGTGTGAAAGAAAGAGAAGAAAGCCAGTGACTCACGCCTGGTAGAGAATTCCATAAAATCACAGAGCAGGCAACCATACGGTCTCTGCTGGTAGCTGGCAGTTCTGTCACTCATTTCAAGATACGGAAATTTAACCTGGAAAACTCGAGCTGAATGTGTTTTCCACACTTTGAAAACTGAGAGGCTGAAGAATTTTTATATTAGGTCATGATGACTAGAAATGCATTAAAATAATTTCGATAGACTGACGGCAATTTTGATACAGATTTTTAAAAGCAGTTTCAAAACAGCAAGCCACGATGCTATAGACTAATGCTAATGTCTAAAAGACATCAAGAGAATGGAAGGTCATATAAACTCCACCCAGTCACGTCCATCACAATGAAACTTCCATTAACAAGAGCACAGACAGTGTGTGTGTGTGCGTGTGCGCGTGCACGTGTGCGCGCATGTGCACTGGAACACATACCACTATGGTATTGTACGTTTAATTTCCTGGCAACCAAAAGAATAATCTGAAGGTCCCCTTTGCTGCCAGTCCCTCTGTTGTTACTAAAGATCTACGTACAGGATTAGTACCCTTCCTTACATGTATGTTGGCAATAGCAAGAAGCATGGTACAGCAAGGATGCCAGGTTTGTTACTGGAAGACTCAGGTGTGTACCCTTACTCTCCCTGGGAAAGCTGGTCATGCTGGATGTGTTTAGTCATAGGTAAAATGAAGAAACTGGGCTAGCTCAGTGGTTTTTAATTAAAGGTGCTTGTCAGAATTGCCTATGTACCTTTTTTCAAAACACACATGCCCAGGCTCACACACAGTTTTTTACCATACCAGATCCCAATGAGAGTACAGACAGGAAGGCACATTTTGAGAAAGTTTCCAGGTGGTTCTAGAGGCACCCCTAGTTAAGAACTCCTAGAAACAGTTACTTTCAAAAGAAGGACAAAGTAAGATAATTCAAAATTTAGAAGATGACCTCACATGTGGCTACTGAGCACACGAAACGCGGCTGGTCCAAAGTGAGACGTGCTCTAAGTGTAAATTACACACCAGATTTCAAAGGCAATGGAGAAAGTAAAGAAGCTCAATATTTTTTTTATGTTGACTACATGCTGAGACATAACTTTGGATATACTGAGTTAATTATGTTAACATTAATTTCACCTGGGTTAAAACTTTTTACTGTGGCTGCTAGAAATTCTACATTATATATGAGACCTGCATGTATTTTTCTGGTGGACAGTACCAGAATAGAGTTTCGGTCAAGTTATCTTCCATAGAAACCGGTTCATCTTTAACATTTTAGCTTTTTGAAGAATCAAAAAGAAGGATGGGACTAATACAGCAGACGTAAGAGGAAAAAGAAAGTAAAAGTGATTTCCTGCTCTCCTTGTCTTCTGATAGAGATTTGTGCAGGGGTGACCACGTTTCACTTTGCTCTAAGTGTGTTCACGAAACCGTCAATGAACGTGATCTCTGAATGCTGAAATTCCACCTCCTCGTACACAGGTGCTAAGCCCACTGAGACGCCAAAGCAGAGGTTTCCTGGCATCCTTCCTGCCAGGAAGCAAGCACTCATTCCTCTGGCTGGAAGGAGGCATGTTTACGCTGTGGTGTTTCTGTGCAAGTGTAATTAAATAAGTACTTCTTGAATCACTAGGTGCCCGGCTCTGCCTGAGCACAGAGGCACACAAGGTCAGGAACTTCTGTGCTGCACCCCGGGAGGGAAGCCAAGGATGGGCTGTTGGGTTGGGGTGGGAAAGGCACCCAGCCCGAGGGGCCTCAGGCCGCCTGCACCCTCCCGGGGGCACAGTGGCAAAGGAGGGCGAGGCTGCCAGAGATGGGACGGCGGTGGGATGCGGCGAAGGACCGCGGGGCCGGGGGTGGGAACACCTGCAGTGCCGAGTCCGCCTAAGGGACCATTTTCCTTTTGGCTCCAAGTAACTACGCAAAAACGTTCACAGAATCGGAAAGGATTTGGGTTTTTCAATCCTAGTCCTGGGAGTGAGTGAGAACAAAACCTGGGTGGAGAGGGGATGCGTGTGACACAGAAGTCCCACTCTCCCTCCTGCCCCTGGGAAGGTACCCAGAAGAGCTGAGAGATGGGCTGACCTGTGGCAACCCCGCTCAAAAGGTGCGACGCCGCAAACGTTTATTCTACAGAAGAGAAGAGGGAAGGCAGCCCCAGCTCAGAGGGTTTGTGAAGAACAATGATGCTGCTGGGTGGGGAGAAGCTTGCCCCGTAGATATTAAGATGAACTCTGAAATCACAACAACTAAAGTTCTGGCACCAGCGTAGACAAGAGACAGATCAATGAAACGAAGTTCTGACATAGACTCAAATGTATGTAAGAATTTTGTATTTAATAAAGGTGGTATGTCAAAACTTTGGAGTATTTAATAAATGATACTGGAGCAACTAGTGAACCATTTGGGCAAAGAGTAGATCTCTAAACTATTCCACCCACAAAAATAAGTTCTTAATAACTTATTTTTAATAAGTTAATAAATAAGGAAATTAATAACTAAGATTTAAATGTAAGAAAGAATTCATGGAAGCACTGAAAGAAAACACGATCTTAAACGGAAGAAGTTTCTAAACGTGGTACCAGAGGGGTAGCAGTCAAAAGGAATCATCTGTAGGTCTGATTACAGAAAAAAATGTGAAATCCTATCCACCCAAAGCCACAGTAAGGTTTGGCTTGAGATGACAAGGCTGGACACATTCGCCTTTCCACCTCCTGAGAACCCACTTAAACCAAAGACAAGGTACCAGGAGGAAACCGTAACCGGGAAGAGAAAGGCAGAGGGCAGGGCATCTCTCTGGAAGGCAGGGGGCTGATGCGAGAGGGCTGCACGGGCCGTGGGGAGATGGACGCCAGTCTGTGCAGACCACAGAGGAGAGGAGGCTCAGTCCCCAGGGGCAGAAGGGCAGGAAGGAGGGGGACACAAAGCGGGCGGCCCAGCCCCTCGGGAAGTGCAGGCCCACACGAGGCTTTCCTTCCTCGGCGGCCCACCAAGCTCGGGGAGAAGTAGGTGCGGTGGGTGTGCCTTGTGTAACGTCTGGCACAGGGATGCACCCACCCACCTGTGCTTGCCTTTTGGAGAACGTCTGCAAGGCCCGCTCAGCACCAGCCCCACGCTTCACACTGGGGATGGCCCAGGAAAAAGCCTTAAAGAGCGTCTGCTTCTCAGGTTCTCAGAAACAAGGAAGGGTTGTTGCCCTTTGGCAAAATAAAGACAACTGGTATCATACAATTATCAAGGTTGCTATGGAACAGCGATAATCATCAGAGAGAAGAAAAATCAATGGATATTATGAACTTGAGAATTAGACTTCCTAACAATTCACCACGACAGGATCTGCTCTGTTTCCTCTTAGACTCTCTCCTCTCTTTCTCCCTTTAGAAGTATAAACTCAGGCAGACTGTCACTCTTCTCAAAACTCAAAAAAAGAGGGGATATATGTATACATATAGCTGATTCCCTTTGCTGTACAGTAGAACTAACACAACATTGTAAAGCAGCTATGCTCCAATAAAAATTAAAACAAAACAAAACAAAACAACAACAACTTGGAAGTAAAATACTTCAATAAAGAAAAAAAAAAAACGCTAAGAGATAGAGATCGGGCAGTTCTCTTCCTTCCTGTTAGGTAAAGTAGCAAAACGGCATCAGAGTGGGAGTTGATGAAAAGATGTTTGCGGGGTCTCGACAGCCTGGCTGGAGCATTCCTACGCCCTGCAGGACAATCCACATGGAAGGCTGTAGCACACAGTCTGCAGTTACCAGGAAAAGGGTGCTCTTCCTAAGATTTCCTCTCTGATACCATCGGTTGGTCGTCTGCTCTGAATGGGAGCAGGCATTTCCATTAACTTAGTGCAATGTTGAACTGAATCCCATAGACTGAAAATGACTTCCCAGCTTGGCTCAATATAGAGAGAGAATTTAACCCAGTTCTCTTTGCTCAAAATAGATTGTATCCTAGTCCTACAATAGCTGTGAATGCATTCAAAGCACTTAAGGATTTTGCTTTATTTTCCTTTGGATTCCACAAGGCAGCAAAGTGCATTGAGAATGGCAAGTATTTTGCAATTAATCATATTAATATCAGGCTCTTCCATATCCTACCTATGTGACTTTGGCCAAATTTGTCATTAGTGAATAAGTCAATTTAATAATCCTACTTTTCACTGAAAAGGATATGAGGCGGTCTACCTAAAGATATACCAGAAAAATACAATTTTTAAAATATCAGGCAGAGGGGGTTCCCTGGCAGTCCAGTGCTTAGGACTCAGCGCTTCCACTGCCAGGGCCTGGCTTCGATCCTTGGTTGGGGAACTAAGATCCCATGTGCCATGCAGCACGGCCAAATTAAAAATAAATAAAATAAAAAGCTTTAAAATCTCAGGCAGAAAAGAGAAATGAAGGCAGTAAAATCAAGGGGAAAAATGGTAGAGCGCAAACTTCATTCTAAAAGGTATTATACAGTTGCTAAAAGTAAGTAAAATAATTTGGCTCTGAACTTTAAAGACATTAAAACAAAGTCAAAACAATAATTTACAAAGCCATTAGGCAACATACTTAATCTGAACAAATTTATTTGAGATGGATAATACCACAGATCTTGAAGGTTTATCGTGAGAATTAAATGCTCTATGGAAACACCTAGTGTAATCCTAGCACACAGTTGCTGTTCCCATAAATATTCTCTCTTCCTCTTAAGCTTTTGTGATACATCTCTCTATTTTAAGCTGAGGTTCAAAAGCGATATTTGAGAAATGCTATTCTAATCCCTCTCTCATTGAGAACATTACTTTTGTCTCAGTGAAATAAAGAGCAACATTCAACACACTCTATAATATAGAATTTCAGAATTATAGAATCTCTGTACTAAAAAAATGGAAATAACTATATCCTACAAAATAAATTTGCTGCAAGATCCTTAATGAGGACACATGCACCTCTCACCCGTTAGCATCCTCTACAGACCAGACAGCATTAATTTAAAAAGGACTAAAACTGCTGTTAGTGAGCAGAAGAGACTATATGCTATTCAGATAACTAAGTCTTGCACTTGGAATCTTAAAACATGTAGGAGGTTGTCAGCTCTCTGATATTAGTGTAGTAATTAGGATTCCCCAGGAAAAAACAATGGTATGTCAAGTGAGATACTCATATTTCCCCTTTCTTAAAGTGAGGAAACCTATAGATTTTAGAAAGCGCATCCAAGAACAAAGTGGTTTAGAATAGGGCAGCACGGATGACACATGCAGATAACTGAGAATGGTTTGAAAACAATTAATCTGAGTGGCTTTCTTTCTGCTTTAAATAATCAAGGAGAAATGTGGCTCTCTGTAAGGGAAAGGCCAGACTTTCTTTCTCTTGCCATAAAATTGTCATGTTGCAAAAGGTGAGTGCCTTTCAATGGAACGTGATGTGATTAATTCCAAAGGGCTGCGACAGAAGTTAGAAATATAACTGGTTAGCTAATGACTTCCTCCATGTACAAACAGAATTTGAATAATTTCCTTAGCTGCATAAAAACCCCTCATTTATCTAAGTTGTTAGGGAAAGAGTTCTTTGGGTTATGAATGTGTGCAGCAACTGAGACTTTTGTATTCTCTACCTGGACTGTTAAATCTTCCAAGAATTTGATAAAATGCCAAAACTATTCCAGATAAATTTTAACTTCTGTTGATTCAGAAGCAACATGATGCCTCTTTTAGTGCCTTACTGTCACTTATGATCATTCGCTATTATTACAGAGCCATGATTCTCATCCCCTTTCAGCAAGTGGCTCATTGCAGATTCTGATCTGTTCCCTCCTAGCCTCCACCCTATCACCACCTCCCCACTTGCCCAAAATAGAAGGAAGACAACTAAACTTAAGACTTACACATCCTCAAGAACTTCTTTTTTTCGTTAGAAGTAAACGTGGGTAGAAAACAGATGAAGCAGGTTTTAATCTCCTGTGTAGGACAGTGCCTACGTGGTGGGCGACCAGGGCTGAAGGGCATCGGGCACCTGGGCCGTGCAAGGCACCAGGTGGAGCCTCTGATGAAGATGACCGTGGTGCTGCCATCACCTTCTGATGGCGCGGACAATGGCCACGCTGATGAACGGGATAGGACTATCACACCATCGTCAGCAGCAGCATCTATTTTAGCAGGTGATCCCTACGTTCCAGGCAGTGTCCTAAGAACCTTGCGTATACTAACAATCCCCAGAAAGAGGCACTACCGGGGTCCCGAATATTCAGTCACTGAGGTCCAACAACTTGCCCGAAGTTCTAAAGCAAGTAAGCGGCAGAGCTGGCATTTGAACTCAGGCAGCCTGGCTCTGGCCTCAAGCACTACAACATGCTACTTCCATCACAGGTCTTGTCACCTGGCCCCTGTTGGTATGGAAATTAGGGTTTATTCCTGGAGACCACGCCTTACTGTGCCCCTTTCCTCCCTCACATGCAGAGTCCTGGGCTTCCTTCCCCCAAGCAGGAATCGTAAGGGGTAACCGTGCATCAGGTGACGGTTAACCCTCTGGGCAGCCTGCTGAGGGTGGTAGGATCCCCATCTCACAGATCAGGAGGGCGAGGCTCTGAAAGGTTATGTAATTTGCCCCAATTACCTGGCAACCGGGAGGGTGGCTGAGGGCTCCCAGGCAGAACCTGCGGCTCCAAAGCCCTGCCCCTCCCTCTGTCTCCCGTCCTCCCTCCGCTCGGCCTGCACGTCCCCGCGCTCCTGGGTCTGGGCGCAAGGTGCCTGGTGAGGTGTGGTGGCCAGGATGCCCCAGAGGTGGAGGACAGCCCAGCTCCCACCACCCCCATGTGTGTGGACACTGTGATGGCACAATTAATCCCCGGATGAGAAGGAACGGTGGCGAGACTCTTTTTTTTTTTTTTTTTTTTTAATATTCGATCACATTAGGTACTATGGCATCTAAGCTCGAAACAAAATAGGAATATCTCTGCTGACAAGTAGTACCATTTTTTATCCCTTTAAAGGATAAGACTTCAGAAAGAAAGAGAAAGGTCTTTTTCACGTTTTGGAATTAAGTTGATTAGGAAATGAATTACTTTTTTCATAGAAGCTGGTCCAGGGTTTATCAAAGCCATCCCTACGCCTTCTCTTGCTATATGCATGAAATTTCTTTCCTGTTCTAAGAGAGCATGTTATGATAGGCTCCAGATGCAGTATAAATTTATAAAAGCTCAGGTTACAGAAATCCTGCATAGCAGAATTGTTGTGTTTAAGACAGGAATATGATTTCAGTGATAAGAATCTGAGACTCTGGGGTTACTTTACAGAACTTATAAAAAGAAGGAAGTCGTGGAATCAGATCCCTACTACCCATATCTTGACATTCTCAAATGATATAGTTCCTTCTGTTTCCCTGCAAAAAAATAAATAAAAGAGAATCTAAAAATTTCACTTTCTCTGAAATACACATACCTCTCAAATTTACCTCTACCTCTGGATGCTGGGCAAAGAACCCAACTTGGATATGCACCGATCTGATATTTAAACAATAGAAATGAAGATAATGTTCAAAAAGCAAAGTCCAAATATGGAAACAGCTCTGAGGTTAGGTTTATTACACTACAGCACCCTAATTGCTAAATTAATTTGTTTTCATGACAACCAAACAACAATCCTCATATTCCCAACTAATAGTGCCTAGGCCTGCTCCAAACTCCAAGCTCTTTTTAGATCTTGTGGAATACATCAAATGCCTTAGTTAAATACATTCCAACTCCAGACTCCCTCCATTATTAAAATATGAACTAGGAAACTGCAATGTAATTATATATAACTTAATGTCATGCATTGTGCAAAGGTTAATTTTTTTCTTATTAATTAGGGAACTATCAAATAACTGTAAGTATCTCATTCATATCTGAAAGCAAGTAAAGTGAGCAGTTAGGGTTATTATTAATTTCCATATAACTTGAAGGCAGCTACACTTTTGAATGTATAACATCAATAAGAGGCACATTTTAGTTTTCAGGTTTAAATTAAAATGTCAATAGAAGCCACATGGTGACATGTATTTTTTCCATATGACATTATTAAACACCACATGACATTTTTGAAAGCTTCTTTGAACTCCACACCAGATCTCATGTCTGTCTACTGTCCAAGAAACCACACATCTGTGTACGTCAAGCCGAAGTCCCCTTCCCCACCTCACTAACCACACTCATAGTAAGCACGGAATGGAACAAACTTCGTAATGGTGATCAGACTGTCCAGAGATTCATCAGGGTAAGGACAACTCTGCTCCTACACTGAGAAACCATTTCCCTTCAGACCCAGTGTCCCTAGAGAAGAAAATATGTTTCTGGCTTACACTCATAGATGCTGGAGGTCCTGGGAAGTGAGGGGTACTCTATGCTACTTTTGTTCCCCTGCAGAATGATCCTAAGAAGGAGAACCGACTCAAGCATGTAAATTTAAATTCTGGAGTGAATGGAATTGCATTAGATCCAGAGAACTGGTCCAAATACAAAACTCACTGCAAGGTTAGCCTAGAACTTGAGCTGGTCACTCAGACCCCCTTCAATCCGTGGAAGACTGTTCTGCTTGCCCGTCTGACAGACGGTTTTAAATGCCCTTTAAGAAATAACTAAAGTTGGTCACAAATACTTAGGGAAGAGGCTGAACAAGTAAAAATAAACTATAAGAGGTATGGCAGACTTGTTTAATGACACTTCATCAAGCCCAACACATAATTCCAAATCCCGGAGGCACACTTTGTATTTTGGTCTTGAAATTAAAGAAAGGGCTTTATAAATACTTCATGTGTATGTGAAACCGAACCTTATGAATGAATTGAGTTTTTAGTATTAAATGGGCACTGAAAATTAGCACCTGCACCTTAACCACTGATTCTGGGCTGAAATTTAGCTGAGGAAATCTAAGTCGGAAGTTCTCAGTTTCACACAAGCTTTCACTGGTCTCTTCAGCAGCAACAAAAGATAGAGAGGACATTGTCAAGATTGGGTCTGGACGCACCCATGGCTAAAAGCCAGATTACATTTATCTTTTATAAGATAAAATCCTAATCTAAGGCTCACATGAAACTACCTCCAAAAAAGTGCTTAGATTCAAAACCTAGTATTAGTTTCATTTTATTGTCAGCAAACATCATCTCTCCCTTGTTTCTAACCATAATGAATCCTTAAATTTACACTCAAAGCCACAGACGATTACTGTGATTATGAAAGTACTGAGAACAAAAAGTTCCCCAAACTTTCCAAATATTTTCTAAAAATTGCAGTATGGTATTTACCAACCCTGGGTAGTAAGACAGACTTTCCAACTTGATAAGTGAACTAAACTCAAGGCATGTACAAAACATGTCTCTATAAATACTGTGTATTAAAAAGTTATATTAGGGGCTTCCCTGGTGGCGCAGTGATTAAGAATCTGCCTGCCAATGCAGGGGACACGGGTTTGGGCCCTGGTCTGGGAAGATCCCACATGCCACGGAGCAACTAGGCCGGTGAGCCACAACTACTGAGCCTGCGCGTCTGGAGCCTGTGCTCCGCAACAAGAGAGGCTGTGATAGTGAGAGGCCCGCGCACCACGATGAAGAGTGGGCCCCGCCTGCCACAACTAGAGAAAGCCCCCACACAGAAACGAAGACCCAACACAGCAAAAATAAATAAATTAATTAATAAACTCCTACCCCCAACGTCTTCTAAAAAAAAGAAAAGTTATAATATTAAATCTGACAATAAGGACTCCAATTAGCTTACATCATTAGCTTCCTTAACCTTCTATTAGCTCTTAAGGCTTTTAATACTCTGTACCCTAAACAAATACAGTAAAATAAATAATAAAGTCATGAAGCAATTAGTTGAACCGTTAAAAAAATATTTAATTGGTTCCTAGACTATCAAAAAGACCTTAAATCCATTTACGAATAAGAAAGCTGAAAACTAAGTCTAACTGCTTTCACTATAAAATTCCGTGACTACATAGCCTGTGAACAAAACTTTTATATTAGCCAAAAACTCAGAGTAAATACAGCAATAAATGATGAATACTGTTAACAACTGAACGTGTTTAGCCTCGTCTTTAAAACTTAATAGTCTACAGCTTTGGTACAATCATCTGATTTTATAAGCCACTCGGACACCTCCCCAGTAAATGACAGATTTAGTCCCAATTCATTAAGTGCATATTCTTTAGAAACCAAGTAAATATGACACTTTTTCTTAACCAGAAAAGAAAAATTTAATTTTTGAGATTATAGTTAAAGCAAATGCACTACTCATGAGCACTATGAACTAAATGCCAACAATTTGGGAGGTAAATTCCTTTTTTCTACTTTGTTGGCTTCTGGGTTATCATTCATGTAAATAGAAATCTCTACAAATTTCGTATTATACACAGTCATACTATATATCAGTTAATGATTCTTTGTGAAAAAAGATCAACAGAAAGCCAGACAGACATCTTAAAAAATGATAGAAAAACAGATTATACTCTTGCACAAAAACACGCTTCATCTTCCTTGATGGCCACACCTCAGACCCAAAGGTCAGGTCTGGGGAGAGAAAAAGACAGAGGCAGCGACAGAAGACATGAGGACTGAGAAGCAACTTCCTGCCTGGGATTTGAGAGCCCTGCCCAGAAACCTTCTCTGCTTTATATATATAATTGCCATGACAGTAATTCATTTGGCTTGAGGCAGAAGATTATTTCTGTACGGGGCACCATGGTACTCTTTGTGTATAATTTGTGTATAAGTTACAGAAGCCCATTTAAGTTAGCTTAAGCAAGACAGCATTTATTATAAGGATGCAGGCAAATGTCACAGAACCGAATCTGCAGGAAGAACAGGTAGGTCTCGGGGAAATCAGAAGGTTCTCAGGCAGAAGTAGAATTGTCTCCTGTGCCTGTCCTTCTCTGTAACATCTTTCACCTCTGCTTCTGGGGAGAAAGTCCACCCCATTCCTTTCTCTGATGACTGGTTTCCTCAGAAAGACTTCCAGGTTTTCCTCCCCAAACTCTGCCCTGTATGTTTGATGTTTAAGGAGCTGACCATGGTGCTGTGTCTACAGACCACCTCTTGTGGACAATGCCACATGACTCAAAGGTCCCAGGACCAAGACTGTAAGTGATGGAGCTCAGATACCTCTGTTCCCATCAGCTGTGTCCGTGGGACAGGGCTACGCCTTCCAAACCATGGACAGGGACAGAGACCAGGATGTGGTTTCAGGTCCCTTAGAAACAGAACATTATGCAGAGTATACCATTCAACACTGTCACAAAGAGGAGCACGGAGGGAGAAAGGTTTAGGCAGATGCCCTTTGATTCCCCCCCCCACTACAATTTAATTCTGTTGCCTTTCAAGGCAATGACGACAACACAGGAGCTCACCTGCACCTATAGAAGTGCCCCCTCCCCCCGAGGCATGGCAGCCGGGGCAGCTTTCAGTGTCTGGCGATTCTGATACCCCTCAAGACAGGTCCCACATACAGAAACTAGAAACTGTTCTGGGGGAGGGGCGGGAAACTAATATGAAAATGGGACGAGACAGCTTCAGCTTGAAGATAAGGAAAAAATAATAGGACTCTTTTGCTTATAAAAGTGAACATCTCAGCAAGAATATGGCTGAAGGACAGAAAATCTTAACGGACAGGGTGGGAGGGAGGAGGCCTGTCAAATTCAAAATTCTGAAACACGAAGATCCCCTTGAAGCCGAAATGAGGATGTTTTTAGGACAACTGAGTAACGCTTCTCCGTAACATAAAGTACGTACAGGGCACATGCCACCTTTGTAACTACTTCCTTCTCCCCCCACGTCCGAGTCTCTGCCTGATGCCCTTCCCCCTCCCCACCCCCCCGGCCCAAGTCCCACCTCTGCGGATGAGCCCCAAAGTCAACTCTCCTCCACGAGCCTCTCGTTTCCACTTTCCAGGCACAGTTCATTCTATTTTAATACTGAATGTGTAATATTCGTTTCTGCACATTCACCTTGTTCCACAAACTAGGCTGTTACCCCCCTGGGGACGGAGCGTGCAGCCTCATCATCTTTGTTTCAAGGCCCAGCAAAATGCAAGACAACGACAAAGTTTAAGTCGTTTTTAAGTGAGCCACAGACCCTGGAAATAAACTCAAGAAAGACTCAAGGAGATGTATAAATAGTAGCTTCATAACAGGTTTCGAAAGGAAAGAAAGGAAAATCCAAGCTGCGTCCTTAACTCTGAGGCTGTGAGGATGGAGGTGAGCTCTCTCACGTGAACACACCGGGGGTCCAGGTGTGAGACAGCGCGAGACCTGTGCATGCAGGTAGGGCATCTGGAAAAGAAAGCCTATTCTTGTCTCACTGGGAAGTCAGATCCACCTCGGGGCCAGTCCAGACCTACTCCCTGATTTCTCTCTCGGCGCTGTTTGGCCCAAACCCTTCCAGGAGGAAGGTCCCAAAGGGAGACTTTATATCCAGGAAGTACCGTGCTGGTCATTAAACCACTGTCTTCTCGGCCCCAACCCTCCCTTCTCTATTCCACCCTGGCATCAGGACCTCTACAAACTCTTCTCCCTTTAGGCCTTGGCAACAGGAAGCGCTCCAGGGCGGCAGGAAGGCTGGCACAAGAGATCCCTACTTTGCTTGCTCTCCGAGTAAAAGCCCTTCACCACAGCAGCTGGTGTGGTTCCAGATTCCAGCATTTATCCCACCCAGCCCTGACCCCCAAAACAGCCTCATGACGTTCTAGAGATACAACAGGCCAGGGCCCTCACCAGGCCACCCCTGAGATCTGATCCCCAACTAGCTGGGCCCTCCCCTCCTGTGAGCTGCTAAATTCTGATACTCCCACCTCTCCCTTTCATCCTCCCCACGTTTCTGACAGTGGATAAAATGTCCCTCCCGATGCAGGGAGGGGGGACTGATCCAGTTAGCAGAAAAAAAAGACCAAGAAACCATTTAATGTATTAACAATCTAACAAACAAAAGAACAGCATTTTAATGTGATAAAATTAATTACCACAGTAATTCAATGTGATAACACTATGTTAAAAGTGCCGCTTGGTGATTACAGGTGCATAAGAGGAACTTAAAACTTTCTCCTATTGATGTGAGCTTAGCAGACAAGCCTGAGAGTCTCAGAACCAACAGTTAATCAAGTGATGCAAAAAGTCACAGATTTTACATTTGGGTAAGAAGATCAAACATACAGCAGATACCAAAACCAAGGTGATCTTTCCAGGGAAGGGGAAGTTAGGTAGAAGCCAAAGGTTGAGTGACAAGGGGCTTTTGACCCCTGATTTACAACTTTATCCTTAAAAAGCTTACATGCTATTACTCCGTGGCAAAGACCACTATTTCCAATTTCCTTTCTCCTCTTCCCTCTCAGAATTAACCATCTCCTAACCTCGGAGCTCTATCCATGCATGTGGCCACCCAGAATAAAGATACATTTCCAACATCCCTCAGAGTGAGGATATTAGGCCAGTGGAATGTAGCTGAAGGTGATACTACGGATGGAGCAGCAACCCCTTTCTGCTTCCATCCTTCCCACCGCAGGGATGCATTCTAGACCACGAGGGAATGACAGAGCAACAAGGCAGAAGGGGCACAGATCCCGATGATGTCATGCAGGACCGTGGAGGATGGCTGGTCAGTCTGGGTATTTATGTAGGAGGAGAACCCCTAAATTTTTAGATTTCTGTTACAGTAGTCAAATCTGTATTTTGATACAGACCCCAAATATCTAATCGCCATGCCTTCACATTCACGTGGAACCAGGGGGGCCCACTGACACCTGAACCTCTGATCTGCCTCCCCCATTTCCCCAGGGAAGGCTGGGATGGTGGCAGGAGTCCTCTGTCTCAAAGACATCCAGAGGCATTATGCACACTGAATACGCAGTGAAAACGCTCAAGACAGATGATGGTAATTTTGTACACAGAAGTTCCCTGGAGCACAGGAAGACTATCCATGATTACTGCAGGCAGTTTCCAAAAGAAAAGGTAGTACTTTCAGTGTGAACCTTATTAGACTCATACTTTAAAATTAGAAGCTTCACTCAGCCTTGCCTGTGCAGAAAAATTTATCCACAAAACAAATACGATGCATCTTTGATTTTCTGTGCCTGTAAAATGTCTGTA
This sequence comes from Orcinus orca, assembly GCF_937001465.1. NCBI lineage: Eukaryota > Metazoa > Chordata > Mammalia > Artiodactyla > Delphinidae > Orcinus > Orcinus orca. The sequence continues at coordinate 10,717,722 of NC_064564.1, read as the reverse complement.
AAAGCAGTTTATTTGGTTTAGGGGACGTGGTTTGATATTTTCATGATATGAGTTTCCAGTAGCTGAAACATAATTTATACACTGGACATCTAATTCCACATGAATAGCAATCTAATATGGGTTATACTTAAAACGATTTGTCTCACAACCCAAGTCAAAGAACCACTTATGCTGGGATTCCCAGGATAAAAGAAATTCTTAAATATAAATACTGAGACTCATCGGGCTGCTCAGGCAATGGGGCAAGACGTCGGTGACGGCCAAGCATGGCTGTTCTAAGAAACCTCTTTGAACTGATCGGTAGGATTTTTCTGTAATTGTGAAATACGTGCTGTGTATGAGAATTTACAACAGAACTGAAGTCATGTTGGATGAATAATGCAGCAAGATCAGGGAGTTGTGTCCCGCTGGAAAGCAACACAGGGGCAAGCCCGGGTGCCGAGTGCTCCCTGGAAGAGGGGTCCTCCCTGGAGGAAGAGCACTGGCCCTCTGGTCCCCCAGGAGCTCTGTCACTTTGATCCAGCTCCAGCAGCCTGTACTCTCCGGATGCCAGCATTCTCTAGAGACTGGGTCAGTGACCAGGTCCCTTTGTGAAAGACGAGATGAAATCTCTAAGTTTACTTCCTATGGGACTCTTCAGAGCTTTTAACAATCCAATGTACACTGTGAGCCTCTAAGGGGCTGATATAACATGAAACAGTTCTCAGCCTTATTGGCCCAAGAAATCTTGGAAGTAACTCCTGCTAGTACATCTTGGTTCACAGTACACAGTTCAGGAAGTGCCACTGGGTGGTACTGGATCCCACCGGAGAGGGTGGGCTGGGTTTGAACTCTGGTTCCACTACTTACGAGGCCAGTGACCTCGGGCAAGGCGTTTAATTTCTCTAAGCCACAACTTTCCTCATCTGTAAAATGTCAGAAGATTAAATTGAGAATGTGGACAAGCCTAGAGGGGAGCATAGTAAGAATTCAATAAAAGTTCCTGATTAGTATTTGATGCTCACCAATCCATTTTCAGACTAGAATTCTGGGTGAGGAGAGACAGTGCTGACCTATTATTTTATTTTTATATATATATATATATATATATATACACACACACACACACACACGCACACACACACACAAATAAACAAAATGTATGTGTGCTTAAAATAAGATTCAAGGTCATAGAAAAAAAAGCCTTATCACTGCACAGTGAAAGGCGTAGTCCAACTATGCAAGGATTAAAAGGGCATAATTCTCATTTTTAAATGTTCCTAATATAGAGAAGAGTATTTGAGAAAAATCCAGAAGTGGCAGAGCTAAATCAGTAAAAAGAAAAATTAGTCTTCACAGCTCAGAGACAATAGGATCAGGGTTAGTAAAGCTCACAACGTCTTTACTAAGCCTCATAATTAACCCCAGGGCAGTGACTTAGATTTCTTACTACTCATTCACTAAGTAGAGGTTTAAAAGCTCAGAGTGTTTAGCAGCCACAACTCAAAACTAGTGTGGACGGTGCTGGGGAAGAGTATGAGAGACAGTGGGATGAGCGTCCTGCACAGACCAGCTGCTCGTCCAGCTCCATTTAACCGCTGGCTTAGCCAGGATGCACCCAAAATGAGTTTAAACAGCAACTTTTATAAACCATCCAACACAACTCAGAATCATATCGATGCCTTTTTTTTTTTTTGGAAGGGGCAGGTGGAAAAACAACTTTGCAAATGTGATGCACACGACAGTGTAGGGTCTGCAATTTCCAGCATATTTCCCTCATGTCCTCTTTCCTTAAATCACCTCCACACTAAAATGACCAAGTGCTAAAAGATTACCTTACAAAACAGTATATATCCTAGAAACAATATATAAATTAAAATATTTCTACAGTAAAATTAAAAAGGCAATCCACAAAGTAGTACATATAAGGTCTTTGTCTATAAATGCTTAAATTTGAGCAAGGAATACACCAGACAGATCATAATAATTAGCTTTGAGTAAGATGGATTACAGGTGATTTTTAGTTTCCTACTTTCTTTCACATTTTTATATTTTCTACAGTGAACGTATGGTTCTAGGTACTTTTGCCGCAAACATTTTTGCCTCATAACGAATTGGCTATTTTGCAGTAGAACATAAAATAACAAAAAACAAAAATAGCAAAAAAAAAAAACCAAGAGGGGCATGAAAAAAGACAGTGAAACGTGACAAATGAATAACTAAATTAAAAAGACTTTATTGTGAAATACAAAATATTTGGGTATATTAAAAACGTGTGTAGACCATGGCAATACTGCTCAAATAACTGGTTGTATCTCATGTCAACCGTGGTGTGCATCAAACTAAGAAACCATCTCTCAGGGCAAATCGTCGGCTTAAGGCCACCAACGTGGTCCTAACGGGAAGAACTGCTACCACATTTCGACCAGTTGAAACCAAACCATCAAACCAATAACTGCCAAGCAGTTATTTTATCATTCAAGGTAAAACTGCCCGACGGCCACTCGTTATGTGGGAAAGAAGCCTACAGCGAAGCTGCTTACGGTGAAAATGTGGGTATGTGAACATACATTTCCTTCAGGAGAAAAGTGTGACTCACAAGTAAATAAATAAATGACAGCGTTTTCCTCTCTCCCCATTTTAGAATATGAGTTCACCAAAGGGCATAACTTTTAAGGCAGAAGTCTAAAGTCTAGGATACTCATCCCCTTTTCACTAATAATTCAAAATAAGGAATTCATAACAAATTTGCATAATGTAAGTATTATCATTCTTTTAAGCACTCTCGCAACGACACAGGAATTATTATGCTCTTCCAAGGAGGAGGAAGGGACGGAAGAAAGAGAAAACAAGATGTGCGACACTGCAGGTTAACCCGGCCCCGGGGGCTCCGACACGGGAGGCCTGACGGAAGCCCAAGGGCAGCGCTGGGGCAGATCCTGGGTCTACTTCCCGGACGAGGGTAAGGAGGCTGGGAGAAGCCGTCCCCAGGCCAAGACCACCTTCAACCCAGGGTCCACGTGCCACTTTTACCATGTGACTGACGGCTTGATGTCAGCTTTCGCTTTTAATCTCCAGCTTGTCTGGCGCAGCTTCCTGCTCTACGAGCCAGGAGGTAAATTAATCATCAGCAGAATTCCCCCAGGATACTCAGTATTCGAGGGGATTAACAGCCATAGTTATCAACACGGACGTAGGGTGAGGGCCCCATCCTTCCCCTCCCCCCAGGACCCTGAGCCGCAGCAGAACGCCTCCCCTTTCCGTGGCGCGTCTTCCCACCTCTCCTGGTTCACACTCTCTTGCCCTGCCCCAAGCCCTGGAAGGAATGCTGTAATCCACTTCAGTGCGCCTTCCCTAGGAATCTTTTCTCATTAATTCTGCACTGATTTGGGTTTTTCATAATCTCAGTGACGGAGTCTGAAGAAACCACCAGTGAAGTATCAGATTATTTCAAAACCACGAGGCTGCCGAATGTCTGGACCCTAAACAGAGCTTGTCCTTACTTGCCTGGCACACAGTTTACACGACAGAAACGTTACGATCAGGAGTTGGGTAGGCTCTGAGGCTGCACCAGGAAATAAACTTCCCCACAGCACAGACGTGACCTCCACTACCTCCTGGTGACTGGCCTACAGGGCGAAATTCTAAGCCGAGTATTCCTGGGCTTCAGGTCTCTTCCGCTTGGGCCAAATATCCGATACATTTTAATTCCTTACAACGCCCGGGACAGGAAGCATTTACAAAGCCTTGTAAATCATCCAGATGTAGGCCCAGTATCCTCAGAACCTCAGCGAAGTCTCTCTGAGAAGAAACTGTAGTCGTATAAATCCCAAATGACGCTAGCTTTCCCTCCCCAAACTGAGTTTTCCCACCTTTCTTTCTGATACTCACTAACCTTCGCTGCAGCAGTAAGTCTGGCATCTAGGAGATGGGTCCTTTCAACACCCCAGGGGCCCCCGATGGACCCGCCGTCCACTCCCTGAACACACTCGACATTCTCTGGGCGGGCAAAGGGGATTCCGAGTGGTGGTGAGCAGATCGGAATGCAGATTTCTCTGGCTTTCTGCTTCACCACAAACCAGTCAAAGCTTGCTGGTTTTGTTTGTTGTTTTACTTTTCTGGGTGTCAGTCACTTACAAATTTTTTTTTTTTTTTTTGTGGTACGCGGGCCTCTCACTGTTGTGGCCTCTCCCGTTGCGGAGCACAGGCTCCGGACGCGCAGGCTCAGCGGCCATGGCTCACGGGCCCAGCCGCTCCGCGGCACATGGGATCCTCCCGGACCGGGGCACGAACCCGCGTCCCCTGCATCGGCAGGCGGACTCTCAACCACTGCGCCACCAGGGAAGCCCTACAAATATGTTTTTAAACGTACACCTGTGATATCCTAAATAAAAACAGCTATGAGTAGCAGCACTGGCCCATGGATTTAGGAAGCAAGTGAATCAAATATACATCTAAATGGAAGGCACGAGAAACAAATCAGGGACCCGACCTAATATGGCACTGCACATTTTCTGATTTTTTTTTTTTACCACCTAAAGACTCTAACAAGTGGATAATTTGTCACCTGATGAGAGATGGTGGGAATGGAGAGAAGTCAGTTGAAACTTCCACTTGCAGGGTATTAACATGTCAAAGTACCAATAGCATGGTTTAAAAATTTTTTTTCAAAAATGTTATCAAGTAACGTTGCATGCTCCACTTAGTAATTTAAATTTGATTCGAATTTCGTCACTGCATATATGAGGCGATTTAAAATTTTAAGCCCATGCCAACCAAGGAAAATCTGCAGTCCTTTGGCAGAAAGGAATCTCCTACAAGAAAAGCAAATCTCTAATGTTACTTCCATTCCAAGTCAATAGTTCACAAGATGAAACAGCTTCTTAGAGCATCTTGTTAAAAAAAAAAAGTGAGGCATGTAAGAGTTGTGGGGAGAGGATGCACAGCAGTAACAGAAAGAGCAAAAAGGTTAAAAAGAGAGAAAAGGTTCATTTCATTGTCTGTAATTTTAAAAATAAAATTTTATTTTATCATTAGCACTGACTCATCACAAGAGTTATGGGTAGAACAGATGACTGTGAAGGTTCAGTTATCTTTAATTTAAAAGAATTGGGTATTTTCAGAAAATGCAACCTCTGTGTGTTAAAAAAAATTCTGAGTAAGCTGCTGGCCTCACCATTCAGAGGCAACATGCTGGGTGCCCAAATGGCAAGCTGGATTTTTCTAGCTACTCGGTGGTCAATAAAATAAATGACTGACATTTTTAACCCTGAAGGAATTATTCTCACATTTGGCACCCACTGAGACCCAAAGACACCGACCAACCACTCCATAAATGTCTCATAACCAGAGAAGGAAATCCCCTGTCCCAAGGAAGGAAAAAGTAGTTGAACAGATTTCAGTTTTCATGAAGAACTGAAAAAACTGTAGAAAACATATGGCAATTCACTAGGAAACAAAAATGCTGAACAAATACAAATATATTACCTTTGCTGTTACCTTAAGTTTGCTTTTCTGTAATATTAAAAATCATCTCTTCCTTAACTGTCACGACTATTTCCTTTTGGCTACTCTTTCTGCATTGTATCTATCCTTCTAAGCCATAAATCACTACACAGAGATGTTTGCTTTCAAACACAAGTACCTGTTATTTAAGTTAAAGAAGGAGATGCAAATCAGAACACAGGTTACAAGCCACTCACTTTATCTTCAGGAAGTGATTTTTGCCAACACAGAACAAAGATTTTAGCGTCTACTTTTCTCTTAGTGTTACCAGTTAACTGAGCAGAGATCAAGGATGACAACTGCCTCTTAGGAAACAGGACTGTACACTGTGAAACTATTTATTAGACTCTGGCTGCAATTTTCTTCCATTCAGTCACAGGTACAGGCTGGCACTCTTCCTGCGGCAGTAACTCATGGAAAGGAAAATGAAACCACGTTCATTAAAGCCTTCCTCAGATTTCAAAGGGGACGCTGGAGAGAGAATCTGAGAATACCCGTGTAGAACACACGTCCTCTGACACATACTTCAGGCCACGCCAGTGCCTCTTTACTCAAGCTGGGAAGCAAGCAGAACCTGGGGAAAGCCTGGCATTTGGGGCTCTATCATCTTTGCAGGTTTGATGTCGCTCTTCAAAGTTTTCGAGGTTAACAACTGTGCTTACGTGTGCTCTACATTTATTTTAAAATAGAAGTTATATGTGCCATGGTTTGGAGCCTAAATGCTAATTACAAAAAGAAGAGTAAGAGTTATCTCCATTTCACACAGAAAATGTATTCCTTTAAAACACCAAGGTACTTGGAAATCATCCTCTTTTAGCACATTTTTAGAATAGAGAATTTTAGAAAACTATTTGCTAAAAGTATTTTTCTCTTGACTACCCACTAAGATCTCCCTGGACTGTAAGCAAATTTATTTTAATTGGCCACCACAATGGAAACACTCTCCTGCAAACTTTTTTTTTTTTAATTTAACTTTTATTTTGTTTGGATACACTGGGTCTTCATTGCTGTGTGCAGGCTTTCTCTAGTTGCGGCGAGCGGGGGCTACTCTTCGTTGCGGTGCGTGGGCTTTTCATTGCGGTGGCTTCTCTCATTGCGGAGCACGGGCTCTAGGTTTGTAGGCTTCAGTAGTTGCAGCACGCGGGCTCAATAGTTGCGGCACGCAGGCTCAGTAGTTGCGGCACATGGGCCCTAGAGCACGTGGGTTTCAGTAGTTGCAGTGCATGGGCTCAGTTGTTGTGGCTCACAGGCTCTAGAGCGCAGGCTCAGTAGTTGTGGCACACGGGCTTAGTTGCTCCGCAGCATGTGGGATCTTCCCAGACCAGGGCTCGAACCTGTGTCCCCTGCATTAGCAGGCAGATTCTTAACCACTGCGCCACCAGGGAAGTCCCCCACAGGATTCTTTTATAAATACTGGACTTCGAATTTCCCCGAGTCCATCACGCAGAGCAAGTTAATGAAACTGCATGCCTATATTTCCCCATTCTATCAATCCTTTGCTTAAATGCTAAAATGTAATTATATATTTTAAGTGATCAAAACTTCCAATCTTGACAGTGATCTTTTAGCTTAAAAAACTAAACCCTCTACCAGAGTAGAAAAATCTGCATGTGTAACTTAATGAGATTTCAGTCATTTCCATTCCATTACTCTAAAAAGCACTTTGTACTCATTTGTTCTGTAAAATTGAGAGCTTATTTGCCAAAAACTCTAATGGACTTTTTAATTCATTTTAAACACCCTGGCAAGAGTTAGCAGATTTTTGAATAGGGGGTTTAAAACACTTTCTTTTAAAAGAAAGGATGTAAAATCCTACACATTGTCAAGGTAACAAATACTAAGACTTACATGGGACACCTTGCTGTACTAGAGACTAAAAGGCGAATTCTGTCAGATTAAATATTAAGAAGTATGATGATCAAATTGTCTAATAAGAATTGCATGGTAAAATATTAAATTGCATGATGAAATATTGGGAGAAAGGGGTTGGATTTAAATCACCCCAAGTAAGCAGAATTAAAACCTATACCTAAGAATTGTAGAAAATGTCTAAGACAAGTTTTCAAACGGCTGTATAAAGTCAACCTTTGATTTCTCAGGTACACAGGCCATTGCTGACCAACAACTCCAGTCCAGTATAATATACTGCAGGGTAAATTTTTCTAGGCAAATATTTCCCATCACAAACATATTTTTCTTAGCAGCATTAAACAATCAAGCAAACAAAAATATCTTAATTGACTTAACCCCACTTTCCTAAGTCATTTTTGAAACGTTTATACAAGTGCCCAATGAACCATTTATAAATCTCAGTAGCAGCAGAATCTCCCTTCTGACTTTCTGTATCTGGACATTTTTATCCAGGTATCTTTGATATATTCTGGCAAAATGAGGCTCACATGACTCACTTAAGTATATGGATCACTTTGGTTTCTGCTGGGGTTATAAGGGAACTATTTTTCCAATAAGAGACGTTAATAATATGTATATGAAATATTTACTTTAAATTCAGCAGAATAAAATTATTTGAAGTATTATAGTAAATGCTGACAAGTAAAGAACCTCTAGAGCACATTCAAATAGCATGACCAGGGACTTTGTTAACATACTATTGTAACTTATTGTATTTTTTTTTTCTGTTTAGCCTTTCTAAAGAATTTATCAAAAAAGTTCTCACAGAAGCATAAAGATATTGCGTTCATGTTACGATGTCACTTCTCAACAAGTGTAATTCTTAAAATTCTGTAAAACTGTTCACAAGTGTATCTTATCCTGCACTAAGAACCTGAGTCTACTGTTTCACTTCAGTAGCTGGACTCAGTAGCTGGGTTGGTTCGCAATGAAGGGTTCCAGCTGGAAGAGTCAGACATTCACACGCTTGTGAAGCTACCTGCAAGCCTTGCTCACACTCATCAGAGCGTCTTCTCACAGGGTTTTCTCCTTCTTCTGGTATTTTTATCAAAAGGGAAAATCAAGAGTCAAAGGATAATTACAGACAATCTCATAAATAAAAACGCTGGCACACCCACCATCTCATAAGAGTGACAAAAAAGTTTTGGCAATGTCTCACTAATGTTTCTTTAAGACATACTTACTCTTTAAATACCAACTCTTTTTATAAGGTGTACACATTACCAGTGAATACCTCAGTCTTAAAGCACCTTATAAAATAGTTTATAAAGATAAGAACTACAGATGCTAAAATTAAGCCGGATAATCACTGAACATGTAGTTTACTACTGAGGAGAGCAGCATCCTCCTGAGGCCCAAATGTATTCTTAAACCCAGGGGCTCAATAAAAGATTAAGGATGGGAAAAAAAAGAGATGAGGTCATCTCTGCTATTCTATTCTCATACAGAACTGCTCCCAATAGTATGTGATTTAATTTTAATTCATCCAGTTTAAAACATCCTTGGTAATAACATATTCCAATTGCTTGGCATGGAAGCCTCTTAGCAGGCTCGTTGGTATTGATATAATACTGCAGCTAATTGTACCTTCTAAACTTCGGAAACCAGGCTGTTCTACAGCAATTCTACAAACCTAATTAGATAATGCAAAGTTAAGGTTTTCCTCAAGTTTCACTGTAGCCGTTCTTACACTCAGTGAGCTGGATCAGGCATCCCTACTGGCATGTTTAAATGCTTCTCGGGAGCCACACTTTAAAACACTACAAAGGCCGGGGAGCCCAGAAGGGAATTTATAATGGAGCAAAAATGAGAACATTTCTCATTTTGAAAATATTCAGGATTTTTACCAAATGAAGCAACTGCAAGTTACTTCTCCCCTCTCCAAAAAAGACCGAAGCCCTGGGTCAGTGCAGTTCAACTTGTCTCAGGGTTGCTTTTAGGATCATAGCACTGAACCAGAATTAAACCGTAGACCTCATTTCAAAAAACCAACATCACCGAACTGCTGAGCCTACAGTTTTGCTATTGTTTCTTCATTTAGTTACACATCAGCCAAATTAATGTATTATTACAAACTAAAAATTGCCTAATATTCTCAGGATAAAATTCCTTTCCCAACTTCAAATATTAAAATGTTGTTCTAATCACAGCTTTCCAAGTTACCTGGATTTCAGACTAAAAGAATACCCCAAATGCCTAATACGTATTATCATATTTTAATACAATGTGTATATATAGTCTACATTATCAAAATTACATGACTGTGGTTCAGCTTAAAACATATGGACACCTGTGTCTCTATACACACACGAGGCGGGGGTGAGAGGCCTAATTAAGGCAGAACAGCGATAACCCCAAATGTGGGGGAAGTCCTCTTCGGTACTCACGGCTCTCTAGTAAAACCCTTTCTCGATTTGTAGTTTTCCCCTAGGGAAGATGAGTGTTCACCACTTGAACTTCTTTTTTTACCTGAGCCAATGTTCCTGGGCATCGCATTTACCGAGATGTGCTGCAGGCCCTCCTCTACCCCAGGTGCCGGGGGTGGCGCAGCGGGCAGGTGTTCCTGCTTCCACGGCCGCTCGCTACATCCTTCATTCTCGTCAGTTCTTGTCAAATGCTGTGGCACTTGGAATTGCTGGTGGTCGGGCAAGACTCTCCAAGTCATCTGACTTCTGCCCTGAGCCCTCTTTCATCTTTCCTGCTCCCGGCATTTCCCCCGTTCCTCTTTCATGCCCACGTTTTTCTCCTCCGTCCACGCCCTAAGCTACCACTCCAGTACCCAGGCCCCAGACTGGAGCTGGGCTCCTACCCAGGAGCTCACACTTTGCATCCAGCTCTGATGCCCGTTCTGGGCTCCATCTACCCAGCAGACACCTCCACACCACTGACCTGTGGCCTGTAAGCACTTTATGCCCAAACCGCACAAATGTTCTGTCTTACGGACCCCCAACTCTACTTGTGCTCTAGACCAGCACTTCGCCAAGTCTGGTCCCTGGGCCAGCAGCAGCATCACCTGGGAACAGTTAGCAGCGCAAATTCTCTGCCCCACCCCAGACCTCCTGAATCAGAAAGTGCGGGCAGGACGCCAGATGACCCGGGTTTTAAGACACTCTCTGGGCGACTCTGATTCCTGCTCAAGGTTGAGAACTGCCGCTTCAGTCGGTTCTGTTCCTTCTGAGGCATCAGCATCCTCCCTGCCCGTTCCACCAGCACAGCCCCTCCTCCAACCAGCCAAACCGCTAACTCTACCGTCATCATCATCTCTCTCCCCACATATTCATTTCCTTGGTCCCCTCCCAGTTTAGGCTCAGCATGAGCTACAGGGACATTTCTCTCCTCACGGAAATCTGGCCTAGGCACCGCTCCCAGATCACTCCTCGGAGCCAGCCGGAACCATTCACAGTACTCAGTGTTTCAGGGCTCAGACTCCGTTTCTCTCGCCAAGCTCTCTTCCACCCCTCCGGGCCCCGACCCACTCTTCTAGCCACCATTCCCCAGGGTCTGCCGCGATCTTTCCTGCTTCTGCGTGCCCAAGCCCTGTCCCCGCGCTCACCGTCCGACCTGCCCTCCCGGGGACCGCTCTGACTGCACCCCACCCCGTGGCCGGATGCTGCTTTCCCTGTGACCCGGGGACCCAGTAGCTAGTACGATCCTCCTCTCACCCTCTGCAACTGTTATTCGTGCGTCTGGCCCACAGACCTGAGGCAGAAAAGTAATTACTCGTGTTGTTTATCTAGGACAATGCCTGGTGCGATAACCACGTAATTCATCACCCAGCCCAGAGCATCGAGGAACCCAGCTCCCACCACCACCTCGCTGGCCTTCTATCTACTTCTCATGCATTCCTGCCTCCTCCACCCTCAGGGCAGCCCCGCCTGTCCCCTCGGCTGGAGAGGCTCTTTCCTGAGAGCTACATCCGGGACTCAGCTCAGCCATCACCTTCCCCGCCTCCCCCGCGGGGTCCTGGGCCCTTCCCCTCCGCTCATCAGCGCCTCACATGCTTCTCTCCGTGTGAGATGACCTCGCCAGCGTCTCTGCGGGCCCCTTCAATGGTGTCCACAGGAGCTCATCTGTGTTGTTAAAATCTGCGGGAGGTCAGAGGGCACAGCAGAAGTCAGGACTGTGCTGAGACTGTGTAAATGACCTTGGGCAGGGTTCAAGGCTCTGTAACTCAGTGAGGATTACATCAGACTGCATGGGAGGGTTATTGCTACAATTAACACCACACACGCAGAATGCTGACCTGGCACAGAGGACTCACAGATGTGATCTGTTATGACAGCGTTTTTTTTTTACTACTTTATAGTACCTCCAATGTCTAGAGCAGTAGATGGTACTTCACAGACAACAGGTGTTTGAATCCTTGACTCAGGGAATCAGCAGCTGAACGTCACCACACCCCAACTCCATTTCAAAAGCTTCCAAAAAGCTGCTCTTACTGTTGAATCAGTAAAGCCCCAACCCAGTTCCTCAGCCTGCCATTCAATACCTTCAAAACAGGGCCTCAACTTACTTTTCCAACCTCCAGTTCCACCACTTGTCGGCCTTCCCTCTGGTCTCACCACATTCCTACCGTCTGGAACCCTGTCAGAACCCCACCGACGCTCCAGGTGGAGCTGAATGCCGGGCTCTGGCCTCCGAGCATCCACCTCCTGCAGCTGAGGAGGAACCTCTGGGTGGCGGTGACACCCTCGTGTGTGAGAGGAAATGGAGCCCGTGTCCTCAACACCCCTGCATCCCTGGCGCCAGCCCAGTACCTCCAGTTTCCTCAATTCACTGTTTAGAGCAGGTGGAAGGCTGGAGGCTGGGAGGTGTGGTAACAAGGCCTGATTCCTGAGTGGAAAGAGAATGACTGCTCTTATGGACCAACACCTTCTGTGTGGTTAGTAGGTCATGACCTGAGTAGCATCTTCCTTCCGCCAAAGCTTTCTACTTCCTCTCCAGCATAGCCTCTCCGAGGCCTGGAGCCACGGATGGTGCTTAGTAAACACTCAAGGGATATTCGAACTGTCTGTTGAGTGAATGACAGCCATGTTTACAGTACAAACACCTCTCCCAGTTCTCACAGAATTCTGTCCACGTGGTTAACACATATTCTACCTTCTCACCCTTCCCTCTTCCACCACACAAACTCCAACCATAAAATCATTCCTTTCATAGCCTCAGGCTGTGTCCGTTCTACTCTAGAAATTTTAAATTCTGGATTTCACTGCTTTTCTTCTTCTGTCAGATTGTACATTCATTCTTCAGGGATGAAAATTAGAATCTAAAAGATGAACAAAGGCAACAGTCGAGGTTGGAGCTGAATAATCGCAACCATGTTCCAATAGTCACCAGCTGTTCAAATCTTCCTGACCAACCTTTTTTTTAACAAATCAAGTTAGAAGTTACAAATATTCTGTTTACAAATGGCCCAAGCTCAGAATTGTGATGTTCATTCACGATGCATTCCTTTCTTTCTCCCTGCCTCTAATTCACTATTAACAAATCGAAGCCCACACCTTATCTCCCATTCCATGCAGCCGACCCCATCACAAAATAGTTACCCAGATTCAACAGCTCAACAGTGTCCATTCTTTTTTTACTAATAATCGTGCACTCCCCGAATGGCTATTCTAAGCCTTCACCATCCGCTAAGGAAACGTCCTGTGACAGTTCCCATAGCGAGGTTTCCTTACCCAGCTACCGGAGTAAGGATGGAGAAGGAGCCCAGGCCATGTGGGTGCTGCATCCTTTTTTTCAACTAGGATGTGATCCCTTTAAGAACAGGGACTTTTCCTTGAGACTGTCTTGGTATTCTCAGTGGGGGAAGGGGGGTGGTAGTAACAGGATTGATGCCTGACCTTCCAGCACTGGACGGGAAACACTTCCACAGAATCGGCAGATACAGCAATTCTCAGGAATGTTTGCATTTCCAGGGTGTAATGAGTGCTTCCGCACCACGGAAGACGAGGGAGAAATTCCATGGGCAGGAAACAGGCATTCTGCCTCCCAAGGACTCAGTGCTTCGCAGGTACCTTTAAGAAACCTGAAAGCTTCTGATTCTCAGCCGCCCAGAGGAACGCACGTGTATGCAAAACTCAGCATTAATTTCAGGAGGCCTATGGAGCCTAAATTTCTTAGACTTGGTAATCAGGGAGTTTTTAACTGCAAGGGTGGGGGAGGACAGCAAAATGAAATGAAAGCTAATCCCAGGGCATTTCACTTGGGGAACTGAAACAACAGTGACCTCTTAAGACACTACATTTCTTCTAAGTGATAGCTCCATCCCTAATAAACAAGCTTCCATTTGAAACAGAAATCTCATGGTCAAGGGCAGAGCTTTTCTCGTTGCAGCGGATCATCGCTGAGATAAAAGGCTTTGTTAAGGTAGAACCTGACTGACTGGGTGATCAATTCAGTCACAGCCTCATTAAGCAATGTTCCTTCCCACTGGTCTTAGCTTATCCCATAAAACCTCTCCATCTAGCAATGGATGCTCTGTGCCTAAGTGGCATTAATAGTTTGAGTCAAGTAACATTTGCACATACAGAGAGCTGCCGGTTTACATGCAGCTTCTCACGAGTACTGAATTTGCTGTTAAAGAGCCACTGAAGGTCTTTCAACATCTCCATTCCAGACCTGTATTTTCAGAGACTAATGATTCAACGTTAAACACTCAGCGCCGAAACCCGGGAGAATGGTCTGGGAAATACTATAATTTATTAATTAAAGGTACTGTCTACGCTTTGCAAGTGCTAAACAGAAGGTTTTAATAAATGCTGACCTTAAAATATTCAGAGGACAAAGCCTAAGATGATAAGCCTTCCCATTATAACCATAAAACATAACATCAGAACGTATGGATTTTGTCTTCAGAACCTTCCATGTAATAAACAATCTGTCATCCTTCTACCGCCTATCGGGTGCCTCTGGACACCTTCCTTCTCCTTCACTCCCACATGCAGACACCTAGTCCTGGTGCCTTTGCATCTTCGTTTAATAGCTCTTGAATCAACTGACTTTTCTCTCCTTCCACTGTCACCCTGCCAATGCCATCAACATCACGTTTCACCTGGGCTATCATAACCTCCAACAGGATTCCTATCTGCTCTAAACCAATTCAGCTAGAGTGGTCTTTTCAAAGCACAAATCTCAGCCCACCTCTCCCCTATTTCAAAATCCTTCGACGAGCTCCATCCTTGGAGTTAATGGCTGCTCAAAGACCTGATTCCTGGCATGGTCTCTCTGAACCCTCGCCCTCCATCTTGTAATTACGCTGGCCTTCTTCCACTGCCTCAGCTCACCATGCTACCTCCTACCTCAGGACCTTTGCACATACTTCTCCCTCTCAGGGGTGTCCCCCTCCCATACCCAGATCAACAATGACTCTTCTTCAAATCTGCAGATTTCAACTCAAAAGCCATTTCTTCAGGTAAGGCTTTATATGACCAAGTTCCTCCATTTTCTTACCCCCTGTGGGTTTTTTTTTTTTCATAGCATGTGGTGGCACAATTTTTATTTACAGATTTGTGAAATCTTGATTAATGTGATTTTTGACCCACTAGCCTACAAGATCCATGAGTTTAGGAGCAAAGAGTACTTTCTTAACAACTAGCACCAGGACATGGGAGGTACTCAAAAATGTTTGTTGAATAAATCAAATCGTATACAACAGAGTACAATTTGAACGGTAAGATCACTTTTCACATCATTCACATCAGAGAAACAGCAAGAGGCCTGGAGATGGGAAAGCAAAAATAAATGTGTTCCTCTTGTCTTGACCACAGGTGACGCATTTTGCTGGGCAGATCTAAAGGAGGAAGTAGTCCAGGGAAAAAAAAGCACCAGGCTACGGTAGACTTTTGTGCCTGGAACACTGAAAGTATGAGGCAAAAACCTGCACAGGGTGGACCCACCAGGACCAGCTTGCTAGAATAGAAGCATAACCTGTATTTGGTAAATGGGATTGTCCTAGACTATCTCAGGCCATTTATCAGAATCCAAAAAAGCCCTATACATGGATTAGTGTTAAGGAGAGGCAGGTGTTTCATAGTGAGTGGAGTATGTGTAATCATAATCAGAGTCAGAATTTTCCCGAAAGGAGATGTCCTTCTACTGCTGTATTTCAGAAACATTTAGGTTAGCTTTTATTAAAGGGAGGCAATAGTCCCTTATTTATGCTTTTATGATTTATAAGCTATACCTTAACTTGATTAATATTTACCCGCAAACTTAATAAAAGGGTTTGGCTCTCCACATACATAAAGCATTCTTCTTAAATTGTTTGAAAGTCTTAAAAAGCTAGCTTCAGTCTTTGGCAAATGACAGAAATTACCCTGGACCCACCGACAAATTCTATCCAATAAGTTGGACCAAAAATCAAGTTATAACAACCTCCTACAGCTATTAAATGAGCTCGTGGCTCAGTACTTGTACCAGCACTAATATAATATTTCAGAGGAAATAGGCATTGGGGCTGACGCTCCATCACCCCTTTAGAAGACTTGTTATCTGAACTGCAGAACATTCTGAATATGGCTAGTTCTGTCACTCTTTCCTCAATTTCTTCCCCCAGGAAATGGCATCTTTATGTCTTTATTAGCTCTCGGTATAAAGGCCATTTGATCACAAATGCTTTCAAACAACTGCAATATTCAGTCGTCCTTTCTCAATAAGTCATTTTGAAGCAAAATCATAAAGAGGTCACCATCACTCCATGAGAGCTGAGGGACTTAAAACCACAAACACATTCAAAAGGAAAACTGGGTACTTTTTATTACCATTAACTTAGATGACTTAGACGGGAATCCACCCCAGACGTTAAAGAGATTCCAGTGCCGTTGTGTCTTCAAATACACACTAAAACTTAAGAGTAAATCTCAAGCGTAAACCTTCCCTCATCACAGGGGCAGGAGCAGATAAGGGAATCTCTTCCTACGATTCTTAGTGTTGAAAGGACGCCTTCTCCCTCTACTTCCAGACGCTAACTTTCCAAAAGGAAAGTTAATAAAAGCGACCCCTCAGATACAATGCAGACGCTGTTTGCACAAGGCGCTGGAAGCAGCACAGCTGCCCAGCCCCCGAGCCCCCGGCTCCCGCGTCCCAGGGGAAGGAGGGGCGCGGCCATAAAGGCGGGCAGGTCGGGCCGGGGGCGCGGCCGGGTCAGCGGGGCCGCAGCCCGGGGCCCAGGTCACCCACGTCCCGGGGCGCCGACGGAGCCCCACAGACCGGGAGAGTCGGGCGGCGGACAGCGCGTCCGGAGGAGCCCTCGGCGCGGGCGTCGACCGCACAAGTTAGTTTGGCGGCCCCGCGGCCCGGCCGCAACCGGGGGAGGGAAGAGGGGAGGAGAGGCGGGCTCCGGCCCGACGGGGCGGCCGATGGAGGGGGCTCCGGGGCGGGGGTCCGCAGGCGGGCGAGAGCGGCCGCCGGGAGGGGAGGGGGGGAGCGGGGGAGCGGGAGGCGGAGGGAGGCCGGTCCTGGGCGAGGCCTCGGCCGCGCATCGCCAGTCTCGGCGCCGAAGCCGAGGGGGCGGCGCTCTCCGCGGAGCCGGAGGCGGGGCCGCGCGTTCCCACCCGGGCTGGCAGCCGGGGGCGCCGGAGACCGGGAGGAGGGGGGCGCCCCGGACGCGCGGGGGCGGCCAGACCCAGGGGCCTGGTCCGCACCGGCGGTGGCGGCGGCCGCGGCCCCTCGCCTCCGTCAGGCATGCGCGCGCCACAGGCCGCAGCCCGGACCAGCCCCGCGTCCCCGGCTGCTGCCGCGGCGGTCCTGGCCCGGCCCTTCTCTCCTCCAGCCCGCGTTCCAGGTGCGGAGGGCGGCCGCCGAGCCCCCCCCCCGCAGCGCGGGGCGGGGTGGCGCGGGGAGGTGCGGTGGGGGCTGGGACCGGACGCGGGGTTCGGGGCCCCCACCCGCCCGTCGCGCCACCTGCGGAGCCCGCGCTCGACCCGCCGACCCCGCTCCCGCCAGGCGCGCGAACAAAACAAGTTGCAGCTCTCCGCCGCCGGAGGGGGCGGGCGGGTCACTCACCCTCATCCTGCTCAGCGGGCTCGGCTCGTCCGGCCGCGGGGATAGGGAGGACCAGAGGACCACCAGCACCAGGAAGCTGCCCACCACCAGCAAACTGCGTAAGAGGAGCCCGATCTTCAGCCTCATCTTCCTCCGGCGGCGAGAGGCGCACAGCCGGGCGCAGCCGCCGCCACCGCTCTCCCCTCCCTCCTTCCCCCCCCGCGCTCGCCGCCTCCTCCTCCCGCCCCCGCCGCCCGGCGGCCGCCCTCCCCGCCTCCGATCCGGAACTCCCCTCGCCTGGCGGGCCGCCCCACCCCCGCTCTCCCCTCCCTCCCCCGGCCGCTCCCGCCCCCACGCCCTCGCTGGGCGGCCCCCGGCCGGTCCGCAGCCCCTTCCCCGCCGCCGTCCCCCCGACCCCCCCAGGTCCTGCTACCATGCGACTAACTTACACTCTCCCCAGGTCTGTCCTCAGCCTCGGCCCCACCGCTCAGCCCTAAAAGCTGCCCGGGTCCCCAACTTTTATTGTCCTTTCGGGCTGTAACTCCGGCCTTAACGCCGGCCCCCCGGCCCCCGCCGCGGGGCGGGCGGGAAGGAAACCAGGAAGTCGCGGCGGCCGTTGCCGCAGCTCCACGTGGCTGATTTATAGCTGGGAGGATATTTCCTTATTGATTGTGCTCGCTTCCTCACACGGCTCCTTAAGGAGCCGGATTTGTATCCGAAAGGCCCAGGTGTGATGTGCAAATATCACCGGACCCCAGGAGCTCTACTTGGAAAGCGGGTAGTACGTCGCTGTCTCTGAGCTAATTAGAAGAAAAACAACCCAGTGGGAATAAGCAATACCAACCTTGTTCAAGGGCTAAGTTTCTATTCCTAGGACCGAGGATTTCGGGGTTTGTAAAACAATACTCAAAAAAAAAAAATACTCCACCCTCGTCGCCTCCTTCAGACCCGATTTTTGCCGCTTGATGGAGGTTCCTTGATTTCTGTTTTTCAAAAGCCTTTCAGAAGCCTGAGACCTACATTACACGGGAAAGGGTATTGACAAATGTTTAGCCAGATGCCCCGGCCGGAGGAAATAATTTTTGTGCCCATATCTCCCAACAAAGATGTCAGTCGCCTCTCTTGCCAGATGCACGTGATTATGTTATCAGTGTGACCTCGTATCTGCCTAATTCAAGTTGAACAGAATGTTTAATGTCTTCTCCTAAGTTTTAGGATGGTAAAAGTTGATCCTTCTTCCTTCATATTGTCACCTATCTGCAGGTATTTTAAAACAAGTGAAACCCGGTTATTTAAATTTCTAGAATGAAATAGAGAATTTCATTCAGGATAGATAAAGAATTGTACCAGACCAACTCCATGTGCTTCATGGTTTGGGTTACACTACCTAGTATATTGGGGATTTCTGTAGATGCCAATCATTTCAGAATTCCCACGAAATATTTGCAGTGAACAATAGGGGGAAATGTAGAATGGCTGACAATATGGTCAGGTCTGTTCTTGGCTGGATAATTGTGCAGAGTAATGCATGTAAGCCCAATACATACAGCACCTGGAGGGCTGTCATGGGTTGAATACAAGTCACTGTCTGACTCAGCATTTTTATCAACTACTTAAATCAAAATCAGTTGCTTTTCATATAGGACGAGGGAGACTGCTGAAGACCTTTTTTTTTTTTTTGATGAAAAAGACCTGGACTTTAATTTGATTGATAAAGTATGAACCGGCTGGGTAATGTAGAAAGCTACTGCCCCACTCCTGAGTCAATTCAGGTCCATGTGGGGACCCAGGCATCACCTGTACCCAGGTGATTCTGACCCAGCTCATCTGTGCACCACCTTTAGAGAAACAGTGAAAGGAAGGGGTGCTTGGGGAAAGGTTTATTTAGATAACTGTGGAAAGCAGGAACAAAATCATTTGTGGACCCAACTTGGGCTGTTCACAGTGGGGAGGGCTCCTTTGCAAAGCAGACGTCCTTAGACAGAGACTGGGCTTGGAGCAGGTGACCTTCAAGGGATCTTACTCCTATCACATGAGGGAATAATTCCGTTTGAAGTCAGCAGCCGAAGTCTTCCAGGAGTAATGAAACCTTCTGTCTGTGCTCTCATTTGCGCAGTCAGAGGAGACAGCTTTTGATTATTAAGAAAATAGGAAGCTTTATTTTTACTCTTATGGGCATAGTCGGGCAGGTGTGCAAATTGAAAGTGGTCCTTATCACTCCCTAAGGCAATCAGAAGGATTCTTGGGCAGAAATGGTATTCAGAGATGACCCTGCCACCCCCTTTAAGTTTTGCACAGAGAACTTAAAATACGTGTGAAAGGACACAAAATTAGAAATTGATCAGTGGGTATATGGTTGTAAAAGCCCAGGCTCCTCTGAGTCCTAGCAATGTTTTTTTGTTTTTTTTTTTTGCGGTACGCAGGCCTCTCACTGCTGTGGCCTCTCCCGTTGTGGAGCACAGGCTCCGGACGCGCAGGCTCAGCGGCCATGGCTCATGGGCCCAAACACTCCGCGGCATGTGGGATCTTCCCGGACCGGGGCACGAACCCGTGTCCCCTGCATCTGCAGGCGGACTCTCAACCACCGTGCCACCAGGGAAATCCCTAGCAATGTTTAAAAGAAACTCAAAGTATAAAATACAAGCCTGTTGCAGCATTTGCAAGGAGGCAGCCTCAGCAGAGTTGACCCAACGCTTTAGAAAATGAGGAGCTACACGCATCCAAAGCTTAGTTCATGGTCAGTCACTTAAGCTCTCTGAACCTTGGGCTCTTGTCTGCCGGACAGTGATTGCAATACTCACCTCACAATATCATCAAAAGGAATAATGGAGGTCAAGTACATATGCAAATATAAAGTACAGATAGAGTAATGGGGCAAGTCTCAGTGTGTCTGGGTGCAATTCGTTTTTTCTTAATGAATACTACAGTTACCATATGACAGGGATTGTTGTAGGGGAATACTTCTGGTTTGTCTAACCCGGGGTTCGCCGGGAAAGAGGGTTGAGACCAGAACTTAATTGGAGGGACACGGGATGGCCAAGAGAGCCTTGTCCTCTGTCAGGTTATGGTGGCTCATGTGGCAGGTGGTGACATGGTGTCTTCAGCTGGGGGCTCCACAGTAATGGGGGAAAGATAATTCTTTTGAAGGCCTGGTGTTCGCAGGATGCTTCACACGTGTTACTGCATTTAATCTTTACGCCACGTGAGTGGGGCTGGCGTCACCATTGTTCTCAAGCTGAGATTCAAAGCAGACTAGATTTCTAGAGAAATCAGATTTTTAGAGATTAGATTTCTAGTCTCAGAATTCGTGTGGCTGCGTCCATGCTCCTTGCCAAGCTGGGCTAGCCTTCTGGGCCCGGAATATAAATGTTCTTAGGATGCAAAAGGTCAGGGCCTCAAGATTCGTTGCTTTTAAATTCTTCCCCTGTCTGCTCTGTCCGAGGGGAACCCACCATGAGGAGCTGCGCCCTTGCCGGGGCTGCTGTTTAGAGGTGAGATGCCCGCTCCGGGGGTCTAACCACTCCTTCCTTCCTTCTTTATCCTGCAGCCAAGCTGAACATCTGAGTTGCTAAGTGTGTCTTGAACTCCCTTTGCTTCCGGGCGGGGGGATTCTTTTTGCCTGAAGTGACACAAAAGCTTTCCCATGCTTCCTCCCGAATCCCTCCCATCCCCCAGGGCCCTCCCCACCAACACACTGGGACCGGTACCCTGCTGGGTGCTCTACCTCTCTCTCCGTGATAATTACATAAGGTATGTGAGGACGGAGCCTTCTCTGTCCAGTTCATCCTTGTATCCCGTTTGTAGAAAGGGTTCAATAAATATTTTTTGGTGAAATAATGAATAATTGGATTGAGAATATAAACAGAAGATGAAACTTAGAAGAAACGCCAGGACTATATCAACTGCTGGTCCTCCTTACCTGGAGCGTCTCCTTCCAAGGATAAAACTTTGTGGGTTTTATTTAATTAGAAAGGTGATTATTTTAGCTATCGTGGTTATCACCATCAGCTGGTAGACTGTTATTTCCCCTCACTTTGAATCCTACTAAGGTTACTCAGGACTAAGAAGGAAGTGATGATTTTAATTTAAATTCAGATCATTGTGTCTACTGAGGTTTCCAAAAAAGGAAGAAAGAAAGGAAGGAAAGAATTAAATTGTATTGAAATGGGAACACATAGCCATGGGCAAGTACTATTAGCAACCAAAGTTCAATTTTAACTATATGTGATTGTTAAGAGCTCAGGTTAAATTAGTCTCAGTGACCTATAAATTACTGGTTAAATATCCTAGTGCCTATTCTGTAAACCGTTTGATCACCTCTTTTCAAAGAAGAACATCCGTGATAGTATTTTTAAGTTAAGAATGTATTATAGGGAATTCCCTGGTGGTCCAGTGGTTAGGACTCGGTGCTTTCACTGCCTGGGGCCCAGGTTCGATCCCTGGTCAGGGAACTAAGATTCCGAAAGCCACACGGCCCAAAAAAAAAAAAAAAAAAAAAAATGTATTATATTGTTTAGAAAATAATTGTTATTTAAATTTTTTAAGTATAAAAAATATACTTTAAAAAATATTTTTTTTACTTAATATATTCTTAAGTTTGTTAAGAATATATTAATTTTGGACAGTGTTTATTAGTTATCTCTTACTGCATAACAAATTACCCCCAAATGTAGCGTTTTAAAGCAACAAACTTTTACTATTTCATGCAGTTCTGAGGGTCGGGAATCCAGGAGTGGCCCAGCTAGGTGGCTCTGGCCCAGGGTCTCTCCTGAGGTTGTTGCCAGGCTGTCAGGTGGGCCTGGAGGAACCTGCTTCCAAGTTCACTCCCAAGGCCAACAGGCAGGCCTCATGGGCTACTGAGGGACACTTCAGTTCCTTGTCACAGAGCTGCTCAGGACAAGGCAGCTGGCTTCCTGCAGGGAAAGATCTGGGAGAGGGAGGGAGGGAGGGAGAGAGAGACAGGGGTCCAGAAGCTGTGGTCTGGTGCCGTGTGGAAGGGAGCCACACAAGGCTTTGAATCCTAGGAGGTCAGGGTCTTTGGAGGCTTAAGAACAACACTGGAAATCAGAATACTCGTTATTCCATGTATTATTTGTAGTATTTCGCTTACCATTATGATATGCTGCAGTCTTTCAAAAAGAATTCAGATCTTAAATAATTGCTCATTTCTGATTATCTTGCAAAGGAATACTCTGTGTCTTCAACTCTAAAATGAAGGTGTTGGGCCAAAGAATCTTGAACACCCCTTCCAATTCTGAAATTCTGATTGTCCTGTGATATTAATAGATGGTTGAAACTTTTAAATTTACACTCTTGTGTAGAATACAACCAAGTCAAATTCTGCCTCTATACTTTTTTTTTTTTTCTGGCATGTATTACTATTTCTGTAATAAACTTAAAGAGATGGATAATTCCTGAGTTGTGCTCATCTGGAATAAAGACTGTTGTCACTAGGGCTTCCATTTGATGAGGTTAATGGTCTCCTACACTGTTGTGAAGGCAGAAATGCTTATTTTAAAACCCTTTTAACAACTACTGAGTCTGTGCTCTAGAGCCCGCGAGCCACAACTACTGAGCCCGTGCACCACAACTACTGAAGCCCGCGTGCCACAACTACTGAAGCCCTCGCGCCACAACTACTGAAGCCCGCACGCCTAGAGCCTGTGCTCCGCAACAAGAGAAGCCACTGCAGTGAGTAGCCCGCGCACCACAATGAAGAGTAGCCCCTGCTCGCCGCAACTAGAGAAAGCCCGCACGCCGCAACTAGAGAAAGCCCGCGCGCCGCAACTAGAGAAAGCCCGTGTGCCGCAACTGGAGAAAGCCCACAAGCAGCAACGAAGACCCAACGCAGCCAAATATAAATAAATAAATTTATTTAAAAAAAAAAAAGCTCCTTTAGATTGAATGCTGTAGAACACTACCTCTCCAGGGGTCTGTAGTGTTTTCAGACTCCCATATTTCAGAAGTGCTCTTCTGACTTGACCATTTATTTAAGCGGCGACTGAACCACATTCTGTCTCCTAACAGTCTTGTTTGGAACCCCTTCAGCAACTTCCCATTGCTCTCAGAATTAAGCCCAAACCTCTCAATTTATTCCAAAGACCTTTGCGAGCCAGCCTCTGCTACCTCCACAGGCTCAGCTGGGCCACAAGTCCTCTTTTCCAAGCTAAACTGCAGCTATGTTGACCTTCTCTCCGTTTCTGGAATGGGCCAAGTTCTCTCTCCCTTCTAGACCTTCACACAGGTTATTCCCTTACCCGGAACACTCTCTTAGTTTCAGCACCAACTACCTCCCACCAAACTCCCATCATCCTTCAGAATCATTTTATACATCAGTTCCTCCAGATTCCTCCGTTCTCTTCAGACCCCAGCCCTACCCTATGCTGTCCGAGCCCCCTGTTCATGCTTGGTCATGGCATGTAGGGCTCAGCTTTGTCATTGCTTACTCAGCGGTCTGTCACCCCCATCAGGCCATGTCCTCATTTGGTGTCATCTTCCCAGACGTTCACAGTGCCTAGCACACAGGACCTGCTGTGTTGGGGGAGAAGGAGTGAAAGCATAGTTGACATGTGCTGTGTTTCACATGCTCACTCTTATGTTTTAAGCAAGTTTGGAAACATTGTGTGATAGAAGATATACTGCATATATGTACAGGAAGAGAAAATGTTCTTGTTCTTTGCTCACTTGTTAGAAGATAACTGAAGAAAAGATGAACTTTCCAGTGTGGAATCTAGAAAAATTATACAGATGAACTTATTTGCAAAGCAGAAATAGAGACACAGACGTAAAGAACAGACAATGCCAGGGCGTGGGTCATGAATTGGGAGATTGGCACTGACATAATCACACTACTATGTATAAAATAATAACTAATGAGAACCTACTATATAGCACAGGGAACGCTACTCAGTGCTCTGTGGTGACCTAAATGGGAAGGAAATCCAAATAAGAGGGGATAGATGTATACATATGGCTGATTCACTTTGTTGTACAGCAGAAACTAATACAACATTGTAAAGCAACGACACTCCGATAAAAATTAATTTAAAAAATGCAAATTAAAAAAATGGTGAACTTTCCAGGCATTAGCAAAATGCAGTATGGCATAGTTGGAAAATAAAAGATTTGGAATTACCAGGTATCTACTTCCTGTTCAGCCTCTGATTCTCAGATCATTTAGGGTAATCTCTCCGCATAAGCTCTCTGCAGTCTATACCTCAGTTGCTTTGTATGCAATTCTGTTGTTTGTCTTTTGAGTTGTCTGAAAAGGCTTCTAGGCATAGTCCATTACTAAAAATAACCCAATCTTTTTTATAGCTAATAAAAATTATATCAGGTACTTCTGTCACTAAAAAATAAAAATCTTAGAAACCGAAGCTAGTCACTCTCCCCACTTCACCTCAGCTATAAAATTCTTTATCTCAGTTTTCCCTAATCTTTAAGAGTTTCAGTGTCTTTGTACGACTTGATAATGTGTATAGAGGTTCAGGTACTTTTCTTCCCCATGCTTTAATCATTTTGAATCAATAGATCTTAAAAGACGATAATATCTAAATGTTTTGCAAAAGTATTTTAGAAGTAGGTGGCTTTGCCCTGGGGAAGGAGGGTGCACCGTTCTACATTTTTATCTGACCAAAATGAGTGCTGTAATTCCTAGATAATAAACTGAAACTACCTATCTGCCCACTGATGTGGAAGTTTATATGCACAAACTGTCATAGGACTTACAGTAATACCTTGACAAATTTCAGTTTTGAAGACTTTTTTATGTCATTTAACCACACTCTGCTGAGAACTTGAGTCTTTCTTCAGTGAATTTCATACTCTAATTTCATGAAATTTTAATACTTGAAGGGAAATTAGAAATGAGAGTCTAGCCAACTCTCATTTTATGTAAGATAGGTGGGTTCTTGGTGCCTCTTACTGAAAGAGCTTCTTTCTGTTCCACCTCTGTTGCATCAAAGTTATGCTCCGAGAGATTATCAGTACAGTTGTCCCTCGTTATCTGAGGGGGATTGGTTCCAGGACCCCTCGGACCAAAATCCGAGAATGCTCAAGTCCCTTGTGTAAAATGATATATATTCACATATAACCTATGCATATCTTTCTTTATACTTTAAATCATCTCTAGGTTGCTTATAATACCTAATACAATGTAAATACTATGTAAATAGTTGTTAAGTACAATGTAAATGCTATTTAAATAGTTCCCATTAGTGTGACAAATTCAAGTTTTGCTTTTTTTGTGTGTGTTTTGTTTTTGCAGTACGCGGGCCCCTCACTGCCGTGGCCTCTCCCGTTGCGGACCACAGGCTCCGGACGTGCAGGCTCAGCGGCCATGGCTCACGGGCCCAGCTGCTCCGCGGCATGTGGGATCTTCCCGGACCGGGCACGAACCCGTGTCCCCTGCATCGGCAGGCGGACTGTCAACCACTGTGCCACCAGGGAAGCCCCTCAAGTTTCGCTTTTTGAAATTTTCTGGAATTTTCTTTTTTCCAAATATTTTCAGGACCTAGAACCCACTGTCAGCAGACTGCCAACTGTATTAGCAAGACAGAGGCTGGTTTCTCTTGAAGGTATCAGGTTCTCATATTAAAGAATGTGAGATTCTAGGTGATGCATTTTGCCAAATCTCTCTGGCCGGACCGCAATAGGTGTAGCTGGATGAGCAGGCTCTCTGCAGAGAGGTGAATCGGTGTGGAGCAGAAGAAAGGGGCCAAGGACGAAGGAACATTGTCCTGTTTGTCCGAGGCAGCCTGCAGCCCAAAAGGCACATGATGGGAACGACAAAGAAGCGCTTTGCACCATCTTCTGAATGGTTTTGACTAGTTATAATAAGATTGGGTTATTTTTAGTAATTGACTATGCCTAGAAGCCTTTTCTGACGCTTCAAAGGAGATAAGCAAAGTTGCATACGAATGAAACTGAGGTGTATGCTGGGTATACGCAGGGAGATTATCCTAAATGATCCAGGAATTAGAGGCTGGCCTGGGAGTAGGTATCTGGTAATTCTAAGCCTTATGTTTTCCAAGGACGTCATTCTCCACCTGGCTGATGCCCAGAAATTTCATCTTTTTAGACTGAACGATGAACAGTACATTTTCTCTTTATTTGAACACGGGGCTCTATGTTAATGACGACTTGGAGGGCCACACCTGGGAGACGTGGGCCCAGAGTGGTGATCTTCACGGGAGCTCAAAACACTGTCATTTAAAACTTTGGTTCGTGACTTTTCACTTGTGAGGGCATATGATATGCATGGGTGTTATTGTGGTACCTGTATGCAAATCAAGACTTAGTGAAGTATGGTATTCTTAGAGCTATTGGTCAAGGCAATGCGAAATAGATCTTTTTGCATAAAAAAATACTGTCGTTTAGATAAATGTACCTTTTGGCATATTGCAAAGAGTTTTGAAATTTGAATTTTAATTCCTTTTTTTTTTTTTGGAGAATGGTCTTTGAGGTCT
This sequence comes from Orcinus orca, assembly GCF_937001465.1. Taxonomy (NCBI): domain Eukaryota; kingdom Metazoa; phylum Chordata; class Mammalia; order Artiodactyla; family Delphinidae; genus Orcinus; species Orcinus orca. Next base: position 10,690,876 of record NC_064564.1, on the reverse strand, counting down.
TGGTCTTATGGGATGGCTTCTATTTCTCAAACTATGTAAAAAGATTTTTAACAATCCCTTGTTATGATCTTTTATTGTATATTTATAGATATTTCTATTTATTCAGCAGTGTTTGGAGCACGTATCGTGTGCTAGCCATTGTTTTAAATCATGGGAAACAGCAGGAAACTAGAGGAGCAGAAATCCTTGTGGTCATGGAGTCAGACAATAAACAAGGTACGTAAATGATCATGTATCGTTATCGATGCTGGTATATCACTTATGTGCCAAGAATTATCCTAAGAGCTTACAAGAATAACTCATTTACTTAGGTGGTGTAGTAGAAGACAAATACTGTGGAAAGAAATCAAGGAGGGAAGTGGGATTTGGAATGCGGATGGGAGTGAGGGAAGGTTTCAATTTTAAAGAGTCTGAGACAGTCGCATTGAGGGGATAATATCTGGACAAGACCTGAAGGGCTGAGGGAACAGGGCGAATGGCTACCTGAGCGGAGGTGGCTTCAGGCTGAAAGGGCAGCAGATACAAAGGCCCTGAGGCAAGAACATTCCTGCTTGTTTTAGGAAAAGCAAGGACGGGAGGAGAGCTTTGGCTGAGAAAGTGTGGGTGGGGTGGCCCGATGTAACTCACATCCAAGTAGGACCACGGCCTCTGGCTTCTGGGTTTGTGAAGGAAAGGAAAAACGATAAAAGCAAGGACCAGTTAGGAGGCTATTTTCATAATCCGGACAGGGGCTCGTGGTAGCCTGGACAAGGATTCTGACCGTGGAGGTGGTTAGAATAGGTCAGAATATGGGTATATTTTGATTACTCTTCAACTATTATGGTTCCAAATCACTGAAGTTGTGCTGCTTCCAGGCTCTCCGTAAGTAGTTAAATTAATAACCTGTAAAACAAACTCTTTAAAGGCTCTGGCAGCACACGTTATTTAAAGAAACTGTGTAAGTGATTACTCGGCAATTTGGTTTAGATTTTCATGTGTACAGTATATTCTCAAGTGGAACTACCTGTACTTGGAGATAGAATCTCCCAAGTAACAGTGGCAGTTTAGGTGCGGGGCCAACTGAGCTGATGAAAACAACTGGAAGTGCCAGGTGAAATACCTCTGCAATCTTTCTAAATGCGTCCATGCATGGGTAACAAGAAAATAAATACCAGGGTAAAAGACTGAACAGACAGGTAAGCTGAGTATGGAAGCTGGCTTTTGCCTTAGAGCTTTGGCCAAACCTAGGGTGCCTGAGTATCTTTTACATCCTGAGTTCAAGGATTTAGGAACAGAAAACAAATTCAGGGTCCATCCCAAAGTGGAAAGCGTAATAGGACCTCAAAAACTAGGATCCCTGAAGGGTTCCATCCCCAAGGTGAGAGAGAACTGAGTGAACACATTCCCCTCACCCTGAAGAGAAACGTCCCTCTACACATACCCTACACCATCCAACTAGGAAACTAGTCATCATAATGTGGCCCTGACCCTGGTTTGCAGTCAGAATTCACACAACCTGGATGCCTAGGAAAACCTCAGACCAAGAACTTAAAGTGATCTCAGACTAATGGTGTCACAAGGCATCTGAACTGCAAATGTGAATCCTTTTTGAAAGAACTCTCTTCACCTCAGGCTTTGAAAAATGTCCTGTTCCTGTGTCCCTAAGAAGATGAGTCACTCACAGTTGAAAATCACTGAACTCCTAAAGCCCTGGGTGGGAAATAATATTCTACAAAATAGGCTGCCTGGAAAACTTAGCAGTTAGAATTACCAGACACAGAATATAATCACATTTAATACACTTCAAGAAGTGAAAAGAGAGCTCTGAAAATATGAGTAAAATTGAGAAAAGACCTAATTTCAAGAAATAAAAAAATACTAAGTTAATGGACGGGTTAAACAGTACAGTAGAACTGTTACTGAAATGTTTCATCCCTTGGCTTCTGGGCCCTTGGTTGTTTTCCTGTCTCTCGGGCCACTCACTGTCAGTCTCATCACAAATTCTGCTATGTAAAAAGACAGCATTGTTTAGAATTCAGTTCTAGTTCTTTTTCTTTTCCTCAGTTTCGAATCTTTGTGAGGATTGACCCATTCACAAGGTTTCATTTCCGTTAAGTGGAATTCATTTATTTTCCCACCAAATCGTCTATTCTTCCTAGGCTCCTGATTTAGCCATTGACACTTAAAAAAGAAATTTCTAAGACATCTTTCATAGTTTCTTCCACTTTTCCTTCCAGATTTCATCATTAACAAGTCAGGACCACCCCATCACTGATGTTTCCTTTTGCATCTCTTCCCACTGCTATGATTCACATTTCTTTGCAGTTTCTTTACCATGTTCCCATCGTTTAATCTCCTATTTCTTAAAACCATTCGACCTACCACTACTATTATTTTTCTAAAATATAAGTTCAACGATATCACCCCTGGAGCAAAAACCTCTAGTGGTTCACCTTACATTGTGTCCTGGAAGTATAATGGCCTCAAATGAGATACTGAAGCATACTTATGCTAAGTACATCCTAAAGATTGTAGGTTCCGTGAACTTTTTGGTACAGAGTGTTAGAAAACGAGATGGATGGTGGAGAAGGAGAAGATCCTGCAGGACCTTCTTAAATAAGTTCTTGGTAGAACATTTGTCTTCTAGGGCAAAATCATGCACAGCGACCTGTTCTGCTTAGGTTGGAGAAGTGGCAGTAAGTGAAATAAAGTACATTCGTGCATCCAGTTGACGACGAGATAAATGACTTCAGCTGAGATTAAGCAAACTGAAAAAGTCAAAATAAGGCCCATAGAAAAGGTGCTTCCAAACCAGTGAACAGGAGTTTGGAAGATTTTAAGACTTTGAGGAAGAACATCAATGAATGAGGGTAGACTTACTGCTATGACAAACCCCACAACTTCAGGGGCTTCATACAATGAAAATGTATCACATCACAGTCCCATCCTCTTTGCAGGTTGGGGGGAGGGAAGGGACTCTGCCCCTCCCAGCCCGTTAGGGATCCAGGCTTTTCCCATTCAGTGGATCTCCCATCCCCTGAGGAACCCAAGCCCTCCACTGGATTCTTTGCATCTAGCTGGCAGTTTAGGGAAAAAAAGAGCAGGTACAGTATCCCCTGTGATGTGTTTTAAGAGCCAGGCCTGGAGCGGTGAACATTCCTTCTGATAACTTTTATTGGCTAGAACTCAGCCACATGTACTGGTAGGTGAATAGTTAAATGTTGTATTTGGTCCTTCAAATCATGTTTTAGAAAATATTTAGTAGCATGGGAAAATGGAAACAGTGAGTGGGGGAAAATATGATACAAAAGTAAGTGCAGGGCTTCCCTGGTGGCGCAGTGGTTGAGAGTCCGCCTGCCGATGCAGGGGACACAGGTTCGTGCCCCGGTCCGGGAAGATCCCACATGCCGTGGAGCGGCTGGGCCCATGAGCCTTGGCTGCTGAGCCTGCGTGTCTGGAGCCTGTGCTCCGCAATGGGAGAGGCCGCAACAGTGAGAGGCCCGCGTACCGCAAAAAAAAAAAAAAGTAAGTGCATTCTGGTTCTAACTCGTTAATAAAATAAATATTTTCATTTAAAAAAGCCTATAAGTAAATAACCCACTAACATTTTGATCTCTGTCTAAATAGTGGGATTGTTGGGAATCTTCTCAATATTCCTCTTTCTTATCTAAATTATTGATTATGAAAGTGTTACTTTTCAAAATAAACCTTATCAAAAAATTTTTAAAGAAAGAAAGTGGTGTGTCTGTAAAAGATTTCTATATTCCTGGAAATTACTCATCAGAGGCCTTGTACATAGTAGATGCTTAATACGTTTTCAAAGATTCACCATATTCATTGACTGAATAGAGTAATTAAATGGCAAAAGCCTAAGAACTAAATGTTAAGGAACTGTTATTTCCCTAATGATGCCATGTAAATGTGGTAACAGGTGAGCCAAATCACCACACTTTCTATGATAATCTGATTTCAGTTTTGTAACACTTAAGTCATATAGTAGATGTGGTACCAATACTAGCGAGTTACCTGTGTTACCTGAACTTTATTCATCTTGGTACTGTTTATGCCATTTTTAGTCATACCTAGAGTAGTATACATATTATTGCTTAATATTTTCCATTAAAATTATATACTTTTATAAAGTTAAGTTTAGCTTTGTACTAAACAATGATACTAGTAAAATCACAGGACTGTGTTATTAATTTTTCAACACTTATTAAAATTAATGCATAATTATCAAAATTTTAAAAATTCACATTCTACTTAATCATCCCTTTTAACCCCAACTTTACTACACTTTAGAAATAACTGACCTATTATATGTCATATTTATCTACTTAATGTTTTAGGTTCAAGCTTCTATAATGTTTAGGTTCAAGCTTCCATGAACAATACAGGTTTTGCCCACCTGACAGAATATCTAGTTTTATGAATTATGCTCTAATTTTGTGATTTATGTTCATGTATAGGTGAACATAAAGTGAACGTTTAATAGGTACTCTAAATAAGTTAACTTACTTTTTTAACAATTTTTTTTTAAACGATGAATACTCCATCTTCCCCACACCCATCCCATTAATGGAATCCCACTGATACGATACAGAATGTTTCTAAGGCAAAACAAAATAAGTCAGTTAATATATGGAACTTTTTTTTTTTTTTTTTGCGGTACGCGGGCCTCTCACTGTTGTGGCGTCTCTCGTTGCGGAGCACAGGCTCCGGACGCGCAGGCTCAGCGGCCATGGCATGTGGGATCTTCCCAGACCAGGGCACGAACCCGTGTTCCCTGCATCGGCAGGCGGACTCTCAACCACTGCGCCACCAGGGAAGCCCTGGAACATTTTTTAAAGACCAGAATTCTTTGGTTTGCACGTAGTTCACATGAGTAAAATAGAGAGGTAGCTACTGTTTCTCAAGATCGTAATCCTGCTCCCAGAGATGATAAATGACAACAACAGCAAAAGCTGGCCATTAATTTCACACTTTGGGTGCAAATTTCTTTTTTGAATGACAAAGAATACAAACTTTGGGTTTTGTGACTCTTGAACTAAAAATACAGAGGGAATTGGAGAATGTACATCTGGGGACATCCTTAGGATAGAGACCTTTTCCGGGATGATTTATGTGTTGTCTAAAAATAAGGCTGTGGTTTCTCGGTTGTTCCTGGCTTTGTGGTGATTAAGTTTTTCACTTTTTAAAAACCAAGTGTTAAGAAAGAGGTGGGAACCAGGAAAACAGGGTGAAGTCAGCGAAAGAAAACGGAGACCCACAGCCAAGGGGATGACTTAATAGGTCACATTAGGTGGGTTATGGTAAAAAACCGACAAGATTTTCTTTTCCTGCATTTTAAAAAGAAAACAAAAATCTTCAGCACAGATCCCATCTACAGAGACTGGAGGGTCTCGGAGGACAGGAGCTGACTGATGAACACTCACGCTTATTGTGGGGCACAGACTTTGAGAACAAGCCTTTTCCTGAGTCCCGAGGACCATAGACACGTTGGCTCAACTGTTTGTTATTCTTACCAGTGGGGTGTGGCTGAGATTCCATTCCATATATTGTCCCACCACGTGATTCATCCAGCGGGTGTATTTTAATCATTGAACCAAGACGTGAGTAATTGGAAAGGAGGAAACCTAAGAAGAAACACCAGTTCTTCTGCATTGACCTAGACAGGTCAGGAACTAGGAGGTCTTTTGTCTTTTCTTTTGACGTCTAAAAAGAAATATTCTTACATCTCCAAGAGAAAGAGCAAGAAAACAGAGGGATGAAACACTCCTGATCGAGGGCCTGTAGTCAATGTCCCATTTACCCCGTGTGTCACCTGCTTGAGCCCTAACCCCTACTATCCACCACTCCAGTTACCCTGATCTTTCCTGTTCTTAGGGTATGATTTAAACAGCCTGTTCTCCTCTTTTTGGAAGTTGCATACAAATGATGAATAATCAGTGGTGAATTTGGCCTCACTTTTGACGGACCTCATTAGGCTTTAAATGGGAATCACAGAGACCCACAAAGGTACATTGCGGTTGTCCTGGCACCGAGCACTAATGGGTAGAGTTCACACATAAAATAATAGAAATGACTCTGTCTTGCGTGGACTCTGGGGAAACAGCAGACAGATACCCCCTCTGGTCAGTAGCTGGAGGAGTCCGGGCTGTGCGGCCCCAGAGGCAGAGCTACAGGACAGTCCCTGCTGTGCCTCGAAGACAGCCCTTGCCCTGCCCCGATGGGAGGACTGTTGTTTAATTGCTGGTCTTTACAGCCACGTTGCATGCGTAACCGTCATCTTCAGGGGACCAAAGTACCTCTGCTGAGTTTATCATAGTGCAAGAGTGTCTCAGCTTCACAAACTGTGATGGGGCAACCTAAATTAAGCTTTTTTTTTTTTTTTTTTTTTTTTTTTGCGGTACGCGGGCCTCTCACTGTTGTGGCCTCTTCCGTTGTGGAGCACAGGCTCCGGACGCGCAGGCTCAGCGGCCATGGCTCACGGGCCCAGCCGCTCTGCGGCATGGGGGATCTTCCCGGACCGGGGCACGAACCCGCGTCCCCTGCATCGGCAGGCGGACTCTTAGCCACTGCGCCACCAGGGAAGCCCCTAAGCTATTTTACTTGCTTTGTTGGAAGAGGGGGACCAAGGTCAAAGAAACTGGCCTTAGAACACACCGTGCTGCGAATAAGATTTGAACCCATTTCTACAAACTCCCAGTCTAAGGTTTCCTTTACTCGGTGGTAACTCCTATATCAAGTTGAAGACATGAATCATTTGTTCAATTTAATTAAGTGTTCGTAAACTGAGCATGGGCACTGGAGACACAGCGCTGGATGAGCCGGGAAAATCCCCTGCTTTCACAGAGCTTAGAGGCCCAGAAGGAAGGTGGACAGTAAGTTATGTAAGGTGTGTTATGATGAGACCCACTTCAGATTCAGTACACGATGCAACGGGGGCGCCTCATGCTACCTAAATCCGGTGGATCACAGAGGGGCTCCTTGAAGAGCAGACTGATGCAGGAGTAGGTGTTACCCAGCCAAGGAGGTGGCTGAGGGAGATAAGAGAACAGAAAGCGGTCCTACGGCTGGTGTGAGAGATCCACGGAGCGCGATGGCTAAACCAAGGATTTTAGAAATAATCTTAAGGACAACAGGAAAGGGAGGAAACCAGTCCACAGTGGGTGTGGATTGAGAGCAACAGAGAGCCTGGAGTCCACATGGTTCAGCTTAGAGTCCCTCGCCTCCCATCACCAGATAATGTTAAGAATGCACAAATATTTAATTTCCTAAAAGACTGAAGGAAGAGAAACCAGCGCTCTTCTTCAGTTCAGACAATTTCTGTCTGCTAAATAGCTGCTGCATTCTAGGGCATGTGATACCTGTACTAGGCGCCATTCAGACTCAAGGAGCAAGTAACTATGTCCTGGTGTCTGCTTACCCATTACATTCAGAGCAGTGCTTATGAGCACCTCACTGACAGCAATCTGATGGAAAGACAGGACAAAACAAAATGCAACAGCTGGGCCCGACTGCAAACAGCTATTAGGCAGACTGCTTAACATTTTAACAAAGAACCAAGTTGATCTCGGGATTACCTCCGAGAGTAAGAGAATTTGGGAGTTTTATTTTTTTTTAAATATTAAGAACAAATTTCAATTTTATGCCACCAAATTACTTTTTGCTTAAAAATATGAGTGCAGGGCTTCCCTGGTGGCGCAGTGGTTGAGAGTCCGCCTGCCGATGCAGGGGACGTGGGTTCGTGCCCCGGTCCGGGAGGATCCCACGTGCCGCGGAGCGGCTGGGCCCATGAGCCATGGCCGCTGAGCCTGCACGTCCGGAGGCTGTGCTCCGCAACGGGAGAGGCCGCAACAGTGAGAGGCCCGCGTACCGCAAGAAAAAAAAAAAAAAAAAAAGGAGCAGGTAGCAAATTGACTCCAGAAATGAAACTGTTTTCATCACAAGGAGACATTTTCAATGTGATTTGACAGTTTTCCATCAGCACGGATCAAAGAACATCAACCAGTGGACTAGGCCCTGGAAATATTTATGACTGTCCAGTTTGCTTTCTTTTTTAAAAAAGACAAACTATTCACAGTATTAAAAGCATTTGTATAACTTTCTTCTAACACACTATGCACAAATTTTCATATCTCAACATGGAAAGGATTCTGGTTGTATTTGAAAGGTTCGAGGGTATGTAATAAGCCTCACCGTTCACATATGATTTCACTGATACATTCATGCAACACATGTTGAGTGACTGTGCCAGACTGAGGACACAATGTCCTGCTCTTATGGAGCTCACAGCCTGGGAAATCCAAATGGAATGATTAATGGTTTTAGAAAGTGTTTCTTTTGCTTGGCCGTTCTTCTCACTACTACCTCTAATTAAAAATTTAACGTTCTATTTTATAACGATTTCCAAATATCCCTTTTTACTATTAGAATTGTGTGAAAACACTCTTTTTCTGGGTACCTGTCATTCAGTGTTATGCCATAATGGCTGACATCATGAACTTATCAAGAGTTTCACTGCCATGATTCACTCTAGTTGATGCCTTATGTTCAAAAGGAAAGAAAGGAAAGGAAAGGAAAGGAAAGAGAGAGAGGGAAGGAGGGAGGGAGGGAGGAAGGAAGGAAGGAAGGAAGAAGGAAGGAAGGAAGGGGATGCTAATGAGCATTGCTACCCGTGAAGCTCTTTACGGATAATGTATGATAAGAAAAGAAAAAAATTGAAACAAAAAATTTGGGGAGCAGAAATCTGGGAGCACAGAAAAAAGTAAACTAGAACTAGAATTGTGCAACAAATTAGAATTATTATTTTTTATTTTATTTTATTTTATTTTGCGGTATGGGGGCCTCTCACTGCTGTGGCCTCTCCCGTTGCGGAGCACAGGCTCCGGACGCGCAGGCTCAGCGGCCATGGCTCACGGGCCCAGCCGCTCCATGGCATGTGGGATCTTCCTGGACCGGGGCACGAACCCATGTCCTCTGCATCGGCAGGCGGACTCTCAACCACTGTGCCACCAGAGAAGCCCTAGAATTATTTTTAACCAAACTTGAGAAAACAGGAGGTTAATAATCCGTGAATGCAATCTAAGGAAAATCCTCAATTGCTTAAGCTAAGGATTGAGAAAATCTTAAATCAGATGTGTTAGCAAGAGCAAATAAATTATTACAATGCTTTAATTCAACATTAAATAAAATTTCAATCACCAGTTCCTCTTGTGAAGTCTACCAAGCGACTTGAACTGTGTCTCTTGCCTAGAAATAGGTCAGTTAAAAAAATGATTGCAAAGGAGTATATGATGATGTCTGATTTCATGAGTCATTTAATGCTTAATAAGAAAAGCAAATCAATCAAGGGGGAAAATATCAATAGTTCAAATCTGTTGCATCTGAGGTTTTAAATTTTATTTTGCTTCTTTAATTTTGAAATCTCAGCATTAGAAATCAGAATTTTTCATTACCTTTCTCTTTTCTTGTCTCAAGTGACCGTTTATTGAATTCATTGTATTATATATGGAAATTTTAAAATGCAGATTGTTTTACTTCAAAGGTTTTTAAAAATGTTGATTGCACAGAGAGAAGGTACTGGGAATAAGAATTCACACCTGCATACAAGCAGGCATTTAAAACAACTGTCCATCATTTAAAATCTGCATTCTCATGCTTTAGCATCAGTGAGTTAAAAGAGGAACTTTACCACTTAGAGTTTCCATCAACCTGCATTTACTGATCCCCTGCAGTATGAACCCTGTGGTTTCAGAGCAGCACAACCTCACCCAACCATGCGCAGCAGCTCCAGACTAGTCCCCCGTCTTCATTTAGACCTACCGTCTACCACCCAGCTCAAACCAAGGGGGGAGAGGGGGTGGGAGGAATTGGGAGATTGGGATTGACATATACACTACTATGTATAAAATAGATAACTAATGAGAACCTACTGTATAGCACAGGGAGCTCTACTCAGTGCTCTGTGGTGACCTCAATGGGAAGGAAATCCAAAAAAGAGGGGATAGATGTATACGTTTAGCTGATTCACTTTACTGTACAGCAGACACTAACACAACATTGTATAGCAACTATACTCCAATACGAATTTTAAAAAACTCATTGGGGGGCTTCCCTGGTGGCGCAGTGGTTGGGAGTCCACCTGCTAATGCAGGGGACACGGGTTCGAGCCCTGGTCTGGGAGGATCCCACATGCCGCAGAGCAACTAGGCCCGTGAGCCACAACTACTGAGCCTGCGCGTTTGGAGCCTGTGTTCCGCAACAGGAGAGGCCGCGATAGTGAGAGGTCTGCGCACCGAGATAAAGAGTGGCCCCCTCTTGCCACAAGTAGAGAAAGCCCTCGCACAGAAACGAAGACCCAACACAGCAAAAATAAATAAATTAAATTTAAAAAAACAAAAAAACTCATTGGGTAGTAAAGTTCCTTCTCATTTCTACAAATTCGAAGAATAGCTGTTTCAAAGCATAAAGTACAAGAAAATGAAAGATTGAAGGACTGAATGCTAGAGTTTTGCAGGCGGGGTTTCAGCAGAGCGCACAGCCTCATCCCCCAGGAGGGCAGTAGGGATGCTACGCAAGGACCACTGTGTGTTCCCCAAACTCCTCCCGCTTCTTCCGGAAGCACAGCCTTAGTGCGTTTCCCAGACCCTCGTACAGGGGTCACGTGACTGCGTTCTGGCCAATGGAAATTACGTACACCACTTGCAGGCCTGGCCCCTGATCATCAGCGTACACAGTCCTCCAAGTTCTGTCTTTTCCTCTGCCCGTCGTCAGATGAACAGAATTCAGGGGAAGACAAGGTCAACGGGCTGGAAGAGTCCCTCTGGGGGCATGTGTGGAAGAGTCCCCCGCTTCTTCCTACTGCACTCGTACTGGACTGTGACCAAGCAAGAACTTAGCCTCCACTGCATGACACCCCCGAAGCTTGGGGTTGTCATAGAAGTTATTACACGATAAATAACACAGGTGTAAAGCGAGATGGTGGCCAGGAGAATAAGAAAGCAAGTATCCTTGAGTTACAGTTGGCCGCTCATGCCACATTGCTCTGTGTGGACATGAAAATAGCAAAATCAGAACCACAGACAGGGGACTTCCCTGGTGGTTCTGCGGTTAGGACTCCACGCTTTCACTGCTCGGGGGTCCAGGTTGGATCCCCGGTCAGGGAACTAGATCCCGCGTGCCGCAACTAAGACCCGGCACAGCCAAATATATAAATACTAAAAAAAAAAAAAAAAAAACCCACACAACATAAACAAAAAGTTACTAAGCCAATATATTAAGGTTCAGCTACAGTTGAATACCTTGGCGATCATCCGTTTTTTTCTTCTAAGGTCTACATGTCTGTGTCACCTTTCCCCAGACATGTAGCTGCTGCCTTCCCCTTGGGAACCAATTGTTCACATGTCCCCTCCACATTTCCCCTATGATTATGTAGCTTCATTATCCTGCATTCCTTTCCCAAGTTGTTAAAATTATTTTCTGTTTTTCATAAATTGTTGATAGCCACATCTTTGACATTAATGAATCTGTAAGGGGAGGAAGGTAAGCTCAATTATTTCAGCATAAAAATAAAAGCCAGTTTTTAAAAAATTGTAATTTTGTTCTTGTTTAATATTTTCTTTTGTGGTTTTTTTCCCTACCAGATATTGCAGTATGTTATAATGGTCTGGTAATCAAAACCAGAATAATGGTGATGCCACAATAGACCAATGGATTGAAATAGAAGACCTCAAAGCATGTAAGAAGCATAATAGAATACCCAGAAGTATATATAAATGCCACTCTTTTCCTCGGAGATTTTTTTTTTTTTTTTTTTGGCCATGCCACGTGCCTTGCAGCATCTTTCCCGACTAGGGGTTGAACCTGGGCCACTGCAGTGAAAGCCCGGAATCCTAACGACTAGCCCAGGGAAGTCCCTATAAATGCCACTCTTGTGTGTACTTTTTTTTTTTTTTTTTTTTGCGGTACGCGGGCCTCTCCCTGTTGTGGCCTCTCCCGTTGCGGAGCACAGGCTCCGAATGCACAGGCCCAGCGGCCATGGCTCACGGGCCCAGCCGCTCCACGGCATGTGGGATCTTCCCGGACCGGGGCACGAACCCGTGTCCCCTGCATCGGCAGACGGACTCTCAACCACTGCACCACCAGGGAAGCCCTCTATATTCTTTTTTAAAATAACACAGTGTAACAGCAAAGCCACCAGAATGGCTTCCAATCTTTCCTGCCTCCTAGTTCACCCCCCACCATGTAATCCCCTCTTACTTTGTAGCAGGGTTGGTCTGTGTGGCCCTAGAACAGCAGGAGGGATGGCAGGTCCTCGGGATTTAGCTCACACTCCTCTTTTGGCTCCCTCGTTATGGGGAAGTAGGTCGTCTCGCGAGAGGACACTCAGGCAGCTCTGGAGGGGCCCCTGTGACAAGGAACTGAGACCCACAGCCAGCAAGAACCCAGGCCTAACAATGAACAGGTAAGTGAGCTTGGAAGGCAGTTCAAGTGGCAGTTGAGCCAGTACCCAAGCGTACCATCCAGAGTCCTAAATCTCAGGAACCGTGTGAGACAACGAATGTTTGTTGCTTTGTGCTACTCTGACAAGTTTTGGGGTAATTTGTTACACATTAGATAATTCAACCACATAGCACATAAAATAAAATCAATAAAACTAATATGGGTCCATGATTAGTAAAGTACACGATTTGACAAGTTTTGACACTTCTGTTTCATCTTGTCTTCCTCAAAATTAATTCCTTTGAGTAAAACATGTGATTACCAGTGTAACTAAAGGATTATTTTCCATTTTATTAAACTCATTAAACAGTATTGCAGTGTATTTGCTTCTATTTAAAAACATGATATGACTCTGGGAAAAAAGCTACTTCAAATTAGCCTAAAAACTATTATTTCTTTCTATCAATGTGTAAAAACATGATGATTGCTTAGTAGAAATTCCTATGAGGTGGACTGACTTAAACATATATTTAAGCATAACATTCTAAACAAACAAGTTCTTTTGAAGTCCTTGAAGATAGTTTTCTTTCTTGTGAACATCCCCCTTTATACTCCTAAGATTGTTTGCAATCTCTGTCATTATTCTTGGTAGAGTTATACTTCAACAGAGTAACTGAATGCTAACAGTTCTGAACTAGCGAAGCTCCAAATAAAGAAGCTTTATTATGTGTGAGGGTGCTGGAAAGACTAAAACCCCAAGTTCTGAGTCAAGGCGATCATTCTGAGCAGCCTGTGTCTCTGCCAGGGTTACAGCACCAGCGTTCTCCGTGCTTCACTGAGGTTGGAATCCAGATATTGGTACTGAATTGTCTCAATCTGGTCACAGTGTTCGTTTTACTTTCCCACTCATTTTCCCTCAATGAGAATGACTGGGGATAATTGATTTTTCCATGTAGAAAAAGAATGAAAGTGAATCTCTGTTTCACAATATTAAAAACAAAAACAGAAACCCGAGTGAATCAAGGGCTTATGTGTGAAAGGCAGAACCTTAAGCATTTTGGAAGCAGATGGAGAGATTATCCTTAGGACCTTGGAAGAATTTCTTCATTAAAATACAAAAACCGCAAATCGCGAAGGAAAAGATTAGAAAATTTGACTACATTGTGAACTTCTCTCTCTCTCTCTCTTTCTCTTAAGTATCATATTATGAAGAAGAATTTTTAGGGAGAATAATGTGACTTAATGAGCTTCATTATTTTGGCAATTCTGGTGCAAATCGTAGTAATACAGAGTCAGAGATCTGGCTCCAAGATCACTTTTTTTGTGTGTGTGATTCTCGGTTTTGATGCCTGTCATAGCCTTAATTTTCTCTTTCATATTTTTCTTATATCCTGAATTTTCTCAATTATTGTTTTCTTTTTGTACTTTAGTATCTTTGTAAATTACATCAAAACTAAGGTGGTAGGTAATAAATAAGTTGAACAAAACATTAGATTCGGTTTATGCTGCCAACAGATAAGTATTTCTAACCCGAGCCTTCAAAACATTATAAAAATTTTATAGTAAACAAGGGAGGGGCTTCCCTGGTGGTGCAGTGGGTAAGAATCCGCCTGCCAATGCAGGGGACATGGGTTCGAGCCCTGGTCCAGGAAGATCCCACATGCCACGGAGCAACTGAGCCCGCACGCCACAACTACTGAGCCTGTGCTCTAGGACCTCTGTGCCACAACTACTGAAGCCTGCACACCTAGCATCCCTGCTCCGCAACAAGAGAAGCCACCGCAGTGAGAAGCCTGTGCACTGCAACGAAGAGTAGCCCCACTCGCCAAAACTAGAGAAAGCCCGTGCACAGCAACGGAGACCCAGTGCAGCCAGAAATAAACAAACAAATAAATAAACAAATATTTAGAAAATGGAGAATTTCTGGCAATACTGAATGCAACTACAGGTAAATCTTCTCCAACTAACTCAGTTTTGGAATGTCTAAACATCCTATAATCACAGAGACACAACACCATACCTATCAGTAATAGATAATTCTAGTTGTCTAAAGATTCAATTTGTCAAATCATCTCGTTAATTTTTATCAGGTTGGGTCTTGCATTGCATTTGCTAAATTGGGAGAATAACAGACTCAGACTCTACCTGCAGTTCCTGTAAGCTCTCTCAGAATACAAAGGAGCATGGGGCCCCACTTTTGTTCCTCCCAATTCAATCCTGTTATGCGATGCAGAAGTTACAAAGCTTTCATCAGCAATTACTGACTACTCTTTTTTAATTAATTTTTATTGGAGTATGGTTGCTTTATAATGCTGTGTTAGCCTCCACTGCACAACAAAATGTATCAGATATCATACATATACAGATATCCGCTCCCTTTTGGACTTCCCTCCCATTTAGGTTACCACAGTGCACTAGGTGAGTTCCCTGTGCTATACAGCATGTTCCCATCAGTTGTCCATTTTATACATTGTATCAATAATGTATATGTGTCAATCCCAGTCTCCCAATTGCTTCCACCCCACCCCTTTCCCCCTTGGTATCCATACATTTCTTCTCTGCGTCTGTGTCTCTATTTCTTTTTTGCAACTAAGATCATCTGTGCCATTTTTCTAGATTCCACATGTATGCAATAATATATGATATTTGCTTTTCTCTTTCTGACTTCACTCTGTATGACACTCTCTAGGTCCATCCATGTCTCTACAAATGACCCAATTTCATTCCTTTTTATGGCTGAGTAATATTCCATTGTATATGTATACCACATCTTCTTTATCCATTCCTCTGTCAATGGCCATTTAGGTTGCTTCCATGTCCTGGCTATTGTAAATAGTGCTGCTATAAACATTGGGGTTCATGTGTTTTTCTGAACTATGGTTTTCTCTGGGTATATGCCCAGTAGTGGGATTGCTGGGTCATATGGTAGTTCTATCTTTAGTTTTTTAAGGAACCTCCATACTGTTTTCCATAGTAGCTGCATCAATTTACATTCCCACCAACAGTGCAGGAGGGTTCCCTTTTCTCCACACCCTCTCCAGCATTTATTGTTTGTAGATTTTTTGATGATGGCCATTCTAACCCTTGTGAGGTGTTACCTCATTGCAGTTTTGATTTATATTTCTCTGATTAGTGATGCTGAGCGTATTTTCATGTGTTTGTTGGCCATCTATATGTCTTCTTTGGAGAAATGTCTATCTAGGTCTTCTGCCCATTTTTTGATTGGGTTGTTTGTTTTTTTTGATATTGAGCTGTATGAGCTGCTTGTATATTTTGGAGATAATCCTTCTTCAGTTGCTTTGTTTGCTTTGTTTGTTTATGGTCTCCTTTGCTGTGCAAAAACTTTTAAGTTTAATTAGGTCCCATTTGTTTATTTTTTAATTTATTTTTATTTATTTTTTTACATCTTTATTGGAGTATAATTGCTTTACAATGGTGTGTTAGTTTCTGCTTTAAAACAAAGTGAATCAGTTATACATATACCTATGTTCCCATATCTCTTCCCTCTTGCGGCTCCCTCCCTCCCACCCTCCCTATCCCACCCCTCCAGGCGGTCACAAAGCACTGAGCTGATCTCCCTGTGCTATGCGGCTGCTTCCCACTAGCTATCTACTCTACCTTACGTTTGGTAGTGTATATATGTCCATGCCTCTCTCTCGCTTTGTCACAGCTTACCCTTCCCCCCCCATATCCTCAAGTCCATTCTCTAGAAGGTCTGTGTCTTTATTCCTGTCTCGCCCCTAGGTTCTTCATGACATTTTTTTCCTTAAATTCCATATATATGTGTTAGCATACGGTATATGTCTTTCTCTTTCTGACTTACTTCACTCTGTATGACACACTCTAGGTCTATCCACCTCATTACAAATAGCTCAATTTCGTTTCTTTTTATGGCTGAGTAATATTCCATTGTATATATGTGCCACATCTTCTTTATCCATTCATCCGTTGATGGGCACTTAGGTTGTTTCCATCTCCGGGCTATTGTAAATAGAGCTGCAATGAACATTGTGGTACATGACTCATTTTTGAATTACGGTTTTCTCAGGGTATATGCCCAGTAGTGGGATTGCTGGGTCATATGGTAGTTCTATTTGTAGTTTTTTAAGGAACCTCCATACTGTTCTCCACAGTGGCTGTATCAATTTACATTCCCACCAACAGTGCCAGAGTGTTCCCTTTTCTCCACACCCTCTCCAGCATTTATTGTTTCTAGATTTTTTGATGATGGCCATTCTGACTGGTGTGAGATGATATCTCATTGTAGTTTTGATTTGCATTTCTCTAATGATTAATGATGTTGAGCATTCTTTCATGTGTTTGTTGGCAGTCTGTATATCTTCTTTGGAGAAATGTCTATTTAGGTCTTCTGCTCATTATTGGATTGGGTTGTTTGGTTTTTTTGTTATTGAGCTGCATGAGCTGGTTATGAATTTTGGAGATTAATCCTTTGTCAGTTGCTTCATTTGCAAATATTTTCTCCCATTCTGAGGGTTGTCTTTTGGTCTTGTTTATGGTTTCCTTTGCTGTGCAAAAGCTTTGAAGTTTCATTAGGTCCCATTTGTTTATTTTTGTTTTTATTTCCATTTGTCTAGGAGTTGGGTCAAAAAGGATTTTGCTGTGATTTATGTCATAGAGTGTTCTGCCTATGTTTTCCTTTAAGAGTTTGATAGTTTCTGGCCTTACATTTAGGTCTTTAATCCATTTTGAGCTTATTTTTGTGTATGGTGTTAGGGAGTGATCTAATCTCATACTTTTACATGTACCTGTCCAGTTTTCCCAGCACCACTTATTGAAGAGGCTGTCCTTTCTCCACTGTGCATTCCTGCCTCCTTTATCAAAGATAAGGTGACCATATGTGCGTAGGTTTATCTCTGGCTTTCTATCCTGTTCCATTGATCTATGTTTCTGTTTTTGTGCCAGTACCATACTGTCTTGATTACTGTAGCTTTGTAGTATAGTCTGAAGTCAGGGAGCCTGATTCCTCCAGCTCCGTTTTTCTCTCTCAAGATTGCTTTGGCTATTCAGGGTCTTTTGTGTTTCCATACAAATTGTAAAAATTTTTGTTCTAATTCTGTGAAAACTGCCCTTGGTAATTTGAGAGGGATTGCATTGAATCTTCAGATTGCTTTGGGTAGTATAGTCATTTTCACAATATTGATTCTTCCAATCCAAGAATATGCTATATCTCTTCATCTGTTTATGTCATCTTTGATTTCTTTCATCAGTGTTTTATAGTTTTCTGAGTACAGATCTTTTCCCTCCTTAGGTAGGTTTACTCCTAGATATTTTATTCTTTTTGTTGCAGTGGTAAATGGGAGTGTTTCCTTAATTTCTCTTTCTGCCCTTTCATTGTTAGTATATAGGAATGCAAGAGATGTCTGCATATTAATTTTGTATCCTGCAACTTTACCAAATTCATTAATTAGCTCTAGTAGTTTTCTGGTGGCATCTTTAGGACTTTCTGTGTATAATAGCATGTCATCTGCAAACAGTGACAGTTTTACTTCTTCTTTTCCGGTTTGGATTCCTTTTCTTTCTCTGATTGCCGTGGCTAGGACTTCCAAAACTATGTTGAATAATAGTGGCGAGAGTGGACACCCTTGTCTTATTCCTTATGTTAGAGGAAATGCTTTCACTTTTTCACAATTGAGAATAATGTTTGCTGTGGGTTTGTCATATATGGCCTTTATTATGCTGAGGTAGGTTCCCTCTGTGCCCACTTTCTGGAGAGTTTTTATCACAAATTGGTGTTGAATTTTGTCGAAAGCTTTTTCTGCATTTATTGAGATGATCATATGGTTTTTATTGTTTAATTTATTAATGTGGTGTATCACATTGATTGATTTGCCTATATTGAAGAACCCTTGCATCCCTGGAATAAATCCCACTTGATCACGGTGTATGATCCTTTTAATCTGTTGTTGCATTCTGTTTGCTAGTATTTTGTTGAGGATTTTTGCATCTATGTTCATCAGTGATATTGGCCTGTAATTTTCTCTTTTTGTGATATCTTTGTCTGGTTTTGGTATCAGGGTGATGGTAGCCTCGTAGAATGAGTTTGGCAGTGTTCCACCCTCTGCCATAGTTTGGAAGAGTTTGAGAACAATAGGTGTTAACTCTTCTCTAAATGTTTGATAGAATTCACCTCTGAAGCCATCAGGTCCTGGACTTTTGTTTGTTGGAAGATTTTTAATCACAGTTTCAATTTCATTACTTGTGACTGGTCTGTTCATATTTTCTATTTCTTCTTGATTCAGTCTTGGAAGGTTGTACTTTTCTAAGAATTTGTCCATTTCATCCAGGATGTCCATTTTATTGGCATATCGTTGCTTGTAGTACTCTCTTATGATCCTTTGTATTTCTATGGTGTCATTTGTAACTTCTCCTTTTTCATTTCTAATTTTACTGATTTGTAGCCTCTCCTTTTTTCTTGATGAATCTGGCAAAAGCTTTATCAATTTTGTTTATCTTCTCAAAGAACCAGCTTTTAGTTTTATTGACCTTTGCTATTGTTTTCTTTGTTTCTATTTCATTTATTTCTGCTCTGATCTTTATGATTTCTTTCCTTCTACTAACTTTGGGTTTTGTTTGTTCTTTCTCTAGATGCTTTAGGAGTAAGGTTAGGTTGTTTATTTGAGATTTTTCTTGTTTCTTGAGGTAGGATTGTATTGCTATAAACTTCCCTCTTAGAGCTGCTTGGGTCATCATGTTTTTGTTGTCATTTGTTTCTAGGTACTTTTTGATTTCCTCTTTAATTTCTTCAGTGATCTCTTGGTTATTTAGTAGCATATTATTTAGCCTCCATGTGTTTGTATAATTACTACTTTTATTGTCATCCCCATGTGGGAGTTCTGAAAGACTGTTTGAAATTCATTCAAGTAACAGAGGATAGTACACAGTGCAGCCTTCTGTATTAAACAAAGAATAAGAGAAAAATATTCACTCCTATCAAATGTGCAAAGCAATAGAGAATCAACACAAATAAAACAGGCGCCAGCCAGAAAGCCTGTAGGAAACCATGGAAGGAAGATCAAAATCAGGTTCTTTAGAGGTGAATGGTATCAAGAAAATACAGTGATATTTGCAACAGAATTTTTTTAAAAGAAAGATAAGCTGGAATAGCCTATTAGCCAGACACTTCTTCACAAACTAAGTTCCAGATAGTGGTTCCGTTTGTAAGGACTCCAGCAGTACCGTATACAGCACTGAGCAGGAGAGTTCCACAAAAATGCTTGCCACTCTCACATTCAGGCCAACAACCTCATTCACTGAAAAACCATGAATATCTCATATTTTTTTCTCATAAAAATACAGATGAGATGGATTATAGCTGAAGGTGTATTAGAAAAATTCCAGATTGCTTTTTTTTAGCTTTTTATTTTTATTGTTCTCCTTGGCTCTTCAATTTTAGTGTTAATTTATTGAATTATGGTCAGAAAATCTGTACCTTTTATTATTATTTTTTTTAAACATCTTTATTGGCATATAATTGCTTTACAATGGTGTGTTAGTTTCTGCTTTATAACAAAGTGAATCAGGTATACAGATTGCTTAATACATTTTTTAATCACAGTTAATTAATGTCATTTTAGCATTTGAGAAATTTTCAACCCTAGGTGAGAAGCCCATATCACTCTAGGCTTCTTCATACCCCTCAGAGACCTAAGTATTTTACATGAATATCACTCTATCACAAAAGTATAAAATGATGTACTACTTTGACACTGAAAAAGTGAAATGTCTAATTAAAGAATATATTCAAGATGTATGATGACACCTGCCAGAAAACATAAGAATTTCCTAAATTTAATGCACTATTATAGATTGTACCAATTGATCATATTAGCATAAATGTCAAAGTAGGATTCTGAACACCTGAAAGTCATATTGCTTTGGGAGAGAAGAAACTAATTAGTGACTTGTGCTCCTGTGGTGATCATTATGGTGGTTTGCAAATTCCACACTGTCTCTTTTTCAACACATGGTAGGGCTGTATTACCTGTGCACTTGGAATTAGGTGTGGCAGGTCATTCCTCTGCTACAGAAAGTGAAAGCTCCACAGGGCAGTGTCTACTCCACCACATCCGGTTTTCCTCTTGCTTGGAAATTCACAATATTTGAGATGGCAGCCTCTCAGCCCCTGGGACCCCTGAGGGATTATCAAAGGCAGAGTCCTGCTTCCAACCTGCAGTAGAAATAGAGCATGAACAAGAAATAAGTAAAATGTGTGCTTTAAGCCACTGAGATTTTGGAGTTTGTCACTGTGTCACAACCTACCTACCTGTCACAATACCACATACAAATGTATACAAGGATCATATCATCAAGAGTGAAATCCAGACAGGTTGTCAGCCTCAATTCTGTTTTGTTCTATCAAAAGAACCACTGGCAGTTGCCAGGAGAAAGCTATCCCAAATTGTGTCCATTATATGAAAATTATAAAGATGTGGCTGGTGAAGTAGGGGTAGATGGTGTATATTATAACACATAGTAGCCAGAAGAATGCCAGCCATGTCAGGCAGCCTAGTGTGCATTTCTCTGCATTTATTTATATTAAATGAAGAGGAAAAATACTAGGTGATTTTTTTTTTTTTTTTTTTTTTTTGCGGTACGCGGGACTCTCACTGCTGTGGCCTCTCCCATTGCGGAGCACAGGCTCCGGACGTGCAGGCCCAGCGGCCATGGCCCACGGGCCCAGCCGCTCCGCGGCATGTGGGATCCTCCCGGACTGGGGCACGAACCCGTGTCCCTTGCATCGGCAGACGGACCCTCAACCACTGCGCCACCAGGGAAGCCCTAGGTGATTATTTTTTAAAGTAATTTATTCCCATTCCGTTTGGGCTCTGATATTTATCTGCCTGACCGGAAATGAGCCAGGGCAGCAGTTTGGGAGTCCTTTTATTTCTTTATTTTTAAAATTCAGTTTATATTATAGATACCATTGAGTTCAGTTAAAAGTTTTATTATTTTTCTAATTTTAAGAGGGAAAGAATCTTATTGATCTTGTTCAAAGCCATGTCCCTGGCACTTAGACTAATGTACAGAATGAGTAGACCAAAAATAGTTTTTGAATGAATGAACGAATCTATGTTTTTGCTAGAAGTTTTTATTATCTGCAAGGTCAATATTAGTTAACAGTCTGATGTGGCTCTCTCAAAACTCAGGTATCATTTAGAGTTTCAATAATAGAAGTATCAGGTCTAGGACAAATGGAAAATATAATTCATTCTACTCTTCTTAGCTTTCTGGAGTGTAATATTTAGTTAATTCTATTATCACACACCAAGACAGGTATTGATAAGTTCTACTGCAGAACTTCCTTAACTTTTTTTTGACACCATGGTGACCCCAGAACATGATAATATTTGTAGAATACAAGTGGGAAAATAAAAGCCTTCCTGGGCCACTCTTAGGGCCGAAGGACTAAAATGCTGTGAGGAACTAACATATTTCTCTTAGAGGATTCTTTATTACTAACAGAAGTTGTTTAAATGCTGATAATGAAAGAGTATTTATATGACAAAGGAGAGAGAGTTTCTTTAATTCTAAAAACCACCACAGTACACAGGAGAGAACATAAAAATGAATATGGTGCTTTCTTTCTCACATACACCACGGCCAGGACACCCAGAGGAAATGATGGTATTTTGGCACATTTGAAATGCAGCTCAGCTCCGTTGTGTCAGGAGAACCACTGGAATGGAAGGAGGGGCTTGAAGGAACAGTATAATAGTTATTCTAGTCACAGCTCATTCAGGACCTCCCGTGTCAGGCACTTTGCATACATGGAACGTATGGAATCCATCTGGGATGGGTATTATTTCTTGTACCTTTTCATTAAGGAAACTGAAGCTTAGAGACATGTAATGTTACATCCAGGTCCGTGTAAGTGGGAAACGGCACAGCCAGGTTTGAATCTAGGACCGAGCCCAAATCCTATGTTCTTTTCTCTGCAAACAGGGAGACAGAAAGGGCTCATGTGTCCGTAACTGTCTTCAGGTGTTAAAGGATTCTTGAGTGGCAGAGAGAGTAGAAGTTTCTGATGTTCCAAGAGGTCAATCTAGTACTTACGAATGGAATCGTGATGGAAGACAGACTCAATTTCAGAATAAGGGAGAAATGGTTATCTATGAGGGTAGAATTTCCCATGCAGATGGTGTTTAGCAAGTGATTACTTCTTAGTGAGTTTTATAGGAGACTCCTGCTTGGACGACCTCTGCTTTACCTCCAACTTCAAGAGTATGACAGTATAGTATGTAAAAAGCACGAGAAGATTCTGTTAGAGATATTGTTTCTCTTACATGAATTTTCTTAGGAGGGATTTGTATTTTGGACTAACTATTAATACATGTGGATGAAAGCCCACTTCCATGAGAGAAGGTTCAGTCGTTTTCCTAAGAGTTTACAAGTGCCTTTCTTAGAAAACTGCCCTGTTATTTTGAAGCTTCCAGAACCTCGTCAGAAATACATTCATTCTGAAAAATCAAAATAGAATCTCAAGCATCCACCATCAACAGGATTGGAATGGAACAAAGAGAATCTATTACTTCCCTCGATCCTTCCCAAAGAAGTGAGTGGACATCGGTTAACAAGAAATCGTAGAATCCATAGATTGTCCTACTTTGGGGAATGGTTTAAGCAATTTTTAATGTGGTCTTGTTGGTGTGTGTGTGTGTGTAAGATGTATTTATTTTCAGATTTCCTCCGATGCCTTACTGCTTTTTTTTAAGGGGAATAATACCCCTTTCCTTTTCCCACCCCTTCCTTCCCAAATACACTTCCAGTTTCTGCTTTAGAATAGCAACTAGTCTTATAAAGCAAGGATTCTCTAGAAAGAATATTTTCATCCCTGAGAGAGCACAGGAGGACTAACATAAAGCATTTGCCCCTGAACAGGACAGAGAGATTGCAGAGCTGGGCCATACTCCAGCTGCCTTTGCCCCCTCTCTCTCTTTCTACACTTCACTTCCTTTAGGCCAGGCCAGTTGGTGCCCCATTGACCCTCCAGTCCTGTGAGGAGTCTGGGGTGATTTTGGAACTGCAAGTGTATCGCCTTGATTTTTAATTCCCCAAACCAAAGGTGATTAAGAGACAAACCAAAGCCATCACAGGGAAGGAAATTCTAGATAAGCAGGTCAACTTTCAGTCACTTGCAAACCATCTCCCTTTTCCTTGATTAAAGGCACCTTTCATTATAAGGAAGGAAAAAAGGTTGAAGGCAGAGGGAAAGTCTGGTGGATCTGGATTCCAGATAATTCTGTCATTAATAGCATTGATTATTTGGTAAATGAAGGCGAGCCCATACATATCAATAAAATTTGCTGAAAGATGTCTACCTAGATGAAATATCTGTATAATTTATCTCCTGTCCCATCCTTCCTACAATTTTTAAAAAGCCTATTATGTACCCAATAGGTGATCGACAAATTCTTGTTGAATAAAAACAAATGATATTGTATGTTTGGGAGATAATGATGGTACAGGTCATTGTAGTTTCATAATCTTTGATATCCATATCTTGAGACAATTGCCTGAGAGGTGAAACCATCTTAAAACTGAAGTTCTTTCCGTTCAGTAGATCCGTCAATGAGGAGCTTAGACAGACTCAACACATACCTAATTTTGCTTCATAACAATAGGGCCAGTGACAGTTTCTTCTTTGATGAGCCCAGAAAATAACATAACATTTAAGAGAATATTTTCAGGATTCAGACTGCTGGACTACAGCTCCATCACTTACCTGCTTTGTCACCTTGAACAAGTTTCTTACCTAGGTTCCCTCATCTGTATTGGAGGTAACTCCTAGGGCTACTGGTAGGATAAATCTTTTAAGAGTACTTAAGCTTTTACTTAGCATAGGGCCTGACACACAATAAGTAGTAAATGAATGTTAATCATTATTGTTATCATCATTAATTAATCTATCATTATATAGAATAAAAGGACATATGTACACAGGGAAGTGTAACACTAATAAATAAGAAGGTCATTTGGCTTTCATGTCTGTGCACTTAAATTTTCTTGAGGTTTTAGATTACCGTGCACTGTTTTTGTTTTCTAGTTTTGTACATGTTTCAGTAGTTACAGGACAGTAAACTACTAAATACTACCACTCTATAGAAATATATGCAACATGGTTACATGCTTTGTTAAGTATCGCCAAGCTAAGCCTATTCGATTATTTTCTCCCTCAAAGTACTTTTATGTTTTAAACAAGTGCTTCTATGAAGCCTGGGCAGAGTTCAGAATATTTTCCTAGAAGGTAAAGAACAATCCTATGTAAATAGAGTTGGAAACCTCTTTGAATTGAGCTGACAGTTCAGTACCTTGACATGAACAATCTTGCAAAAAGTTACTCAAGTCCTAGGCAATCCCTGATTAATTAGTTCAATTACTATTATGTGGGCCAAAGAGTGAGGTTACATGCATCCTCATGGAGCGAGCAGTGTCATTTGTTATTAGTTTTCAGACTCCTTCCGTCAGCTTTCCACCGGAATTTTTTTTTTTAACAGCATTTAAATTTAACTTCTTGTTCACCTTTCTTACTTCTTGTTTTTGTCTAGCATGATATTTAGGCCTTCAGGTGCATATGAATTATTTATGCACCTATATGATTTTCTTTCTACATCTCCTCACTGTGTTTTAAGTGAAAAGTTATGAAGGAATATTAAAGAAGATGAGAGCAAAACCAAGGGAAATGCAATATAGTTGTGTGTGTGTACTGATAACGCCAGCCAGCAAGTGTTACTGGGCTCAGCCGGAAAAAAAAAAAAAAAAAAGAGATATTCTGTAGTTGCCTTCACTGGTTGTTCGTTTTATATCACCCTAAGGCAAGATTATTTCCTAGAAGTCACCATTGTGTAGTAGAACCTGTTCTCACCTCGAATCTCCGTAGCCCCCTTCTCCAAATACCAGGTAATTTTACTACATCATAATACGTTTTGTTAGCAGTGTGGGGAAAGGAGCTAAATGAATGTTGGATCATCTATTAACGCCAGTCGATAAATTACCAAGTGCCATTTCTCCAGATCAAATGCATTTGCAAAGCAAACCCTGCAGTAGCTTGCAAAAAAGAAGACATTGCTAGACTCATAGTTTACATTCATTTTAAGTCATAAATCTTTCGAGTGCCTTTTAAGTCCACAGATACGATTATGTATGTCTTTCCGTGCTGTTCACAGAGAGTAGAAGAATTTGCTATACTTGCACTCTGCCATCCGAACAATTCATATCCTTCCCAGGCCTTTCGCAAAGACCCATCCCTCTTAATCTTCTCCAAAAGCCATAAAATGCATGCATTTTTCTGTGATGGAGAGACAGTTTTAGTCCGAAATCCCCAACTTTGCATTTGCATCTTCAAAATCTCTCTGCAGAAAAAAAAAGAAAAAAAAAAAATCTCTCTGCAGGGAGCAAGCTTCTTTCTTGGCTTTAGAGTCAGAAAAAAATGGAAATGGTGTTTCATGTCTAACTTGATCATCTGTGTCCTTCTATCACCCCAACACCTGTTTCTTTCTTCTATCCTCATAGTCGGCCATACAATTTTTGTGTTCAAAATTATACCTCATCCATCACAGAGTTAGAGATCAGAAAAAGAGCCGATCAAGGTTGTTGGGAAAGAAACCTTCTGCTGGCTTTCAACTGGATTCAAAGAAGGTGCAAAGTAATACATTTTAGTGGCGTGTAGCATTAAGAAAAAAGACCACAGGGCATTAAGTCAACTACAGCAAAAAATGAGTGATTACTTTTTTTCCTCTAATACCTAAACCTGCTCCGATATATCTAGCAGAATCTTTTATTTCTTTGGCAATGAAAGAAAACATGCTCGCCTGTAGAATGACCTCTAAAGCAACTGTGCAGCAATATGGTTAGGGTGGTGTATTTGCCGTCGAGAAATCGAGAACAGCCTTGCTGTGTAACCTTTAACAATTCTCAACTCTCTTGGTGTCCTGTGCATTGATTTCTCTCTTGTAAGACATACACTGCCTTTTATCTACTACAGTAAGGACAGAAAAAAATCTTTGAGAGCTCTCACCATAGTGTTTTCTTGTATGAGAACTTTAATTTTAGTTTTAAGGATCGCAAGTCCATTTACTTTCAGATATCAGCTGTGTTATGGCTTCCTTTCTCAGTTATGGTGTATCCTCTATTTTAGCTACTGCCATCATTCTCTATTATCTTTGGTCACCCATATAAAAAATATTAGATCCCGAAGAGCCCCTGCAGGCCTTCACGTTTTTCTTTAACGTCATGCCCCTGTTAAGCGGTTACTTTTAACTCCCTTCTTTGCTAAATGGTTCATGTTGGAAGGTATACTTTCTAAACTCTTCTCCAGTGATGATGAAACGGACTAGAGTTGATAAATCTTGCCACGTACAGATTTTCAAAACTCCCATTGATCCACTGTGCTTTCATGTTAAAGAAAGAATTGAAACATCAGGGCTAAAACAAGGTAACTTCAGCTCCAGGCCTGGGGAGGCCAGCCAGCCGCTGATACCGGAGTTTCGGTAGCAGAGGGTTTCAGAGCCTTCCCTCCGTGGATGGTCAGTTTCACACCTGCACCTGGGCGTCGTCACCAAGGTGGTCACCGGCACGGGGCTAATGGAGCTGTGGGTCGTCAGGTCAGCCTGGCTGAAGCGTATAACTTTGTTATCCTCGCAGAAGTGCTGTCAACCGCCCCACAGGTCCGTGCCTCTACCCAGTGGTCAGACTGAAGGCATTTTCTTGGCCCTCCAGAGACGGATGAGAGAGGAGAGCTCAAAGTGGCCTGTACGTGGATCTCATAGCTACCTCCTGACCCATATATCAATATTTTAATACTGTGATGGGAATGACCTACTCTGAGCACCGACACAGGAGATTTCGGCTTTGACAGCAGAGGCTCTGTGGTTTCATAAACCTCCACTCCAGTCAGCAGAGATCAAAATGTTCCTGTGAATTCTCTGCATATGCTCAGGGTAAACCCGTTCACGTAAGGACTAATGTCATTTTTAGAGAAAACGCAGGAATGTGAAAAGGTGGCTGCCCGGGGCTTTCTCAGCACAAGCAGCCTACCTGGGACTGAGGCTAGGATGAGATGGGCAGGAAAGCGGCTCCCGGCTGCTTCCAGGCCCCCGGCTGCCGGGACTTCCCAGCTTCCCTGCTGCAGCCTTTTCGTGAGCCTTGAGGTCGGGCCGGCAGCAGGTCTGGCCACCTAAGTAATGTTGGGGTGCAGGCTTTTTAGGAGGTGTAGGGGTGTACAGTGGTCATGGAGACAAATCCTCTTCCCCAGCAGAGAAGTGCCCACGGGGAAAATGGTGTTTTCTTTCTCTTTTCAAGGTTTTTATGAAATTGCTCACGGACCGATGCATGAGTTTCTCTGTAGCTGTTCCTGTTTCGTTTTTACAATTTTTGACCCTCCCAACTCAAAGAGCTGGTCTCATCTATACAGCATTAAGAGATCATTCCCCTTGTGTGTGTGTGGTTAAAAATGTTTGATAACAAATGTATACATGCGGCTTTCAAAAGTAGTAGTCTCATTTTACATTTGTGTTGTCTCTTTATACTAACAGTAAATGCAAAACAGGTGCTGAAAAGAGCCTATGGAGCAATTCTAGCAGGGATGACACAGCAGCTGTAACGCCTTAACAATTAAGGGTTAGCTGAAAATCACGTTAAACTCGGGACAGTGCCCGGAACCCTCATCGTGTACAGGTGCCACAACTAAGCAGGCATGGCTGCTGTGCCCTGTCGTTATTCAGAACTGGAACCGGCCTGTGGACTCCTGTTTCCTCACCCCCTGGCCTGCTCGTTTTTCCAAAGGACACAACTGTGGGACTCTGGTAAGTTTTGACTTGCCTTCTGTTAAGAGACTTATTTCTATTGAGAGCCCTTTACTCCCAGCTTAAGTCATAAGTGAAATTACACAGTTTTGTAAACTGTGCTTAAGTCACATTTGTCTTTATTTCATAAAGTTATATTGACGATAGCTAGCTTTTATTATCAGCACTGAAATACTGTTTTGGGGGGAAGTTAACAAAACAAACTCAAAATCGGTGGAAAATCCTTTGAAAGACTCAAAGTGCCAATCAATTTTTTTTTGCCAGTATCAGTTTACAGGAGGTTAGACGTGAAGTTTGATTTCTTCTTCCAAAAGCTAAAATTGCAGTTCACTTCTTTAATTCCTTCCTCCCCACCTTTTAAATAATTTGCCTCGGGTACGATTTCGGTTCCACTGTGCTATTCCTGCTTTCACGTCAAGGCTATAATTAAGTCTTCTGTTTGTTCTGATTTGCAATTCCTTCCTGGTACTGGATAAGAGCTAAGATTTTGCTTCTGCAGGTCCTTCCTATCTCCACAATAAAAGTGGAGATAACAGCAGAATGATTACTAGCTTTTGTAATGGGCATTATAACAACACACGACAAAACAAATTCACCTTAATATAAATTGGGATGTAGAATTTTATTTCATCAGCCACCTGTCAAGTTAACTCACTTATAAATTCCAAGATAATTTTTAATCTTTGCGTTAATGTCTCTTTCCATTTTCATTCTCAGAAAAACATCAGATTTTGAATGACATGCTATTTCTTGGGTTTATGTGTACTTTCACTTTTCAAAAGCAAGTAATAGACTATGTTAAAGCATTGCTTCATTTCTTCCAGTCTGGTTTTTTTTAAGGTCAGAGCGACCACTCCATTCAGAATTTGGTGCTGGGGAAAACCCCTTTCTTTCTGGTTACTGTTACACAACATCGAGTCACTTTCTTTACTATGAAGGAGTACATTTGGCATCGGAAAAAAATAAATCTGACCTCGTAATCTTAGGTTTAGCACAAGGTTAGGTGCAGAGTAAATATCTGAGAAATACTTTGCCATCCTAAAAACAACGGAAATCTTAATTTTTGGATGACTCTTACATCTTACTGACTCCTCTGCAATTAGGCAACTGAGACCTAAAGTCTGAGATTTCAAGGTTATACAGTGGGTCAGGAAGTGGGAATAAAAGCCAGCTTCCGGAATCTTTGTTCTGTGTTCCATTAGCTAGATGAAAAAGGGGCTACAGCCTTGATCAAAAGGACACCGTCGCTCCGTCAGTTTTCCTGGGCCAGACCCCTCAGACCCCACAGTGCACGGCTGCTGTTGAAGACCCTCTGCGCTGTGACCTTTCCTTGCTTATTTGAACCAATTTACCCGTCAGTGCCTCCGGCCATGAAAACACCGTGCTCATTCCTGCTGCTTGGCAGTGCTCCATCCTTTCCCTGCAAGACACTGTCTGTGGCTCTGCAGTCCACCACCCTGCGGTCCATCCTCTCTCTGGAGAGCAGCCCTGGTCTTCCCCCCTCCACTCAGCCTTCTCTTGATGCTGCGATTCCCATCCCTCGCTCCCTCCTCTGAACTCTGAAACTTAGGTCTCTACCATTTCACATTTTTATCTTGTTCGTATATGACTTTACATTTCATGCTCTTTATGAACTATATTTTATATCCATCATCAGCAACACAATAGTTTTGTACATCTTATGTAACTGAAGTCAAAAATTGCCAATGGGGGGCTTCCCTAGTGGCGCAGTGGTGGGGAGTCTGCCTGCCGATGCAGGGGACACAGGTTCATGCCCCAGTCTAGGAAGATCCCACATGCCGCGGAGCGGCTGGGCCCGTGAGCCATGGCCGCTGAGCCTGCGCATCCGGAGCCTGTGCTCCGCAACGGGAGAGGCCACAGCAGTGAGAGGCCTGCGTACCGCAAAAAAAAAAAAAAAAAAAAAAAATGCCAATGGGCTCCTTTTGTTCCCCCCCATTCACACCCCAGTTCTGGTGATTTGAATTGGAAACTAAGTGCTATGGACAGAATGTTGCTGTCCCCTGCCCCAAATTCACATAATGAAGCCCTAATCCCCAGGGTGATGGTATTTGGAAGTGGGGCCTTTGGAGTTAAATAGGCCAGGAGGGTGGAGCCCCCATTAATGGGATTAGTGGTCTTATAAGAAACACAAGAGAGACAGGATGTCTCTCTCCACCAGGTGAGGACACAGCAAGAAGGCAGCTGCCTATAAACCAGGAAGAGGGCCCTCACCAGGAACCTGACCACGCTGGCACTTTGATCTTAGACTTAACAGCCTCCAGAAACTGCAAGAAAGAAATGTTTGTCATTTAAGCTACTCAGTCTATGGTATTTTTGTTGTAGCAGCCTGAACTGACTAAAATACTAGGCAATGAAGGGTCAGAGTACAGTCAGGAAAAGAGAACCCAAAGGCAGTTTAATAGAAAGGATTTAACATGGGGTACTGGTTACAAGGGTGTCGGAAGAGTTAAAGGGCAAATGGCAAATGGTGAGGCCAGAGATTAGTAACGGCGAGAAGTTGCCAGCAGCTCCAGGGCTGGAGGGAAGAAGAGAGAGGGTGGCTTGGCAAGAATGGGGGCCACCAAGGTTGAGCTGCCTGGGGGAAGCCGGGGCCGTGGAACAGGCACGGCCGCTGCCAGAAATACTGGCCAAAGCAGGGAAAGAAGGGGAGGTGAACTCTGGCTTCTCCCCACCTGCCATACCCCACACTCCTGCCAATGACTCTTACTGGCCAAATTGACCAGAAGCCAACTGGCAAAGAACCTGGGCAGTGTGTTTTGCAGAAATCAACCCTCTGTGGTACAAACAGAGCAAGGGACACAGAGGAAAGAGATCTAAGAGCAAATAGGCGAATGATTACCACACTGATAGGCCAGAATCAAACAAACTCAAAGCTATTCCTCATGTGGTGAAACTACAAATAGTTCAAAATAACTCACAGATTACTTGTTTCCAGTATTTTTACTAGGATTACTATTTCTGAATGACCACCATTTAATAATTTAGACTTCTTAAATAGTAACTCAAATTCCTTTTATTTTATTATAAATTATAAAATAAATGCCAAGTCTTATTTCTTTCCTTTGGCCTATTTCGAAAGGATCATAACCATTCTGGCATCTAACTGTCACCTGTAAAGAAATAATTTCCAGAATATAGCTCCTAAACCTAACCTAGTCCTTTAAATTCTAGCTGCTCCCCCACTTATAACCTAATTAATGACTTTTCCATTTGTTAACACATTGAAAACTAATCTCATCCTTTTGTTATTAGCTGTTTTCTATTGGATGTAATAAGAATCCAACTCAAACTAGCTGAAGCCAAATAGGAAATGTATTGGCTTAATCGAACTGGGAAATCTAAATCTCGTATTTCAGGCACACTCAGATCCAGGAGCTTGAATGATATCACCTAAATTCTGCTTTTGTCTCTGTGTCTTATCTCTCTCCTTGCTCTGCTCTGCTTGCCTTTGTTTAATTTAATTCTGGCTTCAGGTGTGATGTGTAGAATTCCGGGAAGAGCTCTGATTGGTCTGCTCGGGTCACATGCCCACCTGGAGACCCATTGGGAAGACCGAGTCTGTGGTGGATTCTGATTGGCTAGACTTAGGTCAGGAAAGTACCACTTGGACTGGGTTGAGGGTGTGATCTTCCCCACCCAAATCACATTACAGTTTGAGAAGGAGGTTGTTTCCAAAGAAAGGTGTACCGAGAAGATAAAAAACGTATTCAATACACTCTTCCTTTCTCCTATGAATTTCTCTTTTTTTTTTTTAGTTATTTCTGAGATATACATTTTAGAGTAATAACTAGAATTATGACTTATAACATTATACCAGAACATATAAGATTTTTAGAAATTTCATGTAATGTCTGAAACATTTATATTAACATATTTCCATACAAATAACCCAAAGAAAGTTTAGTATTAGTTGTTTGTTTGTTTGTTTGTTTATACTGCAGGTTCTTATTAGTCATCAATTTTATATACATCAGTGTATACATGTCAATCCCAATCGCCCAATTCAGCACACCACCATCCTCACCCCACCGTGGTTTCCCCCCCTTTGTGTCCGTATGTTTGTTCTCT
This sequence comes from Orcinus orca, assembly GCF_937001465.1. NCBI lineage: Eukaryota > Metazoa > Chordata > Mammalia > Artiodactyla > Delphinidae > Orcinus > Orcinus orca. Next base: position 10,658,540 of record NC_064564.1, on the reverse strand, counting down.
ACATCTGTGTCTCAACTTCTGCCCTGCAAACTGGTTCATCTGTACCATTTTTCTAGGTTCCACATACATGTGTATGTGATATTTGTATTTCTCTTTCTGACTTACTTCACTCTGCATGACAGTCTCTAGATCCATCCACGTCTCAACAAATGACTCAATTTCGTTCATTTTTATGGCTGAGTAATATTCCATTGTATATATGTACCACATCTTCTTTATCCATTCATCTGTCAATGGGCATTTAGGTTAGTTCCATGACCTGGCTATTGTAAATAGCGCTGCAATGAACACTGGGGTGCATGTGTCTTTTTGAATTATGGTTTTCTCTGGGTATATGCCCAGTAGTGGAATTGCTGGGTCATATGGTAATTCTATTTTTAGTTTTTTAAGGAACCTCCATACTGTTCTCCATAGTGGCTGTATCAATTTACATCCCCACCAACAGTGCAAGAGGGTTCCCGTTTCTCCACACCCTCTCCAGCATTTGTTGTTTGTAGATTTTCTGATGATGCCCATTCTAACTGGTGTGAGGTGAAACCTCATTGCAGTTTTGATTTGCATTTCTCTAATAATTAGTGATGTTGAGCAGCTTATCATATGCTTCTTGGCCATCTGTATGTTTTCTTTGGAGAAATGTCTATTTAAGTCTTCTGCCCATTTTTGGATTGCGTTGTTTGTTTCTTTAATATTGAGCTGCATGAGCTGTTTATATATTTAGGAGATTAATCCTTTGTCGGTTGATTCGTTTGCAAATATTTTCTCCCTCTTTTCGTCTTGTTTATGGTTTCCTTTGCTGTGCAAAAGCTTTGAGATTTCATTAGGTTCCATTTGTTTATTTTTGTTTTTATTTCCATTACTCTAGGAGGTGGATCAAAAAAGATCTGCTGTGATTTATATCAAAGAGTGTTCTTCCTATGTTTTCCTCTGAGAGATTTATAGTGACCAGTCTTACATTTCTCCTATGAATTTCTTAAAACATTTCTTTTGGCCATGTGGCTTGTGGGATCTTAGTTCCCCAGCCAGGGCTGGAACCTGGGCCTCCACAGTGAAAGAATGGAGTTCTGACCACTGGACTGCCAGGGAATTTCCTCTTAAATCATTTTTGATTTTGCTATTATAATTTTGTCAATCATAAAGTTACAAACCACCTGCTCCCTCTCTGTTGCCTCCAGACTCAGTTCATCATCAAATCCTATAACGTCTTCCATGAAAATAATTCTGTTATCTGTCATTTGCTTCTATTTTCACTGCCCCTACCTTGATTCAGACCAGGTTTTCTCAGCCTTGTCACCACTGGCATTGTGGGAGAGATGACTCTTTGTTGTAGGGTGTTCTGTGCATTGTACGATGTTCAGCTGCACCCGTGGTCCCCACCCAATGGAAGCCAGAGTGCTCCACACTGTGTGACAACCAAAAGTGTCCCCAGACATTGCAGATATCTCCTGGGGAACAAAACACCTCCTGGTTGAGAACCTCTGATATAGACATTCGTTATCTTACACTTGGTCTGTTTCGATCGTCTTTTAACTAGCTTTTCTACTCCCATTACCAATCCTTTTACTTTTTTTCCCATATGGTACTGCCATAATAGTGTCATTAAAGCACCACATTGATGACGAAAATCCTTTCAGAAAAATTTGCTGGTTTTTCTCAACCGCCCACTGAATAGAGACCAGATTCTTTTACTGATATCTGTATTCAAACCCATTGCCCATTACTGCTCAACTAAACATGAGGGAATATTTTCCACTCAAACTGGACTACCCAACGTTCCCTGACTCTGCTTTTATTTTCCAAGTTGTGGATCTTGCTGCTATGTAAGCCAGCAGTGTCTTCAATCAACCTTAACACATTCAAACTCCTATGTGTGCTCCAAGGCCCAGCTCAGTACCACCTTCTCTTCTCCTCCAGGAAATCTTCCTTGTATCTTCCTCCTTTTTCCCCAATACACTTCCAACTGCTCTCACTTTTTACAAACTCTTATTACATTTTGGCTCTTGTCACCCATTTGACTGGTAGCACATACATCTTGCATTGCTATGATTTATGTTAATATCGTCTTTCCTACTGGAGGGAAGAGATTGAAATATGTGATACTATCCCTGGCATCATCACTGAAACGTGTCTTAGGGCAGGTTATAAATGTTCCCCTCTTTTTGTTTCCTGATTAGTTTAGTGGAGATAGTCACGCCCTTCCCGCCTATCTCACTTGTTTTTTTTAAAAATAAATTTATTTGTTTATTTTATTTTTGGCTGCATTGGGTCTTCGTTGCTGCATGCGGGCTTTCTCTAGCTGCGGTGAGCAGGGGCTACTCTTTGTTGTGGTGCTCAGGCTTCTCATTGTGGTGGCTTGTCTTGTTGAGGAGCACAGGCTCTAGGCACACGGGCTTCAGTAGTTGTGGCACGAGGGTTCAGTACTTGTGGCTCGCGGGCTCTAGAGCGCAGGCTCGGTAGTTGTGGCGTATGGGATTAATTGCTCCGCAGCATATGAGATCTTCCCAGACCAGGGCTCAAACCCGTGTCCCCTGCATTGGCAGGTGGATTCTTAACCACTGTGCCGCCAGGGAAGCCCCCTCACTTGTTTTTTTGAAAATAAAATAAATAAGATGAATTCATCTCACAGAGATACCACAAAGGACGACACAGTTCTTATTTGAATCTTCATAAGATTCACAGTGACTCGCTGGTCAATGGGGATGGGTGGGGAAGTGAGAATAGAATCTTCATTCCGGAGAAGAATTGTCTGTGGATGTGACTGGCATAGACACCAGCCCAGTATTTTGTACTTTCACTTAGCTGTTAGGTTGATTACCATTGTAACCATTCTAAGAGTGGTAGAAAAAACGAAGGAGTCATAGAAATGTAAAATGGTGCAGCCACTTTGGAAAACAGTCTGGTTGTTTCTCAAATAGCTAAGCATAGAGTTACCATATGACCCAGCAATTCCACTCCTAGAAATCTACCCAAAAGAAATGAAGACATATATCCATAATAAAACTCATACATGAATGTTTATAGCAGTACTATTCATCTCAGCCAAAATATGGAAACAACCCAAATGTCCATTAACTGATGAATAGGTAAACACAATGTGGTATCTCCATTTAATGGGATATTATCCTGCCATAGAAAGGAGTGAAGCACTGATACATGCCACAACATAGGTAAACTTGAAAACATTATGCTAAGTGAAAGAAAACAGTCACAATAGAGCTCATGTTATATTGTTCCATTTATATGAAATGGCCAGAACAGGTAAATCCGTACAGACAGAATATAGACCCGTGGTTGTCTATGGCAGGGGAAAGGTGTAGTTGCGGAGGCAAAGTAGTGATACTTAAAGGGGATGGGATTTTTTTTTTTTGAGGTGATGACAATGTAATTGACAACGGGGATGGTTGCACATACCTGTGAAAATACTAAAAACCACTGAATTGTACACTTTAAATGGGTGAATTGTATGCTTTGTGAATTATATTTCAATGAAGCTGCTTTTAAAGAAGCCAAAACTCCAAAACCAACGATCCAAAAAAAAAAAAAAAAAGAGCATACAACTTACCAATGTCCGCTTAAGTTTCTGGAATCAAAACAGTTAAGATATCAAAGACTGAAATGTTAAGCCCAGGGCTCACGTCACGCATGTCCTTGGTGTTAGTCCTTTGTGGGCTCCCAGTTCATTCTTAATCTCCTGGCAGAAATTCTGTTCTGCTTTCTCTGCACCTGCATTGTTCTCTGACGCTGAACGGAGTGATCCGTGGACCCACAGAATGCTAGCAACTGGCCAGTACTCATTCTCTGTTTTCAACTTAGCTACATCAGTTTGTCAAAACAGGAAGTTTTACTGTAAAAGATTATACTTTAAAAAAAATTTTGATTGGAGTATAGTTGATTTACAATGTTGTGTTAGTTTCAGGTGTACAGCAAAGTGAATCCGTTATACGTGTACACATATCCACACTTTTTTAGAGTCTTTTCCTGCATAGGTCATTACAGAGTATCGAGTAGAGTTCCCTGTGCTATACAGTAGGTCCTAAAAGATTATACTTAAGGTGGGATATAGAGGAGAAAATCCTATGCTTCCAAACTATAGGGAACAGTGAAATGACATTTCTCCCAAGTGGTTACATAAAAGAAAGTTCGTGCAGACGGTGACTTTTTGTTGTCACAAGCTTCCTGTCTTCTTTGCTCTCCCAGACATGTGCTAAGATCACCACTGAATTGCTGTAGAGTTTTCCTGTCATTGTGTAATGCATAGATTGTTGTACATAAATTCAATTTCATTTCTCTGGTCTATTTCCCTTTTTAAGTATAACAGGGATGCGTGAGCCTCCCAGCCCTTTCCTGGGGGTGGGTGCTTGAACCTATGAGAGCCAGTTGGAAAGCTGGGCCTTATGATGCCTCTGCAAATATCCCCTCTGGTGCCTGACATTCTGGGCCTCTCGTCAGCCTCGATGGCCTCTGTGTCTTAGCACAACCGGTGACCCAGCCACTCCTCTTTCTCTTGGTGCCAGAGGGAACGGGACAGAGAAGCCTCTGTTACTTTCCTCCTTGTTCCCTTGGCCCTTTAGCCTTTTCGAGAGGAAAACATCAGATGACACAGCATATGGAATATTTATCAAAACACAGTCACAGCGATAACCAGAAAATTAGCGTTAACATTGATTAAGCACCGTTCACTATGGGGGATGCTTTGCTGAATCTCAGCCAGTCTTGAATAAGTATTATTATTGTGCTTATGGATAGGTGGGTGAGCCAGGTCTTAGAGACGGGGAGAACTTGCTGCGGGTGACACGGTTAGTTCCCGGTAGAGCCAGGATATTCACCTTGGCGGTCTCTCTGATGCTTTTTAACAGAGATTAAAAGTACCAAGATTCTGGACTGCCCTGGTGGTCCAGTGGTTAAGACTCCACACTCCCAGTGCAGGGGGCATGGGTTCGATCCCTGGCTGGGGAACTGGGACGGCCCGCGTGCCCCATGGGAAAAATAAATAAATAAAATTTTAAGAAAAGGACCAAGATTCAAGTTCTAAGTAGTTTGCAACTTTCTCTGTACCTTTGAAGGAAAGGACCGCAGACCCAGGCTTTCACCCTGTGTGTCCACGTGCCAGACACCTTCGGTTTGCCCCGCAGACCTTCCCTGCGTTTCTCTCCTCTGCTTTGTACGACCAGGTGTCTGGTGTCACCCCCTGTCGCGTGGCTGTCTCCCTTCACTCAGCACTCTGTCTCTGGGTTCTGGTAACCGCACCCTCCCTTCACCCAAGGGTGGTAACACCTGCCTGGCCAGCCCAGGGAGTCTCACTAATCTCTGGTTTCCCTATGCCCTGCCCACGCCTTTGTAAACAGACCTTTTATTAAACTCTCCTGAATTTCCCTTCTCTGCGTGGGCCATTTGTTTCCTGCTGGGACCCTAATTGATCCAGTCCCCGTGGGCCTTCCCCCAACCCTGACCTGGTTCTATCTTCAGGTCACACCCCCACCTTCTTCCTGTGGCTGCAGGAACATCTGCGTCTGCGCCCTTCCCCAGAAGGCCAGTGTTCACCTCTGCTTCTTCCCCGGGGCCTGCAGACTCTAGTTGGCCTTGGGAGGGCGGGGCCTTAGGAGCAGGGGAGGGGCCACCAAGTCCTTCCAGGTCTGGCTCAGTCCGCCGACCTGGGAGGGCTCTGGTCACTGGAGCCTTCATAACTGACTGCATCTCTCAAGGACATACGCCAACTGTTTGCTCAGAGACAACGTGACCTAATCTAATCTGAATGAAAACGATTTTTCTCATGAGCAGGGCTGCAGCCCAGACCCACAGAAACAGCGGGTCTTCATTATTGGTCCTCAAATCATCAGGTTCAGATGCTTTTCCACCCTGCCTCAGGCCCTGGCAGCGGGAACAGAAGCCCATAATAGCTTTTAGTGGCTCCCTGGGGAAGGTTACCGACTGTGATGAAGAGATTTTGATTCAGAATTTGGGGAGTGGGCATTTGGAGAGATGTTCACCGATGCTTCCTCGTTGATGAGTGAATTGAGAGGAGCAAACTTGCTTCCGTGGAATTCTTTCTGCTTCCCCTTTTCCCTCACCTTCTGAATATAGGAGAGAGTCTAGAGTCCTAGGGAAAATCTTCAGAGATGGACCCATTCTGTTTTTGAAGGGTGACGAAGTCTTCTTGCAGGAAGTTACAGGGATTTTCTAGGTGGAGGGAAGAGTTTGTGCAAAGGCCCAGAGGCAGGAGAAAGCATGAGACGTCTGGGGGAACTGAACACAGGACTGCACGTTGCCCAGCGCTCAGATCCTCAGATCCTGAGGACGAGAAGTCAGATATGGTACCAGTGAGGCCACATGGGTTGTGTAGAGCAGGCATCTGTTCCGGGTGGTTAGTGCCCTGACACAGGGTGATCTAACCCCACCGTGGCCAGTCCCAGTTTTAGCACTGAAAGGCCCATGTCCCAGGAAACCCCTTTCGTTCCAGACAAACCAGGAGGCGTGGTCATCCTATGCCGTGATCATCCTATGCCGTGATAGCAGTGAACTATTTGGGACATCACGCCTGCACTAACATACATGCACACGCATGCAGCGAATTCTGTGTGTGGATGTGTGTTCTTGGGTTCTTGCTGCTCAAGGTGATGTCTTTAATGGTCCTCTTGCTCTTTGAGTTTTGAGCAGGAGTTTTAACTCAAACTGCGACCCACGATGACCTCCCCTTGCCCTGACAGGTGAGAGTATTTTTACATCAGTGTGGTCTCTCAGGCATCTTGAACTTTCTTTTCCTGCTAGCAAACAAAGTTTTCCCCAAGGATCTTTGACGAACTCCCTTTCAGACTTTTCCTGCTCGGAGGAAATTCCTTTTGAGCCTCAGAAGATGGCTGGCTGTATTAGAACAAGCACGGCTACGATTGGAATGTTTGAAGACATTTTAGCCCTTAACTTACATATTTAATAGAGACCTGATATCTGCAAGGATAGCAGATATCCCAGCTGACTTTGGCGGCAGGCAGAGGGTTCTTCCTATCTGCCGCTCTCTGAGACAAACAGCTGTTCTCTGAATCTGTTCTGCAGGCAGCTGCTGTGTGCTGCAGCCCTGCCAGGACAACTCCCAGCTCTGAGGCCATACCTGGAGGCCTAGAATGTCACTGGACGAGCCCAACTAGGTGATGCATCCCAGAGAAGACTGTCATCACTCCTTCCTAGGCCCATCCCCGACTCACAGACATCTGCAAATGATTTGCTGTAATATGGACTCTAGGTTGAGTCCAAGGTCTGAATCTGCCTGCTTAATGGAAAGACATATTTGTGTTTGGACAATTCCTTCTTTGTTAGGGGCCCAACATTCACGTATGACTCTGTGAGGACGGGTAATGACCTCCAAACTTGAGGAGTTATCATCGTCACTATTATTATGAATTATTTTCATTTTGCTAGAAAATCAGCATTGGGAACACAGGAGGATAAACTGCCCAGGTTCATATCCCCAGAAGTTCCTTTCATGCTTCACTCGCTCCCCAAGTCACATGTTCTATGTCTTAGCCTTTGCCAAATCCAGACCAATGACAAAAGCTGGAAGGTTCCCTCTGCTCTGGCCTGTTCATCAAGTGACATTAGCCTGCATTTTAATTTGTATTGTGTTTTCTAGCTTTGGTGTCAAAATTAGCTGCCAGCTTTTTCATATTTTTTCTTACACTCTAGACTGGTTTATGTGGTGTAGAAATGAACTATTCTTTTCTTGATCTATTCTTTTCTTGCCTTAAAATCATCCTAGTTCTGGTATACTTTAGGGTTTTTTTTAATCTTACAATTTCCTTACAGTTTTTGATATTTTAAGGTTTTCAGTGTAGTTCTGAGTCAGTTTTTTCCCTTGGAAATCATCTATGAGATCTAGATTTTTAGGTTTATTGGAGCAAAATTATACTTTATCTTCTCATAATAAAAAAAAATCTTGTCTATATGCAAGGCATGCTACATTCTAATTTCTAATGCTGTTTATTTTGTGTCTTTTATTTTCTTCTCCAAAGTTTGCTTACTTTATTGGCCTTTCCAGTGTATTTGCTTTTATTGATATTGAGAGAGTAAGAGTGAGAAATGGAGTGAGAATGAGAGAGAGAGAGAATGAGAACTAATATAAATTAGATCAACTTTATTACCTTCTTTTGGGTCTACTTGGTCTATTTCTTAGAGAGATATATCAAAATCTCACATTTCTTATTTTACTATCAGCTCTTGCTTTATAGGTTTCACAGTTGTGTTTATAAGTACACAAAAGTTTACTACTGTTATATATTCCTTGTGGTTTGCATCTTTTATAAATATAAAAATGTGTTCCTTTTTAAAGCCAGCAAATGCTTCTTTCTTTACATTTTATTATTTCTAATATTAATATTGCAATATCTAATTTCTTTTAGTCTGTTACAAATCTTTTACATCTTTTTATTGCCGTCTTTTCCCCGCCATGTTGTGTACTTTTGTTTGCTTTAATGTCTGCTAAACATAGAGCTACCTACCTCTCTCTGGTTCATGTCATAATTTTATGTTTTTGACTCAGTAAAGGAAAGACTGCATGATAGAGATCAGCGAAAGGATTCACTTGCTCTTTGTTTCCTATCCTATGCAAAGCTCACGTAGTATCTAGGTATTAACCGTACTATTGCAGCCATCTGCTTGAAGGTGGAAATCTTTAATCAACCCACGTAGTCCTGGATTCGGGGGCTGTGTTGCTAACTTGTGATTGCAGAGCAGAGGGACAGACAATGGAGGGGACTTATTCTCAGCTAACATGAATAAGCAACCTGCTTTGTATCTTTAGAAGCTTTTCTGATTTTTTTTTTCATTTGATCTTTGGTGTTCTGAAATTCCTCCAAGAATAGTTTTCAATTTTCCTGCTTGAAATTCAGAGTCTTTCAAAAGACTTCAGCTCTGGGAATTTTTCTAACATTCTTCCCTTTGATTTCCTAACTCACTAATTTACTCCTTGGCTCTGTCCGTTCTGCTATTCAGTCCATTGACTGGGTTTTTAATTTTGTCAATTACATATAAAATTTTCACAGATGCAATATCTTCTTAAATCTTTCCAAATATAATAATTGTACTCATGTGGCAGGTACTCTGTAGGTTTACAACCTTGCCTCTCTCTATTCTAGGTGTTGTAATTTATAAAACCTTGCACCTGGCTGAGGTCATGAAATATAATTCTGGCCAAGTTTGTTGGTGCTGTCTTCTTTACTTCCTTCTTTTTCATTCATTGGATGCAGCTGTGTGGTCTGGGGTCCCAGCAGCTGTCTTGTGACCATTAGGACTAAAGCCACTCTTTTATTTTTTTTTGCGGTACACGGGCCTCTCACCGCTGTGGCCTCTCCTGTTGCGGAGCACAGGCTCTGGACACGCAGGCTCAGCGGCCATGGCTCACGGGCCCAGCCGCTCCGCGGCATGTGGGATCTTCCCCGACCGGGGCACGAACCCGCGTCCCCTGCATTGGCAGGCGAACTCTCAACCACTGCGTCACCAGGGAAGCCCTAAAGCCACTCTTTAAGGTGGCAAAGAAGAAAGACGGAAAGATCACACATCCTTGAAGGCATCACCGAATAGCTACATTAGCCTCGGGCTACCCCCTCCATCCTACTCTCTATATGACAAAAAAAGAAACCTCTAAGATTCAGTTGGATTTTCTATTAAGCAAAGCAGTTTGCCATCCCTGATTAACACAACTGAGTCTGAAATTCTCTTCTGATTGCTCTATTAGCTCATTTCTACTATTTTTATTAGGTCCTCTGCTTATGGAGTTTGGTTCTCCTCTCATGGTGTTGGTTTTCTTCAAGTGATTCTAATTCTTGTTCTTTAAGAATCCCTGCTTGCCTACCTGTAGAGGTGACCTTGTCTTGTCAATGATGATTGTTGGGGAGAGGCAGCCACCTGTCCTTGGTGTGGGACACTTATCTTTCCCATTAGTAACCAGCTGGGGCCCAGCGCTGCTTTACTGGTACAACCCAAACCCTCCGCTATAACTGGTAAAGGCCACCACTGCCTGCTGCTTGACAACAGTGGGTTGAGGGAGGGACACAGGAGAGTGGTCAGCCCTGCCCGGGTGTGCCAAGGCAGCCACTGGATTAATCAACACAGACTCCCCACACTCCTCCCCCATTCCCAAACCCCACTCCCACCACTTTTCTTTGATAAGATAATCCTTTCCCTGAACTGCTGCTACCCTGGCAGACTTTTTCTCCTGCCTGTGATAAGATGTGCAGTTTTCTCTTGTTATTATTGCTTTCAGTGTCCATCCAGTCTGTCTTCTGTATCAAACACGTTTTTCTACTGGTGGTACTCTCTCTTATGTTTCACAGTAGATGCAGGAAGAGGCTGGAGAAATTTGCGTTTCTAATACGTTCCAAGGTGATGCTGAAGCTACTGTTCTGGGAACCACACTTTGAGAACCACTGCCTTAAAATATGTCTTTCATCAAATGAAACTTTGGAAAACAGGTGCGTGCATGTGATTAGTTTACCTTATGGATCCGATCTCAGAAGTCTGGTTCATTTTAAACAAACTTTTATTTCCTGAAACCCAAGATTTTGATAATTGGGTATTCACAGCTGAAGGGAAGACCAATTAAAATGCTAGTTTTAAGTTACCCCCTCCATGCTTCCTGTCCATTTAAAATATTCCAGATCTTTCTATCACTCCTGAGTGATCTCTTCTCGTTCCCTTCCAGAGCTCAGTGTTTTCACATAGTTCAAACGCTGAGTGAAGGAAAAAACCCCTGCTATGTCTGTGTGTGAGCCTAGTTTGATATCTTTGCATGTATGATCATGTAGTATTTATGGACAAAGAAGAATTTGGATATCCAAACACTGTTTCAGGAATCTACATTTCTACAAGGATAAAAAGCCCCAGAGTGCTGTGTCTCAGGCACATTCTACAGCACTGTCTGCAATGGACTCAGATAATATAATCATCCACTGAAGGCAAGTCATGTGTCATTTTCCCCAAGTAGCCACTGGTACCCGAGGAACCCAAACAGAAGGGGAAGGCTAAATATATAAGGCTTCCTTTTGTCTTGTGTCCTGTTTCTTCTTCCAAATTCATTTTCAGGCCCAGGCCTACGATGACATGCTAGTTTTCAAGATTAAATGTTCATATCCACTTTCTACTGTTTTTCAAGAATGACTGTAAATGCGTGAACGTATTTAGAGGAAGACTTGTATGCATGTACCTGGATCATTAGGACACAAAGTATAATGTGCATATTCTATGCATATCATTTAATATGTGTGGTTTATTTTAACCTTGAGCCTTCTTCCTACCATATAAACAAGACTAGTCTTTCTCCCTGAGTCTCCTTAACTTAAATATTTGAATGTGCTCTGAGGTTACCTTATTCCCACTACCTGTCATTGAGTGCTGAGCTCAGACACTGCCTGTTTTAAGCTCTAACTAATTTAAATTTGCAAGTCATTATGACCCCCTTGACTTTGAAACGCACATTTCTTTAAGTGCCAAAATCACACTGCAGTGAATCAGCTTACATGTAAAGATAAACAACTTTAGAGTAAAGGAAATCTCCATTAACCAGTCTTGTATTAGCTGCAATCTGAACATATCACACGTATATTTTCGGCTGCAGCATTCCCACTATAACCTAACAACTAAAAATACTACCTGTGTGCTTGAGGGTAAGTTATGACTGTCATGGGAACCATAATTTTGAATTTGATATTTGTGGGCATAAATCTCAGCTCTGTTTCTGCCTAAGCATTAACTTAGAAAAACCGTTTTGGAGGCTTCTTTGCATATTGTAATGATAGCGGTTGGCCCGACTCTGAGCTGGTGCTAGTTTTCTTTAGATAGGGTTGTGTCTGAAGATGTCCCCTGACACAGGGCACCTAGTAGATATCACTCCGCTTCAGCAAGAGCATTGCCTGATTGCAGTGATATGCGGAGAAGGACAGATTGAATCCTCACTGATGCATGAGGATTTTCTAGGTGAAAGAAATGAAGAAAGAAGACAAATTGCATCTTGGAGGTTTTTGCGCACTCTCTGTATACAAATTGTATTTATCTTGAGAACAGCTATGAGCATAAACTTTGGTGGCTTTTCCTTTTTGGAGAATTTAGAGCATCTAGTTATAGCCCTGGAAAAGGGGTTTACTCTTTCAGAAGACCAGCGTCCTGACCTGTGACATGGAGGTGATGACACTTACCTTTCAGGGTTTTTGTGAAAACTGATGAGATAAAATGGGTAATGCCACACGTAGGTACTTCCTGAGGAATTGTTAGTATTGTTGAAGAAACTGAATCAAAGCAAGAGAATAACAGTTACCACAAGAGATATAAGCCAACTTGGAGCAGTGTGTTATAATCAACAATGCTTTAAAGAATGATTTCCAGGAAGAAATCACATTTAAAAATATACATATAACTATAACTGAGAAGGGAGAGAGTGAATATTTATCTGAGCAATCACTTTGTGTTTTGCACTATTGAGGTATATTAGCTATCCCCTGCTACAAAACAAACTACCACAAAAGGCAGTGTCTTACAACAATCCACACTTCTTAATGCATTTCTTTGGGCTAGGAACCTGGGCACAGCTTAGGTGGAGCCTCTGCTTCAGGGTCTCTGAAAGGCTGCAGTTGAGGTGTTGGCTAGGGCTGGGGTCTCATCTGAATGCTCTACTGGGGAAAGATTTGCTCCTGAGCTCACGGGGTGGTGGGACTGGGGACCTGGTTTCCCACTTGGTTGTTGGCTGGAACTGCCCTCAACTCCTTGCCATGTGCGCCTTTCCAATGTGGAAGTTTGCATCATTAATGCAAGCCAACAAGGCTGTAGAGAAAGTCTGCCAGCAACATAGGGGGCTCAGTTTTATTAATCTGATCATAGGAGTGACATCCATCACCTTTGCTGTATTTCATTGGTTAGAAGCAACGCCCAGGTCCCGCCTATACTCAAAGGGAAGGGATTATTCAGGGTGTGAATACGGGAAGTGAGGATGGTGGAGACCCTCTCAGAGTCTGCCTGCCATAGTAGCTAAGATGGAAGTAATGGAAATTGAAATGAGAGCAAAACGAACATAGCACTATGTGCCATACGTTCTCCAAGCATTTACATTTGTTCATTATTCCTCCCAATCACCTGTGAAGTAGACCTTACTATTATCCCTGTTTTGATCATGAACACTGAAGCACAGAGAGCTTAAGTGATTTGTCTGAGGTTACACAGCCAGGAAGTGGTAGAGCTGGGGTTTGGACCTTGACATTTTCACTCCTGAGCCCTTATTCCCAACCACGACTCTACACTTCATGTACTGTAGAGCTCTAGACCATAAAAGTTATAACTAGTAATTTATTGACATATATGTTAGATTTTAGTCATTTCTTATTTTCTGTATTTGAAGGGGTTGTCTGACTAGTAGTAGCTTTACATGAAATGAGAGTGTCCTGGGTAGGTAAGATGATGTATTGCTGCTGCACAGCAGGTGCTCGGTCGGTGTTAGTTTCCTTCCCTTGTTTTGGTAGAGAATGGGCACAGCAGAGTCAGGGTAGCACTCCTCAGGGCAGGCTCTGAATGACTCAAGATTTAGCTGTGTTTCCGGATTACTAGCTTCCTGAGGACCGAAAGTACAGAGCAGTGTTTCCAGGGAGCAAAACGGTATCCCTAAGCTCCGGAGACGATGTTAGGATGTTTGCTTTCAGAGCGGCACGCAAGTGGTATGTGAATAAGTCTCTGGCTTTGGGTGAATGGATTTCAGAGACAGAGTGAAGCAGCAGTTGTTTAGAGGGGGATGGTTTTGGCCCCATTAAAGCTCAGATATAATCCTCTGAGTGGTATGATAAGTACGATGTGTGTAAATTGACCTCTGCATCCCATAAAGAGTCCTCTTCATTTTCTGCCAGGTTTACTCACTTCTGTCATTTTTTTTTAAATCAGTTTACTGTTTTTATTTTTCTAAATATTTATTTATTTATTTATTGGCTGTGTTGGGTCTCTGTTGCTGCTCGCAGACTTCCTCTAGTTACGGCTAATGGGGACTACTTTTCATTTCGGTGCATGGGTTTCTCATTGCGGTGGCTTCTCTTGTTGCGGAACATGGGCTTCTAGGCGTGTGGGATTCAGTAGTTGCAGCACGTGGGCTCAGTAGTTGTGGCTCGCGGGCTCTAGACCATGTGGGCTTCAGTAGTTGTGGCTCACAGGCTCTAGAGCAGACTCAGTATCTGTGATGCATGGGCTTAGTTGCTCCGCGGCATGTGGGATCTTCCCGGACCAGGGCTCAAACCCATGTGCCCTGCATTGGCAGATGGATTCTTAACCACTGTGCCACCAGGGAAGTCCCACTTCTGTCATTTTGAGGCCCAGTTTCATGCTTTCTGTGCTACCCTTCCCCTTACTCAATAAAACAGGATGGAGAGAGCTACGTGAGTCCAGTAGGGCAGCTCTTCCTACTCAATTAAGAAAAGAAAGGCACAGCAGAGTTATGCCGTGTTCTCCAAATGGTACTGTTCCTTCCTATAGGACATTTGATTACTAGAATAGAGCAGTTGCAACAGTACTTTTCATTTCTCAGTCATCTGAATATACTCTCTACATCTTCATTAGTATGGATAATTGAGAATTGAATATAAGTGACCACATATTCTCCATGCATATAAATGAGGTTATTGGTCATGTAGAAGGAAACGTAATTCATGAATTATTCTTTAACAAGACTTTAACAATTCTAGTCCATTAGTGGCCATTGCATTACACTTGGAAATTAAAATCTGGTATCATTTTCGATGGCATAGTGGGTACCTTTTGGGATGCTGTTACGGACTGAATTGTGTCTTTCTGAAATTCATATGTTGAAGCCCTAACCCCCATATTTGGAGATAGGACCTTTAAGGAAATAATTAAAGTTAACTGAGGTCATAAGGGTGGGGTCCTAATCCAGTAGGACTGGTATCCTTATAAGAAGAAGAAGAGGCAACACAGGTTTCTCTCTGAGGGCACACAGAGGAAAGGGCAAGTGATTAGCAAGAAGGCGGCTGTCTGCAAGCCAGGAAGAGAGGTCTCACCTGAAACCACCCTGCTGGCATCTTGATCTTGGATTTCTACCTTCTGAAACTGTGAGAAAATAAATTTCTGTTGTT
Organism: Orcinus orca; assembly: GCF_937001465.1. Classification (NCBI taxonomy): domain Eukaryota; kingdom Metazoa; phylum Chordata; class Mammalia; order Artiodactyla; family Delphinidae; genus Orcinus; species Orcinus orca. The sequence goes on along the minus strand of NC_064564.1, from coordinate 10,643,442 downwards.
TAAGCCACCCAGTCAGTGGTATTCTGTGATGGCAGCCCTACCAGACGAATAAAGGTGTCGATCCAGTTAAACTGCCATCACCTGCAGCCCTGTCCTCACTGCCCATTTCCTTCCAGTGAGCCAGCTCCCACAGACGTGGCTGAGTCACTAGCAAGTGAGCCACATAACCCTGCCCCCGAGCACAGCCACGTAGCCAAGTGGTTCACCCTTGATCCAGGCTTGTCCCGCAGATTCACTCTCATAGGAATTCAAAACAGGGACTCAGCAACTCTGGTTAGTTTTGTTGAGATGCTTTAACAGAGTATTTGAAGCCTCGGCTACGGTGACCTTGTGCATGCTGCCCTAGAACAAAGTAGGTCTTTTGGGAGAAAGAAAAGAATAAAGCAGATGTGCAGATGTGCAGAGAAGAGGAACGAGGATTCGAGAGCATGGTCTCAAGAGAGGGACGAGTGACCTTGGCTGTGGACCTTCTGGTTCTGACTTTGTCTCCTCAGGGGCCCTGGTCAAGTTGTTCATTTGGTTTCTGTGAAATACCTCTGATTCTTTACAAAAATTCCTCATTACTTCAGCCACCTCTAGGCAGCTTCTGTTTCTTGCAACCTAAGGATTTCTTAATAAGACATATGGAAGCATGTATAATTAAGGCCTAAAGCATGAATTAAGTAGAAATCCCATAATAAACAGAAGGTGAATGCATTAATTTGCTAATCCTTCTCCCTTGCTGTGGAAATAATGGGAATTTTATTCCTAACCCGTGGCAGTATAGGTCTCTACTTAGTTCACTTATTTTTTATTTCTTGTTTATATCCTACATGATAAGTTTTTCTGAGGAAGAGCCTGTCTATGATCTATAACAGGGGTCCCCAACCCCCAGGCCACGGACTGGTACCGGTCCGTGGCCTGTTAGGAACCGGGCCTCACAGCAGGAGGTGAGCAGCTGGTGAGTGAGAGAAGCTTCATCTGTATTTACAGCCGCTCCCCATTGCTCGCATTACTGCCTGAGCTCCGCCTCCTGTCAGCATTGTGGTGAGTTGTATAATCATTTCATTATATATTACAATGTAATAATAATAGAAATAAAGTACACGATAAATGTAATGCGCTTGAATCATCCCGAAAACCATCCCCCTGCCCTGGTCCATGGAAAAATTGTCTTCCACATAAATGTCTTCATTCATTCATTTAAAAATGATTAAGTATGTACTTTAGAGAAGTTCTAGATTTAATCTTAGGTGAACAACTTTGAACTAGACCTTACTTCTGTCTTAAGTGTTTCGTGTTAGCTGGTGGTGATGGACGCAAGGCACCCAGGTGTGGCCACGTGGATGGTTCACTGTGTAACTCCACGGGCGACTTTGAGATGTCTGTAAGCCATGCACCCTGGGCACATTCAGTTCATAGCATCCAGAACTGAATGTGCAGTGGAACAGCTCTGCTCAAGGCTGCGTGGTGACTGCTATAAAATGCATGAACAAATCATACGGGGCATAAATAATCCTGCCCGGGAGGAAGGAAGAAAAGGAGGTCGGTGAAGGCTACACTGAACATGAGACATTTGACATCCAAATGACAAATTTCCAAGCAGCATAAACAGAAGACAAGGGCATTCCTGGCATGGGGAGCAACAAGAATAAAGGCACAGTGGCATCCAAGGAATGCATTCAGGGAGTGGTGGCGTCAGGACCTCTGGAGATCTGCTCGTCCGTGAAAGCAATAGGAACACTGGCAAACACTGTCAAAATCCACTTTTTCAGAACTCTGGAAATTAGCCACAGGCTTGTAACTAACCAAGGAGTGTTTATTCAAGAAAAATGGCAGAACCTCAAGAACCCAGGAAGACTTGTGACATTTTAACTTGCCCTCATCCCACTCCCTCTCCAAGGTCTGCTGTAGCCCTGAAAACCAAACAGCTCACAACCAGGGAAGCTGTGAACTCCAGGAGACTTGCCACCACTGGAGGAGCCAGAACTGCTTTGGAGCCCCGTCCCCAGAGAACTGTCACTTCCTAACTTGTCCCGCACCTCACCGAACAGCCCCATCTCAAGCTGGCCTTTATTTGACCTGACTCAGAGTTCTCTCTGTGCGAAGGTGCCCACCTGTGAGCCAAGCAGTCAGCAGAGACGGTCCCCGAGGAGTCCAGAGGACTTCCTAGACAAAGACTTTAAATCACCATTGAAAATATGTTCGAAGAATACCCCTCGTTTAAAATATTACAAATTGAAAAAAAAATTAAAAAAAGATTACAAATTGTTATGAGAAACAAAGTTCTCATACTTTGAGTTCTCATACTTTTGAATTCTGTGATCAGACATTGATGAAATAATGAGTTGGAAAATTTCTGTATTGCTGGATATGTCAGCACCTTTCCTGTGCAGATATACACTGTGATTATCCAGCAGTGGCATATTATAGGCTTTTCCCAAACTTCTTCGACTACAGAAACAAAATGTCAGAAAATATTTATTTGTAGCTTATGGAAACCGTAACGATGCTTTCACATAGTTTAGGAACTGGAGGCCTAGACCGTGATCTCCTATAACGGGGTAATTACTAAGGTAGGAATATCTGATTTGTATGTTGCCTGGTACAGCGTTTCGGGCATCCTACATGCTCTGTGATTGTTTGCTGAAGGAGTAACTGTAAGAAGGAGAGCTAGAGGGAAAGAAATGAGTGAGAGGAGTAGTAGCAGCAACAAAGCAGGATGAAGATTCCCGCCTGCCAGCCCCCCTCCCCCATACCCGCGCTGGTTGTCCCCAGAGCCCTGCCTCTGAAGGATTTACCACATCCTTCCTGCCTCAAGACCCCACCTGATCTTATCCCAACCCAGACCTCACAAAGGCACTTTAATTTCATCATCACCCTTCACTATTTCCTCTCTTTTGCCGGTCCCTAAGTCAAGTCCAGGTGAACTTGGAGATGTATTTATTTAACTCTCAGCTAGGACCTGATGCCCTGACATCTCAATTCAGGTTTCCAGTACTTTGCCAATCCCAACCCTGGACCATAACCTCCAAGATGCCTGTTTCCCTCCACTTCTCCCCTCTCTGTGATGCATTGGAGAAGGGGAAATTGTTGCGACTGGGCAACTCAAGGTGTGCCTCGGAAAAACCTGTCTCAGCCTAATCCGAGTAGATATTTCAAAGAAAGTTCCCTGAATTATCTTGATGTAGATAATATCTCTTGCACACACCTGTGCTTCTAAGACAGGTTTCCTTGCTGCCTTCAGGGATTCACCTCTCCTCTCCATCCCTCTTCCTTTCTCTGCTGTGCAGCAGAGGGTTAAACTAAGTAGCAGAACAAAAGAGGGAACACTTTGTTTTAGAATATTTAGCGTGGGTAGGGTGAGACTCAGACGTGGAAGACGTTCCAAGGCAATATTATCTCCTGAAGACTCCACCCAAGTCTTAGCACTGACACAGGGAGAGTGCTGAGGTCTTAAAGAATGCAGGGAAGAGAAGAGGTTAAGAAACTAACAGTAAGAAAGAAAAAGAAAGGCATTCAAAGTGCAGTTTAGGAAATGGAAATGGATGGGAATGAATCTTATGTGAATGTAGGCACTTACTAGGCGTTCTTAAAAGCTCTTGGTAAGTGTGCATTTAAGCAACAATTGTCCATTTTCCCGGAAACATCTTTAGAGCATATTTTGATGTGGACCTTTTGAATAAAGCGATCAAAAGTGTTTCTTCTGATAATGAACAATAAGACTGAAAATTGAAAAACTAGCAATTAAGAGGGAGCAGCTTGACCAAACATGAAGAAGGTAAAGAGAATTCAACTGTTGGCTTTCACTATGCCAGAGTATCTGGAACCTTTTCAGAGCACTGTCAGGAGAGCTATTCCTGACGTTTAATTCAAGTTCCCAATATATGCCCCTCTCTCGTGGGGCACCTGAGAGAAACCTGAAGGTCCAGGGAGTCTTTGGAACAAGGTCATCGGAGAGGAGTGAAAGGGGGTGGCTGCCTGGTGGACAGACAGACAGCCCTGCCTCCCTTCAGTCAGTGGTGGCTCTTGGCTGTTATTTGCCCTTCTGAGAAACAGGACAAAACTGATAACCTTTAGGGATGAAAAAACACGCCTTGCAGACAAATAAATCATAGGAACATCTCAAAACTCAGAGCAAGGGAAGGTGCCCAAAAGGTTGAGGCAACATTCACAACACGGTGAAAAGATGGTGGGCAAGCACTGGGCAGGAAGGGTGGGGACAAAGTAAAATAAACCACATCCGGTGAGAGCAGACAGGAAGGCTGAAGAGAAGCACAGCGATCCTATGAATAGAGGCGCATAAATATGCAATTTGTATTTCTGCGCGTAAGCGTCAAATCTGACAGCTATTTATTGAGCAGGAACTCGGTAAGGGATGTATCCCATCTGAACGATGTAAAGCTACCAACGTCCATCATATCTGAGTTTAAGATTATGAGTCACTGAACTTGTGCCCTGAAATCTGCACAGGGTCTTCAACTATCAGGGCTCCCATTTGATTATCAGAGTGTTATTAAATTCAAAATATTTATGGTTCTTTTCCCAACACCAAAGGAAATAACATAATATGCACTTGGGTCTAAGATTTTACTCTTCTTGTAAGATGACAAGTTGGCCTGTCCCAGCTTTATATATATAGTGTCCTGACAGCAGGATACGAGATCCCATAATCAGAAACACAGACCATTTATTACAGCAAATCAGCAGTCAGAGAGGCATTACATACTAGTTCCTGCATCCCTGTCCCCACAGTGATGTGACGTGACGAGGGCCCAATGGTACCTATGCAATCAGCGAGAGTACATCCCAGGAGCAGATCCCCAACGAGGAGATTCTGAGCTAAATGGGGCTGCTGGGACGTCTGCCCATTCTCCCCTCTGGAGACAGGGAGATTTCTCATTATCCTGGACTGTTAGCCAAAGTCTCTGGGTGGAAGAACTGGGCTTTGCCTTTGCTACCCCGGGATGTCTCTGTTGAGATCCGTTTCTAAACCTCTCTGGAGGAATAGCTTTCAGGCTGTTCCCTCTCCAAACTTGGCCTTCACTCAGAAGGCTTAGGTCATGCAGGAGTGCAAGCATTCCATGGAGAACTGTCTCCCAACAGTTTCACTTTCTCAAACATTTAATTTTTTCCCATTTAAAAATGTTGCGATTTTCTTAACTTCTGTCTTTTATGTTTTACCATGTTTCACAAATTCTTCTTTTCTGCACTTACGGTTTTCATGTTTCTATTACACAGGAAAGTCTCTGGCCCAAGACTGATTCTTTTTCGTCATCTTCTTTGATTTCATCATTTACTCAGTATTAAACATTGTATGGGTTGTGTATGATGTCATAGAAAATTCAACCAGTACAAAAGTATATAAAATATCCTTCAACATTCCATTATCCAGGGATAACTGGGTACATAAATGCACACATGGAGACACAGTATTTCATGTTAATGAGGTCACTAGCATGCAGTTTTGAAATTTTCTTTCATTATGTCGTTGATTACTTTTCATGCTAATTAATACAATATTATAGCACACTTTAATTTGCCATTGACATGACACATTTTTTTTTTTGCGGTACGCAGGCCTCTCACTGTTGTGGCCTCTCCCGTTGCGGAGCACAGGTTCCGGACGCACAGGCTCAGCGGCCATGGCTCACGGGCCTAGCCGCTCCGCGGCATGTGGGATCTTCCCGGACCGGGGCACGAACCCGTGCCCCCTGCAAGGGCAGGCGGACTCTCAACCACTGCACCACCAGGGAAGCCCGACACACTTTTTTAATAGTAGCCAGAACCAACCGTGGAAGAGAAAGTTCACCCCAGAACTTGCTTCTTCAGTGTAAAACTGTTTTCTAATTATAAGTTACCCACCCCTTCTCTGAGAGTGTCTTCAAATGAAAGCTCTTTTGCAAAACCTACTGTTTCTCCTAAGCCAACATTGGAGATCCTTCTTCTTTGCAGGGCTTATAAATAAACCTAGACTAAGGGCCTAAACTTCACCAGGACTTCCCCTTCATCTCTCTCTTTGCTCCTCTTGTGGATCATGGCTGCTCACTGTTGTGGGTTTAATACATCCCCCTGGCATATAACATAGACCCTTCTCTATCTCGCTTCTTTATTTCTCTTAAATCACTAGGCAGCTGTCATCTCTTTATGGCACAATATTGGGCCTTGTCCATCGTATTTCTGCCAAACACACCAGGCTTTACCATAAGACTCATATAAGGAATTTATCAACAGTGTTAGTGGCCTCAAGTGAGAATTGCCTTTCCTTTCTCTCTTTAGCTCTTTATTTATAATATACTTGTTTCTTTAAACTATTGACTTTGCTTGCATATGACATTAAAAACCAGGTTTTCCCAGACAATCCTTGAAGTTTCAAAGAACAAAGCAGGAGTTCTTCCCCTGCTTAGCATCTTTTCCATACTACTTGCTGGAGATTGAACATTTGTGTTCCCCAAATTTCACGCTTTGAAAACCTAATCCCCAGTGTGATAGTACTTTGAGGTGGGGCCCTTGAGAGATAATTAGGTCATGAGGCTGGAGCCCTCATGAATGAATTGGTGCCCTTATAAATGAGGCCTCTTCCACCATGTGAGGACACAGCGAGAAGATGCTGTCTATGAGGAAGCTGGGTCTCACCAAGACACTCAGTCTGTGGCACCTGGGTTTTGGACTTCCCAGGCTCCAGAACTATGAAGAATGAATTTCTGTGGTCCATAACCTACCTAGTTTACGGTATTTTGTTTATAGCAGTCCAAACAGACTATGACATCATTCACTTTCAAGGTCTCATATAAATTCATCTGAATAAGCAAATGAATTGCTAAGAATAGATATCTTGGATGACAAGTTGGATTCCCAGGAAAGCAGACTCTGAGATGGAGTTTCGTGGGCAGGGTATCAACTAAGGAATACTTTTAGTACCAGCACATAGAAAAGGAGAGGAGGAGAAAGCAGGACAGGGCAGGGGAGGAGCCGTGAGGACCTAGGGCCTAGGGCCTTCAGGGGGCTGTGGAACTAGCAGGGCCCTTAGGGTTGTCTGCCCCGACCTGGACTGTCACCAGCTGCGGGCTGCCCTGGGAAGGGGTGTGAGCTCAGGTAAGGCCCTCTTTCCATCTGCGGCAATCCCTGAAGGCCCACAGCATCCCCAGTGCTTAAGATGCTTCATTGAGGGGATGTGGAATGCATCCCAGGATCCACCACTGCCCTCAGAATCAGTCCTTTCTGGACTTGTTCCGGAAATGAGTCTATGCCGTGCTCCCTTTTTTCCCCTTTTCTCCTGGCTAAACTTCCATACTCTACCCTGTCTCCTCTTGCATACTCAAAATGTAAGAAATGTCTTTAATCTTGCTCCATTTCTTCTCTTCTCTTACCTGTTTTGACTCTGTTGACCAAATTGTCTCTTGGACATTGTCTTTTGACATTTCACTCCAGTATTTTACCTTTGTTTTTTCCTAGCTTGTACTTGATGAATATCCTAGCAGTTGGGAGTATTTACTTGATCTTTGACTTCGTGCTTGCTTTCTGTTGAGTGTTTTCTATATATCGTATTTTAATCAGTTCCCCTGTTTTCTGACATGTTGAAAGCACAGATTCTTACTCCCCTAGATCATTTCTCTTACATTTTCAATTTCTTTCAGTTCTGACAGAAATTTTCTTGATTTCATTGCCAGAACTCCCATGTCAGGAAGTTTAATAAACAAACGAAATGGAAGTCCGTATCCAAATATATTCTGGGATTGAGACAAGTCTGAACTCACATGCCGGGCTGTAGGAAGTTTATGGGCCTGAAGTGAGTGGAGGCGTTTTGCCTTGAGCCCTGCGGAAAGGGAAGGAGGGGTAGAGGGGGGGCCGGGGTGCATCTTTGATTTGATACAGGGACTCCCCATGGATGAGCCTTGTGGAGAGAGCGGCTCCAAAGGGGAGCTGAGAGCTGTGATCACAAGGGCTACAGCCACACAGGGGCACACAGGTGGCCCTGCTCTGGGGACAAGATGACAGATGTGACCTAGAGGGGAGCAGGTTCTCCCTCTTCCTCGGGGAATCACTCCTGCTCTCAGAGGACTGCAGGAGGCACAAGGCTTGCTTGAGGGTTGGCCAGGCCCCAGGAAGACGCAACCCTGGCGGGGAAGCCTGGTGGCAGATGGGCCTAAAGGGCTCTTCGCAGCAGGAAGGTCAATAGGTGATTTTCGGTTGTTTGCATGTGTGGCCTCTATGGCCCACTTGGTCCCCTCCAACGACCTTCAGATTTTTCGTGTGTCCATTCCCCTCACAAAGGCTTGGCGAGTGGGGCTCATCTATTCCACGTGATTCTGGTGGATATCACGGAAGTAAGGCATGTACGGCCCTCAGGGTCATGGCTGTGCAGGATGAGAACACACAGCGCAGGGGGCCGGAAACCATGGTGGGTCTTGACAATAGATGCCCCACCACCAGGAAAAGCCCCTCGTACTAGAGAGGGGGTGAATATCCACCAGGCAAGAATGGGAGTCCAATAGGACTGTGTTTCAATTTCAAGGAGCAAGAGATCCCAGATGACATCTGGGTTCCACAGAAATCCCACAATTGCTGGGCCTGTGCTGGCGACCCTGCTGCCCACCGTGTGTCCCCGCTAAAGTCCACATGCTGAAGTCCTCACCCCCAGCATCTGAGCATGTGCGCTGATTTGGAAAAAGGATTGTGGCTGATGAAATCGGTTAAGTTAGGATGAGGTCACCCATGAGGTCCCCTGATCCAATGTGGGAAGTGTCCTTAGAAAAAGGGGAAATGTGGACACAGACATACATACAGGAAGGACCCCACGTGAAGGGACACAGAGAGAAGATGTCCATGCAAGCCCAGGACAGAGGTGGAGAGCAGCCTCAGGATGACGAACCCTGCTGACTCCTGGATCTCAGACTTCCAGCCTCCACGACTGTGAGAAAGTAAATTTCTGGGATTTTTGGTTTGTTTTTATGCAGTTTTATTCATATTTCTTTCCCTTTTCTGTAAACAACATAGGAGAAATTGGAGACAATAGATGTTGTCCCCAGAGATGTTTTCCCCAGAGAATTAGGTCTTCACTTAAAAAAAATTTTTTTTTAATTTTTTATTGGAGTATAGTTGATTTACAATGTTGTGTTAGTTTCAGGTGTACAGGAAAATGATTCCATTATACATATACATGTATCTATTCTTTTTCAGATTCTTTTGCCATAGAGCTTATTATGAAATATTGAGTAGAGTTTTCTGTGCTATATATTAGGTCCTTGTTGGTTATCTATTTTATATATAGTAGTGTGTATATATTAATGCCAACCTCCTAATTTAAAAACAGAAACAGACTGAGGCTTAGAAAACAAATTTATGGTTACCAAGGGGGAAAGGTCTTCATTTTTTAATAAACGTTTGTCAAAAGTTTACTCTGGCCAAACTATGCTTCAGTTAAGCAAGGCAAATTTATATAAAAACAATAATAAAATGATAAATTGCTTTAAAGGATCTAGAAATAAATGTCATAAAAACATTAAAAAAAAAAGAAAACCTTGCTACAAAGATACTGCTTTAATGTCTGATATGTTTGGCCACAGAAAGTTGTCTGTCCTGTTTGAAAAGTCAAAGGAAAATCATTGTTTAGATGTTAGCTTTTTTCGGTAAGATTGTGAGTTCACATTCAGTAAATGGGTCTTTTTTTCTTCCAGTTTTATTGAGATGTCATTGACAGACAGCACTGTATAAGTTTAAGGGGTATAGCATAGTGGTTTGACTTCACACATCATGAGATGATTATCACAATAAGTACAGTGAACATGCGTCTTCTCATAGAGACAAAATTAAAGAACTAGAAAAAAAAATTTTTTCCTTGGGATGAGGACTCTTAGGGTTTACTCTCAGTAAGTTTCCTATGTAACCCACAGCCGTGTTAAGTATATCTGTCCTGTTGTACATTATATTCCTAGTACTTATTTATCTTATAACAGGAAGTTTGGACCTTCTGACCACCTTCATCCAATTCTCCCTACCCCCCTCCACCCTCTGGTAACCACAAATCTGATCTCTTTTTCTATGAATTTGTTTGTTTGTTTGTTTTTGAAGTCTAATTGACCTACAACACTATGTCAGTTCCTGGTACACAACCTAGTGATTTGATATTTCTCTACATTTCGAACTGATCACCACAAGAAGTCTAGTTAAGAAATGTCACCGTACAAAGATACTATGTAGTTGTTGACCCTATTCCCTACCCTGTACGGTTCATACCTGTGACTCGTTTATTTTGCAGCTGGAATCTTACACCTCTCAATCTCCCTCACCTATTTCTTCTCTACCCAACCCACCCACACGCTCCCGCGGGCGACCGCCTATCTGTTCTCTGTATCTACGACTGTTTCTGTTGAGTTATATTTGTTCTTTTGTTGTCGTTGTTCTTCAGATTCTACATGTAAGTGAGATCACACAGTATTTGTCTTTCTCGGTCTGACTTCCTTCACTTAGCATAATGCCTTCTAGGTCCATCCATGTTGTCATAAATAGGAAGATTTCACTCTTTTCTATGGCTGAGTAGTATTCACACATTTCTGTTCCTTAAGCCACCTATTTGTGGTACTTTATTACGACAGCCCCAGCAAATTCACAGACCCACAGGGATGAGCCCTGACGCCAGTTACTTCACACTTTATCTTTTCATACTCAGTATTATAATTTTCGAAATGTTAGCTTAAAAAGCGCACCTGAGCACTGTAGTCTGCTCTCACCGTCTCTCTGAGTGTGTGTAGACGCGGTATCTGGTTTAGGTCTTCCTGCTACACGTCCTGCTGTCTCCTTGACTGTGTGACTGTCACAACCTCTAGATTCCTACGAACCCCCCTCCTCTTTCCTATATTGGCTCTGAGGTCCTGCCTTGAATTTCATCTCACATTCTCATTGCCATTCTCCAATTCACACCCTTTGCATTCCTTTCTCCTGCAGAAGGATTCCCGCCACTGCAGACCTAGGATTCTCATTTTCTTTGTTTTTCTCTCTATGACTTCTCTGAATGTTCTCACTTCGTGTCATTCTTCTTCTAGCAGATGCAGAGCTATTTCTTTTGAAGCAAATACGCTTTTGGTTACTTTTCTTTGACAGAGAGAGTGCCTGTTCATCCTTACCTGTTTTATTTCTTTTTACTCTTTCACAACTGGAAATCCATTAAAAACTTGTAAATAACCTACATCTCTTCTGGAAATCCCTTCTTAGGGCCGAGTTTCCTTTGGACCCTTTCTATTTTCATTCTCACCCTTGAAAGTAACAGTTATGACTGACTTCCTCCATCTCCCCGCCCCTTGCCTTTCAATAACAAATTCTTCAGCATTTTGCATAGACTTCTCTTCTTTGTGATCCAAGTTTCTCATGAATATTTTCTTGCACTGTCTCCCGCAATGAACCTAGAGAAAACAAGTAGGCAATAACCAGTAAAACTACGTGTCTTCTGGGGGCAGTCTCACAGTCATTTCAATTTTTCACTTTTCCTTGAATAGAATTGGTTTAATGCAAACACCAACTGTCAAGGAAGTCACGCCGATGAGCCATAAATGCTATAGAGTGAAAACAAAATGTTCAGAGATTATTCTTTTTCAGTACCGTGCCATAGCATTTAAAAAGTATTACTGAGTTCATTGCCTCAATATTTACCTCAAGAGCAGCTCAAAAGGGCCTTTTATTGTTAGTGTTTTCCTTATCTTGAAAAACATTGTAACTGGAGTGGGAAGAATAGCTTTAAAAGTTTTATATTTTGAGCCTACATTTCATGGTAATGACCTTAAACGTTTATGAAAGCACTACAGGCATCACAGCAAAAATCCAAAGCCTTAGGAGGCTATTAATAATTTAGTATCTCAAGTTCACGTGCAAATGTTACTCCCACTCACCAGTGAAGTGTTCCTTATGACTCACGACTAAGACCCTATAAGTGTGGAGATGTGGAAGTGTGAAAGGATGCTGTTACAGACACACCGAGCACCAAATCCGAACACGCCAACTGGGGAGGTTGTGAACACGAGCTGCTGGAGAGTTTTCCTTGAAGGTCTTAGTTAAAAAGTTAAACTCAGGTCTAGACTTTTCCAACAGAGTGGAATGTTATCCAGATTTGCTTCTGAGATTATGTTGCTAGAATAACCACTTTAACTTAGAGTTGCGCTAAACAAAAAATGCAACCTTTGAAACAGCGCATAGTGACACGGTAGACTTGGAAGGACCAGGGGAGATGGCCCGGAGAGGTGGGGGCTAAGACTTTGGGGTTCCCTTGAGGGTGCACCTCTTTTGGGCAGGAGGCTGCCCATTTTTCCTAGTCCCTGTGCCTCTGGGATTAGAGGCAGGGTTGGCTCCCTCCTCGTCCTCCACTGGTATTTCTGTACAACTTCCACAGTCTCGTTGAAAATCAGGCTTCGTTGAGGGAAACACACCTTTCACTCTGCTCGCCTCCCTTCCTTCTCTTTGTCTCTCTCACTCACTCACTAGTGAGTTTATGTTGGTCTAAGGTTGCTCCTTCACCCTGATTCCTGTTGTCACATCACGTATACACACATGGCCTCCCCCACACCTTGACCCCCGTTTTCTTGACTTCATTTCTCCACAGCTTTCTCCTCCACGTCACCTCCCCCCACGCCCTGAGCCACGGCCTGGAGCTGAGAACACCCAACACTTCCCCACCCCTGGATCACAAGCCTGCCACACGCCCTCTGGTTGCCGCCTCCTGTCTTTCCAGATTTCCTTTCCGGTTCCTCGTGTTCTGGCCAGATTTCAAACTCAGGTGGGCATCGACTGTTCATGGCTCTGGCTTCTCTCTGCTCATTCGCCTATTTCATCTTTACTTTCTTCCACGTCTTATGCAGAGTCTACGAGCCATCATTTCCCTGTGTCTCTCTCAAGATTCCAAAGTCATGTCTCTGCCTTTGTCATATTCATCAGAGGAAACGTCGACCCTACCTGTCCCTTTTCTTCATTTCTGTGCCCAGGTAGCTGAAGAACTGCCGGAGAAAACCTTACAGTGGGGTAGGTTTTAACCACCACCAGTTCACAACGGGCAAACTTCAACCAACCTTCAGCATCACCTGGAAATCCATCCGTGCTGCTCTGACGCAGGTGCTTCCCAGTCCTTGCCAAGACTCTTCCGACTAGCCCCCTCCTCAGTCTTCCAGTCCATCAGCCCCATCTCTCTTCAGCTGTGGGGTAACCTTGCCCTTCACTTTACCAAGGAGCTGGCAGCCACCAGGGGAACTTCTCAACTTCCTTCCCTCTTTCCTCCTCTCTGAGATCAGTCCTTGCATGTGGTCAGGATCTCTGCATCTGCTGATTCAGGAAGGTTCTATTTCCCATCATCCATTCTCTCTTTTATATTTTCACTGTTTCCTTCCTTAAAGGATCCCTCTGTTCAGCGCTGAGGTATGTTCACGTCTCATCCATTCAGATTGTTTATGGACCTAACTAACCCACTTCCACCTTTATCTGCAGTGCTTGCCTTCCCTTTACAGCCAACTTCTTGAGAGGCTTATTGTCTGCACTTACTCCGCTTATCCGCCCGTTCCACCATAATCAACACACGCCAAAGTAGCTTCTGCTCTTTTTATCATCGAAATATAACCTTCATGTCACTAATCCAGCAGACATATTTTGTCCTCCGTGAAACCTTGGTCTCCATGAAGGGCCACTTTTCTGATTTTCCTCTTGTCCCTCTGTCTTCTTTGTCTCCTTCGACTGCTATCTTCCTCCGCGTTCCATCAGCTTCACATTTGCTCCTTAGATAATCTCTTCCGTACTTACGTCTTCACCATCAATATTCCGATTCAGTATCTTTGTCTTCTGCTCGCACTTATGGGATAAATATGCAACTTTCCAACCAGTATATACACCTGACATCCCTAAGCCACCTCAGATTTGACATTTCCCAGCTAAAAGCATTATTTCTCACACCCTCACTCCACCCCACCAAACCTATCGGTGCTAGAGTTTTCATCTCTCAGTGGATGCCAACACTGTCCAACCACTGCTAGAAAGAAGCACACAGTGAGGAACTCATCCTTGACATCTCTGTCTCCTCTATCCCGTTGGTGGTTAAGTCCTGTTAATTTCATCTGTATTTTCTCCCATCTCTGCTGCCACCGTCCTAAGTCTAAGCTACCGTTACCTCCCTCCTCGGCTACTACTCCAGCCTCCTAACTGCGTCCCTACATCTACTTTTGCTCCTGTCTAATCTCACAGGAAATGTGATCTTTTAAAAACACACATCTCTTATTACTACTTTCCCGCTAGGTATCCTTCAGTGGATCTCTGTTGCTTTAAGGAAAAAGGTCAAAGTCATTGACATGGTCTCTAGAGCCCTGGGCTCTTCTTCAGCCTTGTCCCTGCCACATGCTCTGTATCCCTCTGCTTCGGCCACAGGGACTATTCTTCAGCTTTTCATATGCACCATGATCCACCCCAGTGCCTTTGCATGTGTGTTTCTCATTCCTTGGATATTCTTCCCCATTCTTCATTCTAGGCTTTTTCACCAATAACTCATTATGTGGGAAATCTCTCAGAATAACTCTTTTATAGACCTGAAGGCTTTCACTCTCTGCTGTGAAAAATATTTCCTTCTTATGGAAAACAGAAGGAATCAAAGTGCCCATTGTCTATTGTTCTTAAGCAAGTTTCATACCAAGATCTGTGATTCCCTTCCCCAGAAGAGAGAAACTAATGCCGGCAGAATATGTTGCTCAAAGACACTCTTGTTTATGTTTTTGTTTAGAGCTTATAATTGCTTGCCTTTTTATATTATTAGAAAAATGGGGGAAATTTGTTCCTGGGAATCCTGGATTAGGTAAGAGAATAAAGATTGATTATCACCCAAGGCTGGCCATTTCTTTCTCTCTCTCTCTCTCTTTTTTTTTTTTTTTGATGTTTCTATTTTTTTAATTTTTATTTTATATTGGGGCATAGTTGATTAACAATGTTGTGTTAGCTTCAGGTATACAGCAAAGGGATTCAGATATATACATATTCTTTTTCAAATTCTTTTCCCATTTAGATTGTTATAGAATATTGAGTAGAGTTCCCTGTGCTATACAGTAGGTCCTTGTTGGTTATCTATTTTATATACAGTAGTGTGTGTGTGTTAATACCAAACTCCCAATTTATGCCCCCTCCCCACCTTTCCCCTTTGGTAACCATTAGTTTGTTTTCTAAGTCTGTGAGTAGGGTTGGCAATTTCAACCCTAAGGAAGGAAGTAAAAAGAATCAAACTGCCTTTGCCATTTCTCCCTCTGTACAATAGCCTGCCAGCCCTACAGAGGGGCAGGTGTTTGCAGTGATGCCCAGAATCTTAAAGACACTGGAAGAATCCCACCTTCAGATAGAAAGCTGGAAGCAGTGTGAGTCATATCGTTTTTTTCTGAGAAACTGTAAAGTGTCAACTGCAAATTGGCACTTGCCATCTACCTCTACAAGGATTAAACCATGACCCGCTGCAGCTGCTGACCTTCAACACCCCCTGAGAGGAGTTCAGGGTGGAGAGCAGGCATGAGGCACTCTGTGCTCTGGGAAGAACTGGCAGAGCAGGTCTTCAGATAGTTAGATATTTTCAGGAGACAATTTTATGAGCCCAATTGCTGTATCTCCTCATATTTAGAAAAGCATGAAAATCCTTCATGGTGACGTCTGGTCCTCATGACCAGCAGAAACCATGAGACTAGTAGAAACCTTCTGCAAAAAAGTATGTGCTTGATTGGATATACCCCCCTTCACCAAAATCACATCTATGCTGACCTTCCCCCATACCTCTTTGGAGCAGTTTCTCAGAGCTCTCTGAGATGCTGTCTCCTGGGCAATAGTCTTCATTTTGCCCCAAATAAAGCTTAACTCACAACTCTCACATTGTGCTTTTTTTTTTTTTTTTTAAGTTGGCAAAAGCGATGGCAAAACCCTTTTGACTGTCTCTGTCTCTCAGGGCCTTGATACTTCCAACAACCTTATATTTAAAAAAAAAAAAGCAAAATCATGCCTAAATGGGCAGGTCCCGAAGATACTTTTTACTCATCCTTTGGCTTACAGGGAAAATTGGGGTTTCCTGGAGAAAACCCTCCCTGAGTCTGTAGACGCGGTCAAGTCCCCCACTGCAGGCTCCCGTAGCACGCAGTGGTTTTACTTCATAGCATGTATCCCATTTGTAGTTGTGCAATTGTGAGATTATTTGATTGTTATCTGACGGCTCCATCAGAATCTGAGCTCCAGGGGTTCAGGGACCACGTCTGTGTGCCTCACCCCGTGTACTTCCCACAGCGTCGGCTTGATGAACCGTTGGTGGGATGAATGAATACGTGGGTGGATGGACGGAAGACTACAAGAAGCCTTTGGTTCATTATTTTCTGTGCAGTTAGTGGTCTTAGAAATACAGAATCAGCCTACATGGGAAAAGAATCTAAAAAAGAGTAAATATAGGTATATGTAAAACAGATTCACTTTGCTGTACACCTGAAACTAACACAACACTGTAAATCAACTATACCCCAATAAAAAGTAAAAAAAAGAAACACAGAATCATAATCTGAAAATCCTATTATAATTTCTTGATAATAGCTGATTTATACTTAGACATTTCTTATTCAAATTTTGGAGAAGGCTTCCCAAAGAGAGAAAATGGCATTAAAATAGAGATCATTTCTTTGTGGCTGTAAAGCGTAGTTATGAAAAGTTTTTCTCCTTGATTCCTGCTCTGTGGTGTCTGTTGGAAGGGTGAACTCTGCGTCCGTCTGTCCGTCCGTCCGTCCGTGTGTGTGTGTGTGTGTGTGTGTGTGTGTGTGTTTGTGTTTCATGTGGCCCTTTCCAGCGTCTGTCTGCAACACAGCCCAGGCACAGTAGCTGCAGTGACTGTGGTTACTGTCTGCAAAACCTGCTGCTCTGCGCCCCTCCTTCTTGTGACTCCATCCCCTGTTTTCACAACGACTCACTTTCTCCCCAGCGCTCCCCTCGGCCACGGTTATTGTCACGTGGCCTGATTTTGTGCTTTTAATGTTCCTTCCGTGAGTCTTGTTCTGCCTCTGTTCTTTGCATGACAAATGCCTGCTCAGCTGGTCTCCCCTGGAAAAGCGGGCTGCCTTAAGCATGACAGCAGGACTTCCGAACAAGCCGCATTCCGGACTGACCCTGAAGATCCTGCCCTTCCGTCTGCTTTAGGGAAGAAAAGTGCACATTTAAACCTGACCCTGAATTCCTAAGCGGCATTTGGGGAGGAAGCAAAATGAGGAGGTATTTTGCAACATATTAACCCCCTTCCTTATACCTCCCAGTGCACTTTATCTGACAGGCAATTTATTGAATGAGCTTGTACATCGTCCAGTCCAGTGTTGCACCTTTGCTCCACATATCCAGCTCCCAGCACCCCACCTACATGGTGAAAAATTCCCTTTGGTGGGTTTAAAACTCTGCCTTTCCACCTATTTCTGCCTGTGATTCCTGGTTCCTTTCCCTTTTTCAAAATCTCCCTCTCAGCCCCTGAACTTGATGCACCTGTTTTTGTTATTCTTGCACTTACAGCTCGGGCCCCCTCTTTTGGAGACTGTCTCTCTTCCTTTTGCTTGTGTTGCTTTCTTCTGCGCTGGGTAATTAATTTCCTCAACGACCTGCTTGGCTGCTGGAACCTCAGCTTCTGAACGCTCCACTGCCCACTGCCCCACTGGGCACCACCGGCTCCCCACCTCGGTCCCATCCACCAGGAGGATCCAGACAGCTATGGGGCCGAGCTAGTTTTAGTTTTCTTCCAAGAAATCTGAAACAAAACAAAACTTTCTTGGTGGTTGTCACAGTGTGGGATGGGCAAGTTTGCAGTATGAGCGAATCTGGGATGTTCTCTGTACAGTGAAAGACTGTGGTCTGTCATTATTCTACTTTTAGAACAATCAGTCCAATATTTCCAAGTAGAATCTACGGATTCAAACATTTGTGTGAAAAATGCTAATTTTTAGGAAGATATTTTGTTGTTAAGTAGAGAGATGACATTGTATCTAAATTACTGTGGGTGTTTGGACACCTAGACGTTGAAGGTGCGTTGTAACCTCGTCTGTGACCTATTTGTTGCTGCTGCTGACCTGGGCGCAATCTGACTCTCCTTGCCCGCTCCCGTTTTGATTAAGGTGTGTGAAAAGAAAACTAATCCCTTTATCTCGCCCCCTCATAATCCTTCTCCCCACTTTCTCCTCATGTTACCATTCCCACCATCATTAGGATACCTCCAAGTATAGGTTGTTTTGTAACTTCTTGTAACAAGCAGAATCTGTACCCGAATAGAGGCTAGTGTGTTACTTTGTGACATGTGAAATGTTCTCAAGATTGTCCCAAAAATGCCCTAATTCTTGTCGCTCTGGTTTGATAAATAATCAGCCTGGAGCTGCCCACTATTTCAGCCGAGATATTGGTCTCATAAATTGTTTGTCAGATTGCTCAGTTGCAGCTAGGTGAGAGCCAGGATACCGTTTTTCTTTGTCTGCTGTAGAATTTTTAATTTATCAGGTGAAGTTCAGCAAAGACCCATTAAAAATATCCCCATGTAGTTTTTTAAAATTTCACTGCAAACTACCATTTTCAAATGCATAATGACATGTCTTTGCAAAAAGATTATGATTAGTCCCCTTTCTTTGAAATCCGGGCACAGCTTACTTGTGGAAAACAGGATGGAGTCTGTCCGGAAGTCTTCGTCCGTGGTCCCCTAGATATAATCAACATTCAACCTAAATTCAAGTATCCTTTAGACTGTCTAACCGTCAGCATTTTGGGGCACTTTGTTTGAATTCGGAGCTATAGAAAAGCTGCAACATTTTCACTCTTTAATCAATTCAGAAACTGCAGATTTTAGATTCCTCTGGAGAATTAATTAAACATTCAATTATTTTAAAAGCGGATCGTTGGAGGGGAAATTGTGATTAAGTCACACTTTTGCTGTAAGCGACGCTCAGAAACTCGGTCTAGAATAAATCGTGGAGGAGGAGGTGTAACCAGTAGTCTCTCACCTTTGGGTTTCTGAGTTTCTGCAGATGTCTGCTGTGCTCATTTCTCCCCGGGTGATTCTGTTACTGGTTGAAAAGAGAGGATTTGGTGGCAAAGATCTAGAGATGTAGCAGCCTGATGACACAGCCAGAGACCAGACCTCTGGACTGACTCGGCAAGGAGTCACCCCGGGACCTCGCTCACAGCTTCCTCGCTCGATGTCACAGTTCAGATCTGCCGAATGTGTACAGTTGCATTAAGTGTAGTGATCTGTCAGAAACTACAGGAGCCTGGTGACCTACTGGACTAGTGAATTCTTCTACAAAGAGAATCTTTGTAGAAAGTATTTGTTTACAGAAATGCTTAGAATTTTCTCATCTTATTTGATATCATAGTTCTGAATTATTTTCCCAGGTGATTCATTAAAGTGTGTATGTGTCTTAATTGAGTTTAAAATGCATAACTTCAATGCTAAGCATGTACCCATTAATGTATTTATTGAATACTCTTATTTATTAAGTACCTAGACTCAAGAAAAACCTATATTTGATTTCACTTGCTTGACCAAACATATTGGTTCTTACCTGAAAATGTGCTTTGGCAACAACGATGACTTGGGTTTTAGGGTATTTCCTCCGGGTCAAACTCTGGACTAAGTGCTTCAAATACATATCCTCTTCCATCCATTACCAGCTTCTAAAACCCATTTCACAACTGAGCCAACGCGGGTGGCCTCGCGAGGGTTCCCCGTGGCTCCTTGAAAGAGGAAGAGGTGTTCTGAGCTTGACTGAGTGCTCCGAACCCCAGGGGGCGTGAGCCAGAAGCAGGTGGAGACTTGTGCTTGTAGAACCCTTCTGTGGTTGAGTCTCTGAGCTCTGTAATGTCCTTCCAATAAACTCTTGTTAAGTTTTCCAGCATAATTCTTGCCATTCAAGAACACCGGCTGCCTGAGGTCTGTATTATTACCCCATCTTCAGCTGAGAGTTTGGGTCATGGAAAAGTTGTCTTAATTGGCCAATGGTCAGAGGATGAATAGCAGAGCTGAAATTTGAACCCCAATCTGCTTGATGCCAAGATTGTATTGTGAGCCGCCACTCTTAGTTCAAAACAGGAAATATTCCAAAGACTCGCTTACTATAGTTTTTAGAGAATTACTTCTCAGCTTAAGGACGCAGACATTTCACATAGTAGATTGGCTCCAAGTGTTGAGGCTTCTTCAAGGAATGATGGAGCCGTGACGATTAACTAGAGAAGATGCCCTGCCAGCCTGTCAATGTAGAATCTCTGTGGGAGCTTGTGTTGGTGGCAGGTCCTCCATTGTCTTTTTGAAGCGTCTACCCAGGGTGGTGTTTTTACTTCTGCGCTTGCTGGTCACCTGTGTCTCTCTTCTTCATTCTGCCTCTACCCGACTTCCTCTAAAACTGGCTCCCTGCTTTAATTCCCACAGTATACTTTTCCTTCTCTGAGAGGAATCTTAGACAATTATTTTCTCCCCAAAATAGAATCCTGCTCTTTTTTTTTTTTTAATATTTATTTATTTGGTTGCTTTGGGTCTTCGTTGTGACTCACTGGCTCCTTAGTTGCGGCTCGAGGGCTCCTTAGTTGTGACATGCAAACTCTTAGTCGCGGCATGCGTGTGGGATCTAGTTCCTGGACCAGGGATTGAACCCGGGCCCTCTGCATTGGGAGCGTGGAGTCTTAACCACTGTACCACCAGGGAAGTCCCAAATCCTGCTCTTTTACGAAGGGCTTTCTGATCCAAAGGACTGGAGAAGTGCTCATGTGGTTCTCCTCATTGCCTGATCTTTGAGAGGATGGTTACCCCTGGGGGGGGATGTTTCACTATCTCGCAGCTTTTTTCATCAGAGACATTAAGTTTACATTTCTCTGTCCTTAATTTCACCCCAACTTATTCCCCCTATTCAGCTCAGTAATGACTCTCTTGTTTACACTCTGTGGACACTTTCCAATGGCAATCACATTTCCTCTTAGTTGCTACTCCAGCAGAGCTGGGCGTCTTAGAATCCTTTCATCATTTCTTTTCACATGTCAGTCCCTCTGCCCTCTGAGTCAGATTTGTGCTCTCCTCTTCAATTCTAGCCCATTGGAAGCTGTATGATTATCATATAGATTTTTCCTGCTTCTGGAAAGGATTTTACAAATGGTTGCAAAAAGAAGCTCTGAGCTTTTTAAAAGATCCAAGGTCTAGCCCACCAAATTCCACTGTTGCTTGGACCAATATCCTCTTGCAAAATCCCTTTTGTACCAAGTTTGCTTCTGACAATGGAAAGTTTAATCGCATGGCTTTGATATAAAATTCAGGTGAGGCTTGTAGTTTGTGCAGCTCTTTCCCTTAGGCTGTGAATCTCAAATGATAAAGTGGAATTGTAGTTTTCAGTTATCTTACTGGGCTCAACTCTAGGCAGTGTTACTTATCTCACAAATGATTGCAGGATGCGTTAACTATATCTGCAGTGGCTTCTTGCTCTTTTAGTAATCATCACTCTTTTGTAACAGGTATCTCTCGTGCCAGGGATTGCTTCTGTGATCCTGAAACTACATTCTCCTCTGGGATCGAATGTTAATTTTTGCAGCTGCCTTGTCATCCAGCAGCGTCCTTTGTTTTGCTTTAAGGCAGCCACACAGGAGTATTTATCAAGTACGGCACCGTGTAACTGCCTGTAAATATTGGGCCTGGGCTATTTACTTATTAGATGGGTAAAAACTGGCCATTGAGATCATAGTGTTCCCTTTCCAACGACTGGTACAGCTGGAACATTTCCTGCCAGGTTGGAAAATATCAGTGAGCTGTTTGATGTGCTTTTTCTCTGCCTCCTTTAAGAGAAATTTGAAACCAGTGTTTGAAAAATGGAAGCCTGCTTAGTGTTGGCAGAGGGAATGCCACCTAGTTTGTTAACATTGGATACGTAAGAGTTTGAATCTGGCTTTATCAGAAGTGTTTGCCCGAGTAGATGAAATTTTGTTCTTCACTGGTTTGCTTTTCACGATCACACTGGGGCAGAGTAAACGGCCTTGTATTTTCCATAGGCTGTGCACTGTTTTCTCAAAACTTTCCTGGGGAGGGAAAATACTTATCATCCCCTCTCCCCTACCATGGGAGACCACAGATCCTAGGAGGTAAAAGAGGGAACGGCTGGTGGTGAATTCAGGAGGAACCCCCAACCCAAGGCATCTGCTCGAGTCTTTGTGCTCAGAGCCCAGGTTACCCTCAACTCTCAGGACTAACGAACTCTACCCCTTTCTCGTGCTACTGAGAAAGCATATCAGAGCACAAGTGAGTGGGATGGACGTTCTTTTAGGAAAAAAATGCAGATTCCTTTAACTCAATAAAAAATTTGCAAACTTTGGAGCTTTACATGTTATTACTAAATTAGTTGTGAGCCACCTTATAACTGATCAAGGTACACAAGTAGACCCAATACGGAGTTGAGAACTGCTGTCTTTCCCCTGCTCCCTGGGAGGACTTCTATTAGCTGGTTGGGCCAGAGGGGAATATTTAGGAAAAGGAAGACTCTCCTTTTTTGCACTACTAAGGATGTGTCGTTCCTAGTTTCCTTCCTTATATTGAAGATAACAGGGCATTTTTATTTTAGAAAATTTAAAGACTTCAAAAGCACTCCGTATCTTCTTACCTTTTCTTTTTACCCTATCCTTTGAGAAATCTCCAGTCATCTATTAAAAAACAATAGTAAAGGAGAGTGAGATGACTGTTAAGAATGGTTTTCCTTTAAACATGAGCTCTGGCTGGGGTGTTGTAATCCGATAAGCAGGTTTTCAGCCTGCTGGCCAGGTTTACAGACTCTTTGACTAGCCTCCTTGTGAATTCAGTTATGGGAACAGCTTCGTAGGAGAAGGCTTTTCCATGAAGCACTATTATAGGTTTTTGAGAACTTGTATGTTTAGTGTCTGCCATTCAGCACTCAATAAATGTTTGATGAATGAGTGACTCAGTAGCTGATAGAATTAATACACTGCCAGTCGCTTAGCATCTCTGAGTGTCCTATGGTCCCTTATCTCATTTTTAAAAAGTTATTATTATTTTTTGGGCTTCCCTGGTGGCGCAGTGGTTGAGAGTCCGCCTGCCGACGCAGGGGACACGGGTTCGTGCCCCGGTCCGGGAAGATCCCACATGCCGCGGAGCGGCTGGGCCCGTGAGCCATGGCCGCTGAGCCTGCGTGTCCGGAGCCTGTGCTCCGCAACGGGAGAGGCCACAATGGTGAGAGGCCCGCGTACCGCAAAAAAAAAAAAAAAAAAATTATTATTTAAAATTTAATTTTATTTATTTATTTTTTATACATCAGGTTCTTATTAGTTATCTATTTTATACATATTAGTGTATATGTATCAATCCTTACGTCATTTTGGAGTGTAGATACATTTATTTTGTTCAGTCTGACACTGATGATGATTACTCTTATTCCAACCCTCCGAGCCAGGGAAAATACGTTCCATGTTCTCCAGATTAAGTTCGTATAGTGTAACCTGGATCCCTTTCTTGTTTTCTTCTTACTCTAAAATCACAGAATTTTCCACCGTGTGGCTGAACCACACTGACGACATTGTGTCAGCTCCATCTCAGGCCCCCAGTCCTACCCCCTCCCCTTTCTGCATGACTGAGCTTTAGCCTAACTCACAAGGAGTGCGCCCAAGTCAGATAGGTTCCCTGTCAACCTTTACCCTTGCCTTCATGGGATATGAAAACTGGAAGAATGCCTTTTTTAAAAATATATTTTATTTATTGAGTTTTGGCTGTGTCGGGTCTTAGGTGCGACACTCGGGATCTTCTCTCTAGTTGTGGTGCGCGGGCTTAGTTGCCCTGTGGGATCTTAATTGCCTGACCAGGGATTGAACCCGTGTCTCCTGCACTGGAAGGGGGATTCTTTAGCACTGGACGCCCAGGGAAGCCCCGGAAGAATGCCTTTTGCTGACACAGATGAGTAATGGTCGTAAGACCCCCCGACCCCCACCCCAAGTGTGTGTGCGGGAACCTCTGGTGCCCATCCCTGTGGACGTGCTTCCCCCTAGCAGTCAGATTCTGTTTGTAGCTTTGGCCCCTTTAAATCCCCATGTACCCCTTTCGGCGGCACAGCTATGAATGTCTCTGGATGGTCACCCGCCCGATACTGCCTGTATGTAAGTTACCCATGATGAACCTCACAATTGCGCTTTATGGCGTTGCCTGCTTCAGTTTTCAGTCTTAAAATTCCTTCTCAGTTTAGAGGATGTTATTCACCATCTCCTCCTTCCAACATCCATTTATAAGGGACTTTAGAATCCAGCACAATTTAGGAATGAATACTCTAGATTACAGGTATTGGGTCATTTACCCATGGTTATACAGCTAATTAACAGCCAAGTTTAACTTCAATAAAATTAGAGTTGGTGACCTTAGCAATCAGAAACAACAACTAAAACAGCTTTGCTACATGTATGGTGAGCCTAGCTCCACTTCTGATGATTTAGAAGAAGCAGCACAGTTGGTCAAATGCAATGTGTTTTGGAGAAATTTAAGAATATTAATTCCCATCAGATCACAGCAGTCACTATCAGGAAAGTAATTCCCACATCCATTGCTTTTGATTATTTTCCCTTTCTGCGGTTAAGCAACATAAGCAAAATGAAGTGAAGTCTGTAGGTCAAGAACAGTCAGTAAACCTTCCTCAGCTACTTCGGAAGCCTCTTCTGATTGTGCCATGGCCCAATGTTTCCCTTAAACTTGCGTCCTTTCTCAGTTTCATGCACTTCTTCTTGCTTAATTAGTTTCAGAAATCGCTGTCACTACCTGGGAAAGCTTTCAAATCACAGATTCCTACTTACAGATGGATCAACGTGAATTTATTGGGTAAACACACTTACGTGGCTTCCGCTGTTCCTTGGGCTCCCTGAGCTCTGGTGCCCCAGGGCTCACCTGGAGAGGGTCAGTGCTCTTCCGTTAACAGTGAAGAAGCTCAGAGCTGTCACACAGTGGGACCCTTCTGCCTTAGCTTTACTGAGGTCCAGGCCATTGGAACAAATATCTCCCCCAAGGGACTCTATATGACATATCTATATTTGCCATTTCCACCAATAAATAGAAATTCCGTATATAATTTGTATACATCTCAGCTCGTATTGGATCCTTTTCTTTTTTCTTTTTCTCAGATCCCTTTCTCTAACTACTGACAATGGCTAGTGAATATCTTTACTGTATACATTTAGAAAGGGGTAAAAATGTCAGCATGAGCTGGGAAAGGGAGGATGGTCGTTCTCTGATCTGTGCTCTTCCAGTGGGGTAGGGGGTGGTGAGAGCAGATCAGAGTCATGAGAGATTCCCTCTAGTCAGGGACCTGTGCCCTTTGAGACTTTTTCCCTGTCCACTGCCTAATGGCATGTATTTTGACTGTGCCTCATTATTTTTTCTCCTTGGAGCAGCAATTATAAAACAACTCGCCACATCAATCTAAATACCCAGTGAAGGTATATTTCTTATGCTTTAGAGTGTGGGCTTCCATTGATATTGCTTTTCTCCCTCTCTCAGTCTCTCTCTTTCTTTCTACTCCCCATTTTCGGGGTTGAGATATGCTACATACTGAGAGGAGTACAGGGAAGGATGGATGACATTATTCCTGCCATCCATCCATCCATCTGTTCAACACAATTGTAAGCATCTAGTATATACATATTTTAGATAAACCGATTTCTGTCTTCACAGGTGTATTGGTGGAGGAGCATTTGGGAGCCTTCTGTTTGTTATTTGCTTTTTGTTTGTATTCTTTTGGTTGGTTGATTTGGTTCTAAACCAGATGGTTTATTTTCTCCTCATTTTTGCTGCAGCTGCAATATAGCTTGTGAGGAACAGACCCTGCAGAAAATAGCTTCATTTCATGGAAGTTCCCCCAATTTCATTTGTCTCAAGATGCACTAAAATTGAACAAACACGGCACCGCCCACATTCTGAAGATAAGGCACATTTATTGGGAAGGTCCATCAGGCCTTATTACCTCACTTTGATGAGGGAATTACCCCTGTGCAATGAGAAACCAAGGAAGTAAATTAGCAATAAAAACCTAATGTCTTCTTCACTATTTTGTTTTACTGCTAAGTTGCCTGACAGCAGCCTCCTTCCAAAATCCTCATTCATCAAGTAAAACGCAATTCTATTGGCAAATCTACATAAAGCAAACTACAAAATAGCAATTTTTAATATTGTGGGAGGTATTTAATAATTCAATAAACTTATAAGTTCTATTTCCCTTTTAAATTAAGTATATACGATTACATATCACAACAGAGAAGACTATATTTCCTTTATAAAGCACCCTCATTGTAAGTTTTTACTTATATTTTCTAGATTAAATTGGTTATTATGATGTTATTTCGATACCCTGATTTGATGAATGAAGACATTAGGGCCATTTCAAGCGGTGAATAGCCTAGATATTTTAATCTAGTTATAATAGCCTATAAACAATTTTAGTTTGGAAAAAGCTTCATTCCCAAACTTAAAAATAGCAAAATAAGGGCTCCCCTGGTGGCGCAGTGGTTAAGAATCCACCTGCCAATGCAGGGGACACGGGTTCCAGCCCTAGTCCAGGAAGATCGCTTGTGCCATGAAGCAACTAAGCCCGTGTGCCACAACTACTGAGCCCACGTGCCACAACTACTGAAGCCCATGCACCTAGAGCCAGTGCTCCGCAACAAGAGAAGCCACAACAGTAAGAAGCCCGCGCGCTGCAATGAAGAGTAGCCCCCGTTCGCCACAACTAGAGAAAGCCCGCGTGCAGCAACGAAGACCCAACGCAGCCAAAAAAAAAAAGAAAAAGAAAACCACATAACCTACATGATGTCAAAGAACTTTCCAATGAGAAAATCTAAGTATTCAAACCCAAATCCACTTTGTGAACACTGAAGGGGGTCATGATGATATACCACCCCCCAAATATGCCACTTTTGGCATAGGAATTATTTTGACCTCAGGCATTTGAGTGCCTCAACTCCTTTATCTGCCTGAAAGCAGAGTCTACCAAAAAAAGAGCAAAAAAACTCAATTTTCATAAATTCCCACCCAAGGAAGAATTCTAATCTTCTCTGTTTGGAGACAAGAAGTTGGCACTGCACCCAAACTGACATGGTCACAGAAACTGTCATACCTCCCAACGGTTCTCCTAAGAGCCCATTGGTATTTCCAAAAAGTCACTTGTCTTTTCATAAGTCCCCTTTCTCCCCCTCCCCTTCTAATAACTCATTTGTTCTCCTAGAAGTGACCTTCTGCCCCAGCTATCCTCATGTCCAGTGGTCCCCAACATTTTTGGCACCAGGGACCGGTTTCATGCAAGACAGTTTTTCCACAGACAGGGTGGGGGAGTGGTTCAGGCAGTAACTCGAGCAATGGGGAGGGATGGGGAATGACGGGGAGTGGTGGGGAGCGATGGGGAGCGATGGGGAGCGGCTGGGAGCGATGGGGAGCAATGGGGAGTGATGGGGAGCGGCAGATGAAGCTTTGCTCACTCGCCCACCACTCACCTCCTGCTGTATGGCCCAGTTCCTAACAGGCTGTGGACCTATACTGGTCCACGGCTCAGGGGTTGGGGACCTCTGCCCTAGTCAGAAGGTGCGTACATCCCAAATTCTAACTGCCTCTTTGAGTTACATTTCTTTGTGAATTCCTGTGCATAAGTTTATACCTGTTTTTTTTTTTCTTGCTAATCTGTCTTTCATCAGTTTAACTCACAGCCCCCCTAAAACTCAACTAAGAGGGTAGAGGTTGTTGTTTTTCTCTCCAACAACCCTTAACTTTTGGCTATGTGGGTTCAGGCTTAATATTTCGTCTTATTTTGTTAGTGTCTTTAAGAAGATGCTGACCATATGTTTTGGTTTCCCCAGGCCTGGTTTCTACCTGCTTTTCCTCCATCATTTTTTTAATTAAAAAAATTTTTTTAACTGAAGTATAGTTGGTATACAATGTTGTATTAATTTCTTCTGTACAGCAAAGTGATTCAGTTTTATATATATATATATATATATATATATACATTCTTTTTTTAATATTCTTTTCCATTATGGTTTATCATGGTATATTGAATATAGTTCCCTGTGCTATACAGTAGGACCTTGTTGTTTATCCATTCTATATGTAATAGTTTGCATCTACTAACCCCAAACTCCCACTCCATCCCTTCCCCAGTCCCCTCGCCCTTGGCAACCACAAGTCTGTTCTCTATGTCTGTGAGTCTGTTTGTGTTTCATAGATAGGTTCATTTGTGTCATATTTTAGATTCCACATATAAGTGATATCCTATGGTGTTTGCCTTTCTCTTTCTGACTTACTTCACTTAGTATGATTATCTCTAGTTGCATCCATGTTGCTGCACATGGCATTCTTTCTTTCTTTTTTATGGCTGAGAAGTATTCCATTGTATGTGTGTGTGTGTATATATATATATATATATATATATATACACCACATCTTCTTTATCAATTCATCTGTTGATGGACATTTAGATTGTTTCTCCTCCATCATTATTAATAATACCTCATTTCATTCTCAAAAATTTTCTGGTTTGTCTGACGAATTACCCGGTCACCCTATCCAAGAATCACGTTGCTGAATTGTAAGCTGCCAGAGGACGGACTTCCATTGAATGTAAACATGTCTCATTTACATTTTGTTCACCAGTCCTTTTCATTCCCATGTTTCATCACGACCACACTCCTGCAGGGAAGACTTAGGGAGGGTAGAGATTCACCCAGTTTCAAGTGGGAGACTAGGGCTGCAGCCAGGGCCAGAACATCATTTTCTGAGCGTTCACCAGACATTTTTCTCCTAGCTATGTGGACCTTTGGTTCTAACGTGAGGCCTCACTCATGTTGGGACTCAACAAACATTTACTTCATTAAATTAGACTGTCCAGTCCTCAGAGAAAAAGACCAGCCTGCTGACATCGCCTGAAACAGTTTTCCCTAGTCCGAGAGAAGAGCCTCGGAGGACATGGCCTGCAGGGAGACTGGGGCTTTGGCTGCTCTCACATGTCTCCTGAGCCCGATGAGAAAGACGCTCTGATCATCGAGTCAGCAAAGGAATGACGCTGACCTGATGTTCTGATTTCATTTTGGAGGAAGTTTATCAGGATAGATAGAAATAGGGGAGAATTCACGAGACAGGAGAGGAGAGGAATTTCCCAGGGGGCCTTGGGGTCCCCTGCGCACCCGGTGGGCGGCTCAGGCAGCTCCTGCAGGGCACGTGCCGGCCCCGCTGTGGAGACGTCCATCAGCCTCCTTAGAAGCTGCGCCCGAGTGCAGCCCGTTTTCCCACAGCCTTTCTCTCTGGCCGTTTTAAACCTCGCTGCCGCTGCCCCGCCCCCACGGGCGGTTTTCTGGCAGCCGACTGATGTCTGATGGATGTCGGAACAAGGTCATTAGCTCTCCTCCGGTTCAGGCTTTCCTGCCTCTCCCAATCAAAGAGCCTCCCATCCACGTCCAAGGGCATTTATTATCCGGATGAACTGGCCTCGAGATGGCTTTCTTTTAAACATCGCAGGGACTCAGCATAGTTACTTCATCCTTGTTTGAGCTCCCATTCTTTAGAAATCCTTGTGTTCCCGCCGAAGGCGCTTTTCGGGGCGGTGCAGGTCTGTGTGGGTCTGACTCTGGCCACTTGCCGGGGGTGGGGGGATGTGGGTCGGGGAGACGGTGATGAAAGGTGACTGCTTGCTCGAGTGCAGCATTTCTTTTGTGAGATTGTCTCTTTGACATCTCAGCCGCTCCAGCACTTCCCCGCTGCTTCCTCCAGGACAGTAAACGAATTATTTTGAGGAAAGCAAGACACGGCTGTTTCTCTTTCTCTCTCTCATCCTCACCGGTGCCACAGCCCACCTCCTCTCTGCAGGGTGCGGAGACCTTGTTGGGGACCCCTGGGTCCCGGGTTCTTACTCCTTTCCAAGAATTCAAAAGTCCTGATGACAGAAGTGTGTCGTTTTGAGATGAGATGCACTGTCTAGTTTTGGCTCTAAAAGGAGCTTTTGCACCTGCTGCATTTTTTCCCTGTAAGATCTGAACACATGTGGCTGGGATGATTGGCCGCATTATACATCACATAACAAGCAATTTGCTGGGTGACACAATCTGAATAGCAAGCAGCCGTAAAGCAAAATTCTTTTGCCCATCACATGTTCTCCTTCATGCATCCATGGTACACACACACACACACACACACACACAACTAGAAAAATACTTGGAAAAAAATGTAATTTGGAGGATTTACTCTGTGTGCCACTAGGGGTTAGAATTTAAATACACTGAAAACAAAAAGACCTATTCTCAGTTAACTTTTATTTTTGAAGACAGAGGACAAGGGAGAAACAAACTTTAAAAAAAGATCTTCGCATTTATTTTCAATGAAAAGAAGGTTACAATCCAAGATAACCACACTTCCAACATGGCAGAAATACTAAGCTTTTCTTTACTTTCTGCAGCTGTTTCTAAGGAAGTTACTCAACTGAGTTGGACATAGTGAGATACTGTTACACTTAAAAGACTTTTAATTAAACTTGCAGCATTTTTCAAAGATGAGAGGAACCATAGCTCAGTCACATCTGCACAATGTTTGTGAAAAGAGCTCAGCCAGGTATTTGCCACCAAAAAAGTAATGTGTCTTTTCTCAAGACAGAACTTGAGAAAAACCATGGTCTAGGTTAGACGGGCTGATATCCTGAAAAACAGTGTTAAGTAAATTATTTAACTATATTATGCCTTTGTTTTATTTTCAATACCATTCTATAGTAGCATGAGGCTCATTAACGGAGGAAGGAACAATAATAATTGAATTATTAATACGATGCTTAATGCCAGGCACTTAATGGTAGGGGCCTTGACCTAGTTGATACCATAATACTGCCTATTCTTGGTCTTTCAGCTCTGTGATCTTGACTTAAAGAGCTTTAAAATTAGGGGTTTGGGATTAACGGATACTCTCTACTTTATATAAGATAGATAAACAGCAAGGACCCACTGTATAGCACAGGGAACTATATTCAATATCTTGTAATAACCTACAATGGAAAAGAATCTGTGTGTGTACACACACACACACACACACACACACACACACATACATATGTATAATTGAATCACTTTGCTGTAGACCTGAAACACTGTAAATCAACTATACCTCAATTTAAAAGAATTTTAAAAATGAAGAGCTTTAAAAGAGAAACTTTCCTCTGGCAATAAATATTTATTGAAGTGAGTTACACTCAGTTCGGATTTTGATGAGTTGGGATTTTATCATTTCTAAGACAGGTCTTTTAAATGTAATACATGGTTTCTAAACACATTCAACAGCAATAAAACTAGCTTCAAAAGGTATTTTCAAAATGGTGAGACTGTTGATCTAAGCCAAAGGGTGGATCCCAGACCATCAGGATCCTCATTGCCTAGAAACCTGTTAGAAATGTAAATTCCTGGGCTCTACCCCGGATTGAATGAACCAGAATCTTGGGTTGGGGGTGGGAAGGTGGTCCAGCAATCTATTTTTATTTTATTTTTTTGGCTGCCCCCCGCCACCGAGGGCTGAACCCATTAATACTCCCAAAGTGCACAGTATTTGCTTAAGGATTTCTCCTCCAGAGCTATGCAAATAGCTTTAATAGATCACTTCTCCCAAGTACCCTGGAAATCTCATTAAGAGGGACTAATCCTGAATGCAGTTTGGTGTTCTCCCTTTAACAAGCTTAGGGGAAGAAGAGCAAATATAATTAAGGGTTAAAAACAGAGGCTCCCAAGGAAGAATTGTTCCCACCAGTGAAGTAGTTCAAGCCCTCTCGTATTTGGTTTGACTATGAACCAACGACCCTACAGTGAGGTGTGGACACCACAGAGACTGGAAGAAACTGAGGACTCAGTATCCAGGCCTGGGTTCTCATCCCAGCTCTGCTGTGAACTTGTTGTGTGACGTTGATCTGGGCACACCCCCTGGACACAAGTCCTGCACTTTCTTCATAAGGATGGTAATAATCCTCTACCACAGAGGTGGTTACAAGGGCAGAAGGAGATAAATGTAAAATCACTTTAAAAACAAAAGCAATATTGCAAATAGAATCTGTCTATCTATCTACCTATCATCTATCGATCTCTATCTCATACCATAATATTGAGAATTAATAATATGGCTACTGGTGGGCATCTACTGTTTTCAGCTTGGAAAAGTAGAAAATGACTTAGTTAATTTCAAATCAATTTTTTAAATCATGAAAAAAACCATTTAAACTAGAATCGTCTTGATTCAACAAAACAATGTAGATGGGTGTAAGAACTCTTAATGAAAAAGCTTCCATGAAGCAACTTGTAAAGAACCATGTGAATGCTTTAGACGATCACCAAATAGAACTGGTTTTCGTCTGGTCCTGTGTGAAGGGATGGGGTGAGACGAGCTGATTGCTTGTAGACTCTGGGCCTTCATAAGTACGGGAACTATGAAGTAAACAGGCAGGTGGATTATAGATAGAGTGAGCATAAAATTTGCTGTCCAAACTAGGACACTTTTAAGAGTGAAAGGGGGGCGCTGTTGATAATTACACAGGCAGAAACCAGGACTGTCCCTGGTAAACCAGGACCTATGTCACTTAGTTACAAACTAATAAGCTCACCCTTCCCAAGGTGAGTGATGTCAGGATAGAAGATTCTGCAATGTCCAGCCTTTCTGTACTGAGGTTAACCTGGGCACACGTGGGGTGTGGCAGACTCTAGGGACCCTGGGGGCTGTCTTGTGGTGAGCTGAAGGGGGCCACTTCAGGCCGGAGGGACAGAAGAAATGTCCCCAGGTTTCTCTGAAGCATCGCACACGTGCCTGAGCTATCGTCTGCTGAGAAGCCGCGGTACCGGACACACCAGCCTGACGTGTCAAGCGTGGAGAGGAGTGACTGTGTGATAAAAGCTCCGAGCCAATGTCAAGTCTACCAAATAGAGTTGCAAACAGCTCCCGGGCCTCCAACAAAGGCTCCAGACATAAATCAAAGAGCAATCTTCCAAGGTCGGCGGCATGGGAGGACTGGCCACTTGTCACTCTTCAGTGTTCCTGCCACGGTGGCACACGTGGAGAGTAATTACAGCTGGTGGTGTCGTGTGAGAGTTAGGATGGCCAGGGCAGCACCTGGTGATGGAGTGAACGCAGGGGGTGATGGGCACCCGTGTCTAGAGATACAGACTACCTCTTGCCGTTTGCATTTACTCCCAGAATCTCAGGGTATCACTGAGAAATATTTTCCCTTTGAGGTGTTGTCTCCCAGGATTTATATAAAATGCCCTCTTTCTTTATCTCCAGCAGCTGCTTATGAAAGTGTGCTTCCACCCTATATCCCTGCCAGGGGAAGAGGCCTCAGGAGATATTCCTAAAGGGGTCCCAGGGATAAATCAATGTTCACAAGAACCTCATATTATTAGGAAGACTCTAACTTCTGCATAAGGTGACCTGGCAGCATTTGGAGGCTGGGGCACTGTCCACTCCTGGGAAAGAGTCTGTAGCACTTCAGATGGGAAGTCAAAAGCAGAAGGAATGTCCCAGCCTTCCCATCAATGCTGTTCTGGTCCTCAGATGTGTGATGTCACCCAGAGGTGGGCATGGCCTTTTCTCACTGGACAGTCGGCTTTGTCATCCGAGTGTCCTTGGCTCTTTTGATGTGTCTGACATAAAGTTTATATGCCAGTCTTTCCAATAAAAGATTCCTTTTTGCTCCTTCATTGTGGAGATAATGAAGTTATTGGAGTTATGAAGGAATTGAAATCGAAGTTTTTCATGTGAGGGCAAGAAGCACAAAAGAGATATTTATATGCCCTTTATTTTCTGGCTGCTTTTTAAAATTTATTTATTTGGTTGTGCCGGGTCTTAGTTGCAGCTCATGGGTTCCTTAGCTGTGGCATGCGAACTCTTAGTTGTGGCATGCATGTGGGATCTAGTTCCCTGACCAGGGATTGAACCCGGGCCTCTTGCATTGGGAGCGCAGAGTCTTAATCACTGTGCCACCAGGGAAGTCCCCTGGCTGCTTTTTAAAAAAACATATAATTGCCCCTAAAGGACACCGTGTCAAGTGTTTTGCTAGACTGTGAACAGAATGGGCCTAACGCTCTCTTTCATTGACCATAAATCCATTTTCGTTACGTGTTACACATCTGTTGTATAACACTCTATGTTACCAATTCACAAAATAATCCTGGAACTTGCATTATACACTGAGGCCTCTGTTATAATGAATACATTTCAAAACAGTCATGTGATCATGTTAATATTTTAAACTAAATAGCAGTAGACCTAGAAGCCAGTCATTGTTATTGCCATGGTATTAATCCAACCTTGGAGCACACATAAATCCCACAATTAGTTCACAACTGTTTTCCAGCACAGCCTTTTCTCAGTAAATGCATAAAAAGGATTTGAAAAATTAACTATTTTCTAACTTCTGGCAAAACCATTTCTTATTCTGGAGGAGTAGCAATTTCCAGGGCCGGATGAACTTTCTGCTAGTTTTCTTCTCATTCTGATAAAAGGGCGGGTCAGAACTCTGATGCTCCATTTCTAAATCGTGTTCTTTCCAGGAAAGAGAATCTCTCTGACGACTGTTCAGTCCTTTT
Source organism: Orcinus orca (assembly GCF_937001465.1). Taxonomy (NCBI): domain Eukaryota; kingdom Metazoa; phylum Chordata; class Mammalia; order Artiodactyla; family Delphinidae; genus Orcinus; species Orcinus orca. The sequence continues at coordinate 10,608,873 of NC_064564.1, read as the reverse complement.
GCCGAATAAATGCAAAAACATATGCAATTTTCTATTTTTCAGAATGGCCATAGCGGTATTTCAAGTAAGCGGAGTCCCGCCGTTTGGTGGTACTGGGAAACCTCCTTGGACATGTGTATTGCGGTGCCAGGCCCTCCTGCCTGGGAGTAGATTATGAGGCTTTGTTTGATTCTGTTTGGATGTTCCCACTTTGCACACATCTAACAATTACTTGGCAGTTTGAGGTTTTCATTTTGGCTTTCATGTCTCAGGCTTCTCTGGAAAATTTTAAATTTTTTAAATTATATCCTTCTAGCCAAAGTAAGAGACAGGGCCCTCTGAGATCAGATCCTGGTTGTCACACCAAAAGGATGCGTTTTCCCAGGATGAGAGCACCCTCGCCTACTGCAAATCTGGGCTTTCCGGGGTGCAAAACCTGGGGCTGGCTCTTCGGTGGAACTGTAAACAGCAGTCAACTGTTTAGTGACATAATGTGGGTTTTTATAGGCTCATCTCATTCTACAACCAGATTGCTGTCTGAACGCTTGAGATAAATCTTCACCCACTCTCTGGAATTGTTCAGCACACAGGTTAATTTCTCACTATTGATTTTCTCCACTACGCACCTCAAGACCGCTTGACCTACACACACACAAAAATCTCTGCGACTGTCAGTTTAAATGGAATAGCTTTTCAAAAGTATGCTTGAAAAATCAGTAAAGATAACGAAATAACTCTTCCCCACCCATTAGCAGGGCAGTTTAACTGGACATTTTGATTAGATTTGAAGGAGAGAACAAAATCATGAACATTTACGCAAAGAGGTTTCACATGTTAAAGCTTCTGAACGTGAATGCTTCTCTTGTGGGCAGCCCCAGGCAGGCATGTTATTCTCATCTAGGGACTGAACATTTCTAGTTAAATCAGAGTAGAAACCAGAACCTTCTTGGATAACAGAAGAGGCAACACAGGAAGAAAAGCACTGGGCACCAGGCGTTGGAAGACCCATCCGCCCTGCCAGGAATTAGGACCACTCTCCTCTGGGCTTTCGCTATTCATCTGTAAAAACAAAGGGATTGGATTCTAAGTGTCTTCCCAGTTCTAAAATTCAATGTTTTTATATCCAAGACAATATATATATTTTTTATTAATATGAAAAGCGAGTTGAAAGAAAACAACAAAAGCAAAATAAAAACTTTGTTCTACCTGAAAAAGACTTGAGAAATATATATATAAAACAAACATCATTCTTTCCTCTATATATCCATTCCTGTATATTCCTGTATACTCATCCCTGTATATGCCTCCCCCACCCCCATTGTTATTGAAAAGTAAAAAAAAAAAAAGTTCTTTTAAGGATTAAATGTTCCATTTAGTTTTTTAATCATCCCTGAAATCTTGTCCCATTAATAGAAAATGGGGTCAGAAGCACTTTATTAATGGAAATTCCTTCAATGTGCTTCCAAGGAAAACTAAAGCATCCTTCATACCTACGATATAAAACAAATAAACAAAAAACCCCAGCCGAGAGCAAAACCCAACCAGTTCTATGTCCCCGGCACTGATCAAGTATAACTGAAGCATACTAAGCCATTTTCACATCACTTGGAGTGTAGATTTATTTGGATTTAAGAATCTCCTAAACAAATTACATCAACCTCACTCCATGTCCTTCCTTAATAAAACTATGACTGGACAAACATCAGACTTTTAAAATTCTAAAAATAATAGAAAAGTAAAAATAGATTTCCTAGGGAAATTCCTCTCCTTAAACCTTACATGGTTTTGCTGCTTCTGTGAAATCTTTCTCTTTGGAGTAACTTGGTAGCATGGTTTTTCGTGTTTGTTTTTCGGCTGGATTCATACAAGGGCACTGAATTAGAACTTCGGCTAATTTACGGAGCGCGAACTTTTAGGACCAGTTAAGTTACCTCCGCTGTGAAAGGAGAATGGCAGACGTCAATGAAGGCATGGAGACACTCCAAGTCCATTTCATGATGTAATTGAAGTCTTAGATAGCACACCCTCATTGCAAAATAAAACAAGAACACAGAATGGTATGAGCACTCTAGAATCATCTGCAGCACGTTTCACCATTCGAGTTGCAGAATGGCCTGTTCTAAACCTGCGACAGGTCGTCGGAGCGGTCATGCCCTTCACCTGCACCCCACCCACCCGCTTAAGAGGATCCATTCATAGCTACTCACTACTGCAGGATTTGACCTGAGAAATGCTAGGATTCATTAACTCAGCGGTTGTTTGCAAAAGTACCTAAATCATCTTTGCCCTTGGCCAGCAAGGGGACTGCTCAAGTTCTCAGAAGCAGCTGGTGAGGTTCTTAGCCAAGTTCCTCAGGTGCAGGAAGTTCTTCGGGACAACCTACTTTGACGTGGCATCTACATATCTTTAAACCAGACTTCCTGGATCTAGGAAATGTTATTCCTGACTCCTTTGACCCAGAGACTGGCTAAAATTTAGTTTTTATAACCTGTAGGTGATCACTGTTTCTTCCTTCCTTTTTTTCTTTCTAGGAGCTGGCATGGTAGTTAAATTTTTCTAAAACAGTCATATTAATATGTTCAAAAATCCACTGCTGAGTCTCGGAGAGAGGGTCACATCTGGCCATGAAAATCTTCTTCTCTGCTGGGTTGCAATCCATGCAGCTGTTACTCACAGGATGGAATAATGTTCTGTCCTGCAGGGATCGGAAAGAAAAGACAAGACTGATATCATTCATGGTGAATGCTTGGAACCCAAACTATAAAGAGAAAGTAAAATAACCCTGCTGATACTTCAGTATCTACCCAGAGTGTGAAAAAAAATAGACCACCTCCCAAATCAAACAACAGGAGGTGGGGTTGCCACACGGAATGTGGTTTCCTAGGAACCGTCGGCGCAACGTGGGCCCTCCAAGCAGATTCAGCCAGAAACAAAGAATTCATTCATTCATGGACTTTTAAAAAATATAATCCATTCATTGCCTGCTCTGTGGTAAGCATTTTGCTACACGCTCGGGTTTTGAAGATGAAAAGTACATGAGGTTGCTTGTCAAGTGGCTACTAATCTAGCTGTCTGGGGAGAGGGATGCATACAGAAACGGTAATTTAGTCCGCAGTAGACACCACCGCAGCCTCGCACACACACCCAGAGGACCAGAAGAGTCATCATCTTCCCTACCCTTGTACTGGGAAAGGCAAATACCAGAGGACCGGGAGCCAGGATGAACTCGGGACTGGGGGTCCACAGTGCGCAGGCAGGATCTCCAAGCACAGGCTCAAATCTGAGCTTCTGCCTCTTCCCGACCCCTTTATCGGCATCGCTGCTCTTCCTGGGATGCAGCTCTCCCTGCCTTTTGTAAAGCGGAGGGAGGCAGTGTTAGCTCAGTGTGTGATAAAGAGAACGGCTCTGTGAATGAAGGTGCTAGCAGGGCACAGAGTTTAAGTGGTGAGCAAGCCCATTATGTGAATAGCCTCTGTTAATACACACTGCTTTGTATTGTGCAAGCAGGGAGAAGGAAGCCAGTGCTACGAGAAAGGGATCTTTCCTTAAGTAGCAATAAATGCTTTTGTCTCTTATAGTGTCTATGCATTAAAAAGAAAAGGGCCAATAACATGTAAAAACATCCCCAGATCACTGCTGAGATTTTAGGAACAAGTTGTGTTTTATTACTTAGCTTGGGAAACATTTAGAGGATCTGCTTATTTTCTTTAACTGAGGAGCGTTAGACTCAGCTTTTAGGCATCCCATGTCAGCATCTCTGGGTTACACTGGTTGCTAACCAATATTTAACGTGCTTTCGGACCCGGATGTTTGCATAGTTAGGTGTCTGTGAAGGAAGGAAGAATAAGGAAGGAGGAAGGCGGCCCCAAGCCTCGTTTGCATGTTTCCACTTTCAGTGTAAACACAGAGCTACATCTAATACCTAGGCTCCCTCCTCTCCTCTGCTCTCTTCCAAGTCTCCCAAGTTTATTGTGGATTTCACTTTCCGTGCACACGAGAGGGCTGCTGACTTCTCCTGCCCATTTTCCTCATCCCCCTCTTCACTGGCTGCCGTTGGACCCCAGGGCAGCTGGCAGGAGCTCTCCTTTCACGGGCGAGGCAGCAGATTCTGGAGAAGGAGGCTGTGCGCTGAGCTCACCCGCCCCTTCCCTCCTGGGGCTGATGGTAATGCTGAGGTCACAGATCCCAGCCCACAGACGCCCCCGCGCCTCCCTAGGCAGCAGCTCCTTGGCCCTCCCACCCCCCTCCTCCCCAGCATCCCTCCCACTCCGTCTCCTGCCCCACTTTCTACCAATTTAGCTACACAGGCCTAATATATTTCCATCAGCTTTTCAAAGAGCATCCTTAAGCTGTCACATTCGTGATAATTCTATGTGACCTGCTAAATTCTAAAATTCACTCTGCTCCACATCCATGTACTTCTTTTCCTTCTTAACTATCTAGATTTCTTCCTATTGTCACTTTTGTCAGTAGCTCAAGCGGGGACCCCCCCCATAGACTCGCAGTTTCTCTCCCCAAACACGTATGTCTGTAAAAACTAAAAAACGAGGAAAAAAGGAGTAGAACGTGTTTTAATTCTCTTCCCTTCTCAGTGTGTGCGCCTCAGCGCAGATGCAAAAGGCAAACCAGATTTTCTGAACATTTAATTTTTCCGAATGTTATTTTCCAAGCCATAAGGTGATCATACTTTTCCAAATCTCCAGCTGGAATACACGCTCTGGCAGATCCAGGTATGCTCGTGGGGACAGTCGGGTGGGATGAACAGGTTCAGCACGACCCTGAACCCTCCGGAGTATGTTTCTGTAACTATATGTCATGTTCTCATAAACGCTGAAAAGTAGAATTCCCCACATCTATCTGCGTCTGAGAAGCTTCATCAGTAAAACGAGGGGGTGGATAACATCCATCTCTGAAGCCTCTCCCAGCCATAAAATTGAATGAACATTTTTTCCCAAAGTTCACTGGGGACGAATGACAGGGCTTCCAATAGACCCTATCAACCATATGCTGGGGACTAACAGATGATTGCTTTCTGGTTGTGGACTGAGCTTCCGTGTCTTTGGCGTGTGCAGCAGGTCCTGAAGGGGAACCTTCTGGAAGCACCTTTAGTGTCCCCAAAACATGCGTTTTCCACTCTGACCTTGGGAGCTACGTACATTGCCATCATTATATTTCTCCTCAGCTCAGCTTCTGGATTGCTAAACGTCATTACTGATGCTTCTCCTGGCTGGCGCGTCGTCGTTGGTAAATGTGGCCTCTTGTCCTACACCAGCCCTTTTTAAAAAATTTTTCTTGGAGTCTAGTTGATTTACAATGTTGTGTTAGTTTCAGGTGTACAGCAAAGTGATTCAGTTATACATGTATCCACTCTTTTTTAGATTCTTTTCCCATATGGGCCATTATAGAGTGTTGAGTAGAGTTCTCTGTGCAATACAAGTAGGTTCTTATTAGTTATCTATTTTATATATAGTAGTGTGTCTACAGTGGAATATTACTCAGCCATAAAAAAGACAAAATAGGGCTTCCCTGGTGGCGCAGTGGTTGAGAGTCCGCCTGCTGATGCAGCGGACGCGGGTTCATGCCCCGGTCTGGAAGGATCCCACATGCCGCGGAGCGGCTGGGCCCGTGAGCCATGGCCACTGAGCCTGCGCATCTGGAGCCTGTGCTCAGCAACGGGAGAGGCCACAATAGTGAGAGGCCCGCATACCGCAAAAAAAAAAAAAGATGCAGAGACAATAAAATAGGTGGGTGAGTTCATAACATACAAGAAGATGACCTTGAGAATAAACACCCACACGGTGGCAGGGTGCAGGGGGCCAGGGCTTTATTCCATAGGAAATTTGGTCACATTCCTGTCACACGACTCATCTGTTACATGACCCTGGTTGATTACTTAATTCTCTGAACCTCAGCTTCCTCACTTGTGAAATATAGATAATAATATCTGCTTCACGAGTTTGCTGTGGATAAAATGAGTTAATATATGTAAAATCGCTGGCACAATGTCCTACGTGCAGTAACTAACGAAGTAATAGTTATTCCACGTCTTCTCTCCTCTTAATTTATTTTCAGTCAAGGAGCATCCCCAATTCTAAAAATCAGAACGTACTAACCATCTGGTCTGAGACCAGCTATTCAAGACCAAATTGCATTTTCTGAAATACTGGCGAAATAGAATTTGCAAAAATTGGCACCTGCCTCGACCAGTTATCTGAATGGATACATCAGTACCTCCTGGTTTAAGCAAAAGATTTATGGAACCAAAGTAATTAGTTCAGGAATGAGCTCTTCTGTATAGTTATGGTCCGAGTTTGTATGTGTTGCCTGAAATACAACATGAGTTCAACAAATATTTACTAAGCGCTTTTTATTTTCCGGTGTGTGTTAGGAAGTAGGCATAAAAAGATAACCTAAGATGCCTCCCCTGGCCCAAGAAGTGGGGGAGACCAATAGGTAAACAAGACATGTTTGAAGCAGAAAGCGTCAATGAGATTGTAGCTGTGGGGGAATAGGATGAATAAAGAAGAATGTGTGAACAGAGAGATGTGAACTAACAGGTATATTTATGCATTCAAGTTATTCAGCAAGAGTCTACAGGGTGCTTACTATCTGTCAGGCACTGTTTTAGGTGGTTGGGATGTATTAACAACCTTAATAATATAAAAATTCCTGCCCTCCTGGAGCTTACATTCTAGAGGTGGGGTTGGGGGTAGAGCGGTAGGGCACAGACCATAAACCATGAGTGTAATCGTTTCCATGGCCTGTTCAAAGGTGACACGGAGCAAATCAAAGCAGTCCGGAGAAACTGGAGTGCCAAGGGAAGGGCTGGTGTGCAAACTTAAATAGGGAGGCAAGGGTAAACCTCACTGGGAAGGTGACATTTGAGTAGGTGATGAAGAAGGTAAGGGAATTGGCCATGCGAGTATCTGGAGGAAGAGGTGCCAGATGGGGCAACGGCCAGTGCGGAGGCCCTAAGCAGGGATGCAGTGTGTGGATTACAGAAACATGAGGAGGCCAGGGTGAGGGAGAGTGGTAGGAGATGCGTCAGAGGTGATGGAGGGCTCCGTCCATCATGTGCTGGGGACCAGCAGGTCACTTGGCGTGGCCCAAGCCCAAGGAGCAAGGGGGAAGATTCCAGAGGGTGACAGATGAATTCCACATCATGAAGAGACTGCGGTGTGACGCTAAGGCTTGACTTTTCAGGCAAGCGTGCGGGATGATGGTTGGAGGATTTAGAACAGTGGAGTTAAGGATCTTGGGTGCCTCATGCTAGTGGCAGAGAGGAGAATGGGGTGGGAGTGGGGGACTCGGGACACAGCTGGAGGCACAGCTGGAGGCTACTGCAGGGGTCCAGATTTGACAGCAATAGGGAAGAGTTGGGGGTGACATGAGACATGGTTGGAAAGCTTTTTCAGGAGGTGAATGCACAGGGCATTCTGACTGATGGGACATGGGGATTAAGGTGGAGGAAGTGAAGAACTAGAGGAAAAGCAGTGTTGAGGTGAGAAATGCAGAGAGGAGTAGGATTGGGGGCGGGAAGGATGATCTCTGTTTCAGGTATAACGAGTCGTAGGTGTTTAGGGGACAGCCAGGTTTAGATGCCCCGGAAGAAGTTGCGTATAGACTGGACCTCAGGATAGCTTCTCTGTAAAGTGGGGAGAGGCGAGTTACTCCCTCCTGCTGACTGTTCATTTCTGTGTAACTCACATTGACAGCAAATGCATTTGTGAGAGACATCGCCTTCATGTCCTTTTGTTTCTAGTATGGATACGAGAGAAGGAAGGCTCGGAATTATGGGACTAGGTTTTAATCCTAGTTTTATCTCTGACAAGAATCTCTGATGGCCCCTTCGTTTGCTAGTGATTTCAGTTTTCCATCTGCAAGACGAATGGAGTGGGAAGACGAGGGAGGGATGAGATAAGAGACAAAAATAGCCGCCTTCCCACCTCCTAGGGTCGTGGAGAAGAACCAGGTGGATTTGTGAGTGGCCCTTTGAGCTCTGGAAGAAAGACACATCAGGTGGTTTTTTCCTGCCTATTTTTGCCGTTGGCATCTGGGAGAAGGAGAGTAACACCTTGACAGGCGTAAAAGGGACAAAGCAGTGTGATTGCCTATCCTTTTCAATTTTTTCTTTGGACAGGTACAGTTCCTCACAGGAGGAGAAAATTGGTCTTCCTGCATCAGTGGATAATTTGGCCAATCAGAAATAATGCTTCTGATGCCCCTACCAACAGAGCCCTCGGTGTGTGCGCTGAGACAGTGCTGACAGCCCCGCAGCCCTGCCTGCTGCTCCATTGCTGGTTTTCTGGGCTACAGGCAAGCGATGGGCGTGAGTATACCCTCAATTCTCAGAGCGGCCAGGATCATTACAGAATCGGTTGTGATTTGTTAAATCTCTGTTCTTCACACCATTCAAAGACTTCCCAGCCTCTTTGCTAAATTCTTAGCATGGTCCCGAGGTCTTGTATAGGCAGCCCTGCCCCTGGCCTTAGAATTCATCATTTCCCCTCACAGGCAGACGCTTCAACTGGCTTCTCCGTTCTTCCAAGAAAACCAAGCTCTTCCCTACCTGAGGGCATTTGCACAAGCCAATCCCTGTATCTGGGATTTTTTTTTAACTTAATTTTTATTTTATATTGGGGTATAGTTGATTACGATGTTGTGTTAGTTTCAGTTGTACAGCAAAGTGATTCAGTTATACGTATATGGGTTTGGCCAAAAAGTTCATTTGGGGGACTTCCCTGGTGGTCCCGTGGGTAAGAACTCGAGCTCACAATGCAGGGGGCCCGGGTTCGATCCCTGGTTGGGGAAATAGATCCTGCATGCCACAACTAAAGATCCCACATGCTGCAATGAAGACCCGGCACAGGCAAAATAAATAAGTAAATAAATAAATAAAAAAAAATAAACCAAACTCCTGCCAACGTTGCATAAAAGAAAGTTCATTTGGTTAATGAATACGTTGTTCAATAAAGTTCTTGGGGGAAATGAAAAATGTGTCTTCTATTTTTACTTAAAACTGAATGAACTTTTTGGCCAACCCAATACATATATCCATTCTTGTTCAGATTCTTTTCTTCACTTGCCTAAATCCTGCTCATCTTTTAGGTCTCCATTTAAAAGCTACTGTGTCAGAGCAGCCTTGCATACCTCTCTGACCTGGGTAGAGCCCAGTGTCCCATCCCCATATTATCCTGTACACTTAATGTATTCAATTTAAAAATCTGTCTGCTTCCCCACTAGACTGAAAACTCCAAGACTAGAGAAAACCCATCTGTTCCATATCTTGTTTCCATCTGTCCATAGCTGTTCATCTCCCCTCAGTAAACCTGCCATCAGTCACATCAACATAATAATAGCTGCTATTTATCGAGTATGTATTTATGTGCCTCGTAGTGTTAAATGTTCTACCCAGATTTTCTCATTTTATCTACTTCATCCACGTAAGCAACCTGAAGAGAGAGGGAATGTGGACAAACAGGAAGCCAGGTTCGTCTGTTTATTTAACAAATGTTAATTCAGCACCTACTACGTGCCAAGCAGTGTTTTAGGTACTGAGGATACTGCATGAAAGAAAGCAGAGAAAAATCCCTGCTCTTGTGGAATTTACATTCTAATATTTAGCGACAGTTAAATAGCTAAAATAGTATAGGAAGACGACTAGACAGCCTATCGTTTCCTCTATGTAAACTTACTAGGAGAGCTAAAGTCAAATCAGGAGAAGTTTTTCGGGCACCTAAGAGAGTAAGAGCTGACACTCATTGAGCTCTTATTAAGTGCCGTGTCCTAGGTGCATTTAGCTTTGATTTCATCATCACGATAATTTTCTAAGGTAGATACTGTTATTATCGCCATTTGATAAACGAGGAAGCAGAAGCACAGAGTAAGGAGGTTTCCCAAGGTCCCAGAGCTAGGACCACCGTGGAGCCAGAACTCAAATCCCAGGTCCCTCAGGGTCCAGCCCCTGTGCTCTCAGCCTCAGCCTGTCTCACCCCCGTCTTCTTCCTCTTCTTCTTTTTAAAATTTTTTGGCCATGCTGCACAGCATGTGAGATCTCAGTTCCCTGACCAGGGATCGAACCCTCACCCCTTGCATTGGAAGCATGGAGTCTTAACCACTGGACCGCCAGGGAAGGCCCTCACCCCCTTCTTAACCGAGCCAACTAGCAGTCCTGCTCTGGACCCACACATGCTCAGCAGGGAAGAACTGTCCTCCTTAGCAAATACTAATTTCAAATGTGTATAGTTTCAATTAGCCTGATCCTTTAAAATTTGACAATCTCCATCTTGACAGGCCTTCAGTTCAGGAAGTCTCTGTCCATATGTTAGAGCCTGAGATAGATTGTGATGAAATCTTTTTACTAGTGACCAGAGGGTGGCAGTACAGCCTGTTAGGTAAAATGGTAACCGGCACGGATATGGCTAAGGTACCCAGATATGGCAACAGTTAAAAGGACGTGACGACGAAATGACTTCAACTGGATTAGACACACAGAAACAGAATGGGAAGGCAACACTGCTGAAAATGTAGCTTCTTTGCAGGGGTGTATGTACTCCCGTCCTGGGAGTTAACCTCCCTCATCTTTGAATTGTCAAGTTGCACTGAAGATCGGAACTTCTCAGGGTACAATGCTCATGTCTCCTATTGTGTCTCCTATTATTTTCAGAGTATAGGGTATGATGTAAACATTGTGCATCTGGTTTTCAGCAAGATGTTTAAAAATCCCCCTTTGTTTTCCTATGGGTAAGCTGGAGAAATATGGGCTAGAAGATAATTCACCATTAGGTGAATTTGTATCTGGTTGAGTAACTGCACCCGATGGACCAATGTCTCCCCTGTCATAGGATGGAGGGCTCGGTTCTGGGCCTTGTTCATTGGGATCAACAGCTTAGATGAGGGCCTGAGTGCGCGCTACTTTGCCCTAACTCACGGCTGGAGTAAAACTAGTTCACCTGGTAATAAGCTGGATCAAAGAGTCGAAATCCAGGCTGGGGTAAATCTCGTGAGGGAGAATTTAATAGAAACCAATGGATGGCTACCCAAGTATAAAAGGTGAACTGGGGCTTCCCTGGTGGCACAGTGGTTGAGAGTCCGCCTGCCGACGCAGGGGACACAGGTTCGTGCCCCGGTCCGGGAAGATCCCACATGCCGCGGATCGGCTGGGCCCGTGAGCCATGGCCGCTGAGCCTGCGCGTCCGGAGCCTGTGCTCTGCAACAGGAGAGGCCACAACAGTGAGAGGCCCGCGTACCGCAAAAAAAAAAAAAGGTGAACTGTACAGGTAGAAGACTACAGAGACGTATCTGTGTAGCAAAGCAAGAGTGGTTTTTTAATACTGAAAGCTCATTAAGAGGCCAAGTATGTGAAGTTAAGGCAGAAAATCAATCAACTCGAGCTAATTCAACAGGCATATACTGCTCATAACAAAGGGGTGCTAGAAACTCATTCTGTTCTTTGGTTAAACACACCTAGAATACTGTGTTCCCTTTTGGGCATCACGCCACCCTCTAGGACCATCTGCAGTGTGTTAAGAATCTGTGTCCAGGAGGCTGAGGTAGGTCCCAATGAAGTTATCTGAAGAGCAGTGGCAGGAAGTTGGGCCATGTAACTGGAAGTAAGGAGTAAGGATCAGACCAGCATTGTTCAAGGATCTGGAATCTGTCTTGACCAAAATGGATGAAACTTAATCTGTGTGGTAGCAAAAGTCTTAGAGCTTTATAATACTTGGGACTGTCCAGAAACGAAGGGCCTGATCAGGGATAGTGTGACTGTCTAAGCATGACCACAAGTCCAGGATTTTGTAGTGGGGCTTCATTTATCAGAACCAGAGTCGAATTTCACGCCTTTTAATTAAACTCTGTTTCCTCATTTTAGGTCCTAAATCAATACCAAACCGGAATGATTTAAAAATAACAACCTTGTGGCCATCCATCTGGCATCTTTGTGGACCAGCAGGATTTTATGAGCTGAGAAGCTAAAGCCCTGGCACGTAACATAAGGTACCATAAATAGTCTGATGTGGGCACATGTCAAGAATTCCACCCATTCACTTTTTAAAGTACTGTGACTGTTTCACTGTTATCAGTTTAGCCTGACAGGTGTCTTTTTATCTGTATTTTCCTGTTTGATGTTATTTTTAAGCCCTTTCTTATGGAAGTTAAACTATAAGGACACCCCAGAGAGCAACTCAGAAAAGTGATGTAAGCCTTTCACTTTTGGACTTTGGGGAGGCTGTGAACGTGGTTCTGAGACCAAAAGGTGTGCTAAGTTTTATCCAGCACAGCTTGGGGTTCCTGGAGGGGATCGCATCAGTAATTGAGCCCGTTTAATGAATACTTATTTACGAATGTCTACGTGGTAGATATTAGGCAGGCCATACAGAAATACAAGAAAAAGTTCCTGCCCTCAGATAATTAACATCTATAAGGGGAGACTAACCATGCATAATACAATGTTCTAAGTACAAAGGAGGGAACAAAATGCTATAGGAATACAAGCAGAGGGGCAATTCCAACTACAGTAGGAGGGAAGAGTAGGGTAAGGAAAGTAGGTAAAAACTGGAACTAGAAAAGTGATTCTCTATCTGGGTGCCCATCAGAACCTTTTAGGAGCTTTTAAAAACTACCAATACCCAGGCTTCTCTTTCTAGAGCATCAATCCATCCTTATACCAACAGCACACTACACTAATAATTGCATTTTTGCGATGTCTGGGTACCTGGCACTTTTATAGTGTTTGATGTTTGTTCTTTTTCTTCTTCAACTTTTTCTTGGCTCTTCTTGGCCCTTTCATTTCCATGTACATTTCAGAATCAGCTCATCAATTTCCACAAATAAACCTGCTGGGATTTGATTGGTTTTGCATGAAATGTAAACACCTGCTTGAGAACGGGTATCTTCACAATATTGTCTTCTTATCCTTGAACATGCTAGCTTTCCTTTGTAGTTTTAGAAGTTCCTCTTAGTGATGTTTCATAGTTTTCTGTATAAAGGCCTTGTGCATCTGTTGTGACAGTTATTCCTAATTATTTGATACTTTTATGGTGATCAAATGGAATACGTTTAGAATTTCATTTTCCAGTATTTTGTTGCTGGCATACAGACACTTGATTGTCTTATATTTACTTTCTATCCAGGACTGTGCTGAATGTACTTACTAACTTTAATAGTTTAGACGTATAAACTTTGGATTTTTTTATGGACACAACTATGTCGTCTGTGAGTAGACTGTTTTATTTCTTCCTTTCTGTTTCTTAGACCTTTTAATTTCTTTATCTTGCCTGATGGCCTGGGAAGGCCCCCCTGTGCCATGTTGAATAGAAGTGACGGTAGCAGACATTATATTTTATTCCCAGTCTCCAGAGGGAAGTTGAAACATTTCACCACTAAGACTGATGTTATGGGGTTTTGGTTCTTATTAGGTTAAGTTTGCCTATCAGTTTACTCTCTGTATGGCTAAGACTTATTAGTCAGAGGGTTAAAAACTTGAGGATTCATAAATAGACCATGCATATAAGGCCCCTCGACTTATGTCAAGGGTGCCACTTCCCTGCAGTGGGAAAAATGATTTTTTTTAAGTAAATGATGATTGATCAGTCGAATATAAATATGAAACAAACTGCCCCATTTTACATTGTAAACAATGTAAACAAAAACTATTCCAGGGAATATATACCACAATGCAGAAGATTAAACAACAAAGCTTCCAAAGATGACTTAGAATACTACCTTCTTGACTTTGGTGTGGGCAAAGATTTCCTAAACAGGACACAGAAAACACTAATCGGAAAGAACAGCTCTTCATCAAGGAGAGAGAAAAGGCCAGAAACTGACTGGAGTAAGATATTTACAAAAAACCAACGAAGCACTATACCTAGATATACCAAACACTCTTCAAAATCTGTTAAAAAAAAAAAAAAGAAAAGAAAAGAAAAGAAAAAACAAAGTCAGACAACCCACGTTAAAACACGGTCAACAGACTTGAACAGGTCCTTCTCAAAGAAGATCTCCAAAAAGGCTAACAGACATGTGATCTCACTCTACAACCACAGAACGGAAAAAGGAAAAGAAAAAGAAACCAACGTGCCAGGTGTTGGTGAAGATGGGAAGGTCTGGGTTCTCAGGCAGCGTCTGCCCACAGTTCTTCAGGCCCCAGGATTTCAGTGCCTGCTGACCTGACCTCCTTAAGTTGGCCCCTGTATCTCGCTCTAGGGCCTCTGTTCTCTGGGCTCTAGAACAGCTCCGTCTGTAAGAGCCGCCGCCCAGAGATGTCAGGAATAAACACCCCCCAGGAGCAGCCGTAAACCAAGACTGCCTGTGGTGGTGTTGAAATATCCCAACCTCCTTCCCGTCGGTATGTGTTGTAGACCATTGCAGAGGTGTCAGTGGGCTTGGTCTCCCCTTGCCCACGCTGGTACTTGCTTTATCAGAGGCCCTGTATTGGTTCCCTTCCCTGTTTCACTTCCTTACTCTCTGCTACGATTTTGGAGGGGGGTGGGCATCTCCCAAATAAACCACTCGCACTCCAATTCTCACTTCAGGGTCTCCATCTGGGGAAACCCCAATGAAGATTTATGTTATACTCCCATAAAAATGTTTCCTTACTAGAAAAGGACATGGGAGATAGCTCTTGATCTGGGGGGATAACAGTAGTTCCTATTTCTTAGCATAGATTGCTATACAGCAGGATATAGCTCACCACTATTCCCAGTGCAAAAAGTGTACTTGTCACCCACATGGATGGAAATTCAATCATATGGTCAGAAACCTTGCTGGAAGTTTTCCACAGTTTACCTCACTGAATTACTGTCTCTGCTTTATTGACGTAGAAGTTGAAAATCACACGTGTGAAATAACTCACTCGAGATCACATTACAGTTCCAGGATGAATTAGAATGTCTTGGGCCAGACAAGCCACTGTGACGTTGACCAGATTGTGAAGAGGCAGGATGAGAATTTGGGAGAAGGTACTTCATCTTCTCGGTGGGAAACCAAGTAACGTATAAACCAGAGGGATGCAATGACCAGCTCCTGTGGGCATCCCTCTGACTTCAGGATGGAAGGTGGGCTGGCGGGTGGGGGGAGGGCGGAGGCAGGGTGGTCCTTTAAGGGAGCCTTTGCGGTAATCCGGGACTGAGACTGGGAAGGGCTGCAGTCGGGGCTGCGGCCACAGGGACGGCAAGGAGAGGGAAGGGTTCACACGTCTTAGAGACCAACTAGATGTAGGGGGTTAAGGAGGCAGCGGGACAGTTTCTTGTTTCGGATGTCGTTTTGAGTGTCGGCTGGTGATTTGAATATTTTTACTGAGGTCTCTTCTGCGAGTCATTGTTCTTGTAGCCGGGGTCCCCCTGGTGGCGAAAGAAACCGGAAATGGGATTTCTCACCCTGGGTACCTGCTACGAGGGGAGATGGCTGGGCAGGAGCCTAGTTACACGACCCTAGGATAGGGATTCCTTCCTTTTCTCGTGGTGGCAAAGAGCCACATAGAAAAATAACTGGGAGCAAGGGGGCGGAGGGTCATGGAGGGTGGTCCACTTCTAAGCTGGGTAAGTTTCTGGGGCTGTAATACACAGCATGGGGACTACAGTGAATAACTGTATCGTATACTTGAAAGCTGCTAGAGAGTAGATCTTAACAGTTCTACACACACACACACACACACACACACACACACACACACACACACACACACACACACACACACACACACACACCCAGAACCCTGTACAGTGATGCATTTGTTAACTATACCTGTTGTGGTCATCATTTCTCAGTTCACAGGTGTATCAAATCGTTACGTTGTATACCTTAAACTTACACAGTGTTGTGTGTCAATTATCTCAGTAAAGCTGGGGGAAAAGGGGAAAATCTTCCTGAAAAAAAAAGAAAAAGGCCAACAAGGTCTGAGAGCTGATGGGTGCTGAGAGGTCAGAAAACGGGGCCGACAGCGCCCTTCCCCACACAGGCAGGTCGCCGGCAGCCACTACTCAACCCAGGAAATCTCTGTGCGCCTGGGAGAAGCGCTTGTCTGGTCTTGGTGATGCAGAATCCAACAGGCATCAGGACTCCCCCCGGGGAATATTGATCAGATGGCTTAAGGGCGCAGGAAGGAGGAGAGACTTCAAGGCCAGATGCACCTGCGCTTGAATGCTGGCTTGGCCCCAAATCTGTTCCTTCCTCTGTGGATCGTACGTGACAGGCCCAGGTGGTTGGTTGTGAGGTGTGTAAGGCACTAGCTCTGAGCACCCTCACCAGCTGGAGCACGAGGAGGACGGGGCCTCAGAGATGCCCCACGGGGGTCCTTTAGGCAGCCAGCAGAGTCTCACGTGGATTCGTCAGTGTGCTGCTACAAAGGGCGACCCCAAAGCCGACTCCAAAGATTGCTAAGCTGTCCAAAGCCCCCAGGGCCAAGCAATGCCTCCAAACAGACAAGGCAGCACCCGCCAGAGAGACTTCTCGCTCTGTGCCTCAGGAAGAGCCCTTGGAATAGACAAGGGACTTTCTCAAACAGGTACATCTGAACAGGCCTGAATCATCACCTCAGATGAGCTGTTTCGGAAACTTTCCATTTTAGGCCTTGGCCAGGTTCCCGATGACGTATACATCGTGCTTGCTGTATAACTAACCGGTGAGTGTAACCAGAGTCGCGTGAGGCCAGGTCTGAGGAAAGAGCCCAGCGCGGTTCTGCCTGGCGGGTCCCTGTAAGCAGTGATGAGAAACGGTCTGCTCCGTGGGGACCAACAGTACACGAGGCAAATGGCAGATCAGGTATTTTATCCATGTGCCCTGAAAGTAACTTCCTAACGGTCAGCATATAACCATCAAAACAAAACAAAACAAAACACTTCTTTATTGCACCACGCACGGACTGTACTATACTGAATAGCAAAAGGGTTTGACAAGATTAATCATTTCTGATATATCTCACAAGGAAAACAGGGAGGTTTTCCTCTTGTCTGATTTCCCCCCATCACCCCGTACCATATCGGACGCCATCTTCTTATTAGCTCTTTTGATTTTAAATTGTTTTTTAAGAGGATATAACAACTGGTGTTTTGTACTTTTTCCACAACCTGCCAGATGTTGGCAGGGGTGGGTGGCAGTGTGCGGAATAAACTTGTACAAATGAGTTTGCCTTTGAGTATAATTTTCGGTGCCCACCTCTAAGAGGTAGATGCCAGAAAGCTTACTAAGTGAGGGAACAGGTATCAAAACCAGTGGTCCCCATATTGATTCTCTGCAGACCTTCCCCTTCAGCTCTCTGTGATTTCAGGGGATACTGACTACCACAGCCAAGGCTGGCCAACACTCCTGATTCAAGTGGTGGGTGGGACATTTCCCTTACAGTCTGGGGTGAGGCTGAATCATTCCACAGTGTGAAAAGGCAAACAGAGGGCATCTTCCACCTGGCTGGGGAGGCCCATAGCAATTCTACAAACTTGAGGGGCAGAAGGGAACTTATGAGTTCTTGCTAATTGACAGCCGAGTCCTGCCTTAGAAACCAAAGAAGCTGAGAAAAAACTTGTATTCTAAAAAGCTATCAAAAGATAACTTAATGAAAATATTTTAAAATATTTAATTGCTCTTTATTCTTTACTTAAATGCTCAACTCAATAAAATATGATTTTATATTTAGTTTTGAACTATTTTTTCTAGCAATAAATGTTACCCTTCTAATTCTTTAAACTTTTAAATTCCCCAGATAAGTTTTCCTTTGTTATACTTGGGCAGGATTTTGGCCAGATTAAAAATGGGTCTTGCTACATAA
This sequence comes from Orcinus orca, assembly GCF_937001465.1. Taxonomy (NCBI): domain Eukaryota; kingdom Metazoa; phylum Chordata; class Mammalia; order Artiodactyla; family Delphinidae; genus Orcinus; species Orcinus orca. The sequence continues at coordinate 10,591,130 of NC_064564.1, read as the reverse complement.
AGGTTGCAACAATTAGATCTACATGAATATATTAGAATTTGTATAAATGTAATTGTCTTAACCCAGACAGCTCCCAAGCGAATGAGCCTGAGATGCATAATAAGCAAAGAGATGTGTTAATCTGTGTGTGTGTGAATCGGTGCCGCGAAAAACTCTGCATGTGCACATTTGTTTGCAGGGCATATGGCTTCTGCGTTTGGGAGCCATCTGGGTTGAGACCAGGCCCTTCCCGTGTAGGGCTAGTGTCCTGGCTCAAAGCCATGTGAAGTCGAAACTGACTGTGCTGGGTGTGCACGCGGCCAGCAAAGCCAAAGCAATGCCCCTTCCTACACACTCTTGTCTTTCCCCTCATCGTCGCTGTGGTCTCCAAATGCATGAACCAAATGGCCAGGTAACAATTTAAATCAAAACAATGCGTTAAAACCAAAAACCTTTGCGTCAGAAAACCTTAAGCAGGGCAGTTGGAGAGCTCGCTGCCCGCAGCAAGCTGGCCCTTACCTTTCGATGTCCCCAGAGCTGGTTCCCTTTCATGCCGTGACAGTCATACAGAGTGACCGGGCTGCTATGGGAGATGGCGTCGAAGCAGAATTTTCGGGTGTGCAGGGGCTCACCAGGCCGAATATCTTCTCTCCAGCCAAAGGTGAAGAGCTAGCAAAACAACAATAGCAGAAAAGCTACGGTGAGTTGAATTTGGAGAGATTAGGAAGCAGGGGGTGGTATGTCTTTTAGCTGCGAAGAACTCCTGCTTCGTGATTTACAAGAAAAGAACTATGTCTTAGCATAAGAGGGGCACTGAAAAAGGCATGGATGCTAATGCCCTGTAGCAACACCAGAAGCACTTTTGGCCCAGCCTGGCCAAAAAAGCAAATGAAATGTTTCCAGTTAGATAGACGGAGAGAGACAGACAGACAGACAGACAGAGGGAGACAGAGGGACAGAAAGAGGGGAGAAACTTTTTAATGATGTTCTTTACCTTCTTCATTTAGATAAAAAAAATCAGTGGGTTAAATGTTACACAGTTAGCCTAAATTAAGCAGATTAACTGAGAAAAGACCAGGAGTAGGGTTGAACTGGATGGATGCCAGCAACTTGAACATTTTGATTTAAGTGAAAGCTAAGCTTGATGAAGTAAAGAATAGGCAAATTGGTTTCCTGGAGTTGGTAAGAGTAATTCTGCCGGGCAGTGTAGAAAGTTCTGGACTGTGACTCCCAGTAAGAGATACAGTTTGCAAACACACATAGATCCCCTTTCCCCAACTGAAAATGGAAATTTCATGAAATATTTGTCCTCAGTGCATTTAATAGACTCTGATATTCCATCCAAACTTTTCCTGTATTAGTCTATTCTATTCCATCCATCCATTCTATTAAATTTGTTTTTAATTTAGTTAATATGTTTATTTTTGGCTGCGTTGGATCTTCGTTGCTGTGTGCCGGCTTTCTCTAGTTGCAGTGAGCGGGGGGGGCTACTCTTCACTGTGGCGTGCAGGCTTCTCATTGCAGTGGCTTCTCTTGTTGTGGAGCACAGGCTGTAGGTGCGCGGGCTTCAGTAGTTGTGGCACGTGGCTCAGGAGTTGTGGCTCGCGGGCTCTAGAACGCAGGCTCAGTAGTTGTGGCGCACGGGCTTAGTTACTCCGCAGCATGTGGGATCTTCCTGGACCAGGGATCGAACCCACCTCCCCTGCTTTGGCAGGCATTTCTTAACCACTGCGCCACCAGGGAAGTCCCCATTCTATTATTTTAAAAATGTGACTTATGGATGCACTAAATTGATTTTACAATGTATTAAATTGAAAAAACTACACTTCTGTAAGGAAAGGGTATTTTTTGGAGTTTGAGCTGGATAACCATTTGAGAGGTTCAGTACGAGAAATCCTTAAGTAAGTGGGAAAATGGACTAGATCAGCCCTAGGATTTCTTCCAGTTCTAACATCTCAATGTCAGGAGACTCTGTGGATGTAAAAACAAGCACAGTGCTGAGCTATAAGCAGACAATACACTCGGCTCTGTCAAGCTGCAGATTACCACAATTTTGGGGTCCTACCTGGGTAAGAAAATGCAGAGAATCTGGCAAAATTCCACGGATGGCTAACAAAAACAGTTAAATGGTGGGGAAACTGCAGAAAACTTGAAAAAGCTGGGTTAAGTGGTCTGAAGAAAATCGGAAAGAACTCATCTAAATCAAACACATGAAGCCTACTGTCTGAGTTGTGGCAAGAGATTGCATTCTGTTTCCCTGGGAGACATGACAAAATAGGATGTTTTAAATAGAGGAAGGTGTTTTAGGTTAGGCATTTGAAATAGATTCATGAAGAGGAATTGTGTGGTCTCTTTCCCTAGATTCATTGTTGTTGTTTTAATATGATTGTGGACTGAGGCATTTTTATCTTTTTTATTTTTTTATTATTATTATTTTTTTGCGGTACGCGGGCCTCTCACTGTTGTGGCCTCTCCCGCTGCGGAGCACAGGCTCCGGAAGCGCAGGCTCAGCGGCCATGGCTCACGGGCCCAGCCGCTCCGCGGCATGTGGGATCTTCCCGGACCGGGGCACGAACCCGTGTCCCCTACATCGGCAGGCGGACTCTCAACCACTGCGCCACCAGGGAAGCCCCTGAGGCATTTTTAGATTCATTCAAACCCTATGCAGGGGAGTCATTTCTCAAGGAAAAGTGTCCGTTCAGCTATTTCTGGTTTTGATCACTCCCTTCAAATCGGGACCTACCGCTCCCTTGGTTTTTGAGATACTGTGCTCCTGTGTTATCCTAGAACTCTGTCCTGCCCATATCCCGTTTCTATCCAACCCTTCAATGTAGGTCCAGCTCAGGGTTCCTCAGATCCCGTCCTTGCACCTTCCCTGGCTGGTCTCACACATGCTCAGTTTAACTCTCGCTGGCACGTGGATAACTCGTCATCTGTGTTATGTCCAACCCTGTGTAGGATTTCCCTCCTACGTGTCCTGTGGACATCTCAAAGTCACCACATCCTGAGTTCCGTTGACTTCCTTCCCTTCTAAACCTGTTTCTGCTCCTGTGTTTTGTTTTAGTTGGTCACATCTTTAGCTTCTCAACCTGGGCGTCCTTTGTCTTTATGTCCTTGGTCTCCCTCATCATCTTCATCTACTCCATCACCAAGTCTCACCACTTTTGTCTTCTAAGTATTACAGGAAGTGGTCCCTTCCCCTCTGTCTCCACCACCTTTGCTCTCAATGTTTCTTGTCTGGACTCTTGAAATGACCTTCTAATTGCTTTCTTTCCCACCTTCCTCTTCTGGTTCCTTCATATCGTTTTCTGTTAAATTGAAGTATAGCTGATTTACAACTTTGTGTTAGTTTCAGGTACAAAGCATGGTGATTCATTTATACATATATATCTATTCTTTTTCAGATTCTTTTCCCTTATAGGTTATTATAAAATATTGAGTATAGTTCCCTGTTGGTTAGCTATTTTATATATAGTAGTGTGTATATGTTAATTCCAAACTCCTAATTTATCCCTCCCCTGCCTTTCCCCTTTGGTACCATAAGTTTATTTTCTATGTCTGTGGGTCTATCTCTGTTTGTACCTAAGTTCATTTGTATCATTTTTTTTAGATTCCACATATAAGTGATATCATATGATATTTGTCTTTCTCTGGCTTACTTCACTTAGTATGATAATCTCCAGGTCCATCCATGTTGCTGCAAAAGGCATTATTTCATTCTTTTTTTATGGCTGAGTAGTGTTCCATTGTATATATGTACCACATCTTGTTTATCCATTCCTCTGTCGATGGACACTTAGGTTGCTTCCATGTCTTGGCTATTGTAAATACTTCTGCAGTGAACATTGGGATGCATGTATCTTTTCAAATTAGAGTTTAAAATACCCATATGACCATGTTACCTCTTAACCTGAAATGTTACCATATTTTCACATAACCCTTAGAGAATGAAGTTCAGACTCTTTAACACATAAAGAACTTTCCACGATCTGGACTTTGCCATGTTTTCCAGCTGCATCACTTTCCCTTTAGTTTATGTTCTATCAACAATAAAAGATTTATAAGTTGCTAAGAGAGTAGATCTTAAAAGTTCTCATCACAGGAAAAAAATTCTGTATGTTTGGTGACGAATGTTAACTAGATTTACTGGGGCGATCATTTCACAATAGATACAAATATCGAGTCAATATGTTGTATTACTGAAACTAATATAAAACTGTATGTGAATTATACCTCAGTTTTAAAAAACTGTAGTTCCTTGCACTAATCAGGTGGTATGTGTTTCCCCTTCGGTGACTTTGTTCACAGGAGCCCCTCTGGTTGGAAGGCCCACATTCACTGGCCAACCTAGTTACTGCTCAGCAGTCCTTGAAGGTTAAGCTCAGGTGTCCACTCACTAAGAAGCCTTCTCTTTGAACCCCTTCTTCCCATCCCCCACCTTATTTCTCATGATTATCCGATTATGTTTCTGTATCCCTCACCAGACCGTGAGACCCGTAATGGCGGGAACCACATCTTCTTCATCTTTGTGTTTCCAGCACCCAGAACAATTCATGACATTTAATTAATGTCCAATGAAATTTCTAGTGAATAAGTAAAAACTCGCTCTCATTATATTAACAGAAATGGCATTGAGATAACTGTCAAGAGGAACTAAAAATTAGTCTTTTCAGGTTCTCTAATGAATTCGTGTTGTTTGTGTCTAATTACAACGATAATTAATTTTTTTGAGCTTTCAATTTCAACGATTCTAGGCTCAGTTACCTATTATTAGAATAAAAATTTCCTGGCCTGTACACCTGTCATTGCTTAAATCTTTATGTTATTTAAATATCACAACCCCTTGGTACTATAAGCTGTGCAACCCACGCAGGAACCGGTGGCCTTGAGGGTTTATCGATTTTCTGCTTTGTCTCTTTTCCTCTTTTTGGTTTTTATACATGTAGAAGCCAGAGCTGAAAGGCTCTGTCATCATCACCCAGCTGGGGACAATTGGCCTGCAGAACTGCAAGGACTGGCCACCGGCACACTTCAGGAGTCCAGGCTTGTGTACGCCTCTGCAGACAGACTTCTCTTACTTTTGACTTTCTTTCTGTTTCCTTTCTTTACTTTTTATTAAATAGATCAGTCAAGTCCAAAAGAATACCTGCGTGAAAGCAAACGGGCACATTCGTCTCTCAGCTGATTTATTCATCTGCTGTCACAATTACATCTCAGGGCACCCTCGGGTGACTTTTAGTTCTTGTTTCCAGGCTTGTTATTAAGGTGCAGTAATCATTCTCAGCTGTGCAGACTGAGCATCAGCTTGTAGGCGTCAGTGTTGGAGGAATTAGTATTATTATTATCACCTGGTGCTTACTTTCCTGCGTCCCGGGAGATGCGTCTTTGGATTATATAAACGGCTTTATTCTTCTGCACCTGCCATTAGCTAAGATTTTTCTCTCTCGTGTCTTTGAAATGCTGTCTCCTGCCACATAGCTTATCCTAATGGTAGTGAGGAACCAATCAGGCACCGAGCGTCTCATTCCTTAGGCCCAAGTGCCCCCGTGCAATCGTGTCAAAGCAGAAACTGACAGACATCATGCACGTATTTGATGGTTTGCAAACCCTTGGGCCGCTCCTCGCTGACAAGAAGTATTCAGATTTTATTCAGGTTCCCTGCACGATACCTCCTGATTTTTTTTCAGCCTCAAATTCCTCAGCCTTGGAGTAAATTGATGTTCATTTCTCCACTTTCCTCTTTGAAGTGACACTTTAAAACAGATTCGGACTGATACGTAAGTCGTACTTCTTGGTGTGTGTAACGTTGCCTGAGTCTGTATCGTGTTATACGAACAAGCTCACGAGCCTCGCTGCTGCACGTAAATTTATTATCTCAATGTTGCTACCTGACCTGAGAAGATGGAAACTATTTTTCTCTCTGTAATTAGTTAGATTTTATCGCATTGGCGTGTGGTTGGTAGAGGTCTCAGCTACCGCATGTTTCTCCTTGTGGTTTGGCATCCTCGGTCCTGAGGCTGACACTGCGTATCCATCAGCTGTCCTGTACCAGGTGCACTGATCCGCCTCCATCTCTGCACATCTCTGTCCAGCTCTGGGCAGGGCAGCGTCCTCAGCAGGACGGAGACTGCCCTGCAGGCTTCCTCCCAGCACAGGTCAGGGCTGCCCCCTGGCACCGAAGACTCCCCACGCCCCGCCTTTCCATCAGACTCCTAACGACACATGGGGAGTGTTCTTTCCAGACCTCACAGTCCTATGAAGGCCTTTTTCTTCTTTTCTTTCTTGGTCCCCATAGAAAACTGAGAGCCAGCTCTCAGAGCTGCGGTGATGCCTCGACAGAGGGCTGGAAAATGAACTGCACGCTCCCTTCCTGCAGGGAAGCCTCAATCATCCCCCTCTTCTGTGACAAAAACCGTTTTCTTTCCAGGAGCTTCCAGAGACTCTCTTTAACTCCCCACAGAACTATTTTGTTTATTCATTTGTGTTTTATTTTTGCCATTAAAAAAAACATCATTCCAGCTCTAATAAGTGCCCCTTTCGTGTTCTTTGAATGCTTTTGAATCAAAAAGAGTGCCTATCACTTTCCTGTCCTGATATTCTTTTCTCCTCTGGGAATTTTAATCTAAATGTAGAAGAATGAGTCCTAATTTTTAGAAGTCATTGAGTAATATATCAAAAAAAGCGAACAGTTAACTACCGGAAGACGAAGCAGCTTGTGATGATTGAACCTCCACATCAGTATACGGTGATACGTATTTCAGATATGATTGACTTAACCTCCTTTCAACCTTGTTGCATTGCCCCGTTTTCAGAAGTGTCTAGAGGCTGGAAATCTCTTCCACGAGCCGTAGTAACCGATCTTTCGTTCCTCTTAGATAGTTGTCTGCTTGTCTAGTGCTGCCCTCTGGTGACTGTTTCTGGAATTACACGTCATAGCTTTTTGCAGTTTAGCTTGGGGTGGGGCGGGGTCGGGGAGGAACTGAACCAAGAATTTTTAAATGTATGCAGTGTAGCTGGTTTTCTTTATATTTACGTGCAGCCGTCAAACAAAATCTGCAGCCCAGAGCATATTTCATTCTAGCACATTGCAGGGGATGGAGATGTTCAACCTGATCCAGGCATTCAGGTATGCATCCTTCGTATCAGCCAGCCGGATAGGTGTGTCTCTTGGTTGGGCTGAATAGAGATGGCAGAGTGAACTTTAACCCAACAGATACGGATTTTCCTTATAGCATTCTCCTTTTTCTTTTTTAAAAAAATATCCTTTCCCTCCCTAGATGCCAGCCTTACTGACTGGCCTTGAAGCCTTCTCTTTTGTTCCCAGGCTGCAGTCTGAATTGCCTCTTGGGGGAAACAGGCTGGCACCGTCCACCGCCCTGGTCACATCCCCGTGGTGCTTATAGAAAGGGACAGAGGATGGAGTAGGCCGTCAGCTTCCACGGATATTCCACACCCCGCAGTGACCCTTGAGCTGCAGGGCCTTCTTTAAAACCCATCTGATACGTGTCCACACGTGCAGGGTGTATTTGAGTGAGTGAGACGTAGTATTTGATGTTTGGCGGCTGCCTTGGACGGCGGGAGATTTCTAGTTTGGGGTTGGTATAAAGCGATCCGCGGGGAAGGTTGTGAGAAGGAAGAAGACAAAGTATATTTGCTCTGCACCTCCTACCTGTGCAAGATGCTGGGACATCACGGACGATATTGATTCTCACAATAACCCTGTCCGTGAGGTGGGTGTTATTGTCCCTCTTTAAAGGGGGAGGGACTATGGTCTCGAAAGATATAACGATTTCACAAGGACGCACAGGTTAAACTGGCCGGGATCTAGGTTAGCCTGACCGAAGCCCCATGATCCTTCTAGAAGACCACGAGGCTGCGGGAGAAGAGGACAGGGGCCCGGTTCCCGGCCGGGGAGGGGTGGTGTTGGGTTAGGGGTTGTTTGGGTGGACTCTGGGCTTGCCGTGGGCTTGGTCTTCTGCTGCTGTTTTCCTCAATCAGCGGCTCTGCGCTGTACTGCAGGCCGGAGGGATGAGGATGCTCGGTGGAGAGCGGGTGGAGAGGGGCCGACAGGCCGGGTCTGCACACCCAAACCACTCGTGGAGAACCCAGGCTGGGGGACGGGGAGCTTCACTGACTTGATGGTCAAGATGGACACTTGAGAGCTTCCCTGGTGGCGCAGTGGTTGAGAGTCCGCCTGCCGATGCAGGGGACACGGGTTCGTGCCCCGGTCTGGGAAGATCCCACATGCCGCGGAGCGGCTGGGCCCGTGAGCCATGGCCGCTAAGCCTGCGCATCCGGAGCCTGTGCTCCGCAACGGGAGAGGCCACAGCAGTGAGAGGCCCGCGTACCGCAAAAAAAAAAAAAAAAAAAAAAAAAATGATGGACACTTGAGGAACCACTGGAGGAGAGAACTAATGCCTTACTGGAGACTGCTTGCCTATTCTTGATTTTCATGAGAGAAGCATTGTGGACAATTCTGGGAGACAAGGCATAAGCCCGACATAAGATCTTGAACTTGTGATGTATCCTTTTGTAGAGGGTGGGGGGCGGAGGGGTTTTCACTGTATCTGTACATTTTTTTCTTCTAAAAAATATGGCAGTAGCTGTAGATACTCGTTCAATCCGTGTGATGAGTACACCAGAGTGTGCCGTAATTCTTTTATAGTTTCCTATTTGAAATATTTTATAATTTAATATTCAAATAATAAAAACGGGCAGACATAATTCTACCCACCGTCTCTCCTCTTTTACCGGTGACACAGTGTGAGGAAAGCCCCTTTCAAGGGTGTTTCAAAGAGGGTCAGGAATCATACCTCACTTAATAAAGTGAATTGCTCTGAAATGTTTTTCAAGCAAAAGTAATAAATAGTCTTCAAGCCTCCCCTGGAGTCCCTGCTGGGGAGTTATTGCCTCCAAGCGATCCTTTGTGTGTAAGATTACAAACTGCTGCTAAGACCAGAGGTGTATGTAAAGTATTCTTTTCAGTAAACAGCCAGAGGGGGAAAATAAGATTAGAGAAAGTCACAAAAACTTACAGAATAACCGAGAGTCTTTCAGTAAAACCATGAAATTTGCTTGGGAGAGTTAGGTAGCACTCTACAAGCTTTGCATGGTTTGAAAATTACCATTCTGGGAAAGGCAATAGAAGACTAGGGTCACAATCAACATCTCTACCACCCTTTCTGTTATTATTAGCTTTTTAAAAGCATGGTCTATCTTTTGCCACCCTTTTATTTTTTTTTAGTATTTATTTAATCTATTTATCTGGTTGCACTGGGTCTCAGTTGCGGCAGGTGGGCTCCTTTGTTGTGGCACGTGTGCTCCTTAGTTGTGGCGTGCGAACTCTGAGTTGCTTCGCGGCATACGGGATCTAGTTCTCTGACCAGGGATCGAACCCGGGCCCCCTGCATTGGGAGCGTGCTTAACCACTGCGTCACCAGGGAAGTCCCCCTTTCTATTCTTTAAAGCATATTTTTATACACGATCTCAATTAACAATCACGACTGTTCTGAGAAGAAACGGAAGCAAAGAAGTGAAGTGATTCCCTTGACTGCAGAGCTGGGTGGTGACCTTTCAGGGCCTCACCCAGGTTCCACCTAGAGGTTTGTTCCCACACTGCCGCCCCCCGCCTGCCTCAGCCCCTCCCCCCATAACGCACCTGTTCATGAGACCATGTCCTCTCAGAACCGTCCTTGACACAGACGTCCAGCCTCAGCTCGGTCCCTGTGGCTCCATGCTTGCTGTCCACGCAGAGATTTGCTGCCACGTTTCGAAGCTGCGGAAAGAAGACAGGATGACGATGGGCTGTTTTTCATTGTACCCCTGGTTCCTGACAATCCTGGTGGAGATTTGGTTTTTTTTTTTTTTTTTGATTCCATGATGATTGAATGATGCCTTAAATTTATATGCAATTTATGGAGAGAAATCAGAGGATTAACTATAACATTGCCCAGTCTACGTGTAAAGGAACATGGGAAGATTGAACAGCAAAACCTCAGCCAGGCAGTATGTGAAGCTACGACCCAGGAGCACGAACGTGGAGTCCATGACTTCTGTATGATGGGAGATTTTTCTTTTTCAGGTAGTTCTTGAACTTGGAACTGGTTATCTTCCTGCTTCAAAGCATCTTCTCCCTTCACTACCTTAGCTGGGAGAGCTCCGCTATGAGGCAGGTGGTGCAGATAAAAGCTGTGAGGAAGAGATCACTGTGTAAGAATGTGGTCACCTGACGCCCCCAGCGGCCTGGGATGGTCTTTGTCTGCACCTGTCATCCTGGTTTAGCATTTCTCCTGGATGATAAATTAATGCCATCCTAGAGTATTAGCAAAACAGGAAGGATAGTACCGTTGGTGGAATCCTTTACTGGATGAAGTTTCTCTACATCATGTCTGGACTTTGAAAAGTTGCAGAATGAGAAAAAAACACTCATAATTCTTAGCAAGTATTTGGTTAACATGGATGTAAAGAACTGAACAGTTGGGGGTGGGAAAAGGGTGAAAAATATCAACAGCAGAAACACCAGTGGAAAGAGTCTGGTTGCAGACACATCCCCACGTCGCATCTTCCTGCATGAAGCTTCCACCGATCTTCCTGTTGGCATCAGAACCACATCCTGCTGCAGAGCTGGGCAATGTCTATAGTTTGTTACTGAGGTGTGTCTGCTTAGATAAGCTCAAGGGTCACAATCCTTTCCATGCCTTTGTAGAGTCCTGGATTATAATAATCCCTTTAGGTACTACTAAGAATGGAAACAAGAACAGGGTGTACTCAAGTGATCGTTTTAGTCACGGTTCTTTTGCCCAGAATGAGTAGATAAGGAGTCTCTCCAGGATGGAAGGATGCCTGCCTGGGGCCTGATCGTCCTGGGATGGGGCGATGAGGCAGAGAGGAGGTTGTCATGCGATGTACTGGGTATCACGAATGGAATAAATGGTGCCTGGATGGGGTGTGGTGGAGAGAGCTGTTTCATTTCCACTTCCTTTAGGAGTAGAGGCTGGTATAGTGTCATTCAGGAGGGAATCAATGTGGTGGATACCAGTTTCCTTATCCACGGAATTTGGCAACAGCTGGGGTTTGTCTTCTGCTACTGGACCACTATTCTCGGGGTGTCTGTCCCCGATGACAGGGGATGTGAAATAATGGAGGACACAGGGCAACAGTTCTGAACCCACTTTGGCCTACGGACCTCTTCGAAAATCCAAGGAGAGCTATGGACACTCTTGCAAAAACAAGTGGACAAACTGTAAGTGGACACACACACAAGCACTTTTCTATTCACTTTCCTGGGCACCACAGACTCCACATTTGAAGTTGAAAGAGGGAAAATGTTTGCCACCCCCCAAGCTCCCCCTCCCCCCTTGCAATGAATTGACTCTTTCCTCTTAGCCTCATGGGCGATCTTGAAGGACAGGGGATGAACTAGGGCGTGTCGGCGAGCACCCCAGTCACTCCCGCTTCCTTCACCTTTTCTCCACCTCTTCAGTCAAGCACCAGGGAGGAATTTTTCTGTGGAATTTGGGGAGCCACGCTTAAAATACTCCTTTTGTGGACTCAGCTCCCAGGTGTGTGATCCAGTTTATTTGGTGAAAGAGAAGCACCCTGAGGGGCAGAAGTCTGAGCTTGCATCTCTCTCCAGAGGCCAGCATCCGTCAGCGCCCGTCTGAACTTATCTGGGGCCAGGGTGTTGGTTTCTAACGCAGCTCCACCCGAGGGCTGTTGGAGAGAACTCCGGACAGAGCTCTCTCTTTACTCTTGGCCACTGAATTCACAGACTCACTCTTCTTAGAGAACCAGTGTCAGTGGATGCTAAAGGCACCTTCATGGCATTCTTGTTCCCTCTCCTGAGTCCAGGAGCTCTGATCCACAGGGAGGGAAAAGCAGCTGCTATCGGTTTATGGCCACGTGGCTGCAGAGGGACGAGCTACACGGGCTCTGCTCTTGGAAGAGAAGGATTCGGGGAAGGAAAGGACCTGGAACAGCCAGGGATGCCAGGCGGTGTACCTGCCAGACCTGCCCGAGGATCTGCACCAAAGACATCAGAGACCCTCTTTCTGTTTCTAAATGCTATGAGAGTGAAAGGGCTCTAGCAGGGGTAGAGAAAACCGTTTTCTAAACTCTTGAATGTTCCTTTTTTTTTTTTTAATGAGAAATTTGTTTTAACTTTTTATTTTATATTGCAGTATAGTTGATTAACAATGTTGTGTTAGTTTCACGTGTACAGCAAAGTGATTCAGTTGTACATATACATGTATCTATTCTTTTTCAAATTCCTCTTTCATTTAGGTTGTTACGTAATATTGAGCAGAGTTCCCTGTGCTATACAGTAGGTCCTTGTCGGTTATCCATTTTAAATATAGTGTGCACATGTCAACGAGAAAGTTTTTGAATATGCACCCTCAAACAAGTGTAAAATTACTGATAAATTATATACATAATTCCTGTCCTTGAATGTTCTAAATTCTCACGCAAATGGCATCTGTGTAGACAATGGGATAGATGGCTGCAGAAACCAAATTTCAAGTTTCCAAGCCATAATTGTCCACATCTGTGTAGATTTCAGCCCATCATTGTGCCAGAGAAGAGATGCGGAGAGTTCCCTAGAGGACAAGGCGGGCACCCGGACTCAAGGCTCATCAGGCCAGCCTCACCTGCTGCTGTTTTCATTCCCACCTCTTCATTTAGAATGCACATCCCATCTTCAGCTCATAAGCACAGCTCTGTCATAATAAACAGATGAGTAAAATCCCAACAGAACGGACCCTAATCCTTGCTTAACCATTTGAATAAAGTTTTCTTTCTAAAAAAAAGTAGACAAGAAAAAACACAAATGATCTGGACTTTTCCCACCACGGGCTCTGTATTTGCGGCTGAAGGAAAAGCAGTTCACAGGCAAACACACGCCCAGATCTAGGACAGGGACACAATACATCAATGCAGAGCAGGGAATTTTCCTGTTCTGTTCCTGTGACGTCCAGCACCGGGACTTGGCAGCACTAAAATTGCATCAAGGAATCTGAGAGACACGGGGCAGGATTAGAAAGTGAGGTGGTGCTTGACTAGGAATGGGTGGGAAGCAGGAGAAAAATGGGGCAAAAGGGACTCAAGGTGTATGACAGGAGTACAGAGATAATCTGTTGGACGAGGATTAGGAAAAGGTCTGGCAGAGAGTGAAGGATTTCTTAGGTCTGCAAGAGACGTCAGGCTCAGCTGGAACCTTGACTTTTCCTCCCCAACATGAGAGGTTTTATAAAAGAGGCACAGGAGAAGGGGCGTGTGAAATAAATGTCGAGGTGGCTGACAGGTAATTCAGTTGGTTGGCGAAGAGAGACTCGCCTCAGCTCAATGAACGCTAGAGGATGGTTTGCTATCCTCTCGCTCCCCAAAGACTTGGGGTGTTTTAAGTAAGAAGTGGTACGTTCGTGACTCATTCAACAAACATTAAGTACCTGGTATGTCCCAGCCACTATGCTAGATACTGGTATACAGTGAAAAATAAAAAAGGATTTGTGGGTGAGATGGTGAAGGGGGTCAATAGGTACAGACTTCCAGGGGACTTCCCTGGCGGTCCAGTGGTTAAGACTCCAAGCTTCCAGTGCAGGGGGCGCGGGTTCGATCCCTGGTCGGGATCCCACATGCTGCACGGTGAGGGGGCCCCCCAAAATATGCTAAAAAAAGGTACAGACTTCCAGTTATAAAATAAATAAGTCCTGGGGATGTGATGTACAGCACGGTCAGGATAGTTAACCATACTGTGTTGTATATTTGAAAGCTGCTAAGACAGTAGGTCTTAAATGCTTTCATCACAAGAAAATTAGTCACTCTGTGGTGACAGATATTAACTAGACTTATCGTGGTCATCATTTTGTAATATGTACAAATATCAAATCATTATGTGGACACCTGAAAGTAATATGTTACGGGTCAATTATATCTCAGTTTAAAAAATTCATACAAATAAATTCGGATTCAACCCTCCAGAAATCTGTCCGCTTCTTTGAAAGCATGCCTAGTCCCTTGTGGTCCAGAAAGTCCTGACGCATCAGGACCAATGATTCTTTTTTTTTTTTTTTTTTTTTTTTTTTTGCGGTATGCGGGCTTCGCACTGCCGTGGCTTCTCCCGTTGCGGAGCACAGGCTCCGGACGCGCAGGCCCAGCGGCCATGGCTCCCGGGCCCAGCCGCTCCGCGGCATGCGGGATCCTCCCGGACCGGGGCACGAACCCGTGTTCCCTGCATCGGCAGGCGGACTCCCAACAACTGCGCCACCAGGGAAGCCCAGGACCAATGATTCTTGAACCCCCTCTGGCATGGTGTCCTCACTGGGCGGGGCATGTCTGGGGGAGATGAAGACCCCTGGTGGGGTCAGGGTCCTCAAGACCGTGAAGACGGCCGCAGAGACTGGACTGATGGGCTCCCAAAACTGTTGCTTAGTGATTCTCCTTCCTATGGACAACATTTCTTCATATCCCAGAGCTCTGTGGGTGAGCATTATTTTTTCATTCTTGGAAAACTGTGACCTTTCTGGTGCCCACGGCATGTTGTAGCACTGAGAGGGCTTCGCAGACGCCTCAGCTGCCGATAAACCTGATGGGGCCAGTTTTCTTTCAGGGTCTGGTAGCTTTGATTGGATTTGACTAGTAAAGTGGGGAAAGGATTTCTCTTCTGAGAGCCCATAAACCTTTTTATTTTTTTAAATTCAGCTTTTATTGCGGTATAATTGACATATAAAATTAGATATTTATTTATTTTATTCGTTTTTAAAATTTATTTTTGGCTGCATTGGGTCTTCGTTGCTGCTGTGCGCGTGGGCTTTCCCTAGTTGCGGCGAGCGGGGGCTACTCTTCTTGCAGCGCGCGGGCTTCTCATCGCGGTGGCTTCTTTTGTTGTGGAGCATGGGCTCTAGGCGCGCGTGCTTCAGTAGTTGTGGAGCACGGGCTTTGTTGCTCTGCAGCATGTGGGATCTTTCCAGACCAGGGCTGGAACCCGTGTCTCCTGCATTGGCAGGTGGATTCTTAACCACTGTGCCACCAGGGAAGTCCTAAAATTAGATATTTAAAGTATGCATTGTGGTGAGTGAATATACGTTTACTTTGTGAAGGGATTCTCCTCATTTAGTTAATTAACACAGCCATCACCTCACATATTGATCTTTTTTTTTGTAAGAACTTTCAAGCTCTCCTTGCTTAGCTAGTTTCAAATGTACAATACGGTGTTATCAACTACGGTCAGCGTGTTTTACATTAGGTCCTCAGACTTTGTTCGTCTTATTCCTGCCTCGAATGTGTGCTGCATTCTACTCACAACCAGGCCCAGCACGTGTTACAGGGGACCCACTAGCGTTTAACAGTTACTTCTTTTTGAATCGCTACCACCTGACTCACATGACTGACCTCCCTCCGTACTTGCCCGGCTCCAGCTGGTGATTGTTCTAACCTTGAGATCAGAACGTCTCCACCATGATACCTCATCCAATGGGAGGGAAGGGGTGTGCTCCTCTGCTGGTTTCCCTGGTAACCGACGAGCTCACCTGACATCGATCACCCTATAACTGGGTTTCTCCCTGGCCCTGGGAGCCAAGACTGCCTCCATGTTCTGCCCGCCGTCCACCGTTCACAGTGGGAGTGGCCCCAGGACCCTGCCTCAGACATGTAAGCTCCCCTATGCATTAACCACTGATGCCTCTGTCGCTGACTCCGGGCTTTTCCTTCCGTCTTAAAGCTGGGCAAGTACAGGCCTTGGAGGCCTGCGGGGTGCAGCCCAACATTTGGTGGAGTAGCCAGGAGACGGAGGAAACGCCCGTGAGCACCGAGATGTCGGGAAGTTAGGACGGGGAATGGAAAGTTTTGGGGCCGACCACTAACACGTGGGGCCTGAAAGTTTCGGGGGTAACCCCAGGGTGGCCGTCCACTAGTATCGGGGTCTTGCAGTGGCTGACCTTGATGAATGGGGGCCGCCGAGAGAGTCCAGAGAACTCCTACACACCCCTACGGCTGTTGGAGAGATATTGGCCACAGCTGTGGGCTGGCCATTGTCGTTTATATTAAGAAAGGCCATGGAGGCTGAGCTAAGAGCCGAGGCGAACGTTAACTTGAATGCTGATTCCTGTTCCTCTGCAAGTGAGGCGTGTGCATGTGTGTGAATGATACGGATTATTCTCTATTCCTGTTATTTGTTTAAACGGAATCGGCTATTTAGAAACTAAAAAAAAAAGCCGTGAAAATGCCCCAAATGGAAAGCTTTTGACATTGTAGAACGGGTTTTTGCTTGTGCTGTTAGAGGAATTTGGCTTTCTAGGTGGAATTGGTATTTCTCTCCCTGTGCCTTTTGAGATATAAATGACCTACCTGGGCTCTCAGGAACTTTATTCCCTGAGGGTGAAGACAGAAAAGAGAGGCCATTTAAGCTGTAGCAGGAAAACTGTGAGATCTCTGTGTCTGTAGAGATATATGCACGTCTATGTGTACCTTATAAATATGAGGTGTCTCTGCTTCTAGATGGCGTTGCCAGGATTGGTTTGTGGATGAGCTCTGTTTATTTGCTTAAAAGAAATTACAAGCTTATATGAATTCTCAGACGTAGAATGAATTTCAGGCTCATGTGATCTGGGAAATATTCAGTACTGAATTGATATCTGTTATTGAAGCTACTGAAGCTTGTTGGTTTGATTGATATAGACATGTTTTTAGAGTCATCAATGTTAAGTGTAATACTTCTGTTGTACCTAGGTTTACTGGAGGTCAAATAAGACCTTATTATATCTGTTGCAAATTTGTCAGCAAGGAAAATAACTTGATATGATGAAACTTAAATGTAAATGAGATAAGAGCTTTTAGGTAAACTCTATAGGAATAATTATGTTTTGGGAATGTCTGTCTAAAATAGTCCCTCCAGATTTTGCTAACTTGAAACTAAGTTCAATAAAGAGAATTCATTGACTATCTGGGTCATTTCAAATGGGATAAAATATTAGATTAATTGCTGGGCGAGTCTAAGTTTACCAACCTTTGCCTTCCTGGGAGAGGAAGACTAAAGCATAAATTATCCAATCAGGAAATGCCGGTATGACAAACAGTTCACATTTACTTGCTTCTTGGTTTTTGGTTGGTTCATTTCCTTTGAATATATGCCCAGAAGTGGGATTGCTGGATCATCGGAGTACCACACATTTTTGATTACTGTAACTTTGTGTTGCATTTTGAAATCAGGAAGTGTGAGTCCTCCAACTTTGTTCTTCTTCTTCAAGGTTGTTTTGACTATTTAGGATTCTTCAGATTCCATATGAACTTCAGAATGAGTTTTTCTATTGCTGCAAAAAAAGCCCTTGGAGTTTTGATAGGGATTGCCTGTAGATTTCTTTGAGTAGTGTTGCCGTAGTATTTTTGGGTAGTATTAACAATATTGTCTTCGAATCCATGAACATTTATTTAGATCTTTTAAAATTCCTTTCAGTAATGTTTGTATATGTCCTTTGCCCCATTGGTTAAATTTATTCTTACATGTATTTATTTTTAGAAAGAAATATAATGTATATAGGAGTATAGATTCTGGAATTAAACTGCCTGGGTTTAGAGTTTGATGTCACCATTTACTAGCTGTGGGCCTTTAAGCAACTTATTTAGCTTCTTTTTGCCTCAGTTTACTCTTCTGTAAAATGAAGATAATAATAATGATACATGAGAAATTTGATGTGATGATTAAATGAGATTATACGTAAAAGGTGCTTGCATTAGTGTCTGGTTCATACTAATTGCTCCATAAATGTTAGCTTTATTGCACTATTGGGATGCATAGAAAAATGAGGCTGGGGGGGTAGATTGGTGCCATTTTGGGAGGGTCGCAAATACCAAGATAAGCAATGTAGACCTTGTGCTGTTGGCGGAGAGAATTATTAGGAGTTTTTGAGAAGGAAGTCTTATTTTAGGCAGTCAATTCTGGTGTTAATGGGAAAGAGAGATGAAGAGTAATGCTGTTGTGAGCATAGGCACCAGTTCTAATGGATAATGAGAATCTGAACTCTGGTAGAGGTGGTGGTAGAATGTATCCAAACATGTATACGTATTCCAAGGGAGAGGTTTACTGCAGACACATTTTTTTTTTCAGAGAACATTTGCAGGTCTTGACAGTTGTTTGCTTGTGGATAATGAAGATGTGCTGAGTTCGAGGTGTCTTGGTGACATCCATACATAGACAGTCTGAAGTTTGGGAGGGAGGTCAGCGTAAGAAATTCAGATTTGGAAATCATCCACTATGCCGATTATTAAGACATCGCCTCTCAACTCCACACCTACCCCCTCTGCCTCGCTTTGTGGTACTCAGGGTGGACCGTGTGGACATTTTCCTCGCACTGGTTACAACTGTAGGCTTTACTAATGGAAGGTTCAGAGCAGGAGGACGACTCTTTCCTTCTTTCATGTGCCCTGTTTTCCCATGTATATCAGCACGTGGGTGTGTGGGGTGGGGCAGAAGGAAGCGGCCTCACCTGAGAGGTCCTCATGGATTCACCGGGGCTCCTGCCTCCTGCAGGTGTCCTCACCACCACCTGGTGGGGCTGTTTGCAGCAGCCATACCCGGCAAAGGAGGCCTGACCTTCCTCCTTGCTGGGGGAGGGGGTGAGGAGAGGGGGGAGGGGAGGGGCCGGGGAAGGGGGAGGGGGAGAGGTGGGGGAGGGGCAGGGGAGAGGTGGGGGAGGGGAGGAGTGGGGGGAGGGGTGGGGAGGGGAAGGGAAGGGGAGAGGTGGGGGAAGGGAGAGGGGTGGGAGGGGAGGGAGGGGAGGGGTGGGCTCTCCTAAGCCTCTGAGTTCCCACCTTGCTCACGTTCCCTGAAGGTGGCTACTTCTGTGCCCTTTAAAGTCCATTTTACTCCTTTTACTAGTTAATGCTTTTCTGCCCATGAAGATTTCCCTGTTCAGATCACTGGTGTGATTTCTGCCTCCTGCCTGGAATCTGACTGAGTAATAGAGTCAGAGGAGGATGTGATATTGCACAGCAAAGAGGAGGAGGGTTGAGGATGGAATTCCAGGGACTGGTTTCTCTGGGAAGCAGTCGAAGAACGAGTTGTTGGGAAAAAGCCGGGAAAGTAAGAGGAGAGCCAGAGAGAAGGCAGAGAGAAGGGTTTCAAGAAGTGGACGTGGAGGGGGGCGGGGGTCAGCAGGGTCAAATTCCTTAGTGAGGTCAGGGGGGGCTGGGAGGGGCCGTTGGACTTGGCTGCTAGGAGGTCCCCAGGGGCCTTTCCAAGGACAGTTTCAGTTTCCAAGGTCAGTGAAGGCAGGAGACAGATGGCCAAGTGGACAGAGGAAAAATGGGAGGCAACCAATGCAAGCTCCTCTTTCAGGAAGCTTGACCTCGATGGGAATGAGGAAAAGCAGAATTAACACGGAACAACCTTTCTGGGATGGGGAGACTTGAGAACAGAATTATATATGAGCCCTCCCTAATTCATGTGAGGCGGATAAAAAAAATTGTGAGGTGCTTTTAGAAATTAAAAACAGCAGATGGAAGGGGAGGGATAAAGTAGGAGTTTGGGATTAAAATATACACACGTTTATATATAAAATAGATAAACAACAAGGACCTACTGTAGAGCACAGGGAACTGTACCCAGTATCTTGTAGTAATGTATAATGGAAAGGAATCTGAAAAAGAATATATATATATATATATATATATATATATATATATATAAAACATCTGAATCACTTTGCTGTACACCTGAAACTAACACAACATTGGCAATCAACTGTACTCCACAAAAATTAAAAAAAAAACCCAGCATATAAATGCAAAGTACTGAAAACGCTCTCATTATCCTTCTAGGACTTCGGTGTGGAAGGTTCTGCCTTGTGGCCGTCACACTATTTCTGCTCGAGCAGATCATTCCACCTCTAAATGCTCCATGCTAGTGGCATCCCGTGGCTGCTGGCAGAGATGACTCCTGCCTTTCCTAGAAATTAAGCCCACAGAGATTTTCTTCCTGTCGTATGCACATTTTCCTCTTCTGAATTTACCATAAACTTAATTGCTTTGGCATCTCTCTCTTGCCCTGGGACCTACTGGAACTGCTCATTTCGGAAGCCTGGCTTACATTATGCAAGAAAGCGATGAGCCCACGGCAGAAATATTACCATAGGGCCTGCAGACTTGTATGTGTTCTGCTCCAAATAGTCTATTTCTAAAACTATGTCCTGCCACTTGAAATGAAGGATTGTGAGTATTGTTCGTGAAACGACAATATCCAGTGTCAGAATAGAACTTTCAGATTACGGATTAATCGCCAAAAACATTTTGATTTGCGCAAATAGATACGGAGGAAGATTTGTATAAACACAAACCACTTATTAGAGTTATGATAAGTAACTTTCTCTGATAGAAGGAAGAGAAATGAGAGTACCTACTTCATACTAAATTAGGAGCATTCACAACCATTATTTCACTTCTTCATCTGCACCACTGCTGTGCTGTGTATCCATTCCCATTGGCAACTGAGGCTCTGGGAAATGAAATGGTTTGTCCATGATTATACGACCGGTAGATGGCAAGCAGGATTTGTACCTATGTCTCTGATCCCTATATCTGAGCTCTTACACCACATTATGGAAATGGATATAATTAATTCACCAGAAGAGTGCAGTTTTGGGTGATAAGTCTGTGGTAAGTGCTTTACTGAGCTCAAAGGGATACATGGAGATGAAAGAAAGCTATGAATCCTTGGGTTTAGAAAAGAAGTGATCTCAGTCCAAATTTGGGCTGGAGTCTGACTGAGGTAGAGAAGCTGAAGCAGTGTTAGAAATAAAACCACTTAGAAAAAATCAAATCAACATAAATATCCATTATCCATTGATAGGGAATTGTTTAAATATATTATGATAGAGGCATACAATGGAATACTTTGTAGCCATTCCAAATAATGATGTGTCACATCGTAAATCAACTATACTTCAATAAAGAAAAAGAAAAAACAAACCAAAAAAGAAATAAAACCACTTTAACGATCAGGGAGCTTTGGTAAAGCACTGGCAGCCCAGGGATGGAAGTGACCAGTGGTCCAGGTCCAGGGCTGAAGGGGCCCAGCTGCTTGCCCACGATGGCTGGACTCTGGGCGGGGGGAAGGGGTGCTGGTACCAGAGAAGGCATCATGGGGGTGTTAAGGGGAGCAAGCATTTCCTGACCTCTGCACGAGACCCTAGATTTTGAACCTGGCTTTTTAAGAGTCCACTTTCCGAAAAGAAAAATTAGAAAATGGCAGAATAGTGATGACTTATATATCCTTTGCAAAGCAGAGAAGACGGAACAATTGTGATCCCTGGAGCACACAAGAATACAAACTCTTAGGAAATATGATTTTTTTTTTTTTTTTTTTTTTTTAGTTTGGATTTTTTTCCCTTAGGTTTTGGTGTTGTAATTTCACAGAGTCAAGGAAGGAACTAGTTTAGTACACATCCTCGAAGGGGTGCACAGCTGGCAAAAGCCAGTGACCGACTGGCTTGGCTGAGCAAAAGTTTCTGGAAGCTCAGGCAGTGATTATTCATGCTTTGGTGTGAGTTATGCACACACACGTTATGAGACAAAAGCGCATTGTATGTCAGAAACATGAAAGCAGACCTCTTCTGGGTAAAGTGTAAGGAGTAGCTTAGGGGATGAACAGAGTCACCCATGCTCTGGTTTTCTCCCTGCAATTTACAAAACTCAGACTAGTCCATTAAAGCTGGACAGGAGGAGGGGAAATGAGACCTGAAGGAAAATTTTACAGGGAGAGTTCAAGAGTATCTACAGGAAAAGTTGCCAGAAGGAAATCTGTGAGTCGGGAGTTAATATGAGTAGTCCGTGCAGAGAAGGGATCTAGGAGGAGACCACTTCCCATGCTGCTAACAGCACCAACAGCACCCCTGTGTGTCAAGGGGTTTACGAGGGGGGATGCTGCTTTGAAGGGAGTGCCTTGGGGAGAAGCTGGCTCGTGTGCAGTGTGGCCCCATCTCTGCCGAGATTGTGGGAAGACACCCCGGCAAGGTGGTTGTCATCACACTTGGGAAGCAGCACAGAGCCATCTCCGCAGACTCGGCCCCGTCGTACACCTCATCTTTTAACGAATACCTTGACATTTCCTATTCCTGTCATTTTCCCCTGGAGTGCTGTTCTATGAATACAAAAACACTCCTGCCAGTGCTGCATTCATCTATGATTTGCCAGTAAATCTCCGATGTGCTCCAGGGTAATCGTGAAAATCCACTTCCAACATCATCCTCAAGGATCTGAGGGTAATAGCCACAGGCGTCGAAAATAAAGCAACCTTTTTCGTACCTGAGAGATGACTCATACAACATGGTGTCCAGATAAAATAATTCTTCCTGTTGAATTCAGGTCCGATCATTGAAATGTGGGCAGGTTTAAAAGCTTATCGAATAGAGGGCTGTTAAGCTCTTGTGTAAAACAGGACTGTTAGTTAATGAAAATCTGAGATCAAATTCATAGAGCTGATTCTGAGAATGATGTGACCCTTTGACCTGGACAGGATTGCAGCAACATCCCTGAGACACACGATCATCTGTGGACTTTTAAAGTTCTCTGGAGAAGTAGGTTCTCTTGAACTCATTTGTGAGTTTAATAGCCATCCTTCTAAGGAAGGTCAGCAAATTGTCCTTATTTTCAAGTAAGATAGTTCAGGGTTTGAGTTTTCTACCGTAAATTTCATTATTGTTAAACACACCATATTAAAAGAGGTGACTTGGGTCTTTAAGGGGAAAAAAGGTGAAAATGTCAAATTGCATTTGGGATACTAACTAGGAGTGTAATACGTGGTATAACTACTTCCCTGAAAGATTTCTTTGCGGGCCCTCGATTATGAAGCCGTAACATTTCCATTTTGTAGAGGACAAAGCTGAGTGGTGATAAAAATATTCCCCCTCTCCTTCTTACCATCTGACACAAAATCAAACAGATGGGGAACAGAAATAGTGAGCTTCAGAGGCCAGCCTTAAAATTCTCAGTCACACTGACCAGCATTCCACCACTGTGTCCTGGATCAAGGGAAATTCGTGCAAAACTAATAAGAAAACTGTTTAATATTTCCTATGAAAAAGCAAATGTTCTCTCTCCAAACCAGTGACACCAGAAATTCCACCCTGGAGCACCATCTCATGCAAAAACCAGTGTAATAATCTCTGAATGCTTGAACGCTCTGTCAGCTTTCTGAATGATAATATCACATTTCCTTGTAATCTGAGCATTTTGCATAATCTTCCTCCTCTCATATTTCTTAACTGAATGTAATTAATCAGGACAGACTCAATGGGTGGATAGTTCTGAGAACGAGCTAATTGGGGTTTGATGAGATTGTGAGTGATCCTTTCTCTGGGAGAGAGTGAGATGTTATTTTTCCCTGAAAATAGAGCAGAACAGAACAACAAAACAAAACAATGCAGAACAAAACAAAAGAGGTCTTAAAGAAAGCCAGCATTAGTCTAGTTCTGGTCTAATGAGTCTGGGCCCACATACAACCTAAACAGCCGGTCCAGGCAAGTTCAAGAGGAAGTTTGGCAGGCTCACCCTAGTGTCAGGTGGCTTTGGGAGGCCAAGGGCTGGTTCTGTTTCTTGCAGGATCCTGCAGTGTTACCTCAAGCCAGTGAGCTTACGGAGAAGCTATGCCTTAACCATCTCTGTAACTCCAGCCCCTGGTGTAGTTCTTGGTGTATAATGAATTCATCAGCTGGGCTGCCGTAACAAAATACCACAAACTGGGCGGCTTAAACAACAGGAATTCATTTCTTACAGTTCTGGGGGCTGGAGGTCTCAGATCAAGGTGTCGGTAGGTTTGGTTTCCTCTGAGGCCTCCCTCCTTGGCATGAAGACGGCAGCCTTGTTACTGTGTTTTCACATGGCCTTTTCTCTGGCACCTGGTGTCTTTTCTTACAAGGACACCAGTCCTATAGGGTTAGGGCCTCACCCTTATTACTTCATTTAATGTTAATTACCTCCTTGAAGGCCCTATGTCCAAATAGTTATATTGTTGAAGGGTTAGGGCTTCAACTTATGCATTTGGGAGGTGGGGGACATAATTCAGTGCATAACATACAGTACTTACTCAATAGTTGCCTTTAAATAAAGAAAAAGGTTAACTGTTTATCTGGTTCGTTTCTCTGCTGATGAATGAGAGGGCTCACAATGACAGCTATTATTATTCTGGCAGTATATCCTAGGGTTTTACAAAGAGGCTTCACTAAACGTTGAAGTTTTCAAATGATTTCAAGGAAATTTATTGCTAGACCTATTTGTTGGACGCGCTGAATGTCCACTTCCTGTTACGACACACACACACCAGGCCTGTTCAGGAGATGGCTGGAGTCGCAAAGCCCCTGGCTTGGACTCACCTCTCAAATCCCTCCCCCAAGTCCTGACTGCTCTCTCCTCTTATTGCTGGAATTAGGTCACGGGCCAAGCTCCAGCAATGACTTTTTTTAAAAAACATTTTTCTTGGATAATTGCTCTACAGTGTTGTGTTAGTTTCTGCTTTATAACAAAGTGAATCAGCCATACATATACATATATCTCTGTATCTCGTCCCTCTTGCGTCTCCCTCCCACCCTCCCTATCCCACCCCTCTAGGCGGTCACAAGGGTCCGAGCTGATCTCCCTGCAGCAATCACTTTTTGAGCTACAGGTGGCCCTCCAGCTGAATGGGATGCTTGCCTGGTTCGTATTTTGAGTCCTGTCTGAATCTTTTCATTCACGGCTGTCAGGATCATTTTATGGAAGCGATTTTAAACTTTTTTGGAATCTGATGAAAGCTATGGACTCTCCAGAAAAATATATATAAACACAAAGTATTCTTGCTTTATATGTCTGGTGGCCCATAAAGACTCTTTCACAGACACATGGGAGCTTAGAATTTGCTTTTTGGAATGCATGATCTGAAAACTTCCCTGTACCCATGGGCATTGGTAGACAATAAAATGGTTATAGTTTTTGCTTTAAAAAAAACAGCTGAGAGCAGTCTCACGCAAAAACGTCTTGAATCTCTGCCTTGCATATGACTTAGGTACTGTATTGCCTCCTCTATCCATTTGTAATGCAAATCAGGGTTTCCACAGCAGTAAATAATAATAGCCAACATTCCATTGAGAGCTTGCTGTGTTAGCCCTGTGCTACGTGCTTTCCAGGGATTATTTCATTTAACTGTCACAACAGCTCTTTGATGTAGGTACTATTGTATTTCTATTTTGCAATAAGGAAACCAAGGTATATTAGTTTCCTGTAGCTGCTGTAACAAATTACCACAATCTTGGTGGCTTAAAACAATTGAAATGCAGTCTCTCACAGTTCTGGAGGCCAAAAGTCCAAAATCAAAGTGTTGACTGGGCTGTGCTCCCTCCAAAGGCAATTATATACAAAATAATTGATAGCAAAGACTTGAACAGGTATTTGTACACCCATGTTCATAGCAACATTATTTGCAATAGCCCCAATGTGGAAACAGCCTAAGCTTCCATTAACAGATGAATGGATAAACAAAATGTGGTATATACGGACAAGGGAATATTATTTTGCCTTAAAAACGGATGACGTTCTGATGCATGCTACAACGTGGATGAATCTTGAAGACATTATACTAAGTGAAAAAAGCCAGCCCCCAAAGGACAAACATTGTATGGTTCTACTTCTCAGTTTCCCGAAACAGTCAAATCCATAGAGATGAGGAGCAGAATAGAAGTTACCAGGGGGTGGGGCAGGCAGGAATGGAGAGTTGGCTCCTGGGGACAGAGTGTCAGGTTGGGGTGATGAAAAGTTCTGGAGATGGATGCTGGGGATGGTTACACAACAGTGTGGATGTATTTAACGCCACTGAACCATATGTTTAAAAATAGCTAAAAAGGTAAATTTTATGTTATGTATATTTCACAGTAGGGCTTAAAAAACAGGGCTTCCCTGGTGGTGCAGTGGTTAAGAATCCACCTGCCAGTGCAGGGGACACGGGTTCGAGCCCTGGTCCGGGAAGATCCCACATGCCGCGGAGCATCTAAGCCTGTGTGCCACAACTACTGAGCCTGTGCTCTAGAGCCCGCGAGCCACAGCTACTGAGCCCATGTGCCACAACTACTGAAGCCCACATGCCTAGAGCCCGTGCTCTACAATAAGAGAAGCCACCACAATGAGAATGCCGCGCGCCGCAACGAAGAGTAGCCCCTGCTCGCCGCAACTAGAGAAAGCCCGCGTGCAGCAACGAAGACCCAACACGGCCAAAAATAAATAAATAAAATAAATTTAAAAAAATAATAAAAAAAATACAGTGCTTACTTGATGGTGATTTAGGAAGTTGCTTTCACTTTCTGTAAATCCATGAAAGAGAAGAAGCCAAGCTAAGGGGTCTGGAGGTAATGGCAGGTCATATAAGGCAGGACTGAATTCCTTTGCTTTGGGGTGGATATTGGAAGAGACTTGTGCTTAATACGACCTCTGAATGAATAAAATTTTCTCCATGCATTTAGAACTTACTATATCTCATGCCAAAAACATATTTCACCCCCACTTACACAGAAGGAAAAATCTTACGAAGAGAGATAACATGATCTGCTCTTCTCTGGTGGTACATAATTGTTTCAGGAGAGAGCTGTCTGGAAATCCGTCCCCCAAAGGACTGGGATTACTTCCGGTTGCAGGGAGGAAATTAAAACCAGCTGCAGGTAGTTGCAGGTGATAAGCATTTTTATTTTTTTCTTCCCCTCTCTAATCCCGCTTTATTCCAGACTAACTCCCTTCCAACCCATACTATCATCTTTAGAAACTAACCAAGATTGTTTTCTTAATGTACAAGTAGTCATGGCCGAGTTTTCCAGCCTTATTGCCAGTGTTTGTAACCAAGCAGGGCAGCTCACTCAGAGGGTTCTTAAAACCAGAGAAAGCACTCTAATAAGCTGAAAGAGGCAAAGTGTGCTTTTAAATTCATAAGCAATCTTATAGTTCATTTGGAGAGGGAGAGAGAGCAAGAGAGAGAAGAAAGAAAGAAGTACCTGAAAAATGGGAGACGCTCGCAATTTTCTGCTCCATGTAACCCAGATGTAGACTCGGTATGAACTTGAACTTCCCCCCACCATTTGCTCATTCAGAATGTCACGGTTGGGGCTGACGCTGTCAAATGAAATTGCTTTTTCCATATTCAGTTTTCCTTGTTTTATTCAGTTTGTATCTTCTGTCCAAAACGTTTCTTGAAAATTGGATCTTTTAGAGGAGGCAATACCAGTTATCTTCAGGAGAAGAAACTTCGTCATTTCACTTTGGCATGGAACAGAATTAAGTGTAATTTCTCTCTTAGATATGGGAATTAGATACTTAATTGTCAATAACTATAGCAGACGTGGAATGATTATCTTTGGGTTATTCTGTATTTCTTTGGCTTTGAGATGGCCAGACTGTTAACACAACAACTCCAGTTACTTTAGCCATGAATTTGGATGTGCAGATACCACGGATACCATCACCGCTGCCCGTGCAGGCAGGAAGCTTCTGTTGGTCACTTGCCATATGCCAGACCTTGAAGTAAGAGCTCTACATGCATAACTACAGTTAATCCTCCACTAACTCTAGAACGTAGGGACTGTTATTCTCATTTTACTGCTGAAGAAACTGAGAGATTAAAGTAACTCACCTGATATGAACATATCCCATAAATGTTGGAGCTGGAATGTGAATGAACAGAGGTGCATGGGAGTTCGGCAGAACGCAGGGTGTGTTCTGAACTTTGAGAAACCGAGAACAACGATCATTTCCTGTTATTCTCGTATTTTTTTATATTAATTTTTATTGGAGTATAGTTGCTTTACAATGTTGTGTTAGTTTCTGCTGTACAGTAAAATTGATCCGTTATACCTATACATCTATCCCCTCTTTTTTGGATTTCCTTCCAATGTAGGTCACCACGGAGCACCGAATAGAGCTCCCTGTGCTATGCAGCAGGTTATTAGTTATCTATTTTATACATAGCAGTGTACATGTGTCAGTCCCAATCTCCCAATCCATCCCACCCCCCGTTCCCCGCCTTGGTATTGTCCGTCCTCTACGTCTGTGTCTCTGTTTCTGCTTTGCAGATAAGATCATCGTATTTGTCAAAACTTTGCACTTAGAGCTTGATGTATGGCAGAGTGAGATCAATCAAGTCTGTAGAATAAACGAATGAAGAAAGCCGAGGGATATTTTGCACTTTCATTACCGCATTTTCCTTTGGAAGTTGCTGCAGTGTGACATTGTATGGGCTCATTTGTATGCACTTCGGTAGCCTATGAATTTAAGGGGATGCATTGTGGGTTTGCTTTTTGGCGGGGTGCACAGGCTAGTCCCCAGAAACACTGAAGGAGAACAGTTCTGTCATGGCCTCTTGAGTGCGCGGAGACGTGGTCTCATCAGAAGCTGTTCTGAACAGTGAAGGGGGTTTCAAGAACGCTAGGATTCAGTCTGCATGCTGTGCGTGAGGTGTTTGTCCCTCAAAATGATGCAAACGGTTCACCCTCATTATGGCTCACTAGCCCTTAGGCCACACGAGGGCAAAGCTCTGTCTCCTGTGCGCACAGTTCATCTGTGGTGATGACTACAGTGCTTGGCCCGTTAATACTGCAGAATGAAACCAGAGGAATGAAAGTGACCACTTGATAGGTCAGACGACAGCTGTGTAAGCCCCTGGAAGAGACAGGGTGGCCAGCGAAGCTCCACAGCCCCCCACTCAATGGAGCAGCGCACACAAAACAGAAAGAATGTGTTGGTGAGAAGGGTTCCTCAGTCATGGAAGGACAGAAAGGGTGAGTGAGAGGTGGATGCTGGCAGTGCCATCCACATATTGCCAGGGCAACCACCTCCTGCGAACATCCCTCGTCTCAACAGCAGGTCTGTCCTTGGGATGGAGGTGAAGCGGACCGTTATAGGCAACAGACTCCGGTTTTGCTCTTTCGGGCAAACCAAACCCCTTGGCATCCATGATGCGTTAAATATTCTCTTTGTCTTCGTTCTGACTTCAGGTTCACCAAACAGCTCCTCCTTGGTCTGCTTACGTGGAGAGGATGTGCTGACGACACTGATTTCGCATTTCTCTGTTCCACGTGGCCGCCACGCTTTATCATAGAAAGTCAATAGATAGGTTTCCAGAGAACGTTTGGTGTATACGTAGCATTCTGAGGCCAGACGTGCTGCTTCTCTTCACACGTGGACTTCTGAGCTTTGTGACATTTGTCATTGTCATTGACAGTTTTTTTCTTATTAGTTATCTATTTTATACAGATTAGTGTATATATGTCAATCCAAATCTCCCAATTCATCCCCCCTCCCCGCTTTCCCCCCTTCATGTCCATATGTTTGTTCTCTACATCTGTGTCTCTATTTCTGCCTTGCAAACTCGTTCATCTGTAGCATTTTTCTAGATTCCACATTTGTGTGTTAATATACGATAATTCGTTTTTCTCTTTCTGACTTACTTCACCCTGTATGATGGTCTCTAGGTCCATCCACATCTCTACAAAGGACCCAGTTTCATTCCTTTTTATGGCTGAGTAATATTCCATTGTATATATGTGCCACATCTTCTTTATCCGTTCGTCTGTTGACAGATTCATTGACAATTAATACTGGATATCTTGGTATTGTTCTCAGCCATGTGCATTTCAGTTGAGGAGAGTGATTCTCTTGGGATATGATCATTGTGAGGCCCAGAAAAGATTAAGTTTCTGCGTCTTCAAAGAGGAGGGTCAGCTTCATCCATCCAGCCTTTTCCTTAGGTTGGCGCTCCTCAAACATTTCCCCGAGGACCAGGCTGATGGCAGGTGCACGTGTATCTGGGGAGCTGGCAGTCTTGGATTGAAGTACAGCATCTTCTTGAAGAATTCTTTTTACTTAAAAAAACTGTTCTGCATTGTGCATTCTATTCTCCAACATGCACATTTCGTATCAGTGTTATTTTTCATACAATATTATTTTCCTGCCAACCTTTAAGTAAACTCGATGTTGGGGGGAGCCGTGAAGTGCTTTCCCGTGTCTCTGGTGCTGCTGGGCACAGGGCTGGGCACCTCCAGGAGTGTCTGTGTGCATGTGAGAAGCCTTGCCTCACACCACGCTTCACCTGTGCAGTTATGTAACTTCTGTGTCTCAGGGCTTTTTAGGTCTATAATCTTTGTCTACTTTATTTCCTCTAAATAGTATTATTTTGACCTGGATTGCTACATAGTGATTTTGGTTGTGGAGACTAGCATCTCCTATGAACATGGTGATTTTTTTCCCCATTCTTTCTTTTAATACCAGTGTGGTCTCTGTTGCTATCTAGTTAAATGGTGAATAATTGGACTATATGTTTCATGTATGTTTGGAGAACTAAGTCAATAAGGGTAAGCATTTTGAAAACATGAACTATTTTATATATTTTACTAATCATTATATGATTTCAAAAGTTAGTTTTATTTTACTGATGAGAAAGAAGAAAGTTTTCTAGACAGCTAAGAACCTTTAGAAATGAGAGAGAGAGAGAGAGGGAGAGAGGGAGAGAGAGAGGGAGGGAGGGAGGGAGAGGGAGGGAGAGAGAGAGAGAGAGAGGGAGGGAGGGGGAGAGAGAGAGGGAGGGAGGGGGAGAGAGAGAGAGAGGGAGAGAGAGAGAGAGAGGGAGAGAGAGAGAGAGAGAGGGAGAGGGAGATAGGGATCTGGCAGACAAAAAGGTGCCATCTGTGGGCTTCCCTGGTGGCGCAGTGGTTGAGAGTCCGCCTGCTGATACAGGGGACACGGGTTCGTGCTCTGGTCCGGGAAGATCCCACATGCCGCGGAGCGGCTGGGCCCGTGAGCCATGGCCGCTGAGCCTGCGCGTCCGGAGCGTGTGCTCCGTGACGGGAGAGGCCACAGCGGTGAGAGGCCCGCGTACCGCAAAAAAAAACAAGGTGCCATCTGCTCATATATTTATGGCATCTTGTCTCGTGTTATTCAACACCAGCTCTCAGACAAAGGTAATAAACATCCTAAATACAAAAATCTGAGTGAAATATTGTATTATTGAGGCATTATGCCATTCAAACATGATAGGTCTGATGATGGTTCAATATAATGATTTTTAGCTCTAGGGTACAAATAAAATAAAATGGTGATGTCTAGCTGTGACTACAGCGTCACCAGAATGTAACTATTTCTCTATTGTTATTGCATTCCCACATTCCTTCAAAGGCCATGCATTCAAAAAAACTTATGAAAATTTCTATGTCCCAATCACTGATGTTTGAAAACCATCAGCATTTTGCCATACTTGTTCATCTGTTCACTTCCTAACCTCCTCCCTTTTTTGGTGGATAATTTTAAAGCAAACTCTATGTATCTTGTCATTTCACCCCTAAATGGTTTAATCTTCTCCAGGAGAGAGAGAGAGAGACAGAGAGAGAGACGGAGAGAGAGAGAGAGAGACGGGGGGGGGGGTGTGAGAGGGAGAGAGAGAAACATTTTCCCACATATCTGCAAATTAACAATAGTTAGTGTCTTCAGATACCTAGCCCATATTCAAATTCTCCTGATCGTCTAAAAATGCCTCTTTTCAGTTAGTCTATTCTACTTCTATTCTATTCTATTCTGTTCTATTCTATTCTATTCTATTCTATTCTAGATCCAAACAAGTTCCATTTCATTGTGTGTGTTTGGTAAGCTCCACAGAGCCTTGTGAATGTCTCATAATCTAGAACAGTTCCCCGCTCCCTGTACGGACTTAGTAAAGGAATTAGGTTCTTAAATTCTAGATTTGGGTTGAGATGTTATTTACCTTCCTCTGCTACTCCCTGAATTTCTTGTGGACTGAATTTACATTTAAAAGCTTATTAAATTCAGATTTGCTTTTGTTGTTGTTATTGCTGTTATTGTTTTTAAAAGAATATTTCAGACCTGGTTCTTGATTTTCCAGCTGTCACATTGTGTCTTATCAGCATGTCTGTGTGATTCACTTTTAATGACGCTAAAATTGATCATTGGGCTTAGGTGACGGTAGCTGGATAATTTGATTGTTTTCATTCCCTATTTTGTCTAAGGGTTTAATCATCCAATGATGACTATCTCCTGAATCAGTTATGGGATTAGGGGTTGCAAAATGTTGATTTTTTGAACTCAATCTTTCTGTTTCAATTTATTACCTGAGAATCTGTATAAAAAAACTCTCAACCACGAGGGCTCTTTGGACACCCTGAAATACATATTATACTAGAATAGTGAGAAAAATGCTTCATGGTTTCCCTTTAAAATGTCTATTTTTCAGAGTAATGATTTGGTGTTCTATCAACTGCAGTGGTGTTCAGTGGACTCTATTTTGTTTCTCTCTCACCTCCCTGCCTTTTTATGAATTTACAGCTTTTTGTATATTTAGTATATTTTAATTAATTGGGTCACTTTTTGGATGTTCATAGCCTCCCGCCTAAGGCAAGTGGGAACGCTTAGCTGACGCCTGTGTCCTTTTGATCAGACCCACGTCAGCCATTAATCGCTCCTTCCCTTCCTTACTTTCTGGAGCAACAAAACATCCCAGCCCACTTTTCTATGTTTCCTGCTCCACAACTAAAATCAGCCATTTCTTCAAGGATCCTTAGTTCCACTGAGTGGAGAATCCAATTTAGAGACCACCTGGCGAGTTAGAAGTGCCAGTGAGATTGGACTGGAGTTGTTTCTAGCCCTTTTCAGTGGATGGAGCTGGAAAATTTGTATTTTAGAAAGTGAGAAAACATATCATGATCCACCTTGTCATTTCCAATTCAAATCTAGGATCCTAAGTGTTTATATTGTTAATTTTATATTTGGATTTCTTTTTATATTTAGATCTCTGTGGCAAACCTTTTTCTTTATAACATTAACGTACTTTAAAATTTGTGTGCTTGAAAAGAATGTGAATTAAGAAAAAATGTTTCAGAGTTAAATAGGTCTACGTTATTGATTTTTTTTTTTTTTTTTTTTGCGCGTTACGCGGGCCTCTCACTGCTGTGGCCTCTCCCGTTGCGGAGCACAGGCTCCGGGCGCGCAGGCTCAGCGGCCATGGCTCACGGGCCCAGCTGCTCCGCGGCATGTGGGATCCTCCTGGACCGGTGCACGAACCTGTGTCCCCTGCATCGGCAGGCGGACGCTCAACCACTGCGCCACCAGGGAAGCCCCTACATTATTGATTTTTAAAAGTTGTTTTTACTATTATGTGTTTTTAGCTGTGCCACATGGCTTGCGGGATCCTAGTTCCCTGACCAAGGATCAAACCTGGGTTCCTGGCAGTGGAAGCAGAGTCCTAGCCACTGGGCGGCCAGGGAATTCCTGATTACATGGTTTAGATTATATAGAATCTTATTAATTTGGGTTTACCTATTATGTCTTGGACTGAGAGAGGTATGTTAAGCTGTCCTATTTGTGGTGTGTTTCAGTCCTTTTCTCCTTGCATTTCCAGCAATTTCTACCTTATAAAAGTTGTTTCTCTATAGGCTGCAGTCTTCGGCATTATAATGTCTTTTTTGGCTTCTTTTAACTTTTTAGGTGTTTTTGCTCCCCTGTATTCTACCAAGTTTTGTATTAAAATCTGAACTGCTGCTTTCTTATTACTTGAGTTTCCCTGGTGTATCTATGCTTATTCTTTACTCCTTAATCTTTCTGTGTCTTTTGGATTAAGGTATGTCTCATACCACAGAGAGTTAACGATTTGCTTTATTAGTCAATCTGAATTTATTAAACAGATTTCTTTATATGTTTGATCTCAGCTCTGACATATCAATATATTATTTATTTACTGTATCTAGTAAATCTTTCACTGTGTGATTCATTTTCTTTTCTCTTTGTAATCTTTGGTATTTCATATGGTTTGTATTTTTGTTCTACTGGTTACCTTTAATATTGTGTATAATATCTGAAGTTTCTTTTTTTTTAAGGTAATGCCTAATTCTACTCTTTTCTGAGCAGTACTGATTAGTTAGAATGTTTTCCCTTTTCTTCCTTCTCTTCCAGTGTCTAAACATATTCTTTTAATCCTAGTTAATGCCCGTGGGCATTAACTTATTAATTAAGTTCTTATTAGCAGAAATTATTCTGCTTTCCGCTTACTTTCCTTATTTGTTTGTTGTGTTATTTCTACAGTGTCAGACCATATAACATTTGCATATTCTTTTTAAAATTAATTTATTTTTAACGTCTTTATTGGAGCATAATTGCTTTACAATGTTGTGTTAGTTTCTGCTGTATAACATACTGAATCAGCTATATATATACATATATCCCCATATCCCCTCCCTCTTGCGTCACCCTCCCTATCGCACCCCTCTTAGTGGTCACAAAGCACCGAGTTGATCTCCCTGTGCTATGTGGCTGCTTCCCACTAGCTATCTACCTTACGTTTGGTAGTGTATATATGTCCATGCCACTCTCTCACTTCGTCCCAGCTTACCCTTCCCCCTCCCCGTGCCCTCAAGTCCATTCTCTACATCTGTATTTTTATTCCTGTCCTGCCCCTAGGTTCATCAGAGCCATTATTTTTTAGATTCCATATATATGTGTTAGCATACGGTATTTGTTTTTCTCTTTCTGACTTACTTCACTCTGTATGACTGACAGGTCCATCCACCTCACTACAAATAACTCAGTTTCGTTTCTTTTTATGGCTGAGTAATATCCCATCGTATATATGTGCCACATCTTCTTTATCCATTCATCTGTTGATGGACACTTAGGTTGCTTCCATGTCCTGGCTATTGTAAATAGTGCTGCAATGAACATTGTGGTACATGACTCTTTTTGAATTATGGTTTTCTCAGGATATATGCCCAGTAGTGGGATTGCTGGGTCATATGGCAGTTCTATTTTTAGTTGTTTAAGGAACCTCCATACTGTTCTCCATAGTGGCTGTATCAATTTACATTCCCACCAACAGTGCAAGAGGGTTCCCGTTTCTCCACACCCTCTCCAGCATTTATTGTTTGTAGATTTTTTGATGATGGCCATTCTGACCAGTGTGAGGTGATACCTCATTGTAGTTTTGATTTGCATTTCTCTAATGATTAATGATGTTGAGCATCCTTTCATGTGTTTGTTGGCAGTCTGTATATCTCCTTTGGAGAAATGTCTATTTAGGTCTTCTGCCCATTTCTGGATTGGGTTGTTTGTTTTTTTGATATGGAGCTGCATGAGCTGCTTGTATATTTTGCAGATTAATCCTTTGTCAGTTGCTTTGTTTGCAAATATTTTCTCACATTCTGAGGGTTGTTTTGTTTATGGTTTCCTGTGCTGTGCAAAAGCTTTGAAGTTTCATTAGGTCCCATTTGTTTACTTTTGTTTTTATTTCCATTTCTCTAGGAGGTGGGTCACAAAGGATCTTGCTGTGATTTATGTCATAGAGTGTTCTGCCTATGTTTTCCTCTAAGAGTTTTATAGTGTCTGGCCTTAGATTTAGGTCTTTAATCCATTTTGAGTTTATTTTTGAGTATGGTGTTAGGAAGTATTCTAATTTCATTCTTTTACATGTAGCTGTCCAGTTTTCCCAGCACCACTTATTGAAGAGGCTGTCTTTTCTCTATTTATATTCTTGCCTCCTTTATCAAAGATAAACCCACGCATATATGGTCACCTTATCTCTGGGCTTTCTATCCTGTTCCATTGATCTATATTTCTGTTTTTGTGCCAGTACCATACTCTCTTGATTACTGTAGCTTTGTAGTATAGTCTGAAGTCAGGGAGCCTGATTCCTCCAGCTCCATTTTTCTTTCTCAAGATTGCTTTGGCTATTCGGGGTCTTTTGTGTTTCCATACAAATTGTGAAACTTTTTGTTCTAGTTCTGTGAAAAATGCCATTGTTAGTTTGGTAGAGATTGCATTGAATCTGTAGATTGCTTTGGGTAGTAGAGTCATTTTCACAATGTTGGTTCTTCCAATCCAAGAACATTGTATATCTCTCCATCTGTTTATATCATCTTTAATTTTTCTTTCATCAGTGTCTTATAGTTCTCTTGCATTCTTTTATCCTTTCAGCCACTCTCTACCAGACCGTAGGCCAAGCTAATCTAAACATCTCTTGGTTTTCTGAGGCTCATTCTCTAGTAGGTTCCTCAGAAAGACTCTTGGGAAAATTAATCCCTGAGTTCTTGAATGTTTATAACTATTTTTCAGTGGGCTTTATACTTGAAGCACAGTTTGGTTGGATATAAAATCTTTGGCTCATATTTTATTTTCTGAAGCATCTTTACAATGTCGTCCATTGTTTTCTGGTACAAAATGTTTGTGCTTCAAAGTCTGGCTTAGGTTTTGTTTTTGTTTTTTTTTGGTCGAATGCACAAAATTGTTTTCCTTCATTTAAAAAATACAACTGTTTTACTAGAAATGTTTGTGTTGAGGGTTCTCAGTTGAATTTCTCAGCTATAGCCCCTTTAATATGTAGGTTCAAATCTTTCATTTTGTCAAGGTTTTCTTAATTATAGTTTTATGTCTTTGTTGTCTTTCATTTTGTGGGGGAACATTCTTTGGGAATTGATGTTAAATCTTCATTAAAACTCTGTTGTTCCAAATCTTTGGTAGAATCTTCTATCTCTTCTTTATTTCTGCTTTATTCATTTCACTCTCCTCCCTTCCAGCCTTGGTTGCTTTTCCTGGGCCTCCCCGGGTGTCTATATGCTTGTTTCTGAGATTTTTTTTTTCTTTCCTTTTCTTCTCTTTTCATTCTTGAGTTTTCAGCTCTCTTCTCATATCATCACATTTCACATCATTCCAAGTGTCTTCTCTTTTCTTAATTAAAAAATTTTTTTTGGATTATAGTTGATTTATAATGTGTTAGTTTCTGGTGTACAGCAAAGTGAATCAGTTTTACATAAACACACACACACACACACACACATATATATATATATATATATATATATATATATACACATACACACACATATGTGTGTATGGGTATATACATTCTTTTTCAGATTCTTTTCCATTATAGTTTATTACAAGCTATTGAATATAGTTCCCTGTGTTATACAGTAGACCCTTGGTTTAGCCATCTCATTTCTGAGCTGTTCTAATTCTGACTTGTTTGGTTCTTTCAAGCTTTGATTGTTTTTAAGCTTCTTTTAGCTCATTTAAAAATCATATGTTGCTGTTTTCATCCTCTTTGTGGCCACATGTGTGGGATGTTTTCATCATCTCCCGGAACTTTATTTGGTTCATTTAAATCTTTATCCTTGCTGTATCTCTGTATGGGGTTTTATTGTAATCTGGTTTTATTTTCCACATACAAATTAAATGGTTCTCTTGGAAAGTACCTCTGTAGGGCTCTCTTCTGCGTTGTTACTGTGACAGATTAAAAAAAATATGGCCTCTTTATATACATGATGACTTCTCTGTCTCTCAGGGGTGAGCCTGATTCACAAAAGCTTCCTGCCTCTAATTCTGTGTTGTCTGGAGTCTGAAGGTCTTTCCTTCCAGAGCAGTGAGGCTGCCTTTCCACGTGCTTGTCCACCACGTCCTGGGGTTCAGCCCAGATACCTCCTTCTCTGGTGTTAGAAGTTTAGTCTCCCTGGGATCCACAGTGTTTTGTTTCAGATCCAGTGATCCGCAGGTTTTTTTTTTTTTTTTTTTTTTTTTAGCAAGGTTGGTGGAAGGGAAGTGGAAAGAATGAGTCTCTGTCTTTCCAAAAGGGAGTGTGTCAGAGCATTTCTGAGATCCTGCGGGCGGAGGCTGCTTTGGCATTGTTTTGAATTCCCAGGCCCCTTACTGGTTTCCTATGGTTTCTTTGCACTTGTCCTCAGCTTGGAGCCTGTGAGGGAGTCTTTGAATTTCACTGGTCATTTGCAGATGTAATTGCTTTAGTTCCTATTCTGTAAAGGATCGGCTCCTTTTGGGGGTGAATATTTGTTGATTCCTGAGTTGCAGCTCATAGCACTGTCCACACTCTCCTTTTCTGTTTCCTACCAACCCCTCATCCCCAGTGATCTCACACAAGACCTGCTGCTCCCTGGTGTATAGGTAACACTAACCCTACTCTGGGATTCCTTGCCACCAGTTTTATGTAAGATGTTATCCATGTTGTGTGTGTTTTTTCTTTTGCTATCCTATATGTTTTGCCTGGCTTTTATGATTGAACAAAACCATGCTGCGGCCATGTGTTTAGCATCGGAAATCCCAGTATATTTTTAAAACAAGAATATTGTAGAAAATTTAGCTTTTTATTTCCGGCATCACACCACATGGTTTTTCATTATTTCCAGCAGAATGGCAGTATTTGAATGTTAGG
Organism: Orcinus orca; assembly: GCF_937001465.1. Classification (NCBI taxonomy): domain Eukaryota; kingdom Metazoa; phylum Chordata; class Mammalia; order Artiodactyla; family Delphinidae; genus Orcinus; species Orcinus orca. The sequence continues at coordinate 10,552,942 of NC_064564.1, read as the reverse complement.
ATCTGGAACAAAATTATTTGCTGCTGACTGGTATGCAATTCTGGCAAAAAAGTGTGGGCAAAGAGGGTCGATGTGTGTAACTGGTTCTGCATGATTTGGGTCTAGAACAAGACTAAGAAAAACTGACTTGTCCTTCCTGTTTTAGGGATGGTCTAGAAAGTTAAGCTCCTCCTGAGATTATCTTGTCATGTTAATTTCTCTCTGTAATGGGCCTAACGGATTGGCAACCTTTTCCAGAAACTGAGCAACTAACAGACTTCACATTGGCAATAGAAGCTCGAGAGAAAAGGCCTTGCATGTGGCTGTGAAAGGGAAAGACCTAAGAGCTTGTTTGTTGTTGACGGGACAGAAACAATGTTTTGGAAATCTAAAGGTGGTCAAAGGAAATTCCTGTATTTCTTAAAATTAATAAGAAATCTAATCAAGTGGATCAAAAGCATAAAGAGATAGTTGGAGAGAAAACAAAACGTGGAGAAAGAATGGTGGCTTCAGGGGAGGCCAGGACCACTGATTTTTCCCATCTCTCAGTCCAAGTAAGAGACAGTTACGTTTCAGGCCACTCACAAAATCTAAGACTGACTGATGACCTTTAAGCTGTGAATGGAAGGGACAACTTACGTCTAAGCGGTGCAGTAACTGTGTGTCCCAGAGTTTGGAACAGGGCCAGCCAAGACCTACTGCTGACAGACAGCTCAATGCGTAGCGAGGACACTTGGAGGAATATTTGCTCTTGTTCTTAACTACTGTCTGCCAGCAAATGATGAAACCAGTTCCAAGCCCAATGATGCATCCTGGCATCTGTCTGCATCTCTTAGCACGACTCCCAGGATCTTCTCACTGTTATTCCAGGACCCCAAGAATCTTGCCCATTTTTTTGCTGTGTTTTTTCTTGTCCTCCACCAACCTGTGGATGGTCACTAGACTTTGAAGTTGAGGGCAGTTGCCCCTGAAGGGACCACTCTGAGCTCTCCCAGAAGCCAGCTGGGCTCTTTGTAAAAGAATGGGGGGGTGGGGGTATTCTTATGTCCATGGCTGGAAAAATTATATTGAATTTTTCCACCAGTGCTGACTCTCTGAGGCTGTGCATTGGAAATCCTACTTTAATAGCTGAGTGATCCTCAAATTCTATTAATTCTGTGTCATTGTTGAAATTAGAAAGGTACCAGTTATTAAAAATTAAACACTAGAATGAATTCACGATTGGGCTAACATACACTTAAAATTTCCTTTACTCCTGTCATGTGAAACCCCAAAGGTATGTATTTATGTATATAAACATATGTCAGTATGAATACATACACATTGTAAGGAAGAACAAAATAGAAAGAGAAGATAGAAAGTTTTTGGCATATATATGTGTATATAGATATAGATATATAGATATAGATAGAGATATAGGTATATATGCAGAAAAATCTTCTAGTTCTGAAACACCTCTGATTCTATTAGGACATGGGTCAAATTGCTGCTTTTGAGACATTAAGATGTCTTAATGATGTCCAGTTTGCATTAAGATGTCCAGTTTGCTCAGCTGGAGATATGAAATTAAAATCACGTTTAGTGCTGAAGACAGCACTAAGTTTGTCTTCAATTGTCTCAGCTGTTGAGAACTCAGAAAACACATAGTGGAAGCTCAAAGGATAATGCAATTCTTTATGTAGTCTTACCTTTTTCTCAACCTGCTTGTGGAGCTCCAGAGAGATGAATTAGCATAGTGTGCCAGCATTGTCTCTGCCTGAGAAAGTAAATGACAGATCAAGTCTCGTGCACTCAGAGAATGACAAAGCATCTCTGAACGGCTGCTCAGTTTACAGGTCTGGTTTAGACAGAGGGCGGCCGAAGGGCAGCGATGGTCCCAGTGTGCTTGCCAGGGGAGCAGCAAGACACGTCCTCTGTGGGTTCCCCAGTTGCCAGTCGAGGCTGTTGGTGGGGGGAGATGGGAAAGGGGGCCATTGCTCTCCCAAGAAAAGGAGCCAGAGCCTGGCGTTTCCCTCTGTGTAACCCAGTAGCCACCCTGGCACAGAATTTGTTTGAAAGAGACAGCATCACGCCATCAGATGGCCTTTCAGATAATGTGCCTCCTAGTGTCAAGCTTCCTTTCCTGGAAGCCCATACGGAGAAATCTGAAAGGCCTCATGCACCGTGAGAACATCAGAAGGAAGAGAGCCAGTGAAAATAAGTCAAGAGCAGCTGAAGCCGAGGAGGTGAGCTGGGACGATTCCGGGGGCCTGTCTTTGTGAAGATGCCGCAATTCAGGGTGACATGACTCTTGAGCGAGGGGTTTAAATAGCAGCAGGAGGAGTTCGGCATTGAAATGAATTTTTAAAATAAAGATTTTCCAAAAGTTTTGCACAATGGCGAGATGACAAACGGATGTGTCAAGATTGGCACATTGAGGACGGCAAGCAGACACCTTGGTCAGGAAAGACATGCCTGTCTACTTTACATCTTTTATTCCCTCTTACACATGAAGATGCAGGATTCTGCAGAACTCTACTTTTTGGACTATAAAGGAGTACTATAAATGGCTCTCACGAATTCATGAATTCTAAGGAGGGGAAGGAGTAAGAAGGCAAAAAATAATCGGAAATTCTGTTTCGTTCATTTAGCATCTTGACACAAAAAGACACACTCCCTCTGTGCCTGGTTTAAGAACGGTTTTCTGTTTTAAACCTGTTCTTACCCAGGTTTCTTCTCCAACACAGCACTGCGGAAAGCGCATTGCTTCTACATGAATAGCACCAAGGGACGCTCGACTTATTACATGGCTCAAAATCCCCTTTATTCTCTCGGGGCCCCTCACCTCCCCACTCCACCCACTACCCTGGCGACCAGAGGACGGAATGATGCCTCCATCAGAGGTGACTTTAATCTCTTCTTGCCTTTGAAGTACGAAGGTGACATGGAGAGATTGGAAATTGCTGGCACGGAGGATTTTCACTTTTGGAGGTTCTCCTTCTCCTTAGGTTGTCAGAAGAGACTATTTCATATCTTGTTGGACTATGACATGGAATGTGGACCTGGCAGTCCCTTGGAATCACTCACCTGAGATTCATTACTCACACTGTCTTCCCGGCCAGGCTTTCCAGAGAGGCAGCCTCTGTGTGGCCAGCCAGGGAGTGGTGTGGAGACCCTTCCCTGTGCGGTGAAGGGGGGCCAGAGCTTGGCCTGCCCATGGGGGCCTCTGGGCAGAGCTGTGAATGCAGAGGGGGTGACGGAGCCAGGATCCTCCATTCCTTCATCATTCACTCAATAAGCATTTATTGAGCACCCACTATATGCCAAACCCTGTTTGTAGCTGCTGAAGGGCAGTAGTAACTCAGCAAATCAACAGAACCCTATGTCCTGGAACTGGCTTTCTAGGTAGGTGAGAAACACGATAAATACGTAGATGGCATGGCTTGTTCTGTAGCGAGGGATGCTGACGAGCAGGAGAGAGCAGGGGAGGGGCGTTGGGAGTGGATGAGGATGGACAGCCCCCTGTGCATTGCTGCCCACGACAGAGGGGACAGCTGGGGAGGGCTTTCCGAGAAGACAGCGCTTTTTGAGAAAGGGCCTGAAGGGAGTGAGGGAAGAGCCTTGGGATGTAAGCAGGAGGAACAGCAAGTGACAAGGCCCTGAGGTTGGCTTGTGCCTGGCCTGACGGGGAGCAGCGCTGAGGCCAGTGTCCCTGGAAAAAGGAAGCCGAGGGCTTACAGTAAGAGATGAGGTCGGAGGGGACGCAGCAGAGACCAGGTCGTTCAGGGTGCAGGTGAGGACTTTGACTTTGACCCCGAGAGAGCTGGTAGCTGTTGAAAGTTTCTGAGTGAGGCAGTGGCCTGATCTCCTGTTTCAAGTGGAGAATAAGCTAAGGGGCGGGGTGGGGGGGGGGGAAGAGAGGGTTGAGTTAGGAGACACACACGACAACCAGCTGAATCTGTCAGGGAAACAAGTAGCAGTTTATAGGATGTGTATGGTCTGTAACACATCCTTTCCAAGCTGGGTTCCAACGACCAGAGCCCAAGGTTGCCTAAGCACTTGATGGTTTATCCAGAATCAGGCTGGCACAGAGGAGCAGGTGGGAAACTGTTCCAAGTACAAGTGCATGAAACAGCACGTTACCCTGCTTCCCGGCACAGCGCTCCCATAAAGGAGTCTTGCGTTTTCATTGCTGGAGGTTTGGGGTTCCTTCCTACCACACAGTCTGCCTTTCCCTTGTCACTCTCTTACCAAAACAGGAAGTGACCTATTACATTTATGTAGGAGCTTGGCGCATTCGAGCCATTAATTTAAAGTTTATAGGAAATGAAACAGCCCTTTTATGTACTAGATTGGATTCTGCAGCAGAAAGGGGACATTAGTTAGAAAAACAAACAAAACTGGTGAAATCTGATGGAAGTCTGTAGCCGAGTTAGTAGTATTGTACCAATACTTATTACTTAGTTTAAATGTGCTATGGTTAAACGTATGGGGGCAAACGTAAGATGTTAACATTAGAAGAAATGGGTGAAAGGTGTATGTCAACTTTCTGTGCCTTCTTTGCAACTTTTCTGTATGTTTAAAATGATTCCAAAATAAAAACTTAATAAACAAAAGCTCTTTGTAGAGGGCCAAGGAATACACGAGTGAAACTTTGAATTTTTTAGAGATAAAATGGTCCACAGGTATATTCTGCACATTTAGCAATTTTTATCCACCATTAAGAAGTAGGTTATTACCCAATATATAGTTAGAAAATGGTCCTTCCTGTTCATCATTTCATGTAGATTAAGCTGCATTTCAAATACTTCATTTGCCTCCTGCATTAAATGTCCAGGCATCACTTTTACTCTCAGGGATCTCCCCTGCTTGGGAAATAGATATTTTTCGATACACTTTACCAGCCCAAGCCCTGTCGCTTGCCGATTCCCCTTCCTTCTGTCTTCCTCCTACGTCTCGTCTTCATCCTTGCCGTGTACCACCCCTTCACTGAGCAAATGTAACTGAATGTAACTGGCGCTTGAACTACTTTGCCATTTTCTTCTTTCCCTAAACCTAAAGGTGACCTTACTTTCCTTTGCTGTTCTGAAGCTTTGGGGAAAGAAATTTGCCATTATATTAGAAGAAAATCTGATCTTCTCAATGTCTGATTGTTTAAACCAAGGATGATGAACTCAAATGTCTCTAGGGCCCAGGCAAACCACGTAAAGATGTGAGGTAGTCAAGAGTAATAGGTTAAAAACTGGCATCACCCACTGGCCATAAGATGGTTCTTATTATTCCTGGAAAGTTATGTCTTTTCTAGAACCTCAGGGAAATTTTGAATCTGTTTCCATGCAAGATGCTTTTTTTCCCCCCCAAGATGCTTTATAAATGCAGGTTATGGTTTAGTCAGGCAACGAGGGAAAATGCGACCAGTCGCAGTTTAGGTAGTAGCCAGGTTGGAATAAAAAATTACGTTTCCACATAGGGAAAAGACTGATGAGATTTTAACCTCGTCCCGAATCACACAATGATACTGGGAGGTCTTGGAGAGTTTTCTTTTTCTTTTTTTTTTCATGGGAGGAGGAGCCAATGTAATGTCTTTACTGCAAAGAAGAAACTTTACACCCCGTTTTGAGGGAGCTAGTGCAGGGGCTCCGTGGGCCAGCTGCTAGGACACCGGCTTGTGATGGGTTCCGCAAGGCCTCGCCTTTGTGCAGCCAGGGCCAGACGATGTTGTCTTCTTCACAGATGCAGCCCACCATACGCTTCCTGGAAGCAGACTAAATGAGGGTCTTCCTTGGTACCGGAGGCTGCGTTCGGGGCGAGCGTATGGTACGGCTCCAGACCCTTGCGTGCAGGCAGCATGACCTCCCTCGGCAGCCCAGTCCCTGCTCATCCGCAGTAAGAGCGCCACCTCCAGACGCCAGAGGGCGCACCACGGAGACTCCCCTGGGACCGCAGGCGCTCAGGGCCTGCGCGGCCAGCGCTCCAGCCCCACGGAGCTACCTTGAAGCCATCAGGCCAGCTACCAACACCAGCGCTTCCGGGAGCTGGCTCCGGAGGCAGAAGGGACTTGGCGGGCAGGGCTTCTTTCCCCTCCGCGTGCTTGCCTCTGCCGTGGGGCGGGGCCGTGGGCTCTTGGAGAGTTTCCTACTAAGTCACTAAGGCAGGACTGTTTTTAGATTATTAGGGAAAGATGGCAGACATAACCTTAACCCAAAAACTCGAGGAGGAAACTCACCTGCTTCTTGGGTAACAAATTCTTATGTCTTCCAACACCTTAGACTAAGAAGGTTCTCTCTGGGGTCTACTTTAAATTGCTGCTGCTGTAAATTAAGCCCCTGGTAGATAACAAAAACGAATACCAGCAGAGTAATAGTACTAATATTCCAGGGACGCGTTAATGAATTCTTTAAGATGCAAAGAATCAGAGACCAAATTACTCACTGAAACATCCACGATCAGGACCACGTGCATATACAAAGAAATATTAGGAGATGAAGCCTTGGTGCCAGCCTTCGCTCTGTCCTTCATGCCCGAGGTTCCCCAGGTCAAGCAGAGGACCACCTCTCTACGGGCCCCTTAGCAAAACAAGCAGCGCACGTGTAACCTGCTGAACGCGTTTTCTGCCTGGAGCCAGGACGCTGGCTCACCCAAGGACGCTGCCCCAGCGCGCGGGCCTCCCCTGCCACGCCTGGGGGCCACCTGTTTTCAGAACTCTGCCAAGCCACAGACACTAACCGGACAAGCGCCTGTTCTCTCCACACCACAAAGTCAAGGACGACGATGGGAAGGCGCCTGCACGACGCGAGACAGTCTGCTCCTGAGCGTGGGGATGGCGCTAGCATCCCTCCCCCCCGCCCCCGCCCCCCCCCAAGCCCCCTGCTACGAGCAGATTAAATTGCAGACTAAATTCACCTCATGCCATTTGAGTCCTTGCTCTAGCAACCCTCTCCTAAGAGGAAAAGGCCACAGTAACGAGACTGAACAGACCTGAACCCAGCACAAAAGTCCTTTATATGCCAAAATATAGATGCTTTAAATTGGGCACCTGGGGCCTTTCAGCTCTTTCCATTTTAGATCATGAAGTAAAATTTAAAAGAAGCGCTCAGAGGTGGAAAGGTTGGTGCTTATTTAAGGAACCCACGAGGTTCCACATTTGCCACAGTTCAGGGTATTGTGGAAAAGCGCATCTTGATTCTGCATCGCACACCTGGTTAGGAAAGCCGCCCAGCCCCATCGGGGCACCTCGTCCTTGCACACGCCCATAGCAACCAGGCTGCGCGCGCGGCGGACAGGGAGGGATTTTATCGTGGACATCGGGTCACATTTATGTACACAAGAGCACGACAGATATTTTCATTCTCTGCAAGCTCTTAGCGCAATTTCACTAATCTCAAATAAACAGTTTCCAGGCGCATTTAAAAAAAATCAATTTGGGGAGTCAACAGTGGCCAGGGGTTCCAGGGGTGAGCTGAATGCCCTTCCCCAGCAATTCCTGCAGAGGACATATATTTATCGGAGATCATTTCAGCTGACCCTGGCCGCAGGGCAAGGGAGCTGAGGGTTTCAGCAGCCCACTCCCACCCCCAGGGGGCGCCTCACCTCCCCCCAGGCTGCGGGTAGGGGCTCCACTGGAGGGTAGTACTCAGGCACGTCCCAGGCCACCGCCGCCATGAACCACTTGAAGTCCTTGCACTTGAGCTGTCTGCGCAGCTCCTTCTGCGCGGAGAGGTCCCCCGTGGACAGGTGCCGGTACTCCGGGCGCCGCTGGTAAATGTACTCGGCAAACTCATCCATCCAGGTCTCCGCCACCCGCTTCAGGTTCTGTGCAGCAGAAAAGAGGGTCAGTTACTGGCTTGTGCCCGCAAAGGTGGATTTTAGTTGCCCTCCAAACGGACAAAGAAAGAAAAGAAATCAATCTCAGGAAGCTCTAGTTAGGAGTTTTCCTAACTGCGAGGGGTGTGAGATGATTAGCCCGAGGCCTTGCACACATCTCTGCTTCTGGCATGGGGTCCAACTGCCAATTAGAGAATTCACCGGAGCCAGTAAAAAAAATAACCCAGCTTGCAATCCCCTCCGCTTTCTCATCCCTCCTGTTATTTCACGGTGACAAATTCTTTGTTTTGCACGTAGAACTACAGGAGTTGGGGCTGGAGATGATGACATTGCTCTTAGGCATCAAATGGCTTAAACCCTTTCAAGGAACAGTGAGGGATCTTGGAAAGAATGAGGACAAACAAGCTGTTATTCTCTCAGTTACAGCGAGAGCCCAGTATTACTAAATTCAAGACTTTGTGTTCTGGTGATGCTTTGTGCCACCGGAAGCCCAGGGGAATTTAGTAATTCACTGCACAGTGAAGTCGGGCTAAGGAAGCACCAGGGGGCCAGTCTTCTCTGCAGATGGAGCCATGGGGGGAGGGAGCAGGGAGACACGCACACTCCTTAGTGGCAGGGAGTGTGGGTGTTCAGGGTAGGAAGCTCAGCCCTTTCCCCAGTTTTGAGACTGAGCTAGGAACTTACACACTCTGGGCCTCAGATTCCTTGCCTGAAGAAGGAACATAGCAGAATGTCCCTCCATCAGGGGAGTGGTTGTAAGGTTAAGTAAAGTAACACCTGTCAGGGGCTTCGACTAGTACCTGGCTCCCAATAGGTACTATGGCTATTAGAGCTGTTGTACCTACTAGAATAATAATAGTGCAGCATTGGAAGACAGAACGCCTGGGTGTTGGGCTTGGCCGTGGGTGAAATGACTTGTTCTTTGGTCTTGGAGGAGGGCCGTGGCTGCCATGAGGTGTTCTCTGACACTCCGTCACCCCTCGGTGCTGAGTGGTAGAGAGAACACGGCCATGTCTGGAGCATCCGTTCTGATGCTTCATAGGCGGGTGTCCCACAAGCTCTCATTCTTGTTGTTTTGTGTTCACATTCCTTATTTGAAGCCCCCAGCTGGTGTGAATATTGACCCTTTCCAGCCTCTCATTTGCACTTAGAAGGTAAAATGAGCAGAATGTCTGGGAACTAGAATAAGACCCAGATACACCCAGATACAAGTGACTAAAGTAAAAACTAGGGATGTTTAGGAAAATTGCTTTGTCTTAAAAATTGCTACGGAATCCTAAATAGGGCCTGAAACTGTGCCTAGAGGTCCGTTGGATTTGAAGACAGTCTCCAGATACCCTATTCCTAGTGGAATTGTACCCTTTTCTTTTTTCCCCATCACCCCTACCTCCAGCGTCGCCGGGGGGCCTCTCCCACCTCATCCCCCGTGGACTCCTTGGTTAGCACATGTAGGGCTCAGTTAATCAGCAAGATGCAGAGAAGACACAGTGCCATGAAGACTACTCTGATTTCTTGGTTGCCTCTGTGTTCCTTCCTTTCGAAGCTTCCTGACGTGGAGAGTGTAAGGCTTGTTCCCTGAGGGGTTATTATTATTTGCTATCACTGTGCTGGCTGCCATCCCACTGGCATTGCCTGCCCCAGAACACCTTCTTTTCTCTGACTCCAGTTTGCTTTGACAGATGATCAGAGTCGACGTTGTTTTGTTATAGTTTAGCCCTCGCCACAGACTCTGAGCTGCCCCATTTGTTTGGAGACAGAAAAAGAAACGTGATATTCGGAGGTTCCTGCTCTGTCCTGGCACCAGGTACCACGTGCACATGTAATGTCCAAGTAGGAGTCTTCAGTATCACTTTGCTGTTTACCTTTCATTCTGACAAATGTTCGGGATGAAATGCGCCCTGTTATCATTTGTCCTTGGACAGACAGTTTTTATGGTTAGCAACAAGGCTCAAAGATAGAATGGAAAAAAAGTTGGTTGATAATATTAAAGCTTTATTTGTATTCAAATTAGATCTTTGGCTGTAGATTCAACCTTTCTCCTATATTCCAATTATTAGGTAAAGTGAAAATATTTAATTTTCACCTACTTTGTGCTTCTCTCATAAACACAAATGAATAAAGGTAAGAAAATAGCAAAGAGCAGAGGCAAAGAGCAGAGGTAAATTACCCAGGAATAATGAGAAAGTGATTTATTAAGTGGAGACATGCCTTAAAATTTTTGATAGCTTGCAAGAAAGATTTGTCACTAAGAAATCTATTTGACTTGGGTAAATAAGCACTTTTAGACTATAAATGCTGTGAAGTTAGGGATAGATAGTGTTTTGGGTTTTTTTTTAAAAAATTAAAAGGCCCTAGCACATGTGTGTGCTCATCTGGGCATGCTAATTGTGGAGTTAAGAAAAGACCATTTATAAAATGAATATGAAGAAATTCCTAGCGTGTGCATGTATCTGTTGATAAAGGCACTGAAATAAAAACAATATTTTAAAAGCACTGTTGCTAAAGGGTAGATATTTGTTGCTTTGGGTTTCTGAAATAGAAATAGTAATTATTGTGAAAACTCAAAGAGGAACTGACCAGTTCAGATGCGTTCAATTGGAAATGGCTGCAAGGGTCAGGATGAATGTTTGCCAGAATAAATGACATGAATAAGTGGAAGAGGCAGGAGATGGCAAGTTGGAAGATTCTCAGCAACGTCAGGGAAGCCGCAGGGTAGTTAACCTGGGAACCAGGCAGGTAGCTTTTGCCTTTTCACGTCCTGTTCAAATCGAAATACTTGATCGAAGGTTAGGTTTGCGGATTTCCCAAACACTCCAAAGAAAGCAGGAAGATCATGGACATACTCCAGGGATAATGAATGTCAAATCATGGAGCGCTTTTGCGGTAGCTTTCAGGAGATGGGGAAAGAGAACCAGCACAATAATTGCAAAAACTAATTGCCGGTGTCTCTCCAGCAAGGAGGGTTACGTGAACATTTTGACATACATGTGAATCCTGACCATTTTAATGTTCTGATGACTCATCAGACATCCTCCACTGCAGATGCTCTGTTCTCTGAATGGAGTTTCCCGCCAGGAGGAAACTTTCTCAAGTGTCAATTATTATAGTCAAGGGACAGTCTAGAGCAGTGCAGGTGACTGGCCAAATCATATCATTCTGAAGGCATTGTTCCAGAAATAACAATACACTATGTGAATCTGCCACTGTCATTATGTATCAGTACTTAGTTTTGGGGAAACCATTGGAACCTCAGCTGAGAAATGTTATAAGCAGTTGCAAGAAGCATTTCATTGGTCTTTCATAGATTGTAGAATAAATCCACCCACTGCAGGAAATAGAACAATCTCATACGGGAACACATGTATCTATACACTCAAATACATGGAGGTGACGGGGTAGGAGCAAAGCAGTATTTCTCACTTAAACATTCATTGTTGGGTGCACAGGGACAGAATCGTGAAACGGACATCCCAATGACACATCTTGCCCGTGATGGTAACAAAGAGAAAAGGAAATCAATCTGAGTTGGCCCATCTCTCCTGAGATTGAATAAACATTAGTGATGGTGCTAAGATGTTAAAAATTAGTTATGAAGAGGAAGGAAAGAAGGAAGTACGGACACTGGGAGATCTATACATGCAATCATTCTCTCCCAAACTATCAGGAGTTGGGTATAAAAGTTGCCTTATATATGTGGAGCTAGGTGTTAGCTGAGATTCCTGGTTTTTGAGACTTAAATGAAATTGCATTAACCCCAAATGACACATTCCTGTCTTCCTTAAGATTTGTGTGGCTTTCCAGGGACGTGGGTTCACACGTTCATCCTTCACTTTTTTTTTTTGCGTTACGCGGGCCTCTCACTGTTGTGGCCCCTCCCGTTGCGGAGCACAGGCTCCGGATGCGCAGGCTCAGCGGCCATGGCTCACGGGCGCAGCCGCTCCGCGGCATGTGGGATCTTCCCGGACCGGGGCACGAACCCGTGTCCCCTGCCGATGCAGGGGACTCTCAACCACTGCGCCACCAGGGAAGCCCCATCCTTCACTTTGATGTCCTGTTTGGGGATCCTTCCTTCTTTCCTGCTGGCATTCCGCCCAGGCTTGCTCGCTACCTCGGTCATGCCGAGCTGAGTGGGTCAAACACCCGCTATTCCTCACCTCTCAAACACGTCTCGGGTAGATGAGTGAGGCCTAGACTCGGAAGGTGTGAGGGCAGTGGCAGAGACGAAGCTGACAACAGGAAGGTGGAAGCTCTGACTTCTTTCATATTCTTTAGCTCCTATAGAGAATTTCTTCCCGGACAAAATTTCCTCCCTGTCCTTTGGCCTCCTGACATGTGTCCTCAAAATTTCCCTCTTATGTCTCTCTTGCAGGTCTGTACCAGAATATGTCATTCCTTCTTCCTTTTCACGCCGAGTAAGTCAGCTTTCTCACTATCTGTCTCTGCTTCTCCTGGCCAGACGCTGAGGCTTACCTTTCCGTAACCAACAAGTCCTTTCCAGGTGTTTTGCTAAACAAAGGTCATTCCCCTAAAAGAAATTAAACAGCTGGTTCTTGAATTACGCCCACCCAACGTTTGGTCGCATACTGGTTGGTGGCCCGCTATTGAAGACATTCCACAGTAGGTCCCTAAGTGTCCTCTCCAGCTTTATTCTCCTCCATGGAACTCTGCTCGGGAGATCTGCTCTGGTCATTGCCACTCCTCGTTAATGAAACAAGGAGGCCCCCGGACTGAGGTGGCTCTAATGCCTTGGTGGCCTGTGTAAGCAAACCGAAATGTAGCTTGTAAACGCCTCCAGGTTACAAGATCAAAACCTAAGGCCAGGGCCTTCCCTGGTGGCGCAGTGGTTAAGACTCCACCTGCCAATGCAGGGGACACAGGTTCGAGCCCTGGTCCGGGAAGATCCCACATGCTGTGGAGCAACTAGGCCTGTGAGCCACAACTACTGAGCCTGCGCTCTAGAGCCCGCGAGACACAGCTACTGAGCCCACGTGCCACAACTGCTGAGCCTGCGCTCTAGAGCCCGTGTGCCACAACTACTGAAGGCCACACACCTAGAGCCTGTGCTCCGCAACAAGATGAGTCACTGCAATGAGAAGCCCGAGCACCGCAATGAAGAGTAGCCCCCGCTCGCCGCAACTAGAGAAAGCCCACCCGCATGCAGCAACGAAGACCCAACGCAGCCAAAAATAAATAAATTAAAAACAAAACCCTAAGGCCAGCCCATCACAACCAACCAACCAGCTTTCAGCTACAGCCCATCAATGATTTCCTTCCTTTGCTTCTGCTGTTTCTCTGATCTGTGTAAGTCTTTCCCCAGCTCCTGTGGGTGGAGCATTTCTAATCACTTCCTGTCCGGCGCTGACTAATTTGAATTGATTTTTGCTTAGATAAACTCTTAAAAATTTTGTCTCATTTTATCTTATTACGCAGGGAACCTACTTATACTAAAGAATTTATCCGGAATTCAAATTTAACTGGGCGCCCTGTAATTTTATTTGCTGAATCTGGCAACCCTACTCCCAACGTCCACAATAGGCATATAATATATGCTCCATGAATGTTTTTGAATTGATTAAGTGGCTGTACATGCAGAGTCTGGCATCTTTTGATGCTGTTGCCAATACAGAGTGAATGCTTTGCTTCGGTGGAAATCATTCCAGAGAAGCTTCAAGCTCTCTGCAGAGAAGCCTGCTCTGACGCACAGTTGACCTAAATATACTTCCCCGTCCCACTGCTTTTCTGTTTCTAATGGGGGTGGGGTGTCCTGCTGGCCCTCTATCTGTGAAGCAAGCAGAGTGGGGGCAGCCACGGGCTCATGACAACAGCAGTGCTCACGGGTAGCTAGAGGTGAGTGTGCCACGTGGCTGGAACTGACAATTTATGGCCCACTGTTGGTTAAACTCAGTCAGAAAATAAGTAGGTGAAGACCTCTGTCTCTGCAGCCCTGGGCTGAGCTCCGTCCCGGCTCCTAGTGTAGTGTGGACAAAGGGGAGTTGGGGAGAGCGTTCAATCCCATTCAAGGTGGGTCCAAGAGGTTTTCACCCGCTAGGGTTGCACCCAGCATGGGACTCCTGTAACAGAGGAAGGTAGCTCCTGTGGCTGAGGAATACATTTATTTTCTGGTGTACGAAGCAAATGAAGGATTTCTCTGTTTTCAAAAGCTGCAGACCTTTGTACTTCTTGAATGACAAATGAAATAAAAATTGTTATGCTGAGCACCTCTGTGCACACGACATTGAGAGCCTCCCCTGTTTTTATGTCAACCCCTGTGGTTCCTTGTGTAACAACAAGCCCCCGTATTCAGCCCAAAGTGGTATTAACGTCTCCCTTCTCTGTGTTGCCCAAATAATTATTAACTCACTTAACACATTCAGCCCTGTAGTAGAGACCTTTAGAATTCAAGTCGTCTTCAGTGCATTCTCCAGTGCTACATCTTTCCTTAATTCTAATACTAGTCGGGTGTTTGAATTGATAGTTTACCAGGAACACTTAATCACTTTGCTACCTCAGTCATAGGAACAGATTTCAGCTTTGACTGGTCATCTTCATCATAAAGCATGAAGAAAGTAGCTATTTCTATGAAGCCTGCTGCCTCACCAAATGACACAAGTCTATCCACTAATTTTTTTTTTTCCCCCCAGCAACACTTTAGACCCTAGGGCTTCAGTATCCTGAAAATTCAATCCCTATTCTGTTTCTGAGCATATTATCTGGGGGCTGATTGTTTCTCCGGCCGGCAGGCTACCCTGTGCATGTGAATTACCTGGGCCACCTCACCTCAGTTGCGTGTTTCTGCTTCTTTGTGGCGGGTGCAATCATACGTGCCCACTGGTGTGACCCCAGTGCACACGCTGCGCTTGAGTCAATGTTAAGCTATTGTATTATGGTGGCTTGAGTAATAGATTGCTCTTTCTTCAGCTATCATTTTTTCCGGTGGTTTTTCCAGAAATTGCTGATAACCAGCAAAGCCAGTCTCACCAGCAAGGTGCGTATTTGTCACAGTCACTTCTCCAGCAAGGAATCGCATCACTCTCCCATGACTCTGAAACTTCTGCTTTGATTGAAATGCGTTTCTTTTCTCCTCTTTGTAGCTTAAGAGCACTTCAGTAGCTCCTGAGTCCCGCCCCAAAGCCCTCTTACCACTGATGATGTGATAAATGTCATCATGGCTACAGCTCAAAAGACGATCTTTTTCAGAGAGCCTCAACTCAACACAATTATTTAGCCCAGCGCTATTTTTCTCTGATCTAGAGACTTCTTTGAAGTCAGTGGGATGCGTTCAGCATGAGGAGAGGATGGCTAATCTAGTCCTAAAAAGAGGCTTCTCTGACAGGCAATTTCCTCTCTCTTCTTCCCCAAGGCTGTGCAGGCTGTCTGCAAGTGGTTACATGCTCTTGGCTGGTTTGATATAATTTAATTATATCTCTATTATATTTTTTTGCCGAATATTTTGGATATTTATGGTAGTGTTTCTGATAGCATTTGATGTAGGCTTTAGATAGAGAACAAACAAAAACTAACTCTCCGAATTATTTAACTACATATCTTATTAAAAATGCACGTAAGCCTAATTTAAAAATGGTTTTATTGAGGAATAATTGATAGGCAATAAACTACTCGTGTTTAAAGTGTACAATTTGGTATACTTTGACATGTGTATGTATTACTGAAACTATCATTGCAATCAAGATAATGAACATATCCATCACCTCCAATCGTTTCCATATGCCTCTTTGAAATCTCTCTTCCATCTCCTTTCTTAGGCACTTCTACCATCCCCAGGCAATCACTGATCTATTCAAAAAAATTTTTTATTAAGACTTTATGTCTTTAGAGCAGTTTTTGGCTCACAGCAAAGTTGAGGGGCAGGGGCAGAGATTTCCCATGTGCGTCCTGCCTCTAGAGACGCATAGCCTCTCCCACCGTCCATATCCCCACAGAGTGGCGCATGTATTACAGGAACACACCGTAATCACACAAAGTCCACAGTTCACATTAAGGGTCACTCTTGGTGTTATACACTGATCTACTTTTCATCACTATACTTTAGTTTGCATTTTCTAGAATTCTAAATATAATCATAAAATACGTGCTTTTTGCCTGGCTTCTTTCACCTAGTGTAATTATTCTGAGGCTCACCCACGTAGTTGCATGTACTACTTTTTATTATATTTTAGAGACTACCTATGGATAGACCACAATTTGTGTATCCATTTACGTGTTGATGGGCAACACAGAAATACAAATGATCATAAGAGACTACTATGAAAAATTGTGTGCCAGCAAATTGGACAACCTAGAATAAACTGATACATTTCTAGAAATGTATACTCTACCAAGACTGAACCGTGATGAAATAGAAAATCTGAACAGACTGATTACTAGTAAGGAGATGGAACAGGTAATCAAAAACATTCCAACAAGCAAAAGTCCAGGACCAGTGGCTTCACTGGTGAATTCCACCAATTATTCAAAAAAGAATTGGTACCAATTTTTCTCAAACTCGCCCAAAAAATAGAAGAGAACTCTTCCAAACTCATTTTACGAGGCCAGCATTACCCCGATACCAAAACCAGACAAGGATGCCACAGGAAAAGAAGAATTACAGGCTGATGTCCCTGATGAGCATAGATGCAAAATTCCTCAACAAAATATTAGCAAACCAAAATCAGGAATACATTAAAAGGACCATGTACCATGATCAAATGGGATTTATTCCAGGAATGCAGGGATGGTTCAACATTTACAAATCAGTCAGTATGATACACCACATAACAAAATAAAGGGTAAAAAAATCATATGATCATCTCAATAGATGCAGAAAAAGCATTTGATAAATTTAACATACATTTATAATAAAAGCTCTCAGCAAAGTGGGTATAAAGGGAAGGTTCCTCAACATAATAAAGGCTACATAGGACAAGCCCACAGCCAATATCATACTCAACAGTGAAAAGCTGAAAGGATTTCTTTTAAGATCAGGAGCAAGACAAGGATTCCCACTCTCATCACTTTTATTCGACATAGTATTGGAAGTCCTAGCCACAGCAATTAGATAAGGAAAAGAAATAAAAGGAATCCAGATTGGAAAGGAAGAAGTAAAACTGTCACTATTTGCAGATGACATGATACATATATATAATCCTGAAGACTCAATTAAAAAGCTGTTAGAACTAATACATACATTCAGTAAAGTTGCAGGATACAAAATCAATACACAAAAGTCTGTTGCATTTCTATACACTAATAATGACCTATCAGAAAGAGAAATGTAAAAAGAATCTCATTTACAATTGTATCAAAAGAATAAAATACCTAGGAATAAACTTAACCAAGACCTGCATATCGAAAACTGTAAGATATTAATGAAAGAAACTGAAGAAGACACAAATAAATGGACAGATATTCCATCCTCTTGGATTGGACGAATTTAACAAACATAACTCTGAAATATTGCAGGTTTGGTCCAGACCACCACAATGAAGCAACTGTCACAATAAAATGAGTCACATGAATATTTTGATTTCTCAGTTCATATAAAAGTTATGTTTACACTATACTATAGTGTAAAGTTATTATTTACACTATAGTATATACTATATTATACTTTATACTATACTATAAAGTTATTATTTATTCTATACTGTAGTCTATACAATGTACATACCTTAATTAAAGCTACTTTTTTGCTAAAACATGCTAATCATCAACTGAGCCTTCAGCAAGTCATAACCTTTTGGCTGGTGGAGGGTCCTGCCTCGATGTTGATGGCTGCTGACTGGTCAGGGCAGGGGTTGCTGAAGGCTGGGGTAGCTGTGACAGTTTCTTAAAATAAACAACAGTGGAGTCTGCCACATCCATTGACTCTTCCTTTCACAAATGATTTCTCTGAAGCATGACATGCTGTTGGATAGCATTTTACCCACAGTAGAACTTCCTTCAAAACTGGAGTCAACCTTCTCAAACCCTGCTGCTGCTTTATCAGCTGAGTTTATGTCATTTTATAAATCCTTTGTTGCCATTTCAACAATCTTCACAGCATCTTCACCAGGAATAGATTCCATCTTAAGAAACTACTTTCTTTGCTCATCCCCAAGAAGCAACTCCTCACCCATTCAAGTTTTATCATGAAACGCAGCAATTCAATCACATCTTCAGGCTCCACTTCTAATTCTAGTTGTCTTTCTCTTTCTACCACATCTCCCCCTACTTCCTCCACTGAAGTCTTGAACCCCTCAAAGTCATCCCTGAAGGTTGGAATCAACTTCTTTCAAACTCCTTTTTAACGCTGATATTTTGACCTCTTCCCATGAATCGTGAATGTTCTTAATGGCATCTAGAATGGTGAATTCTTTCCAGAAAGTTTTTATTTACTTTGCCCAGATGTATCAGAGGAATCACCATCTATGGCAGCTATAGCCTTAGGAAATGTTTTTCTTAAATAATAAGACTTGAGAGTAGAAATTACTCCTTGATCTGTGGGCCACAGAATGAACGTTGTATTAGCAGGCATGAAAACAACATTAATCTCATTGTTCGTCTCCATCAGAGCTCTTGGATGACCAGGTGCATTGTCAATGAGCAATAATATTTTAAAAAGCATCTTTTTCTTGAGCAGCAGGTCTCAACAGTGGACTTAAAATATTCAGTAAACCATGTTGTAAACAGAGGTGCTCTCTTTCTATCTTTCATAGTTTCTGTGGGTCAGGAACTTGGGAGTGGTTTGACTAGGCAATGTGGCTTGTATTTCTCATGAGTTTCAGTTGGATTTTGGCTGACAAACCAGTCATCTTAAGCCTCCAAGGGGGCTGGAAGATCTTCCAAAGTGGCTCCCTCACGTGTCTGGCAAAGCGGTGCTTGCTATTGGTAGGAGGACTCAGTTTCCTCCATGTGGGCCTCTTTACAGGGCTGTGTGAGTTTCCATGTCATGACATGGTGGCAGGCCTCCCCCAAAGCCAGCCGTCTAAGAGATCAAGGTGGGAGCTGCAGTGCCTTTTATGACCTAGCTTCAGAAGCAAAAATAGGATGACAGGGCAAAAAAAACATGCTTTCTGTTTCGTTTTGTCTTATTTTTCTCATCCCTTAAGACCGTATTTGACTGAGATTGAGGGTCAGAACATGATGGAATTATTTTTCATGACCTAAAAATAAATTATGAGAAAGTGGAGATAACCAGTTGTTGTGGGAATTGTTGAAGGGGTGCCGATAGAAACAGAGGTCTCTGTGTTCCAGTGAGGACGTATGGCCCACAGCTAGATGATGGCCAGCCTGTCTGAGTCTATCCAGGACCCAAACAAGTTCTGGCACGTTGAGGACCGAAGCGCTGGTTCCTCCAGAGGCAACACCACAAGCTGGAAGTTGATGCTGTTACTGGGAATGATGGTGGTGGTGTGGCTTCTCCCATGACTTTACGTGGGGGGGCGGGGGCAGAGGCAAGCGGGAGCACAAGGCAAAGGGCAGATCTTACGTGCTGCAGAGTGGGGACTTCCTCTGACAAACAGGTATGTGAGCACGCAGAGGAAGACTTTGGGGGCATCTAGAGACACCTGGGAATGATTGGAAGGGCGTTCACCTGGCAGTCAAGCCCATGGTGTCTCCTGCTGTCACAACCTGAGTGCATAGGACAGTGTGATCTCATTTGTGGATGATGATTATTGATCCATTTGCTATATGTATCGCATATCATGTATATAGGTCACAACCAGCATCTTCTAACCATCAGCTAAGGAGAGTATCTAGTGTTTTGTTCCTCCACAAGAACACCCACAGCAAGCAGTCCAGCAAATTGTGATGGAACTAAATGGTGCTGAAGCATTGTTCTATCTGTTATTAGAAGACCCTGTTTTAGTTTCCGTACTTTCAAAAAAGGCAAAAAAAAAAAAAAATCTTTATGTTTTTAACAGCTCACGCAGGGTTCTTAAGTTGAAAACTACATCTGTTCAAAGTTTAGGCAATCTGTGAAATTTTATTTTTATAAAGCATTTTCCAAATTAGAACACCAAGAGCATCTGGACACCACAAAGCCGCCCATTGGTTTCTGACCGTTTCTCAGTTTATAGAGTAGCAAGTGGAACTGTTTTCTCCACCTCACATGACATTAGAAAGGAAACGTGCTTGGGCTGGAATTGTAGTTGGAGATGGAATTCTTGCCATGAACTAATGAACAACTGGAAACAAGGGTGATTAGAATGGAAATGACACAGCAGAGGCCTCCAGCAGCGTCACTCTGCATTTACACATCTCAGGGTAAGAAGCTCATTCCCCTGAATGAGTCCCTCTGAGCCAGGTGCCTCTGCAATTTCATCGTCCAGTTGAGGCCCCAAAAGGCAGAGTCATAGAGCAGCCAGTTCTGCTCCCTCTTGCAAGAGTTGCAGTTTTGGTTACGGAGATTATGGCAAACTTGTGGGAGTTTGGGGGGAAAGTATGTAGAGGAAATAAGAAGAAGACCAAACGAAAAGTTAGTTTTGAGAAGTTTGGTGGGAAATTGCTGAATTTTAAAGTAATGTTGTCTTTACCTTGCATATTTTGTTCACGAAACTTTCAAATGGTAAGAGACTGTACCCGTCAGTGATTTGCTCCTTCACTTTCCGTTTTGGTGTCTATGTTTGGTATGAAAATTCTATGCTTTACCTCCATATTATTTAAGCATTTTAGAGACAAAGTGTGATTCTGTTGTTTTTTGTTAAATGAAGAGCTAAAAAACATGGATGCTTAAAATTCTCAGACCACTGGGGTAGGAATTAAGGGAGCAAGTGAGGGTCAAGCCGTGGGGAACACATTTGTGTTTCACGTTTTCCCATCTCCTCTCCCTAGGTCCTTGGCAGATGGAATAGTTTTACTTTTCCTTATTTTCCTCACATGCAAAACAAGCGGTAGAAAAAGGGACATCATTGAAGGTTAGTATGAGTGCTGTACAGGCAGAAACTTCTCTCTAGTGGGGACTGTCCTTGGGTGAGGTGACATTCTGTTACAAAGGGGAGGCTTGATTTAATTAAAAGGTCCAATGCTCCTGGTTTAGGATATGGGGCAAGCTCTATGCATTTCCGCCTGGCACATGGTGGGCACTTGATAAATATTTATTGAAGAATTTCTGCAGCCTGAGCCTTCTTTGTGGCAAGAGATGACATTTATCTTCATAACCCGCAATGGACTCATCAAATCTCAATGATTTATGGAACCATTATTGTCACATAATAAAGTTATGATTGATTTTTAGGGAAGCTATCAGGAAAAATGATGAAATATTATTTATGGAAGATGCTTGAATTTTTTTTTTTTTTTTTTTTTTTTTTTTTTTGCGGTACACGGGCCTCTCACTGTTGTGGCCTCTCCCGTTGTGGAGCACAGGCTCCGGACACGCAGGCTCAGCAGCCGTGGCTCACGGGCCCAGCCGCTCCGCGGCACATGGAATCCTCCCGGACCGAGGCATGAACCCGCGTCCCCTGCATCGGCAGGCGGACTGTCAACCACTGCGACACCAGGGAAGCCCAAGATGCTTGAATTTTTAAATAAAAAGTTCAATATGGTGATTCGTCAAAAAATTAAAAATAAAACGACAGTAGGATCCAGCTTACCCCTCTTCTGGGTATTTTTCCGAAGAATATGAAAACACGAATTTGAAAAAAATATATGCACCCTTATGTTCATTGCAGCATTATTTACAATAGCCAAGATATGGAACAAGGTAAGTGCCTATCAACAGACGAATGGATAAAAAAGATGTGGTATATATACACAATGGAATATTACTTAGCCATAAAAAGATGACATTTGCCCTTTGTGACATGGATGGACCTTAAAGTTACTATGCTAAGTGAAACAAAACAGACAAAGATAGACAAACACTGTGTGATTGTACTCATATGTGGAATGTACGAAACAAACAGACATACAAAAAACAAAATAAATGAACAAGCCAAACCGAAGAAAAACAAACACGCAGACTCAGAGAACAGAGTAGTGGTTACAGAGGGGAAATGGGGGCAAACTGAGTGAAGGGGACCAACTGCATGGTGGTTGACGGAAACTAAAGTTTTGGTGGTGAGCACTGTAGTGAATACAAAAGTAGAAATATAGAGCTGTACACACGAAACTTATATGATGTTATAAATCCATTTTACCTCCATAAAAATAAATTTTAAAAGTGCCATCTAAATAGGAGATATTATATTTTAAAATATGGCCAGGAGGGGAGAGAAACACATGAAACACAGTAGGTGAATCATCTTTAGCTCTTGCCACGAGTACTGGACAGACTCATTGCCCTTTTGGTTACACTGTAAGGAAGAATTTGAAATAGTTATTGTTTTGAGAGGAATTGCATCTGCACAGAAGTCCTAGCCATTTATGAAAGCTGTCTTTTGGGAAGAATTCATTATTTTCTGCTCTTTGGGGGAAAGCCCATGATAGGCCACCGTGTCCCCAAACTCAAGGACAGTTTCAAACGAAGCATCTGAATCCTGCCGCTTTCAGAGAAGTCGGACGAAGCGCGGGCTGCTGTTGGCGGCCAAGGTAGTGGTGCTCCGGCTCTATTTGCTGGGCAGCTTCATGAGAAGCAACTGGTTTACAGTCATGACGGGGGAAAGGTCACTTTGTGGGAGAGTCGACTTCCCATTCATCACCATCCTTGATTGCCTTCTTGGCGATTTCATTTTCTGACATCAAACTAGTCCTTTTGAAGAAAATCTGGCAAAATCTGGTTTTTGTGGGCTCTCAGAATCCTGGATGGGTAGTCCACGCACGTCTCCCAGGTCTGGCTCTCCCCGAGCCTGTGTGCAACGGTCGCTTAGGACCCAGCTTATCTAAATCCAATCTCAGCATCCGTCCCTTCCTCTCGTCCCTGTATCTGTACCTTTGTGTCTCAGATGTGGCGACGAAAACTTTGCAGACACGTCTGACCTCTCTATTCTTGCACAGGGCGGCAAATCAGTGAATATCTCCCAGGAAGTTTTCTTTACAGATGCTTCTTGCATTCAGAATGTTACTTTCTTTAGTCTTTCTCTCCTTTAATGTTTACCTGTTGGCTGATCTTTCCATTTTACCCTGACACTTCCTGTTCAAAACCCCCGAGTGCCTCCCTGCAGTCGGTAAGGGAAAGGTATACACCTTGGCCTGCATTCTGTCTCCACTGCACCGTCCCAGTTTAACTGCGGCAGCCCAAACGCAATCCTTTGTCACTCTCTGTGTTTGCTCATTCCTACCTGGCCCTCTTCTCCTGCTGGGGCTCCCCCAGGACTCCCAGCCACTCCAGTTTGTTGCGAGCATTGGACAGACACAGTCCCAGCTCTGCTCTTGGGACGTTTCATCTCCATCCCCTTTAACAATCCATTATTATGGGGATTTGACTTTGGCTTTATAGCTCTTATCCTGAAATTTGGACAGTGGTTGCCATGACATGCAAGATGAAATTTAAAAAAGAACAGTTATCGATCTTACGTCAATGGCAAAACACAGCAGGATACAATCCCCCAGTTTGGGCGTCTCTTACAGACTCAGGGTGACGGTCGGGTCCTGCTTTGCCTCCTGTGCAGCCGAGTAAGCCTCCAGGACCCCATCCACAGTCTGCAGGGCTGCCCTGCTCTGCAAGGGGCCCTCCTGGGGACACGCCCCAGCCACGTGTTCCGAGGGGACCACATCGTGCTGCATCAGCTGGTGTGTTTAGCTGTGGGGTGGCTATTCTGTGCCTCTGTTATGTCACCGGTCTCAGGTCCAACGGCATGATTGCCTCAAACACACTGGCATTCACAGGGAAGTCTGAGGTGCCCGAAGTGGCTTCTGCAGGGCACGTGGCTCATGACGCAGCCTGTCGCAGTGAAGGGTCTCCTCAGAGGGTCTCCACCGAGGGTCTCCCCCCTCTGCCACTCAGCCACTTGGCTGTTCACGCCTCTGTGTAAAGGACAGTCAGTGCCATCCCAAGGAGGGGATGTCTGTCCCCTCAGCCCTGGGGACTTTCTGGTCCCCCTGCAGCACCAGGGGTGGGCAGCCCTTCCCTCAGGGACTGGCCATTTGCTCCTGGTGAGAAGGTATCACAGCTGTGCCCGGTGTACTGACGTTGGACCCCGAGGTAACATGGTGAAACATTTGGCTTTACTCATGACACATGGACACTCTGATTCCCTGATGAAGCTGAATTGTAGGGCACAATGTCCCAGAATTTTGCATTTGGTGGGAATTGACATAGGGAGGCTAATTCTTATTCTTGCCAAATAAGGGCATTAATAAAAATCTACCATCTCTTATACTGTCATAAGAGGAAAAAAAAAAAGCCTAAGATTGCTGCATAAAAGGATGTTATTAAATGGAATAGATTTAGCTTTGTGATTCTCATTTTTCTCAGTTCATAGAGGCTGGGTGAAAAGTGGGCCAGGAACTGGTCCACCGGTCCTGAGTTTGGGAACCACGATTCTGCGAACCATGTTCATCTAACTGAAGTATCCTTGAAGGTCCGCTTTCAGTGCAGCAGCTAGTGTACCCCACCCCTCCTCTTCCCGCCACCACACACATCTTTACAACACGTTTGAACAACTATCCGTGTTTGCTGTCTTGTGTTGTCCTCTAATGGTTTCGTGTGTAGATATCTTGTCTCTTCCAGCCAGACTGTCTAGGTAAATAGAAGGCACTGACTAGCTAATTATTTGCATTTCTTTCTATGATACATGCTGGTTTGCTATTTAGAGGACTGTAGGCTATTCACACGTGTGTGTGTGTGTGTGTGTGTGTGTGTGTGTGTGTGTGTGTGTTGTGAAAGTCAGCTGGAGCCCTCTATTTACATAGGTACATAAAAGAAGGGTGCACATTTCTGAAGAAATAAGTGAGCTTTGTGATAAGAAAATTAGCCTGTGGAGTTTCCTCCATCTTTCTCTCCGTTTCCTGCAAGGCTGGAAGGATGAACTCCCTATTGTGTGGACCTGGCCCTGCATTTGAGCATCTGTAAAGTCTCCTCATTTGTGATGATTCAGTGATACTGCAGGGTGTAGCAGGTAGTTGAGATTCTCCCACAAAATATCAGAATTGTTTTTCATTTTAATACGCTTTTTTATTTAAAAAAATCATAAAATGTTTCTTAGAGTGACAGCTGAGCCTCAATATTTATGACTTCCTGATTGCTCTAGCAGTTTAGAGAAAAAATAAAAAGGAGTCTCAAGTAAAATTTAAGTGGAAAAGATTAAAATTCAGAATTATGGACTTTTTTTCATTTGAATAAATCCTCCCTCTTTGCTGGAAATTTTATGTGCCAGCCCGTTTCCCTATAGTTGACAGTCTTTGAAGAAGGACTTAATTTCTTTCTTCGAAGTATATGAACAGAGTTATTTTTTGAAGATCCGCACAACTCCCTCCCACCCCCCCCCGCCCCCCCCAGTTTCTAGACTCTACTTTTGGCTGCAAACCAAGCACACACACCACCCATCTTGCAAATAAAAGATTCAGTTTGGGACACAAGCGTGGAGCGTATGAGTGAGTGAAATGGACAGACGACAGAACATCATTATCTTGGGGATGTTTTAAACTGCTGCTACTTATGATAGCCACACAGCTGATTTATGGTATGTGCTCAAAACTGTTCAGTCATTTCCCTTTTTGGGAGTTCATGAGTTTTCAGGTTCATATGTATTAAGTCTTATGCCTAAATTGAATCATATTTCCTAACCCCCAATGCAGCTCTTTAATCACTTTGTGATTGGTTTCTTTTCTTCAAATAATATGTTTCTCTAACAACTTAATGGAGTATGTTATTAACGTCTGATTAATCTTTTGCGGACGGAGGAATAATGTGACTACCTCCCTTCAAGGTGTATGTAATGTAACTTCATTACTATTAACTCAAACTGCTGTAAGAGAGATTATGGTGTGCCTAAGAAAACAAAGAAAACGGACGTCATTGACAAATAATCTCAGAAAGGGAATAAGGCAGAATCCTCCTTCCCCAAAAAGGACTCACTATAAATGAGAATTTTATTATACTTCATTAAAATGTTTACGTTTTAGTAAGACCTTAGACTTGCGGCATTTTCTTGTCTTAGTTTTTCCTGACTCATTAATTCTTTCAACACATCTTGGTGAGTGACACCGACCCTTGTTCTAGGTGCCGGGAGAATAGTAGCAAATAATTCCGAGAGAAACTCTGCCTTTGTGGGATTGATACTCTCATGAATCCTGATGAACTAGTTTATATTTTTTTAAAAGCTTGTTGTGTGAGCTTACTGAACTTTATATAAAAGACTTGATTATATATTGCAGCCTTATTAGTAAAAGAACAAACATGAATCATTTGGGATTAGATTCTTAGGGGAACATGGTGCAGAGGGTGGTGGTGAAACACCCTTTTTCTAGACCTGGGGTCTTAGCAGTAGCAGGTACAGATTGTGGTGCCTGAAACTGATGGAGTGACGAAAAAAGGGACGCAGAAAACGGGAATTGTCAGGATTGTTTCCAGAAGGTATCATGACCACGTTCTCCCAAACATTGTAAAAGGCAGAAGAGAAAAGCATCCTTGCGTCTGGTCTAAGATAAAGGTTTTACTCAAAACAGTATCTTAAAAAAAAAAATCTTGGACTTGACCAGTTTTGGAATTTTGAGGATGGGGTAAAGTTTTAGGCAGAGCTGGCCCTGATTAAGAATGAGAGGAAGGCGGAGTTCGGGAGACACCTCTCCGCATCCCGTTTACCCTGTTCTCCATCTGACTCATCCTGTTACACTCCCTGTGAGGGGTCCATTCTGAAGACCTGGGATTAAACCCCAACTTTGCTATTTGTCACTCGTGTACGTGAAAGAGCCACCTTGCTAAGCCTCAGTTTTCTCATCTACAAAATAAAGATAAGAATATTAAGCTCCGAAAGTATAGATGAAGACTAAATATAATATGCAAATATAGTAATATATAAATATAATGTATGTGCAAGTGCTTCGATACAATTAATAACAAGACTTAGCATCATAACTAATACTTCCTTAAGGAATGGAAATAAAACTCTGAGAAACACAGGAACCTCTACATTAAAAGCCTGCCAAATGGAATGGCCAAGCTGTGGATTTGTACGTTGATCAGACGGTGCCTTGGATTAAACCACGTGTGAGGCTTCACATTTTGCACACGGAAAACCATAGCAAACCCCACTTATTCTGATCCCTGGTTACTCACTCTTGCCAGACTGGTCCCGGATGGAACTTTATAAGGGACGTACTTCCTGTAGATATGACCAACTCTAGAACATGGAACGTCGAACATTTCTCCTCCACACATCCAGACCTAAAGAGGGGAAATTAAAAGTATAATAAAAGCGAACGGTGCCTTTCATACCAAAAGACCCAAATTATTAGTAAGAGTCATACAAAATCTTAAAATCTCTTAAAGTCTCTAAATCAATAATTTCTGTTTATTATCAATGGCTAACCAAGGGGGAAAAACCCACATTTTAAAAAACCTAGATTCATAGGAGTACAGAACCAAAATATTAGTTCAGTAAATCTAATTTCCATAGATAACATGTTGACATATTTTTTATTCTAGTAGAATTTTAACACAACTATTGTAATAAACTGGCATTTAATGCTTAGACATCTTATTTATATAGATATTTGTTTTGACAATCTTGTGGTCATTAGAAGAAATAACATTGGAATTTGTGTCAGTTAAAAAATTTAAAGTATAAAAATGGAATTTCTAAAATAGGTGAATGAATGAAGCCAATTAGGTATATCCATAATTTATCTAGATACTGAAACTTTCAGTAGAGCTCACCTTAAGAATCAGAGTTGCATTCTAATTTCTCCCTACTCCCTATCTTTTCTTAGGTACAGAAAATAATTGGTTAGTGATGTGTACTCAAGAGATGTTAAACTCAGGGTATCTGTTAAGATGTTGTACTTATAGGTAGTGACAAAAATTAATTGGTTATGTTTTCCCATGACTGCCCACTCAAACCATTAATCCTGGTTTTATACAACAGGCTGCTTACTGTAAACGGGCTAATTATCAAAACATAAATGCAGGCTTCATATATGCTAGATTTTTAGCTATTTTCATTGCAAGAAAATGATTAAAAAAAAGAGTTAGATACTGTAATGGTTAGTTTTATGTGTCAAAGGCTGCACCAGAGCGTCCAGATAGTTGGTCAAACATTACTCTGGCTGTTTCCATGAGGATGTTTTATGGATGAGATTAACATTTAAATTGGTGGATTTTGAGTAAAGCAGTTTCTCTCCGTGATGTGGGTGGACTTATCCAATCAGTTAAAGGCCCTTGGAGAACAAAGACTGACCTGCCTCAAGCAACAAGGAATTCTGCCGGCAGACTGCCTGCCTTTGAACTTGAAAGGCAACGCTTCCCTGCATCTTCAGCCTGCTGGTCTACCTTGCGGATTTTTTTGGATTTACCAAGCTTCCTCAATCCCATGAGCCAATTCCCTTAAATAAATCTCCCTCCATATAGGTACCCTGTTGGTTCCGTTTCTCTGGAGAACCCTGACAGATGCAGATACACAGCTTCTTTTAAAGTGAAATATTGGAAGAGAGAAAGAGAAATGTTTATGTCTTAACTTACATTTGCTTCCATCTTCTTTCGCTAAGAGGAATGGCACCCTAAGTAAGACTGGTGAACAAACAGTGATGAATGGAATCCCAAGGGGATGGCAAATGGATTATGAAAACAATACTCAGTTGCTCTAACTCCTGAGAGTTCAGGACTATTCATGGTATCAATTTCAACTTGGCTTTAGATCAAGTCGTCAGAACTATGCATAGATCATGTAAAGCTGGGAGGGGCAGAGAACATTCTAAAGTACAGTACTGACAATTGGAAAGATCCCGAGAGGCTGGAGCTATATAAGATTCAACATAAAAAGGGTAAATATAAGGACCTGTCCCCAGACCTGCAAAAATCAACTCTTCCAGAGCAGGAGAAGGTAGAAAAAGACTGAGTAGCACAAAACACATCACCAGCAAAATACGGAGAGTTTAGGGATTAAACATCTTGATCTATCTACCTGAAGTCTTATGCTAATTTTTGAGAAAATGCTTTATATTCCCTTGTAAAGAGAATTACCAACATGGGGAAGGGATGCAAACTGTGTCTTAGAAAGAAACAATTGGAAGAATGGAGGTTCGTAGTCTTGATAAGATAAAATTCAGAGAAGTGCTTTTCGAATATCTGAAGAACCTAACATTTGGTAGTGATGTTCGTAGAACCCCAAGGAGCTAGGACTAGGATTAATAGGATAGAGCTATAAAGAGACAGATTGCAACTCAGTGGAAGGAGGAAATTTGTAATAGGCAGCTCGGATAAAGATGAAATGGGCTTCCTGTATTGCTAGGTGTGTTGAAATCCACAGTCGATGACATTTTGTAGACAAGAATGTAACTCTGGTGGACAGTTGATCTAGCCGATATTTTAGGTAATTCTAATAATAAGAGTTAGCATTTATGAATGCTTACTTTGCTCTTTTTCATTTAATGCCCACAACTCAATGACAGACTTTACTATTTCCCCAGTTATATAGGTGGGAACATGGCAGCCTACAGGCTAACTTGTCCAAAGCTGCAGAATTGGCCACATCCAGAACAGAGATATGCGTCCTAGTGATCTAACTCCAGTGCCCACCTACTAAGTCAACAGTTTATCTACAGAGTCAGCAAACTTTGTTGTAAAGGGCCAGATAGTAAATACTTCAGGCTTTGTGGGTTATATGGTCTTGCAACTATGAAACTTTGCTAAGAAGAGACATGACTGTATTTCAGTAAAACTTTGTTGACATAGATAGGCAGTGGGTCATAGTTCGCTGGTCCCTGTTCTATAAGATACACAATCCTTTCAAACACTGAAATTCAGGGATTCTAAGATACTACATATGGGAGGTTGCATTTTCCCAACTTAGACACCACAATATCTCCCATTGCACATGCCCCTCTACAATATGACCTTGGTAGCCCCCACTGAGATGTGGGACTATGTTTCCTGTCCTTGAATTTGGGTGTGCTTGTGAATTCTTAGGCCTGTAGAGGACAGCAGAAGTGACTGAGGTCATGAAAGGCATAGCTTCTGCCTGTCCACTGGGGCACTCGTTTTTGCAAATTTGAGCTGCCATGTAAGAAATCTGACACCTTGAGGAGACCCCACTGTAGAAAGTTTGGGCCACATGAAAGGTCACGTGTAGGTGCTCGGGCTGACAGCCTCAGCTGTTTTCACCAACACCCAACATCAACTGCTGGGCATGTAGATGAAGATTCCTCTAAATGATTCCAGCCTCTAGCTGTGACCCTAGATACCATGAAGCAGAAATGAGCTCTCTCCTTTGTACCTTTTCTGAATTTGGGACCCATGAATTTGATACAATGCTTGTTTTATGCTGTACGTTTTGGGGTGCTTCGTCAGGCGGTAATAACTGGACTACATACTTCCAAATCCGCGGTGGAGGTGAACTCTAACACGTGATAAAAATTTACAGGTCACCCACAGATTTTATCTCATCCTACTGTGGGAGATACAGTGCAGGACGTACAAATTTCCATGTTCACTTCTTCCGGGACTCACTGCCAGGCTATAATCCCCAGCTCCTTGGTATTCAGAAGGGGCTGTATGCTTGTTTCTTGCCAGTGGAATGTGGACAGAAGTGATGTGCATCACCTCTGGGCTCAAGTCAGTAAGCGGGGACTTCCTTTCTCCCCTTCATGATTCTCTTCTCCCTCAGAGCCTGATGAATTGCAGAAGATCCAGAGGAGGCCTCTGAGCCCCTAGAAGGTGGTGGAGTCACTAAGGAGATGGGGCCTGAGTGTCTGGAAACCGGGGTGGAGCAGAGCACACAGCTTCCTTCTCTCCCAGGGCTGAAGTGTAGCAGCTGCATGACTGATGCTAAGTTACCAAGATTTGGGGATTATTACAGCAGTTGGTCCACTGTAAGAACCCTGTTTTGTTTGGTTCTATTTTCAGTCTCTTCTGACATTTTAAATCAAATACAGTGAATTTTTTAAGTACAATTTTAATTTTATCAAAAACTTTATTGAATCAAACAGCCTGAATATTTGTGAGATTATTTCCTTTTATTAACTGTGCATTTTATTTTATTTTTTTTTAATTTATTAATTTATTTATTTAGTTTTGTCTGCGTTGGGTCTTCGTTGCTGTGCACGGGGTTTCTCTAGTTGTGGCGCACGGGGGCTACTCTTGGTTGAGGTGCGTGGCCTTCTCATGGCGGTGGCTTCTCTTGTTGTGGAGCATGAGCTCTAGGTGCACGGGCTTCAGTAGTTGTGGCTCGTGGGCTCAGTAGTTGTGGCACGCGGGCTCAGTAATTGTGTCGCACGGGCTTAGTTGCTCCGCGGCATGTGGGATCTTCCCGGACCAGGGCTTGAACCTGTGTCCCCTGCATTGGCAGGTGGATTCCCAACCACTGCGCCACCAGGGAAGTCCCAGTTGTGCATTTTAAAGAGAGACAATTTGAAAGTAATTAGACAATAGATGCAGGGGTGGGAAACCGGAGGGCAGAGAATGTTCAGGAGTCCTGTGTGTAATCAAATGTCAGAGGTAGGCAAGTGTCAAGGCAGAGAAGCTTTCCTACCATCCACAGCTGGGAGAGAGTGATTGGTTGGCCCAGGCGTTTATTTTTCATGAAAAGGGGACCGGATTTCTCTCATCATTTGGTGAGGTGGCCAATCCCTCTTGCGGGACAAGGGGATGGTGACAAAGGACAGCCATAATAGAAAGTTAAATAAATCCTCGTTGCCTTCCTTTCCAAGGTAGGGCAAAAAAATAACCAAACAGACACACAAAAATGAAATTCTAATTCTCTTTGGAGGGTCACTGTAATACAGTTTTTA
The DNA here is from genome assembly GCF_937001465.1 of Orcinus orca. Classification (NCBI taxonomy): domain Eukaryota; kingdom Metazoa; phylum Chordata; class Mammalia; order Artiodactyla; family Delphinidae; genus Orcinus; species Orcinus orca. The sequence goes on along the minus strand of NC_064564.1, from coordinate 10,521,355 downwards.
AAGATCTTTCTATGGGTGTGTAACAAATTACCAGAACTTGGTGGCTTCAAACATCACACATTTATTTATGATCTCCCGTTTCTGTGGGTCAGAGGTCCTGTGGGCTCCGTGGGGTCCCCTGCCTGGCGTCTCACGAGGCTGAAATCCAGGTGGTGGCTGGACTGAGCGCTTACCTGGAGCCTCTGGGGAAGAGGCTCATTTAGTTCCTGACAGTTCCTGACAGCTATAGGACCAGGGCCCGTTTCCTTGCTGGGGATGCCCAGGGCTGCTCCCAGACCCATTCTCAGTTCCTTTTTCCGGGACCTCTCCATCTTAGCCACAGCTAACCGCCCTCACATAGAACCCTTCTCAGGCTTTAAATCTCCCTGACTTCTTGTGCTCCCTGCTGGGGAAAACTCCCTGCTCTACAGGGGCTCCTATGCTGTAAAGCAACTATACTCCAATAAAAATTAAAAAAAAAATTAAAAAAAGAGCATGGTCTAGCTTGGCTGGGAAAAAAGAAAAAAAGACCTTACTGAGTTGTGAGAATTAACTGAGCAAAATAGATTTAAAGGCAGTAGTACAGTTTCTGTAAGAGTATTCACTCAATAAATATATTAATTTATTGAGTCTCAATCAATCAATCAAGGGGCCCCTGTGATTAGTTTAGGCCCACCAGGGTCATTGTTCTAGCTTAGCGTGAACTAACTAGAAATTACATTTGCCATGACTTTTTTGCCGTGGAATATAACTTAAGTGTAGGAGGAAGCCAGGGAAGAGGGGCAGCTTGGAATTCTGCCCACCGCCATCACCAATGAAGCAAATGTTATGCCTTCTATTGGTAACCTACTCCAAATTCTTAAAATTCTCCCCCTCAGAAATTTTTCTTTATCGCTAAGTCCAATTCAGAAAATGTCTGTCCAGATTTTTCAAAAAATGCTAACACCAGTGTTAAAAAGGAATCCTAGAATTTATTTTTTTTCTCCGTATTGCCACTGTGATCACTTAAAAGCATGAATCTGAGTCTATCATGCTTCCATTTAAAATCCTTCGGTGGTTTTCTGTTGCTGCCAGGGTAGCGTTACAACTCCTGCATAAAGATTCCCAAGCCTTGCATTGTCTCGTCTTTGCTTAACGGTCCCTCAATCACTCTCTCCTTTCTTCCCCTCCCCTTCCTCCCCCATCTGGTCTAGTTTTGATTCTCTAGAAAGGACCAAGTTCCCCTCCTCAGGGCTTGCTGCTGTAAATTTTTCTCTCTAAAGAAATTCTCCCCTTCGTCTTTCCTACCCCTTGACTGGTGTTTCCTATTTATTTTCCAAATTTCACCTAGATTTGTTAGGACTCCTGTTTTATACTCTCTTTCCATCCCATACTTCTCTTTTCAGGTAATTCATGAATCAAGTCGACAAACAGGGTAGCGAGCAGTTACTGTGTGCCAGGCATCATTCACTGTTGGAGATTCAAAGTTCTGAACGCATGGAACTTTCTTTCAAGTAGAGACAGTGCTTATGACAACAGGAATCAAGTGACTTATTTACATGTGCGTAATGATTCGCTTCATGTTTAGATAATAAATATTTGTTAAGTGTGATCATCTCATTCAATTATGCTTATACTCCTACTTATGTAGGGGCTCTAAGACCTTCTCCATTTAGTCCCGCTTCTTATGACCTCAGGGCCAACTTGCTTTCACCATAAGCACACCAACTCAATTGTCTCTACTTTCAGAGGTGTTTTTTTTTTAACATCTTTTTTGGAGTATAATTGCTTTACAATGGTGTGTTAGTTTCTGCTGTATAACAAAGTGAGTCAGCTATACGTATACATATATCCCCATATTTCCTCCCTCTTGCGTCTCCCTCCCTCCCACCCTCCCTATCCCACCCCTCTAGGTGGTCACAAAGCACGGAACTGATCTCCCTGTGCTATGCGGCTGCTTCCCACTAGCTATCTATTTTACATTTGGTGGTGTATATATGTCAATGCTACACTCTCACTTCATCCCAGCTTCCCCTTCCCCCTTCCTGTGTCCTCAAGTCCATTCTCTACGTCTGTGTCTTTATTCCTATCCTGCCCCGAGGTTCTTCAGAACCTTTTTTTTTTCTTTAGATTCCATATATATGTGTTAGCATATGGTATTTGTTTTTCTCTTTCAGACTTACTTCACTCTGTATGACTGACTCTAGGTCCCTCTACCTCACTACAAATAACTCAATTTCATTTCTTTTTATGGCTGAGTAATATTCCATTGTATATCTGTGCCACATCTTCTTTATCCATTTATCTGTCTATGGACACCTAGGTTGCTTCCATGTCCTGGCTATTGTAAATAGAGCTGCAATGAACACTGTGGTACATGACTCTTTTTGAATTATGGTTTTCTCAGGGTATATGCCCAGTAGTGGGATTGCTGGGTCATATGGTAGTTCTATTTTTAGTTTTTTAAGGAACCTCCAAACTGTTCTCCATAGTGGCTGTATCAATTTACATTCCCACCAACAGTGCAGAGGTTTCTCCACACCCTCTCCAGCATTTACTGTTTGTAGATTTTTTGATGATGGCCATTCAGACTGGTGTGAGGTGATACCTCATTGTAGTTTTGATTTGCATTTCTCTAATGATTGGTGTTGTTGAGCATCCTTTCATGTGTTTGTTGACAGTCTGTATATCTCCTTTGGAGAAATGTCTATTTAGGTCTTCTGCCCATTTTTGGATTGGGTTGTTTGTTTTTTGATATTGAGCTGCATGAGCTGCTTGTATATTTTGGAGATTAATCCTTTGTCAGTTGCTTCATTTGCAAATATTTTCTCCTATTCTGAGGGCTGTCTTTTGGTCTTGTTTATGGTTTCCTTTGCTGTGCAAAAGGTTTTAAGTTTCATTAGGTCCAATTTGTTTACTTTTGTTTTTATTTCCATTTCTCTTGGAGGTGGGTCACAAAGGATCTTGCTGTGATTCATGTCATAGAGTGTTCTGCCTATGTTTTCCTCTAAGAGTTTGATAGTGTCTGGCCTTAGATTTAGGTCTTTAATCCATTTTGAGTTTATCTTTGTGTATGGTGTTAGGGAGTGTTCTAATTTCATTCTTTTACATGTAGCTGTCCAGTTTTCCCAGCACCACTTACTGAAGAGGCTGTCCTTTCTCCACTGTACATTCCTGCCTCCTTTATCAAAGATAAGTAGAGTTGCTTTGTTTATTTATACCATGGATATCACCACATACGTCTTTATTTTTTTCAGTCTTCAATAGCAGTGTCCGTCTCAGTACAGGGATGCATATCCTGACACACTAGGGAGGTACGTTTGGGTAACAGAGTGGGTACACGCTTTCTTCAGGAAAGCACAACTGTTGTGGCATTTCTCAAATCCTATATTTGTTCCGAAAGACGTGGTTTATATTTTTAAAAGACATTTCCTGGTAGCGTGATGTGATGATATTCTTTAAAAATATTATGGCATTGTCATACTTAAGCATCTAACTCAACATGCCTTCTTTTGACAACATAAATATTTTAAAGCAGTGTTATTTTACCCGTGAATGAGCACAGTGTGTTTTTTTTCATCATGTAGCTCAAATTGAATGAATAATTGAATGCCTGCCTTCTTTTTTAATCACTTTTCAATACCAGCCACAAACTGGAGTTTCAGCACAGAGAATGTTGAATTGAATGGAATCGTACAATTACAGCAGTCGTATGGAATATGAATGAGTTTCAGTAAGAAATCGGCTGTCAGGAGGTTAGTAAGGGAACATTATCAAGTATAAGATGAAGCATAATATACTACATGGACATGGTGACCTAAATTTAAGAAAAAAGAAATGTATTAGTGCATTCAGTTCCAAAGCCTGCTCTCCCTCTAATCTTCCCTCGCCCTCTTCTGCCCCTCCCTCCCTCTGCTGTAGCAGTTCTGGCCTCTTTTCTGTTCCTCCGACATGCCAGACACCCTTCCGTCTTAGGGCGTTTGTGCCGGCTGGTCCCTCTGTCTGGAATTCTCTCCCCAGACTCCCCATGGCTAGCTCGTCATCTCTTTCAAGTCTTAGCTCCAAAGCCTCTGGCCCCCAAACACCCTCTCACCGCACACTGTCAGCCCTCCTCACCCCACTCTGCTTCTGTTCTCCAGCACTTAACACCTTCTCACTCACTTATTCATTATGTTCATTTCTTTATTTTTTTAAACTTTTCATTTTATTGATATATTGGAGTATAGTTGATTAACAATGGTGTGTTAATTTCAGTTGTATGACAAAGTGATTCATTATGTTTCTTATTTATCGGCCTCTCTCCCTAACAATGGCAAGTATCTTTGTGTGTTTTATTGAGAGATGGATCTTAAGCACCTAGGACAGTGCCTGACACACAGTTGGTGCCCTGTAAGTATTTGTTGAATAAATGAATGAACTACCCGTTTATTGATATAAAGTAAAGTTAATTCCAAACAGTTCAGTAATTTAATGATAATCTTCCATTTAGCTGCCAATAAAAGCTATGCTCTCTAGTATATTCAAATACAAGTTTCAAGGGCATAAGCTATCTTGAGCTTATTTTCGTTTGTAACTGGTTTAGTATAAAGAAGTGATTGATGATAAAAGTACAGAGCGTATATAAATAAGAAATTAAATTTCTGGGGCTGGAAAATAACTTTCTAAGTGTGTGGTGTGACTTGGATGGGTTATGTTTGAAAAACTTCTTAAGACTAGACAATCAACCCCTTTGTACCATCTATCTAGAAATTAAAATATTAGTTGTTAACCTAAAAAGCTTTAGTGTGTAGATATTGCAAAGGGCCGTGTCTTTCATTAAACTCGTTTTCTAGGCTGGATGTAATAAAAACTGTACTTTTCGACCTGACTTGATCTAAAAAAGGTAACAATGGAAAGGCACATGCACACCATTGCTTTGCTTTATTCTTAGAAACCTGGGTTTTGAGGTTATTCTTAGAGATTAGGAGAAAAAAAGAACAGCTTATTTTGACCTTGCCCGACTCTCCTTTTCTATTTGTTGATCGGAACATAATAAAAGCAGAAACGGGAAAATGTATCTGCAGTCTTTACTGAGGATATGTTGGTTTCTAGTCTCAAGGGGGAAGCTTTTGTTTCTGAGCCATCTGCTTAAGATTATTTCAAAGTAAGAGATGCTCTGTTACGTCAGTATAAACAAATCGTGCCCAAGCTATCTTGCATTTAATGAGCTTCAAGAGGTCTGGGTGGGGATGGCAGGGTTTCAGAGGGTACGTTGTTCAGAAGATCCTGTTTTTAAGACATGACGTTTATATTTGCAGTAACACTACGCTCCTAAAAGCAGTGATTGGGGTGGGACATAAAAACAGATATATCCCTTTTTGGTTTATCTGAAACATTAATTCTTGGGGAGGAAAGAATGGATTGGAACATCTTCTGAGTGCTTCTCTAGGTAAAAATACTATGGTTTGAGGACACAATCCCTCATGTCCCTTAACTCATTATTCTATAGCTTAGAAGATACAGTAGAAGCAAAGTGTTCGCTTTTTACTATTATTTCTGTGCGCCTCCAGATTTTAAGTCTATTGCTTAAATTTTCTGACTTCACCATCTGCTAAAAAGAAATGAAAGTTCTTAAAAAACCCTTTAAAATTGGCTTTCTGTAGGGGAACAACTTCTTTCCTTTAGGGAAATACCCAAACATGTGCTTCTCCTTCACCCCTGAGTCAGGCTGTCAGTCATCCTACCTTCCGAGTGGCAGGGTGGAACCGGACTCAGGTCACGCTAACTGAAATCCTTCCTTGGGATTTCGTGAAATTGGAATTACCTCTCTGGTGGCGAAGCAGAGAATGAAAGCCTGAGAGCTTCTAGTGGCCATCCCTGAGGGGTGGAAGGAGTATTCTTCAGAAAGCGGCAGAGGCCAGGTGCTCAGGGCAGGGGTCCTGGCAGCCTCCCAGAGGCTCACTCATTTCTTTGACTTTTTCACAGTGTGTTTACTTGAGTGTCCTGTCCAGTTTCCCCTTTCCTCTAAGTTAGTCGGAATTGGGTTTCTGTCTTCTAGTAAACCAAAGAGTCCGCATTAAGAAAGCTCTCTCTTGTTGGATTTAGAGATTATCATACTAAGTGAAGTACGTCAGACAAATATCATATGATATCATGCATATATGGAATCTAATTTAAAAAGATGCTATAAATGAACTTATTGGGTTGGCCAAAAAAGTTTGTTCGGGTCTTCTGTACGATGTTATGGAAAAACCCGAACGAACTTTTTGGCCAACCCAATATTTACAAAACAGAAACAAGACTCCCAGATTTTGAAAACAAACTTATGATTACCAAAGGGGAAACATGGGGGGTGCAGAGAGATAAATACACACTATTATATATAAAATAGATAATCAACAAGGACCTACTGTATAACACAGAGAGCTCTACTCAGTACTCTGTAATAACCTATATGGGAAAAGAATCTGAAAAAGAGTGAATATATGTACATGTATAACTGAATCACTTTGCTGTACACCTGAAACCAGCACAACATTGTAAATCAACTATACTCCAATCAAACTAAAAAAAAAAAGCTCTCTGAACAGCCAGGGTTTGAGTGTCTGGGGGTGTGAAGCACATCATTCAAAAGCTACTCAGATGAAGACCGTTACGTCGGAAACTTTGGAAAAGCAAACGGTCTTCTAAGCTTCAGTTGATAAGTGTTGAAATTTGAGGGGAAACATTCAAAATGAAGAAATGTCATCAGAATAAAAAATGTGAGCACTCTTAAAGGTTCATAATGGCATTTACGTGATATTTTTTTATCTTGGGAAGCTGACATGCTTTCACGATTCAGGACAGAGCAAAGAACATTTGGCAGTAGGTCTTGAACTGGGCAGGTTCCTACCTTTTCCTGAGTCTCACTTTCATCTTCTGTAAAGTTGGGCTAACGTGTCTGCTTCAGGAGATGGTTGTAAGGACTCGATTGAATAATCACAGAGCACCCTTGGCACATAATAGGTGCTCAAGAATAGTGGTCATGTGTTAATATTGCCCGAGGGGACCAGCTTTATTCTTCTGGTGTGTGTGGGCTCCAGGGGATGCTTGTCACGTATCCACATGTTGACCTGTGTGAGGGGGGGGTCAGGCTTATGGCGACATGCAAGTCTGAATGTGTGGCGACGAGGTAGGGATTGTATTCTCAACTGTCCTCTCACAGGTTGAAGAGAGGGAGGGAGTTGTGGGGTCAGCTTACAGGGTCCTGGTGTGTTGTAGGTTGCTGACCTTGATGTAAAGTGTAAAAATCTAATCCTTATACCTCTAAAGTCGATGCGTGCATATACCCCCATGCTCTGTATAGTACTGTCATTGGGATTTGGGTGACAGGCTTGAGAACTGTATGGAGCTTTTTAGGTAACTTTCTAAACATATATCTCTTGAGCTTTTGCGGGGGTGTAAACTGACTTGCATTAGAGTCACTAGATTGTATTTCATTTTTCTTGTTAGGGAAAATGGCAACCAGAAAAATACAAAAATTCTTAAGAATTTCAACGTTAGAGAAAGATTTCAGTAGGAAGTTAAACTGACCTGAACACAGATACCGAATGCTGTGTAAATTGTTATATCCCGCTCTCTTTACAGCTATCTGTAAAAGCTAAAATAAAATTAAATAGGGAATTAGGAAAATGCCGTCAGACATAAAGGAAGTAACAACTGGAAGAAATTTAGACTTGCCAGGCTTCTATCCAATGGGCATAAAATTTAACTTGAAAATGCTCTGTTTCACCTGAGGTACCTTTTGTTGGATAATTGAAATGAATCTCAGACTGGCTTGTGAGACATTTAGCAGCTCTTTCTGTTTATCTTTGAGTTTCTTAATGAGTTTAGAGTCATTTTAATATTTTCTTTGGAAGATCAATTCTGGGCATGTTGAACTAGAATGGTTATTTTTGTATCACCTAGGCTAAATATTGTAGGGGAAGAAACCCTATAGGAACAACTCCAGATATTTTCTTGTGTATGTGAAGGTATACGGTGCGCCATAAAAAGGCTTGTGTCACATTTTAGACACAAAATGCAACTACGCTTCGAGGTATTTGCAGGCTCAGAAGTAAGGAGAGGTTTTTTGTTTTTAATATAGCTCTCTCATAAAAGCAGTGAGAAGGTATATAAAGTATTTTAGAATCATCCTTGGCATAAAAAGGATTTCTAATGAGTACATTTGATAAGACTGAATTTATTTCTACCAAAACCATTTGTACAAAGCATCGTCACTAGAGTTTACATAGAGGCGGCTTAAGTGGGAAAGAGTACGCTTCCAAAATGAGATTGAGTTGTACCCTTCTAAGGAGACAAGGAAACTATTTCAGGAGTATAAATTAAACACCCTAGGAGGTTTTTATATTTTCAGACAACTGTGGAGAAAGTGGAGAATGCTCATTAATTAGAACTGTAGGTACTCTGCCAATGTGCTGGAGGCTTATCTTGGGAACCAAGAGTATGGAAATTAACAACGGTGAGGGCAGGGGGACCGAGGGACCGGCTTGGGGTCAGGGCCCCGGGGAACAACCCCCTTTCTTTGGGACACTAGTGTGTCATTGTTTTGTAGTTTCTCCTGCCAATCTGTGGGTCCTGTAACACGTGGAACATTTGCTCTGGTGATGGCTAGATCAGACACACTCAAGGCTGGAGGAGTAGGAGGTTAAGGACCAGTAGACACTGGAGCCCATTCCCCACCTTCTAGTTTGGGTACAGAAGCAAATATTTTAAAAACATGATGCCAGATCTAACCATCTCTTCTCTGAGGCTCCTACTTTGTAATATTGGCTGGCTGGACTCCTTTTAGCACTTAGCACCATCTGAAATTTTCTTGTTTATTTATTCACTTATTTATTTATGATCTGTCTCTCCTCAGACTAAATTCCATGAGATAGAGAACTTGTCATTTCTGTTGACAATTATATTCTCAGTGTCTGGCAGACAGTAGGCTCTCAATTAATATATTCTGGATATGTGAATACATCTGTGACAATTGTCTGCATGTGAAATTAATATTGTCATTTTATCTTATAAGTGTTTATATTTGTATTATGTGACATGTTATAGATATAAATTATTAAATATATATAACAAAATTTATCTTCTCTCCATATTTATTTTTGCATATATATTTGTACCTTGCCTTTTTTGTCACTTAATAATGATAGGTTTGGATATTATTCCATATTAGTAAAAATACACCTGTTGCATTCTTTTTAAAGGCCATACTGTAGTTCATAGTGATTAATTTAATTAGTCCCCTAGGATGGATATTAATGTTTTTTCATTTTTCATCAATGAAAACAATATTGAGATAAATAACCATGTACCTGTGTCTTTTCACACGTGGGATTCATCTTTATTTTTTTTCCCTAGATAAGTAGTTGTTCCACACTATTTACTGAGGAATCCACTCTCTTCCTCTTGATTTGAAATGTTTATCTTATGCTAAATTCCCATATTATCTGGGTCTATTTAAATTCTGTGCCATAGGTATCTCTGTCTAATTTCTGTATTTGATTACTTAAGTTAGCCCCCTATCATTTTTCCCCAGAAATTTTCTTGTTATTCTATTTGTTTTCCCTTATGAACTAGAAGCAGTTTATCTAGCTGTCCCTGGTTAACCTCCCCCATCCAAAAAAACTTCATGTTATCATTTTTACTGGGATGGCATTAAATACAGGAGTATGCTTAGGGAGAACTATCTTCATTATGAATTTTCATTTATTCATTTATTTTGTGTGTCCCTCAGTAGCATTGTAACATGTCTTCATGGAGGTCTAGGACATTAAAGTTTATTCCAAGTTGGTTTTTCCTTACTGTCGTAAAGGGTGTCTTCCTTTGGGTGGTTGTTTTCATACATAAAGGCTACTGTTTTCTGTATATTTACACACATACACATTTTACTCAAGCAACTTACTGAATTTCATTTATAGTAGTTTTTCAGTTGGTTCAACTTGAATTGTTCAGGTAGATATATGGTAATATTATTTGCAATTAATGCAAAATTTCTGTCCTCCTTTCCAATTTTTATATCTCTTATATTATCTTGTCTAATTGAATTGCATACTATCATCAGGATAATCCTAAATGATACTAAATAAATTAATGGGAAAATTCCTAGAGCTGCACTTATTTTGGTGGATTAGGCTTTGAATAGTTATTCTGTTGTGTAATCTTTATTATTTTTAATGCTAGTATTTACAAGTAAAATATGTCTGTACTTTTCTATTCATTTGTGCTATCTTGGTCAGATTTTGTTATCAATATTACGCCAGTTATCTCATCAACTGGAAAGATTTCTTTCTTTTCTGTTATTAGAGAACAGTTTTTGATAAACATTGTAGCCCTAAGTGTTCCTTAAAGGTTTGGAAGAAACTGATGAGGTTTGGTGCTTTATTTTTCAGAGGGGATAGCTTTTTGACAATTTTCTCTATTTCTTCTATCGTCATTGGGCAGCATGATGGGCAGAATTCTGAGATGGCCCCCAAATTCCCACCCCGTGGTACACAAGTCCTTGTATTATCTCTGCCTTTTGAGTGTAGGAAGGTGTGTGATTGTGATGGATTTCACGCCTGTGATTTAGGTGAAGGTGACCTTATGACAAAGGTGAAGGGGTTTTGCAGATATAATTATGGTCCCAATTTAGTTGACTTTGAATTAATAAAAAGGGACGTTATCCTGGTAGGGTCCAACCTAACCAGTGAATCCAAAAAGGGGACTCTTCCCTTCCTGAAGACAGAGGTGTAGGGATGTGAAGTCTGAGGAGATTCTCGCCTTGAAGAAGAAAGCTGCCTTGTTGCGAGAGGGCCGGGGAGGGGAACACAGGGCAAGGGCCCGAGCTGGGCTTCTGGTTACTGAAAGTCATGTCCAGACAACAGCCAGCAAGACAGTAGTGGCTCGGTCCCCGAACCACAGAGAGATGGGTTCTGCCTACAACCTGAGGGGGCTTGGAATCAGATCCTTCCCTGGCTGAGCCTCCAGGTAAGGATGGAGCTGGCCGAAAATTTGATTTCAGCCTTGTGAGATCTTAGCAGAGGCCCTGCAGAAAGATGCTGGATTGCAATCCAGAGGCTGTGGGAGAATTCTGGGTGGTTTTAAGCCACTAAGTTTGTGGTAATTTGTTATGTAGTGATAGAAAACCAATATAGTTGGTTCAGATTTTTTCTTTTGGGAGGTCAGTTTTGTCATTTATATTTTGTTAAAAATCATCCATTTTCCCTATAATCTTAACTGTATTTGCATAAAATTGAGCAATCTCTTATGATCATTTAAATGTTGAAAATTCCTTTTTTCCCCCATTTTTATACATTTTATTTTATTGAAGTATAGTCAATTTACAATGTTGTGTTAGTTTTAGGTTTATAGCACAGTGATTGTTATATATATATATCTATTCTTTTTCAGATTCTTTTCCCTTATAGGTTATTGCAAAATATTGAATGTAGTTCCCTGTGCTATACAGTAGGTCCTTGTTTTTTAATCTATTTTATGTAGATTATTTTATGTGTATCTGTTAATCCCAAACTCCTGATTTATCTCTCCCCCACTTTCCCCTTTGGAAACCATACATTTGTTTTCTGTGTCTGTGGCTCTATTTCTGTTCTGTAAATAAGTTCATTTTTTTTTTTTTTTAGATTCCACGTATAAGTGATATCATATGATATTTCCCTTTCACTGTCTGACTGACTTCACTTAGTGTGATAATCTCTAGGTCCATTCAAGTTGCTACAGAAGACATTATTTCATTCTTTTTTATGGCTGAGTAGTATTCCATTGTGTGTGTGTGTGTGTGTGTGTGTGTGTGTGTGTGTGTGTATGTATATATACATATATATAAACACCACATCTTCTTTATCCATTCATCTGTTGATGGACATTTAGATTGCTTCCGAGTTTGTGTATTCTTCTTCTAATAAATGTCAATTAACTGTTTTCTAATTAATTTATCTGTCTCCATACCTAGCTATATCTCTTATTAATGATTTATCTTTGGCTCTAAAGAACTAGCTCTTGCACTACTAGTTTTAGGTTTTCTGAATCATTAAGTTTTCAAATGCATATTAATATTTCCTTAGCTTTATTTTATTTTTTATTTGCGAACTGGATATGGATGTTTAGTTTATTTTTATTCTTTTTTATGTTGATGTAAGAATTTAAGTCTGCCTTTTCTTCTGAACACTGCTTCAGCTGTATCTCTTAGGTTTTGAAATATGTTATTTTAATTTAACTTTTTCCCTTAGGAATACTACTATGAGCTCCTTTATCCTCCATTCATTCCACTCTACTACTTTTTAACTTTGCTCATTTTAATTTCACTTTGTTCCTTTTTCTCAATCTTATCTTTGTGTCCCTATATATTTTCAGAATATTCCTTCTCTTTTGTGTTGCTTTCAATGTGACCTTCATTTTGGTTTTCATCTTCTTTTTCATTATATCCTGACTGCTGCTGTTTATTTTCTATCTTCTTCTCTTGTCTTTTAACATTTTTCCTAATCTCAGAAATTTCAGCATTTCATACTGTTTTACAGAGTCAATGACTTCATTAACCTTTTAAAAGAATTTATAAAAAGGCATAGCAGCATGATTTTGGTGACCATTCCTGAGCCTTTCTTCCTTTTTTCTTGTAATTTTTTTTTTTTTTTTTGTGGTACGCAGTCCTCTCACTGTTGTGGCCTCTCCTGTTGCGGAGCACAGGCTCCGGACACGCAGGCCCAGCGACCATGGCTCACGAGCCCAGCTGCTCCGTGGCATGTGGGATCTTCCCGGACCGGGGCACGAACCCGTGTCCCCTGCATCGGCAGGCGGACTCTCAACCACTGCGCCACCAGGGAAGCCCTTTCTTGTAATATTTTAATATGCTATTTCCTTTAAAAAGTTATTATTTAATCTTTGAGTAGGGTGCGTTCTTCTTACCAAGTACGGTAGGCATTCACCTTATGACACAGAATTTAGTGCGTGAGTGAATTCTTTTAGCCTTTATTTGTCTGCATCCAACAGGAATTGGCTGCTGTAGGGCTGCTTGTGAGCTTGAGTATCTTTCCTCCATCCTGCCTCATTAATAGCCTGCTTCCTGAAAATGTGGCGGGTCTGTATAAACCTCCTCAGACCTGTCCCCAGCCTTCCATAGATGCTTCTCTTTGGTGCCAGACTCAATCCAGAGAAGCTCTGGCCACCAGCAGTCACACCTGTTGCTACTGTTTCAAAAAAGTGATTGTTGATTTTTTTCCCTTAGGAGGTGACAATTACTTTGGGGAAGTAAGATCTGCTGACTTCAAACGAGATTTGTAGCTGGGGTCATTCTGTCTTCCCGTGCCCCTGTTTTTACCACCACTGTATTGATCTTACTGCATATGATAACGTTCCTTAGACACTGTGGTTGGGGGTAAGATATCTGAGAATTTTGTCAAGGGTAAAGTTAGGCTTTTCTTGTTTCTGCTTCATATTCTCCTTTTCTGTTTTGAGTGATCTCTAAGAACAGACCTTTCTTTTCCAGTTTAAAAGTGTACATTATAATTGTATAACATTCAATTGTTGAACTATAAATACACATGAAATTTTTTTGATAGCTTCTTACTGTGTAGGGAAACTTTAAATTTAGCTAATTTAGTGGGTTTATTTTGATTTTCTAAGTACAAATAAATGAAATCCATGTTTGTTCTTGAGAAGCTCTGTAATGAGGTTAAGCTCTAGACTATACAGTTTCCTGAGCTATAACAATTGTAAATTGATGGCTGTTATCTTGTTTGATTGAATAAAGAGCTGAGTGTTCTGTACTCAACAGTTAGTCTCTATCATGTATATGCAATCCTTATTGAATAACCATTGCATTTTGAAGACAGTAAAAAATTAAATTTTACATTAAATAATAACAAGAGTTGTCAGCCCTTGTATTTAATAAAAATTCCCGTTGGGAAGAGCCTGCATTTCTTTTTTTCTTTTCTTTTTTTTTTTTTTTTTTTGCGGTACGTGGGCCTCTCACTGTTGTGGCCTCTCCCATTGCGGAGCACAGGCTCCGGATGTGCAGGCCCAGCGGCCATGGCTCACGGGCCCAGCCACTCCACGGCATGTGGGATCTTCCCGGACCGGGGCATGAACCCTTGTCCCCTGCATTAGTAGGTGGACTCTCAACCACTGCGCCACCAGCGAAGTCCCCCTTTATTTCTTTTTAAAAGTGGTTTCAGAGAATGACAGTAGCCACTTGTGCATCAGGGCATAAAGTCTTCTACTTTTTCCGGCTAAGAGAAATTAGCCTAATGGTTTTGAGGGCGAACCCCAATTCTGCTCCTTGCTTTGGTATTAACTAGGTAATGGCCTGCCTTTGCAATTATGAAATCGAAATTATATTTTACCTTGCATTAGTGTTGAATGGAATAACAAATTTAATTCCGTGACCTTTAGATGCTAAGTCATTACTTTTCCTTGTTAAAGGACCAAATAATAGTTATTACCACCATAGGAGGACTAGAATGGCCAGGACTTTGGGACACAGGGAGCTCCATGTAAAGATTTTGAAAGTCATAAAGGGGTACAAAATAAACGGATGCTGTCTAGTAAAATCTCAGGTATGTTTTAGTCTCTTTGAGCTGAAATGTTTATTTGTATGTGGCAGGATTAAAACTTAAGTATTCCCTTTGTTCACTGTGTTTTCCATCTTCTATTTTTCCTTGGGGAGCATTTTCTTCCCTACCCCCAGCCACATAGACGCCAAGATTCAAGGAAACCCCAGAGGCTTCTTGTAGGACTGATTTTTTTCTTTTCAGTTTAGAGAGACTACACAAGATTGGGCTTGAGGGAAGGGAACAGAAGTGACCGCTAGCAAACAGGAGTGGGAACTGGTCCGTAGGACCAGTGCACAAGAGTAGAAGAGACAGGAAAAAGGTCACCAAGGCTGCCCCCCTGCCCTGACTCATCACTATAAGACCCTGGCCACTCAGCAACCTGGGTACCTGTAAGTCCCCTGGACGGAGGGCAGGAGACTGGGGCACCTGGGCAGGGATGAGGCCCAGAGGGGAGATCCTCGTCCCAGACCTGAGCCCGATAAGCCGGGTGATTTGCCTCTGTGCAAAGTCAGCAATGCAGCTGCCTGTGCTACATGAGCTTTTCCTGTCACTTATGAGACTGAGAGTTTTCGACAGCAAGGTCTGAATCTCTGTTCAATTTACCGTGTGAAACATCCCCCTCTAGTCTCTCTGTAAACGTATTGAATGGCATTCATATTATGGTGGACCTGTGCCGATACAGGCTACATCGAATACACCTGGAACTTCTGGCTCACAATTAAGTTATGTGTGTATCTCAAAGGCAGTGCATTTCTTCCCAGAGGGGATTGTGCTAGTTTTTAAAAATTGTAATTATGTAATTTAATGAAATATCACTTGAATTGGTGAAATACTGTTATGAAAAGGATTGTTGTTCGTGTCAAAACTAAGTTGAGGAGTTTGAAAGATGGAGTTGTTTACAAATTGCTGTCAAATTAGATGTGAGCAAAGTAACACTAAAGGATTGGGTAAACCCATAAAAAACCGGAAGGATTCTATGACTGCATGAACATAGCTTCCAAGTGTCTGTAGGTTCTCATTCCAATCTAAAGGAGCCCAAGCTGGGACTCATGATGGATACAATGTGGATGTGGTCCATGCATCTCTAGTTTATCCCAATCCGAGGACCCAAATGCAGAAGGGACAGCTTTGGCCTCTCTTGCATTAGAAAATTGGTGAAGAAATGTCCATTTGTGTGTTATACTTAAGAGGAGATTCTTAACGTAGGTTTTTTTGTGCTTTTCTGCTTTAATTGATGTTTATGTTTAATGGGTGAAATATTCATCTCAATTGTACTTGATTCGAAGAAGGCTTCTGTTGGGCTTCCTTTGCATTTTTCTGCGGAGTCTAGCTTGCACAGTACACGGACTCATGGTGAAGGTTCCTGATTAATATTTTAGAGGGGATGACTAAACTCTTCAGGAAAAATTTCATCAAAGTCTGTTTAGTTAAAATCTCTGCAATAAATAGGGACAGTGATGGATGTTTGTGTTTCCCTCTTTTCTGGGAAGGAAAGGAAAACACTACTTAAGTTGGTTTTGCAGTGTAGCTGGAGACGGTTAGCTGAGGTAGATGGTTGAGAGAAAGTTCCCTGGTTTATGATTCATATGCTAATCTGATTTGTGATTTGTGGGGTCCTTAGGAGTCACTGTGAACGTTTAGGTGGGGAAAATAAAGCGACTCAGGGAATAAATGAATAAAAAAGGTGGAGATCAGTTGAAAGAGGAGAGTGAGGGAGGCTGGTGAAGAGCCTCCTGGATATATTCCTAAACTATTACTGTGAATATGGAAATAAAGTATGTTCCAAACAATAGTGAGAAATTGGGATGAATTCCTTCTCCAGGCGGCTACTGGAGAGAATCTTTCTCACGTTTATCTTGGAACCTCAAGAACTTAGCCCAGAGTTGGCACATTGTAATTGATAAATAAATGCCGGTTGAATGGGTTAGTGACTGGTAAGGGCTGAAAGATTGTGAGAGGTAAGTTAAAATTTCCTTACATGTCTGAACCTTAAGCTTAACACATGGGAAGGACGAGAGCACATAACAAAGGTGGTTGCGTAGGGTGTTTCAGTCCATTACGAGTGATTTCAGATAGGCCGTGGGGCTTCCAGATTTATTAGACTTGCTCTAGGACATATGGTGCTCAGAGTCATGTCACCTGGAGCGCTGAAGGTTTCTGCACAGCTGAGGCTGGAGGTCACAAGCTCTCCCCAGACAAAAGATGGCCCAAGAAATATTGGACCAAGGTGGGACCGTGTTGTTACGCTCCTGGGCGTGGAAAAGGACAAACCAAATTTAATGCTCTTCTGTGTAGATTTAAGTTTTATGTCTCATGCCAGAGGATTTTTGTGGAATAGAGTCCCTGGGCTTCATTCTAAATCATGTGGGTGACTAATTCGTGTTTATTGTTCACTTTTATTTTCTGGGAAGAGTTTTCTTCTGAAAATGCTAACATTTGGACTTTGATCTTTGGGGAATGGGTATAAAAATGCACTCTGGGGCTTCCCTGGTGGCGCAGTGGTTGAGAGTCCGCCTGCCGATGCAGGGGACACGGGTTCGTGCCCGGGTCCGGGAAGATCCCACATGCGGAGCGGCTGGGCCCATGAGCCATGGCCGCTGAGCCTGTGCTCCGCAATGGGAGAGGCCACGACAGTGAGAGGCCTGCACATCGCAAAACAAAAACAAAAACAAAAAAAACAAAAAAACAAAAACAAAAACAAAACAAAACAAAAACAAAAAAACAACACACACACACACACAAAAACGCACTCTGGACAATCAGAGACCCATAACGGTGTTAACACTGTTTCAGTAACTTAAGTGGCACACACCGTTTAAAGGAGGGTTGTCTCGCTCATGTAACACTCTGTAGTCTGTCTTGGTTTCCTCTTTGTTTCCAGATGCAGCTCCAAATTGAGTACCTGGAACACTGCCTGGTGTAAATTAGATGCTCAGTAAAACTTGTTGAGTGACTGAGTGAATGGTCCTTTCTCCTTCCTGGCAGCTGGCTAACCTAGCAACGTTTGAGAGGCAGCTGGATAATTCTGGGCCACGTGAGAATTCAGATTCATATTAAAAGCGATTGAAGACTGGGCTCGGTGCAGAGAGATCATTTCTCTAGAGAGCCCTTTTCCTTGATGGACTCCTGAAAATTACGCTGTGTTGGTTTCTATGTGATGGCATGAAATCCACTCACCTAGTCAGATGTTAGAAAAAGGAAGGAAAGATATTTACAGAGACAGGGAATTGAGGAGCCCTCTTAGCCAAATCCCGTCTGACCAAAAACTCAGCCCTTAATATAAAGCAGAGTTTTCTGGAAATATTTTCATTCAGCCATGGAATCTTGTCATAAACATCAGTGAAATGATTCTTTGGTTGAAATGCAAACAGCAAGCAAAGATGCCTGATAACAACGACAGACAGAAATCTTTTGAATTAGAGCTTCTAAGTTTCAGACTTGAAACAATTTCTATATTATGGTGTGAAATAGACTAGTAAATTCTCAGTTATCCGTACATACTCTCAAACATGAAGGGCTGACCAGTGTATATCTGACCGTGCTTTACAGTGTAAAATTAATCGCAATTTATGGACTGTGTCCCAAAATGCAGATATTCCATCTTTCTTTGACTTTTTAATACCATTGAACACAGCTATTTGCAGACAGTTCTTTCATTTTCTCTCATATGGAGAAAATTCTTCATCTTCCATGCAAATTCTATCTAATCCTGCTTGAGGGTGTCCCCCTCATGTTACAAATCCTAATAGGGAGGGACAGGAACCCCAACGTCAGCACACAATAGCGGGAAGAATGGAGAGATGTGTCTGAAATGGGACCCTGTAAGATATAGCTGTTGCCAAAGGATCTGTCATTTCAATCAAACAACCTGGGGCAATTTAGTCCTGAACCTCTAGCTCTGTTGCCATGGTTTCTAGACAAAGACGACAGGGGTGCATTCCAATTATATCCTTCAGAATGACAGATAACTGAGAAAGAGAAAATGGGGTAATAAAATCTCAGGTCACCCCGAAGAGAAGCAATAGATACAAGTGACAGAGAAATGAGAGGTTCAAGTTTATATTTGTCTTAGAAAATACCTTTGTGATTTAGAATGCAAATGTCCATTCTGCAAACGCTGCAGACTTCCCACAGTACTTTTATCCACACCCAGTTTATTATTCTAAGCCAGGTATCTCCTGCTTACTACAGATTTTCTTTTTCTGTTTTTTCTTATTAAATAATTTTTAAGAAAAATTGAAGTATAGTTGATTTACAGTGTTTTAGGTGATTCAGTTATATATATATGTATTTTCAGATTCTTTTCTAATATAGGTTATTATAAGAAATTGAATATAGTTCCCTGTGCTATACAGTAGGTCCTTGTTGTTTATCTATCTTATATATAGTAGTGTGTGTATGTTAATCCCAAATTCCGAATTTATCCCCCCTTACCCGTTCGGTAGTTTGTTTTCTATGTCTGTGAGTCTATTTCTGTTTCATAAATAAGTTCATTTGTGTCATATTTTAGATTCCACATATAAGTGATATCCTGTGGTGTTTGCCTTTCTCTTTCTGACTGACTTCACTTAGTATGATGATCTCTGCGTTCATCCATGTTGCTGCAAATAGCATCATTTCATTCTTTTTTATGGCTGAGTAATATTCCATTATATATATGTACACGTCTTCTTTATCCATTCATGTACTGATAGACATTTAGGTTATCTCTGTGTCTTCGCTATTGTAAATAGTGCTGCTATGAATATAGGTGTCCATGTATCTTTTCAAATTATAGTTTTGTTTGGATATATGCCCAGGAGGGGGATTGCTGGATCATATGGTAGCTCTATTTTTAGTTTTTTAAGGAACCTCCATACTGTTCTCCATAGTGGCTGCATCAATTTACATTCCCACCAACAGTGCAAGAGGGTTCCCTTTTCTCCACACCCTCTCCAGCATTTATTATTTGTAGAATGCAGATATTCTTAATAGCATTTTAAAGTTAAAGAATTCGTGAATGAAGAGAATCTAACAAAAAAAAATCTTGAACCATGAGAAGTAAAAAGCATTCTTTAACTTCTGATGATATTGCAAATAGAGCAATGCCTATTTTCCTTTATTGCTGGAGTCAAATGCAATATTCTGTTTTTCCAGTGGAAGGTATTACTGTAAACTTGCACCCAACTTTGGCCCATATCTGATAATCAGTAGTATTTTGCCAGGGTCAGTACAAAGTTTGCTGCTATGCTCTTAGGGTATAGTGAGGATACTCACCTCTGTTCAGTGAGAGGAACCATTAGGTAGAGATCAAAAGGTTAACCGTGAACTCTGGAATGGTGTTGGTAGGTATGCCTTGAGTGAACAGACAATATTTAAGTTTCTATATTCTCTGCAGTTAAGTAGAGGTGGAGCATTTTAATCCCTAAGTGACACTGGGTAGTTTATTTAATCTTTAAAACTTAAAAAATTTAATCTAAAAATTTTAAAACTTTAAGTCTCAGTTTCTTCATCTATAAAATGGAATAATACCCACTTCTCTGAGTTGTGATTTTAAATTATATAAAGCACTTGGCCTAGCATCTGTACATCACATACCATTAAATAAATGGAGTAAATGTATGTATACAAAGTTTAAGAAAAAAGTAACGTAGATGTGAAATTAGGTGTGTTTCAGTGATGGTAAAAAAGAAAAGCACTAATTTAATAAATAGTATTTCAAGGCTTATTGCCAGCAGTGAGATGGAAAATTCTAGATGTCCTGCAATCGTGTCTCCTGAGTTTCTCTTTGGAATATTTATTTTATGACACTTTGGGGACAACATACCGTTTCTGCTAACACATAGAATGTAGTTGTTACAGTTAAATAAAAACCAGTTTTGTCAATTTCTTTTATGCATAAATTCAAAAAGTTTAGCTGGATTATTAAGTTTGACTTTTACTATATTCAGAATGCACTTTATTTTCTTACCAAGAATTGGTTTGATTTTATAATAGAGGTAATTAGGAAAGCTGATTTATTTAGTGAGATTTCTGTATGATAAATCTTGCAAGAATCACTATATCTTCGATATGAATAATGACAATGATAAAGGAAAAAAAATCCTTTTGCACAGTTTATTTTGCTTTGGTTATCTGGTCTTCACGTGCTGTGGTAAATTTTTTTCATTTACAAACCTTGAAATTTGATATTCTATCATATACTTGCATATATCCTATATGTATATATATAATATATGAATGTATATATATGTAATAAAGTATAATTTTTGTGAGTACTTATGGTCAAAACAAGTGGAAACCTGGGCAACTTCAGATAAAAATAAAAAACTCACTTGTTTTGGAATTATATAAAGAATAGCTTTAATTTGTCATTCATATTGTATTTATTTAATTTTTGTTTTATACTGGGGCATAGTTGATGAACAATGTTGTGTTAGTTTCAGGTGTACAGTAAAGTGATTCAGTTATACATATACAGGTATCTATTCTTTTTCAAATTCTTTTCCCATTTAGATTATTACAGAATTTAAAAATACTCTTCTGTTATTGAAATTGTGGAATAGTGGTTACAGGCAAAAGGTGGAGTATTATTTCGAGAACAAACACAACGGGCAAACGCTCCAGTAATTCCATTTCTTTCACCTTCATGCCTCTGTCTGTCTGTTCTAGGTGCCTGAGAAGGAATGCAGTACCAGCAGGGCGGCAGAAGTGCTGGCACACCACAGTTCCCCCCTGCAAGTGGGATTTTGAATTCTTTCTCATCTGTGTTTCTTTTATGGCATGACTACGTCTCACAGAAACATCAGAAGGAAGTAGCTTCTCTCATCCAAAAGCTGAGGTGGGAAAATGACATGTCTATTTTCATTGTTAATTTGCAACATAGGAGGTCACAAAACGAAATGATGCCATTCTATTAGAATGGTCAAAATGATGCCAACCTAGTGTGAGAAGGGTGCTGACGGCTTACCTTGAAAGAGATTTCATATTGCTCTCCTCCCCAGATTTCCAAACCTGGGTCATAGCCCCCCAACTCCCAAAACCATTTGCGATCCACAGCAAAGAGACCTCCAGCCATAACGGGAGACCTGTGAAAGGAATAAAATAATCTTTAAACAGCTATGAACATCAGGGAACATGGCATTTTGCTTGGGGGAAAAAAAAAGCAAACTTTAAGTCTCAGTGTTCACTGCAGGGGGCTTTTCAGTTAGGGTTTTCTGTGAGTGGACATGAGTTCACACTAGGTCTCTGATCGCTCCTGGAACCCCCTTGAGCTTTGAACTTCACAGTTCAGGCTCTAAAGCCACTAGTGCCCTGTGGAGCCACGCAATGGCTCCATGTTTGTCATCAGAGAGAAGTACATGACGACTAGTGTCTGATATATTGGGAAAATCCATCAGTTCTATGGCTTTTCCTCAAAGAGATCTTATGCTATCAGACAGATGAAAGTATAGAAAACACGGTTGTAGACCATATCTTTGATTTAATCTCTCAGTATGTATTCAGCAAACACCTACTATTTCCAGGTCATGTCCATTTTACAGACTACGAGATTGTCAGTTAGAATAAAATAACCAACCAGCTATTAACGTGCCAAAGTTGGAATTTAAACTAGGTCTTTTCGCTTTAATTATGTACTTTTTAAAGTCTACCTTCTAGTAAATATTCTTTTTGATCAAATACTAATTTTTAGACTTTCTGCTGTCGCTAGGATATATTGCAGTCATGGTGCTATGTAATGCTATAATTTATAATCATTGGACCCTGCCTTAAAATTGTTTTGCAGTTCAAAGGCAGCTTTTGTGTTATTATTATTATTATTATTACTTTGGCTGCACGGCATGCAGGGATCTTACTTCTCCGAACCTGTTCCCCCTGCAGGGGAAGGGCAGAGTCTTAACCATTGGACCACCAGGGAATTCCACTCTTGTGATTTTGAATGTTCACTATGTGTTGGGCTGTCAGCTGACAGCCTTGTCCAGTTGCCTTGATTAATCCTCACAGAAGCCCTGGGTATATCCTCCCTGTGTGCTATTGGGAGAAACAGGCAGAAAAAGGTAGGGCCCAGCGCCCAAGGGTGGCACCAGGATGCGGTGGTGCTGTGGCTGGACCAGGTCCCCTGATTTCAAAGCCTTTGAATTCTTTACTGCAACACCGTTTCTGTTTCAATGTTTAGGAGGTGAAGAGAGACAACTACAGAAATATGGACATAAAACAATTAGAGAACACCTGATGCAGACCAAGCAAATCTGTAAAAACACACTCGGTCAATAGAGTTTTTGTGAGAGTTTTTTTGATTCCACACGGCTTGGGCATAAGCAATCAAAAATAGGCAATCCTATTCGATCTGAACCACAAATAGAAAGATCTTAAGTCCTACCAATATATTCTCATTTGATTGTGTAAAGCATGAGACCAGAGTGCAACCGAATTTACACTGTGCAGAATGAATCTCCCAACTAGAATTATCGTAGATACAGAACTAGTATAAATATCTAGTTTATACTAATTATATATATATATATATATATATATAGTGAGAAATATCTTATTTCTCACTTTTCTCTAGGAAGAGAAAGTCCTAGATGGATTTTTTAATTGTAAATAATTTGTTGGGAACACAATATCTTGTTTTCTTAATGAGTTTATAAAAAACTCACCATGGAGTATATTTTTAGTTAATTTGAGGCATAATAAAACAAATTCAAACAGGCCTCTTGACCTTCATTGATGTTTTTGCCAAGCTCCAGATAAATGAGTGCTTCCTGTTTTGACTAGTGTGAATGGCTGGTAAGAAACAAACCTTTTATTTGTTCGTGTATTTACTTATATTTGTCCATTAATCTTTTGAACACCGTAATTGAGGTATAGTTGACATACAATGAATTGCAAATATTTTAAGTGGACAATCTGATAGATTTTGACTTATGAATATCCCTGTGCAGCAATCACCACATTCAAGAGAAAGGAACACATCTGTCACCCCGACAAAGTTTCCTCATTGTAATCTCTCCCTCCTGACCCTCTCCTCATTCCCTTCCGCTTGGACATCACTGATCTCTGTCACTACAGATTAGTTTGCATTGTCTAGAATTTTCTATAAATGGAATCATACAGTATGTGTTCTTCTTTGGGAGGGTCTGGCTTCTTTCATTCAGCATCATTATTCCGAGACTCACCCTTGTTGCAGCATGTGTTAACAGTTGCTTCCTTTTTTATTGCTGAGTAGTATTCCATTTGCATGACTATACAACAGTTTGATTATCCATTCACCCACTGATGAACATTTGGTTTGTTTCCAGTTTGAGGTTATTACAAATAAAGCTGCTATGAGTTTTGTGTACTAATCTCTGTGTGGACATATGCTTTCATTTCTCTTGAGGAAATGCCTAGGAGTGGAATGACTAAATCATATGGTAGGTGTGGGCTTAAACTTTTAAGAAACTGCAAAACTCTTTGCCAGAAAGGTTGTAACTTTATATTTCCACCAGCAGTGTTTGAATTCCAACTGCTACCCGTCCTCAAATACTCGATATGGGCAGTCTTTTGAAGTTTAGTCACTATATCAGCGGCATAGCGGTATTTATTGTGGTTTTATTTTGCATTTCCATAACAATTAATGATGTTGAGCGTATTTATGTTATTTCTCTCTTTTTTCCTAGTCAGTCTGGCTAGAGGTTTATCAATATTATTGATCTGCTTAAGGAATTAGCTTTTGGTTATATTGATTTTCTCTATTGTTTTTCAGTTTTATATTTCACTGATATCTCCTTGGTCTTTATTAGTTTAATTATTCTACTTACTTTGTGTTTCATTTTCTCTTCTTTTTCTGGTTACTTAGGGTGGAAGCTGATATTATTGATTTGAGACTTTTTTTTCTAATATAGCTATTTAGTACTATAAATCTCCCTCAAGTACTGCTTTAGCAGAATCCTGTGAAAAATATGTGGTGTTCTCATCTTCATTATGTTCAAAATACTCCCAGTTTTCCCTTTTGTTTTCTTTTTGTGACCTATGGGTTATATAAAAATGTGTAATTTAATTTCCAGCTATTTGGGAATTTTTGGAGATCTTTCTGTTATCGATTTTCATGTAATTCCATTGTGGTCAGAGAATACACTTTGTATGACTTAAATTCTTTTAAATTTATTGGGATTTTTTTTTTTTTTTTTTTTTTTTTTTTTTTGCGGTACGCGGGCCTCTCACTGTTGTGGCCTCTCCCGTTGCAGAGCACAGGCTCCGGACCCACAGGCTCAGCGGCCATGGCTCATGGGCCCAGCCACTCTGTGGCATGCGGGGCACGAACCCGTGTCCCCTGCATCGGCAGGCGGACTCTCAACCACTGCACCACCAGGGAAGCCCCAACTGGGATTTTTTAATGGCTCAGAATGTGGTCTATCAGAATGTATTCTGTTGCCATTGAGTAGAGCGGTCCATATATTGATGAGGTCAAGTCGGTTGATAGTGTTGTTCTATTCTTCTATATTCTTATTGATTTTCTGTCTCCTCATTGTATCAATTACTGAGAGGGATATTGAAATCTATGACTATAATTCTGGATTTGTTTATTTCTTTTTGCTGTTCTATCAGTTTTTTGCTTCATGCATTTTGTAGCTCTGTTAATAAATGCATAAATGTTTACGAATGTTATGTGCTCTTGATGAATTGACCTCATTCTCATTACAAAATGACTTTTATCATCTCTGGTAATAGTCTTTGCTCAGACATTGATTTTGCTTGGCTATTAATATAGCCGTTTCAGCTTTCTTTAGATTTGTACTATCTGAACACTACTATTTATACATTTTATATCTTTTTACTTTCCTTTTTAAACTATTTGTGTCTGTATTTAAAGTCGTTTTCTTGTGGGCTGCTTATAGTTGCATCTTGCTGTTAAAAATCTCTGCCTTTCATTGGGTTGTTGAGATCACTGTTCTTTTTTTTTTTAATAGATGTGTTGGAGTATAATTGCTTCACAGTACTGTGTTAGTTTCTGTTGTGCAACAAAGTGAATCAGCCATATGCATACATATGTCCCCATATCCCCTCCCTCTTGAGCCTCCCTCCCACCCTCGCTATCCCACCCCTCTAGGTGGTCACAAAGCACCGAGCTGATCTCCCTGTGCTATGCGGCTGCTTCCCACTAGCCATCCATTTTACATTTGGTAGTGTATATATGTCGATGCTACTCTCACTTTGCCCCAGCTTCCCCCTCCCACCCCGTGTTGTTGAGATCACTTCCTTTTAATACTATTATTCATGTAATCAGGTGCAAATCTATAATCTGCTTTCTATTTGTCCCATCTATTGTTTCCTTTTCCTATCTTTTTGATTAATTGAATATTTTTCATGATTTCATTTAGTATCTATTTTTGACTTAATGAAAACTCCTTGTTTTCCCTTTTTAGTGGTTGCTGTAGTGGTTTCTGTCATACATCTTTATTTTTTATCAGTTTACCTTCAAGTGATATTTTATAAGAACCTTTTGATAAAATCCTTTTGTTTCTATTTCCCCTATGTTTGTACCTTGTGGACCATACATTTTACTTTTACATATGTTATGAATCTCAGATCATATCATAATTATTTTTGTTTAAGCACTCAATTATCTTTTAAAAAATTTAAATAATAAAATTATATATATATATATGAAATTATATTGTTATGAACACCATTTCTGTTTTCTTCATTCTTTTGTGTAGATTCAGATTTCTATCCTTCTGCCTAAAGTACTTTCTTCAGCATTTCTTGTAGTGGGAGTGTGTTGGTGATGAAGTCTTTCATTCTTTGCATGTCTACATTTTAAGAAAGATATTCTTGTTGGCTATAGAATACCAAGTTAACAGCGTTTTTCTTTTAATCCTCTAAAGATATTACTCACTGTCTTCTCACTGGTCTTGTTTCTCATGAGAAATGTGTTATCTTTATCTCTGTTTTTCTGTATACAATAAGTCTTTTTTCCCTCTGGCTGCTTTTAAGATCTCTATGTCATTGAATTTGAGCTATTATGATGTGACACATGATATATGGTTTTCTTGGTACAGTTTCTTGTGCTTAATAAGACTTGAGTGTCTTCGATTTGTAGGCATAGTTTTCATGAAATTTGGACAGTTTTGGACCATTATTTCTTCCAATATTCTTTCTGTTCTTACCTTTCTTTTACATCCTCCAGAGTGTCCATTTATACACTTTCTTCATTTTTAAAAACTCTCTTTTTTGTTTCATTTTGGATAGTTTCTGTTGTTATATCTTCAAGTTCACTAATCTTTTTTTTTATTTTGTAAAGTCTGGTCTGTTGATAATCCCATCAACATCAAAGCATTTTTAATCTCACACTTTTTTTTTCCACCTTTAGGATTTTAATTTTGGTCTTTTTATATCTCACATGTCTCTACTTAACTTTTTGAATTTATAGAATACTGTTATAATGACCATCTAATTGTCCTTGTCTCTTAATTCTTAGTTCACAACTTCAGTTCATTGAATTACCCATTCATTATGGGCCATGTATTGGTGCTTCTTTGCCTGCCTAATATATTTTTCATTGAGACATAGAACTTTTGGGGAGCTGGATATTCTGAACATTTTTGAGCTTTGTTCTAGGATGCAATTACATTACTTGGAGGTAGTTTGACCCTTTTGGGTTTTGCTCTTAAGATTTATTAGGCAGTCTGGAGCAATGCATAATCTACAAATTATTCACACCCTTAAGGCAAGACCCTTCTGTGTACTCTATTCAACCTCCTGCCAATCATCAGGTCGTTCAGTCTGGCTGGTGGGAACAGACACTCTTCCCAGCCTTGGGTGTGTTCTGGGCACTGTTACTTCTAATTCTTTCTAGCGGTGCCTTTCCTAGTCTTGGGTAGTTTCTTTGCACACACGCTCTCATCAGTCCTCAGCTGAGTACTCAGGGGGTACCCACTGCAGATCTTGGGGCTCCCTCCCATATGGCTCTCTTCTGTGGTGTTCTGCCCTTGAAATTCTAGCTGCCCTGTTCTCCCCAGATTCAGCTCCACATCAACTCAGGCTGGTCCCACCTGGGCTCCCCTTCCTTCTACCACAACCTGGAGACTCTCTCAAGTCAGTAAGCTGGGGCGATTCTAGGCCTCACCTTAGTGTTTCCCATCTCTCAGGGATCAATGTCCTTCATTGTCAAGTGTCTTGAAAACCACTGTTTCATGTATTTTATTTGTTTTTTCAGGTGGGAGGGTAAATCTGGCCCATATTACTCCATCTTGTTCAGATGTGGAAGTCTGCAGATCCACCCACTAATCTTTATTTTAGAACATTTTAAAATGTTTAATTATTTTGAATAGATAATATATTCATATATTTATAAAATATCTTGCTCCTGCTTCTATCCCCTGCCACTATTTTTCTCATCACAACCAGCCATGATTTTTTCTTAGGCATCCTTCCAGAGATATTTCATGCTCATATAAGCAAATACAAATATATCTTATTTTTCTTCCTCTTCTATGAAAATGATTGTATGCTACATATAGTGTCCTTTACCTAGTTTTTTTTAAAACGGCTTAAAATATTTTAATGATCATGCCATATTGAAAAGAGCTTCCTTGTTCTGTTTTTTAACATTTGCTCATTATCCCATTATGCATATAGATGTATATTTATTTTGGTGAACATTTAGATTATTTTCAGTATTTTAACTTCTACAGTAAATAATGTTGTACATCATTTCCACGTGTGTGAGTAAATCTTTAGGACGAATTCCTAGAATTTAATATCCTGGTTTTTTATGAAGAGCAAAACTATAAAAATTGCTTTACCTTTCCACTTCTGGAAGTTAAAAGTTCATCATAAAGTGCGTCCTAACCTGACACTTTAGTTCAAGTTTCGTACCAGTCCAAACACAATGATTTAGAGTCTGATCAAATAAGAGGAGCGTCAGATAAAAGTAGCAATCCTACCAAGAAATTACAGATCTACCATGAAATATTAGTATCCTTCTGTCTACAGGTCAAAATCGCCAAGGACATGTCATTATCATGACAATATTTGGAGAGGAGTTGTTGAAAACTTCCACAAGGTAATGAATTTTTCAAAAAGGAAAGAAAGAAGAGTAAAGGATGGATTTGAGGCTAAGGAGGAAGGTACACAAAGGTCCTGTGTTGGGAAGGAGAAGAGTAACAAGACAAGGAAGGAGGCCAGTGCTGCCGAGGCCAGAGCATTAGCGGGGGTGATGTTTGGCAGCCGCCCCTGGGCTGTGCAGGACGAGTGCTAAGAATCCCAGCTGGTCCACGACATAGGCAATGTCAGTGCAACACCAGTTATCCATAAATTAATTGGTATTTATCCTTTCCCTTGGATTGCCACCACCCTTCTCATTTCAAGCACAGAGCCAACCAGGGCTCTCACCCTCACTCCTTTTTGTGGCTTGGCGAGAAGCAGCTACTCAAAAACTCATCTAAGCTGCCCCTTCTAATTCCCACCGTTCCCAGCCTGAGATCATGCATGATGCCAGGAGAGGGGAGAGAGAGGGCGAGAAGGTAGACTCCCCCAAAGAGCTGCCAGGTCCTGGGGTGATGGAGCCCCCCACCCTGCACTGTGCAGGTGCCCCCGGATAATGGCAAGGCCTCCCGTGTGGCACACGCAGGGAGGATAACGCCTCCTGCTCACCACGACTCTTGGCCTTGACAAACTTTATCCCGCTTCGAATTGGCAGAACTGCTGGATTCGAAACCAAGTGGCTTGGGCTATAGGGGTCTGGGTGGCAACCCCTGTGAACCGGCGGCTGTGATCGGGGCAAGTCTGATCGATTGGCCTCGTTGGATTCTGGTGACCGCCACCCCTCGTAAGGGTGACTGAACTTCCTGCTACTTTTGTGCAGGGAATTAGAGTTGGATTTAAGTAGTTCTGAAGAAAAGTTAATACTGTGCTGTGTCATGCACATCTGGGTTTGTGGGTTGAAATCCACACCCCATCACACAGATATGAGTTAACTCTTGTGCAATGTTGCAGTGACATCAAGAGAAGGGTGGCTTTGTTCTTCATAGATTAAACGATGTTTCTGTGTCACATTATTTTCTCCTCAGAGGAAATGAAGAAGGGCCTTGATAACTTTCAGCATGTTCTTCTATTCTCTATTTCCATTTTACGTATAATACTAATTGCCTGAAACCCTCCCCACTGGCCCCATTTCCCGCCATCTCTAATTTATTTATCTTCACATTCCTTGATTTCTTCCAAAATACTCTTACTGGTTTTGTTCTCCTGGGAATGTTAACCCACTGTAGGCAATGTTTTACTGGGCTCTGTGTCTGTGTAACTTTTAACATATTAATGAACTTCATGAGTATTGCTCATGTAATGTCACAAATCAGGTTTTGGGTTTTGCTATTAAAAAAACACCTGTCATCTTTGGGATGCCTTTTAAAATTAATATAACCACAAAGCAATATATTTCTATTGAAGATTCTTTATTCTTCGGGCCATCAAAATGTGTCTGTTCTGAATACTTAATGGAAATCAATTTTCTATTTTACATTAAGGCTATTATTGAACAGGTAACAAATATGCTTTCCTTTTTACTAGTGGTAGACTGTTTGCTTTTCTACATTAATTTTTATATTCCAAATTTTACTGACTTTAAGTTCAAGAGTCAATAACGTAAAAGTGTCCTAGAACCATTCTTATTTGGTACCAGAGAAAAACTCCTCATGTTCTCATTTTCAGGTGTGTACTTGGTTGTCTTTGCTAAACCAGGATATAGTTCTTAATGCTGGTAGCCTCACGCTGTGATTCCCACAGCGTTCTAAGGAGTTGCTCGTTTTCCTAATATTCTCTATTTCACTTGTGGACTCTTTCCACATATGTGAGAAAATGGTGTTTTAATAAACCATCTTTTTCCAGAATATTTTTGTCTACTTTCTCTCATCTCCAGAAAGTGTTTATTTCAAAATTTAATACATCTCGTGTGTTCCCTAGGGGTCAGAAGAGTTTAAAAAAATCCTATTGAAAGATAAATATACATTCAAATTTATTTTTTAAATTGACAAGTAAAACCTAGGTCCAAAAACCCAAAGGAAAACTTCCATTTGGCCTTTTAAAGATCCGATTCTCAATTTCCTTTCATTTTAGTGGCATCAGTGAGAATTCTGGACATGTGGGTTCAAACGTGAATTTGATCAGAAATGAAATGGCACGATTTCCCTCAGGACTCCATCAAGCAAAGCCAATCAACATAGAGGTGAACCACATAATTTTCAATTATGTAACTAGAAATTTTTAGTTAGCCTGTGACCCAGAAAAATTACAGCTAAAATATAATTATCTTCAACTAGGATTCAATTGAAAAGGATACTGCAGATTAAAACAACACATCTTTTCTAACAAGTTTGTTCTTTTAAGTATTAGATCATTCCTTACATTAGAATTTGGGAAAGAGTGGCGAAATAACTCCTGATAAATTCATTGGTATCATTCATCTTTAAAAAGGTATTTTGGGCTATAATTATCTTACTGTTTATTGTGTAATAGGGATTATATGGCTGAGGGAGAAATGTGACCGTCTGTTATGCAAAGAGGTGGTGACTCCAGGGGCAAAGAACGAAGTGGGTCCTGAGCTGGGAGAAAGAAGCCTCTTTGGAGGCCAGGATGTTGCAATGGAGGGAAAGTTTGATTCCAATCACAGGAAGCTACGAGCGTCTACCTGGGGATTCTGGTTATATAAAGGGAGAGATGGCCCTGCTAACATGTAAGCTGAAAGGATTGTATAAGTAATGAGGTATAACACTTAGTGTCTCTATCCTGAGCCAGCCAAGCTGAGTCACCTGAGGCTCTTCCCCTCTGCTGTCCACTGTCTGAGGAGGCCCTACGGACACCGGACTGGCCTCTGTGTCTCAACATCACTGCCCTTCTTCCTTCTTCCACAGGCTGCACAGACTGCAGGGCTTGACACTTAAAAAAAAATAGCAGCAGCATCATAAGTTTGTTCTCTACATCTGTGACTCTATTTCTGTTTTGTAAATAAGTTCATTTGTACCCTGTTTTTCAGATTCCACATATAAGTGATATCATATGATATTTGTCTTTGTCTGATTTACTCCATTCAGTATGACACTCTCTACGTCCATCCATGTTGCTGCAAATGGCATTAGTTCATTCTTTTTTTTATGGATGAGTAGTATTCCATTGTATATATACCACATCTTCTTTATCCTTTCCTCTGTTGATGGACACTTAGGTTGCTTCCATGTCCTGGCTATTGTAAATAGTGCGCAATGAACATTGTGGTACATGTGTCTTTTCGAATTATGGTTTTCTCCAGATATATGCCCAGTATTGGGATTGCTGGGCCATATGGTGGCTCTATTTTTAATTTTTTAAGGAATCTCCATACTGTTCTCCATAGTGGCTGCACCAATTTACATTCCCACCAACAGTGCAGGAGGGTTCCCTTTTCTCCACACCCTCTCCAGCATCTGTTTATAGACTTTTTGTTGATGGCCATTCTGACTGGTGTGAGGTGATACCTCATCGTAGTTTTGATTTGCGTTTCTCTAATGATTAGTGATGTTGAGCAGCTTTTCGTCTTTTTTCATCATACAGATGCTTCTTGGCCATCTGTATGTCTTGTTTGGAGAAATGTCTATTTAGATATTCCACCCATTTTTTCATTGGGTTGTTTGTTTGATATGGAGCTGCATGAGCCATTTGTATATTTTGGAGATTAATCCCTTGTTGGTTGCTTCATTTGCAAATATTTTCTCCCATTCTGAAGGTTGTCTTTTATTGTTTGTTTATGGTTTCCTTTGCTATGCGAAAGCTTTTAAGTTTAATTAGGTCCCGTTTGGTTATTTTTGTTTTTATTTTCATTACTCTAGGAGGTGGATTGAAAAAGATCTTGCTGTGATTTATGTCAGAGAGTGTTCTGCCTATATTTTCCTCTAAGAGTTTCATAGTAGCAAGGGGGAAAGGAGGGGAGGGATAAATTGGGAGATTGGGACTGACATATACACAGTACTATATATGAAACAGATAACTAATAAGGACCTACTGTATAGCACAGGGAACTCTACGCAATACTCTGTAATGACCTATGTGGGAAAAGAATCTAAAAAAAAGTGGATATATGTGTACGTATAACAGGTTCACTTTGCTGTGCAGCAGAAACTAACACAACATTGTAAGTCAACTATACTCCAATAAAAATTAATTTAAAAACATAGCGGCGGCAGCAAAAACAGCAGCAGAGATTTTCTGCTTTTCTTTCTGAGAGACAACTGTTCTTGGACTGTATCCTAGGAGTGAGGGCTTCTTTGACTCACCAAGTAGAAGGTGGACCCTAAAAGTCACGCAGTGAACAACGTGTGAATCTCAGATGTGTTAGGTCTGGTCAAGCCTGGTCCACTGGGACTGGCACTCTCTCCTGCTGCTTCAAGAAGCCTGGGCTAGCCTGTTGCAGGTACTTGGCCTAGCTGACACCGGGCACCGACTAAAAGATTTGTAAGTGAGACTGTCCTAGGCCATCAGGATCCAAGTGAGCCACCAGAGGGCCGCTGCCACGTGAGGGGCCCCAGGCACAGGGCGCCAACTGTTCTGCTCTGCCAGGGATGGAGGGGTTTCCCAGGATGCTGGCTTGGATGCTGACGTTGGGATGAGTTGTTCATCCCGTGTTGTTCATCCTGTGAGGGGAGAGCAGCGGAAGAGCCATTCGGTACAGCTGAGTCTAAATTTCTGCGCCTCAGAGCTGTGGGCCAACGAAAGGTTTGCTGTTGGAAAACCCCCAAATTCTGGGATGGTTTGTTAGGCCTCCACTGACTGCTGATAACGGGTCTCATTTCGAATTCCAAGCATTTGAAGAGGACGTATTAGCAACTCCATTATGCTACTGATAAATGACAATAATCCTTGAGAGAGACAGGATTTTAGTTAGTTTTTAAACTTCTAAGGTCTGACCTAAGCTTATTTTTTAAAGTTATCTCTGCTAACACCTTAGGGTCTATTGCAATGCATAACTGGATTTGAGAGCTGCTCACAATGAAATTAAAAGCCTTTTAAAAATTTTTTAAAAGCTTTCTATTTTTCTAGATTTGCAAATGCGCACGTTCATGTTTAGAAAAGGGTTAGTAGAAAAGGAGTAAGGGCCAAACCGTTACGCAAAAGCAGGTGGCAAAATGATGATTTCAGCTCTTTGAATAAAGTGAGGAGGAAAATGAAGCTATAAATCATAGTACAAATTTTGTATTATTTTGTGCCATGATTTATAACTTCGTTTTTATCACAAACACATATTATACTATGTAATACTTTACAGTTTTATAAAATTGAATATGTTCTTTGCTGCTTGTGTCACGTTTAGAACAGTAGACTCTCCTGTGAAAGGGTGTAAAGAGTTGGTGGGAGGAGAAATCTTGCGTTTGTCAGTGCAGATTCCATAGGGCGTTGAACCAGACTATGGTCAAGGAAACAGTATGGTGGTCGGGCCTGGATGTCCCAGTTAGGTTGGTGGTTCTGAAGTTGCTCTCCGTACTGGTGCCTCCGTAGCTTCAGTGGTTGGCTCTGGTCTCACGTGAGATGAAACTGAAGACTCTGGACGTCCGAAGGCTATACCAACAGCCGTCTCACCAGATAGTGGAGGAGGATGGATAGAACATGCTAGGTGTTCTCTCAGGCTTACTTTCCTTTGACGTGGCCACGATGCTGTGTCCCTCAGCTACTCTTCTGTGATCCAGAATGGTGTGTGTGGTGTGTGTGTGTGTGTGTGTGTGGTGTGTGTGTGTGTGTGTATGTGATCGTGTGGTGTGTGTGTGGCTATACACATGCAACAGGAGGTACCGGGAATACCCCCGGAGTGACTGGTTCCAGAACACTTCCCCCCTCCTGGAGGGAGAGGATGGATGCACTCAGGTGTGTGGACAGAGCTGCTATTTCCTGGCAATGCTGCCATTGAAACAGGTGCCGCTAAACAGACACTGGGGCCACGCACCCCACCCTCAACAAGCAGACTCCACCTGGTCTCCCCTGTGGCCTCTCCACCTGAAGTGGACAGGTGAGCCTGCTGCCTTGAGTTCCCTCCTGTCCATGCCCTCCTTTGAGCAACGTGAGGAACTGGAGCCTTGGCTCAACACAGATTTTTGGATTTTTCCTTGTATTCCAAAATTAGGCCCCCAGTATAATTATCCTGCGGCTCTTACTGGATTTGTTGGTTTCTAATTTCTAATCGGCCACAGGTTTTAGCCACGGCTCCCGTTACGTATCGGGACAGTGACCGTGGCAGTCGAATCAATTAGCAATCCTCTCCTCATACGATCTGATCAATGCCAACTGTCCCCACCGGAAGGGACAGAGGAGGCCACACGAACACGGACAATCGGGTTAGAGCCTCTGCGTCCATCTGCCTGACCAGGGCTTCAGTCTCTGCCCACTGGATTTTGCTGGTCCTCTGGGGGTCCCTCAGGATGTCAACTGTGTGCTTACGAGCAGCTCGGCTTGTGCTTTGCTACCCAGCCCAGTAAGTCACTTTGCCACTGTGCCCGTGGCAGACCCCTGGGAGGAAGCCGCCCCCTGGCAGTGGTCCCGATCTGCCGGTTCCCCGGACGAGCCAGCCCGGGATGCTGTCCTGTCCACGTGGCTGACCCTGCACTGGAGCCGCAGGGCTCACACTCAGAGTTTCACAAAGGCTTTCTCTGGCTCAACGCTTTCTGCTTCTGAATCTGCTCTCCATGGGGGCCACCAACCAGTCTTCAGGCCAGACAGGGGGCAGACGCCCACCCATCACCTCGAGGTTTTCTTTATCGCCTTTTGCTCCTCTCTCTGTTTCCCTTGCTCTTCTGCGACGGTCTGAATGCGTGAGTCCCCCACGATTCATAAGCTGAAGTCTGACCGCCATGGTGATGGTGTGAGGAGGTGGGGCCTATGCGAGGTGACGAGGTCAGGTGAGGACAGTGAGAAGTTGGCCGTCTGCAACCCGGAACAGGGTCCTCGCCAGAACCCGACCACACTGGCACCACGGTCTCAGACTTCCAGCCTCCAGAACTGTGAGAAATACATTCCTGTTGTCTACAAGCCACCCCGTCTGTGGGATTTTGTTACAGCAGCCTGAACGGACTAAGACACCTTCCCTCCTTCTTTAGCTTAAAAATAATCTGCCAACCCCACTCCTGCTGCGTCGCCAGCCCACTAGTACAACCAGTCTCTGCATCCCAGTTTGGGCTTGGAAGAGACACTTTGCTTCTATTACATAAAACACAGTCCGGACTTTGTAAGACTATTGTATGGAGACTCCAAAGCCCTCCTGTTTCCCACCTTGTTCATCTTCCAGCATGACCTTCAGCCCTTCCTAAAATCCCTATTTTGACACGGATGCACCTCAGATCCTTACACAATGTGGATGAGGGCACGTCCCTTAAGTTCCTTGTCTCCCCTCTGTTCTGGTGTATTGGGGTCCATACTCCCTTACACTCTACCATCCACCCCTGGAATGTTCCCCCCTCATTGCCACTGCCCTCCCTTGCCAGGCTCTTATCCCTCCTGTCAGCACCAACATGGCAAGGAACACAGTTAATGTGCAATGGCAGAGCAAATCACTTCTCTCATCAGTTAACGGAGACTGTTCAGAGCTAAAAATCCCAACCGCAGAGTGGGGAGCCTTTCTTCTTGGATACAAATAGAACTTTTCATTCAAGGGATAAATGCCAGTTATTAAAATCCAAGCGTGGATGAACCTGCAGGAAAGCTTGTTTTATGCTTCATTTATTTAATAAACACTTGACAGTTTCTTCTTACGGAAACATTACCCCTTCATCTTAGTAAGGAATGCAAGATATGCTTTTTCTGTTTGGTTCTGATTGCAACTCAAGGGCAATTTTGGTCTCATTGCCTATTATTTTATATCAAGTTAGAATGGACTGTAAGTGGCATGGATTTTTAATACCTCTTATCAAATCTTTACTGTTTAATAAATTGACACTGTACATCTACCCCCTGCTTAATGATCTTAATTCCTTAAAAACAGAACAGAGCCAAAGAAAACTAGGACTGAGGAAAAGCAGTAATAAGCAAAAAGGCTGTAACTATAATTTATTAAGAATCGGCACAGAAGCATCACCTTCTTTTCCCCTCTGGGCCAGCTCATCCACAGAGAAATTTCATCTAACTACACATGGCAGGAGAGAAGAGCACCCTTGCTGCTCTGCATCTGTGTCCACCTGTTTCTCATTCTAGGGCAGTTTTCAAGCATATTCACAAAGCCTTAGCCCCTCTTCCCATTGAGAAGTGGTTCTTCATCCTTGTCCTTGAACCTGGATGGGGTTATGACAGCTCTGATCCATGGAGTCTGGCAGAACGACGCCCTGTGGCTTCCGAGGTGGCTCACGGGACACCCCAGAGCTTCCATCTTGCTTTGCTGGAATACTCGATCTTGGAGCTCTGAGCTGCCCTGTGAGAACTCAGCCTCCAGGCTAGGAGGGAGCACAGGCCATGTAGGGAAACCATGTGGAGGGCCCTTGATGCCTTTTGTCCTTTGGTCTCGACAAATACTCTCTTTCCTAACTTGTCAGGTGTTTTTAAAGAATAGATCTTTTAAAAAATTGATGCTCATTTCCCAAACTAATAAAGCATTTTTCAAAATAACAAAAAGGAAATGAATCCTTAGCACAAAATCTATACCACATTACCGATTGCTATGTAACAAGCCACCTCAAAACTTAGCGATGTAAAGCATGAAATATTTGGGATGTACTTACCCTAAAAAAAATTTGTTGCTTATCTGAAATTTGAATTTAACCAAGCATTTTATCTCACAATCCTAGGACACAGGGAGATTCTTTCTGACAGTGTTTCTACGTCAGTACCAGGAAAGGAATTTGATTGGCTTTGCTTGGACCTAGCATCTACCTTTTCCTAGAATGAGATGGGATACAGCCCACGTCTGTGGCCAGTGCAGCAGGGTTTAGAACCAGAAGAAGGGGGTTTGGGAAAACTTTCTGGGTGGCCACCATCGCCTACACACTCACTAGTGTTTCGCTCTTACCTTGATTGATCACCAGAAGAATAAAGACACTTAGAACTGTAGGCTCAGAACTATTGGGCTTATTGGCTAAATCCTTCATAGTTCTAGAGTATGAAGATGATTATCTGTATTGGCTTTTGTAGCATCAATTTTATAGGCTGTTGCCTTAGTTCATGTTGCTATAATAAAGTACTATAAACCGGGTGGCTTACAAACAACAGAAAATTCTCTCTCTGGAGGTGGGGAAGTCTGAGATCAGGGCACCAGCATGGTCAGGTTCTAGTGAGACCCCTCTTGCTGGTTGCAGGCTACCTACCTCCTATATACTCACGTGGCAGAAAGATGGCTGGAGAGCTCTCTGGGGACTTTTGAATAAGGACACTAATCCCATTCATGAGGGCTCCACCCTCATGACCTAATCACCTCCCCCTTCCAATACCACCTCGTAATGCCATCACATTGGGGGTTACAGTTTCAACATATGAGTTTTGGGGGTACACAAACATTCAGTCCCTAACAGATGTTGATTTGCCAGGGACTTTTTTTTCATCAGTAACCTAACAGATGACCAAGGAGTAAGGTGAATAGCCTACTTCTTTGCAGTAAAATGCAACAGTTACTGAAAACCAAGGCTTAAGGTACTAAATATGGGATACAAAAGTGAAGAGTCTCCTTTCTGTCCTTGTGGTGCCCAGGGTGAGTGGGGAAGAGACACATGGCATCACAACAGCATGGTGTGAGAAAAGACCAAGGTGTGTATAGCACTTTGTGGTATCACTAGAGGGTTATGTACCTTTACCTGGGTGTGACAGTGGAGTGAGCAGGAAGATGGAAGGAGCACGTGTCAGGCAGAGGAAATAGAGCAGACAAAGCCCATAGACAGAAAGAGCATGATGTGTCCCCAGTGGAGTTTGGAGAGTGTGGTGTACGGCGTGTGTAGGTACAAGTGTTGGAAGCTTGGTTAAAGCTGGACAAGAAAGTGCAAGGCAGAGTGTTGTGGAGGATGAGGCTAGAGACCTTGGCAGGGGTCAGGGTGCTCAGGGTCTTGTGAACTGTTTCATGGAGGATGGGTTTGATTTGGAGTTTTCAGTGTTCACTCTTTGCTGGGCCATGGAGAGTGATGAAAGCTATGATCTTTCTCTAAATAAATGCAAAGTCACCCAAAATTCTGCATCAAGATTCAAGAGAATTAGAGGTGTTCCTGGAAGGCCCATCCAAGAAAGTTTATGAATCCCAGCTTAACATTCTTAGTCTTTGGTGAGACTGGGTACCACCAAAGAATTTTAACCAGGGGAATAATGCATTCAGATTTTTGGATAGATGACTCTGGCAGTGTAGAGGGTGGATTTGAGGGTGATAACTCTGAAGTAGAGAACCCAGTTGGGGGGGCGGGTGACAGCTGTCCAGGTGAGAGGTGATACTGTGATTGTGCTAATGCTGTGGAAACGGTGATGGATGGCTGAAAATTTAAGAGGTAAAGTTGGCAGGGCTTAGAGCCCAAAGGATGTGGGGACCAGGGGTGGGATAGGGAAGCAACCTGTTATCAAATAAAGGAGGAAGTGCAGCTTTAGCAGGGACATAAAAGATCAAGCTAGCGTTACAGTTTGGGGTCAAAAAGCAAGATCTGACTGCAGAAAAGTGGCGCATTATTTCTTGACTCTAATACTCTGAGAGCAACCCTGGAAAAATGAGTTTAGGTGTTTCTTGCCGTTACTCTTTGGAAGGATCTCCCGAGGTTTAAAATGTGCTATTCGTTTTTGAAGCGTGGCTTATTGGTTGGATATTCCTGCATTTTTCTTTCTTTAAGGTGTCACTACACTGCAATCAATCCTTGCATCATAAGAGAGAAGATATTTATATTGAGCTTCAGGCGTTTATTTAAAAATCATCCTTAAAACGGATAGTGCTTAAAATAATTGTGATGAACAGAAGGCAATTAGAATAAACTCCTACTAATTTGTATTAATCGAGGGGAAGGTCAGTTGAAATTCATTAAAAATCTGAAGACTAGGGTGTTGTTTTCATTCATATTCTTATCTTAAAAATAATCTGAAGGACAAAAATTGTTTTTCCCACTATCACATAATTGCTTCCTATTTCTGTTCTGCAAATTAGCATGGAGGATGCAGACCATCCAAACTCTACTTAACTTCCTATGACCACTATTGACAAAAATCAGTGT
Source organism: Orcinus orca (assembly GCF_937001465.1). Lineage (NCBI taxonomy): Eukaryota > Metazoa > Chordata > Mammalia > Artiodactyla > Delphinidae > Orcinus > Orcinus orca. Next base: position 10,481,697 of record NC_064564.1, on the reverse strand, counting down.
CTTTTGACAGAAACGAATCCCAGAATATCTCTTCATGTTCTCGTTTAAAAAATTCTGAACTTAATAAGCCACTCCTCACTGGCCATCGATAATTAATGGTACCCCTTGCTTTGGTGGGCAGTTTTGAGCATCACTTCCAAGTTTTTTTTTTTAATTTTTGTTGGGGTATAGTTGATTTACAATGTTGTGTTAGTTTCTGCTGTACAGAAAAGTGAATCATTTATACATATACATATATCCACACCTTTTTTAGATTCTTTTCCCATATGGGCCATTACAGAGTATTGAGTAGAGTTCCCTGTGTTATACAGAGGTCCTTATTAGTTATCTATTTTATACATAGTAGTGTGTATATGTCAGTCCCAGTCTTCCACATCACTTCCAAGTTTTACACGAACAGTGTGATAGACACACAGAGACACACACAAAATGAGACACCAGAGTCAGTGACAGGGGACACCGCTGTTCCTTCTGTTGGGCTGGAGCCTATGTGTGTGAAGGTTGGAATGTCTGTACGGAAACTCTTTGACATTTCCCTCGTGATAGACCATGGAAAAAGAATGAAGGAAAGTGAATGGGTGTAAGGATGGCTAGAGCGCCTCTGTGTGGGGTTTATTTCCTGCTTGGGAAGCCTGAGACACAGGATGACAAGTTCCAGGAGATGTGTGAACCATTCCTGCCCCAGGGTTGGGGGGTGGTCCACTCACAGGGGCGTTTCTTGAACCAGATAAGTACATGTTCAACTTGCAGAGAGGCCTGTTTGAATGTTCAGGAACTGGGGAAGAGGGTGGAAATCAGGGAAAAGCCGTCCTCTGCAGAAGGAGGAAGGGCTGAAAGCTGGGGGTCAGAGGGCTGCGTGGAGGAGACCTTAGGAAGTCCTGGCTGTGGTCACAGCCTGATCGCAGGAGGGATGAGAATGTACTGGAGAAACTCAGCCCAGAAAGGCAAAGGCACCTCTACCCTCTCTGTGTTTTAGTATCTGTAGTTGTAGCCTCCTAACTCTGAGTCAGCACGTGAAACCCTCTGGGCCTGAACAAAACATGTTTGGAAATTTTTTGTAGGAATATTCAAATGAATGCCAATATGGAAATGGACCCCCCAATTGTCCTTGTATCTTTTCCCATTTGGTTTGAATGGGTCCAGAGAATACTATACATATTTCCATGGAATTTATTTATTCCATTATTCTTCCTGAGTGTTTTGTTGTTTTCATCTTGGTCACATTTCCTAATAACCCTGAGATGGAGTTATCATGTCCCTATTACCAGGTTAAAGATTTATCATCAGTAAACCAGATATATATATATATATATTTTTGTCATAGGCTTGATTTGAGCTGTTTATCTCTAAAACCAGAGCAGGACCTGTTTTGCTCTGTAACTTGCCCTGTCCTTTGACCTGTTCTGTTGCATCTAAAGTTTTTGAGGAATGAACTTTTCATGGTGTATCAAACAACTGCCTATAAAACTGCTCCTCATAAAAGGGACCAAAGACTGAATGCATACAGGCCCAGGGCCAAAGCGAACGGATATTACCTGAAATAGCCTGGGGCTGTAAATACGAAAGGAATGGGTTCTTTATCCCGAGGTAATAAAAAATACTACAAAGTTTTAAAAAATGTACAATTACAGCAGTTATGGGACAATGTAGAAAACGGTTCAAATAGGAGGAACTCTTTCATTGCTAGAGTTTTTAGTGTTCCTTAAATTGACCCACGGTTCCCAGGGGAGAGGGATAGGGGGACACTGGGTTTCTGTCTTCTTAGATGGTGGTGGCGACTGGAAAAATCACCTAGATCTGCAGACTTCAGAGCAAATAGCAGGGTGTGTGGGCTGAGGATGAAAAATCCAGGGAGTTCGGCGGGAGAAGAAAATGATGTGAATAATCCACTCTGCTTGAGGACTCGTTCCTTTGGATGCGCCTTTCCAGAGCCCAAGAGGACTGATGAGCACACTGAACGTATTGATTAGGTTTGGGGTCACGGTCCCCTGCCCATAACACGAGGCAGAGGAGGAAGAGAAATGAGTGTGGTGGCCGGAAGGCGGTGAATGGACGCTGGCGGCCCAGAAACAGACACACAGCTTACGGGGATTTGGCGCTCATAGAGTGGCAACTAGGACAGCACTGGAATTAAGTTTGCTTTCTGTTGAGACTGAATGGCGAGGATGGAGTGTAGAGGGATGGGAAATGGTTGAGAGCGTGAGCCTGGGAGCCAGATGCGTGGGTTCAAGTCCCTCCTCTGCAACTTAACGTGGGCAAGTTCCTTACTGGCTCTGACTAGGTTTCCTCCTTGTAAAATCGGGCTGCTTATAATAGAAAACATTTCTTTGTGAGAGCAGGTGTACATGGAAAGCATCAGAAGCTCTCCGTGAACATGGGCTGTGGTCACAGGCAGTTGGCCGTCTGTGGGGATAGAAGGATGGCAAGATGCTGACAGAGCTCAGAGAGCTCGTTCTTACGAAGTCAACTGTTGTGTTCCTACCGAACGTCAAAAGCTGGATTCGAAGAATTCTGTAACTTGATATTTCTTTTTTGGGGGGAGTGCTTTTTAGAGACAACTTTTCATGCCCTTTGAGGTAGTAACCATCACCAGATTCATGGAACGGGCATCACTGGTGTGACCTTGACTCTCACCGACAGGCCCAGGTTGGACAACAGGGCTGGAGTTTTCTCCCGCACAACCCGAGGTCCTGCCTCAGCCCCAGCTCCACCGCGATGATGGGCTTCTGCTGGTGGGATTTTGTCCTGAGCTCTGGTCATGTGTTTCAGTTCCTTGTATTTTTCACTGACACGCTCACATTCCTTTTTATTTTGGTGTAAATTCATAAATGGATTCGAGATGATTGATAGTGTGATCCATGCTGACCGCAGCAGGTGTGTATTCAGTGACAGGATGTGTAGTTCCTTAGATCCTGTGGTTGCGCTTAGCGTGTCCTCTGTGATGAGACGAAAGCCTAGTCTTCATCCTTCCAAGAACTCCAGTTCATCGGAGATTTGATTCTACCCTGTTCCCCGCCGCTCCACCCCATTCTGCTAAATTCACACCACACCGCCACATGGGGTGGAAATTGAAAGACAATCAAGGCTGAGTCACTTCTCAAGAGGAGTTTATAAGTGCAGCTTCCAAACTGGAATTTGGGTAGCAAATAGTAGAAAATTTGAAAAGTGTGTAAAGTAGATATTTTCTAAGTTAGCGAGTTAGTTGTCCTTACGCTTATCATGAAACAGTCCATGTGATTTCAGTTCCAGGAGCTGCTGGGGCCCCACTGGACCCCCTTTTCTACTGGAACTCCCATCCCCATCCCCTGCAGGCACACTGGGAACTGTTCCCAGCTGCTTACCCTCTGCAAAATTGTCTTAGGCGGAAGGTGGCTGCCTTGCCCAGAAAACCCTGAGAGGTTATACCTTCTTCCCCTGCTACCCACAGGGGCAGCCACTGTCAGGCTGACATGGGGGTGAAAAAGCCCAGCCCCCTTTTCTCACGGAGGGTCAGCTCTGTGTGTGTTATGCTCAGACCCCCCTGGACGAGGCCACACCTTTCTTGGCTATTTCTCCCTCCCAGCCCATCAACCTGCTCCCTTGCAGGTCTTTCCTGAAGCGACTCCTACAAGAAATGAAATGCACCAAGCATTTCATTCCCTGCGTCAAGCTGTGCTTCCAGGAAACTCCATGTAAGTCAGCTAAAATAATAATAAAATTGACTCTTTTATTTTAGGGATTGACAATAGGAGGCATTGATTTATATTCATCCTTTTAAACTTGTCTTCTTCAAGATTTTAAGTCTGTTCGTTGCCACAGATGATTTGCGCAAGGATCTTCTCTCATCTTGGTTGAAAACAATTTTCTTATCCACATCTGACAGCTCTACACTTCCCAACATAGAGTACCCTCGGATACTCCAGAGAATTAATACCTGCTCAGTCATTGGAATGCACAACATATACCCACACATTCACAGGTTGTCATGTAGTCATCACCAGAACAAATTTTAGAAGGAGGAGTTGGGTGTCTCAGTTCACTAGTCCAGTGCTCTCAGGTCCCAAGATTAACAAAAAGTACTCAGTATCTTAGGTTGTGTCATTCTCCATGGAAAGCCAAGCCTTCGTTCACGTATGATTTCACCTGAGTGAAGTACGAAGTGGTGTTCCCATGTAGGAAGGGGATCCCATGAGTGCCCAGCTCTGGGGGCTTCAGCTGGAAGTTTCAGAGGCAGACTCAAAGCCAGCTGCCTAATTCCCAGCTTGGCACTCCTCTTGTATTCCATCAGCGAAATCATGAGATAAAATTACATCTCTATTTGCCCTAGTAATTCTTAGGATTTGAAGAGCTACTGGAGACCTACTGATGCATTGTTCGGAAGTAGCATGCAACTTATACGAAAATTTTCTCTGCTAGCAAAAGGCAGATAATTAACATGGGACTGTCCAGATTCTCTCTTCTTAGGAGACTTAGGTAAGCTATATTCATCACCTTTTCCATGTCCCTAAATACGGTAATCTTTTTCTCTTGCTCGCTCACGAAGATACTGAGAAGATGAAGTGTGACAAGGAGCTTCCAAGCGCTTTGACTGCTGGGAGGTATAGAGTCTCCATTTAAGCGGGGTGGTCTTAGCTCTAAGTGCCTGTGATGACTGTGTAGTGTTGCTCTAGACTGTCCTGGGTTTGAATCATTTGTCTATCTATACATCCCATCAGGGATTGTAAATTGCAGTCACCAGGTAACCGTTGGCTTCTAAGTGTTCAGTGTTGGCTATAAGCAGAACAGAAAACTGCCTGCAGCTCATTCTATACACTGCTGGGTTCTGATAATAGAAAAAAGAGCCCAAAGGATCCTTTTCTGGACTTTGTAATCTGACATTTGTCAGACACACCCTTTGGGGGATTCACTATGAGACTGGGTGTGGAAGAGAGGGGTCTACTCCTAATCTTGCGTGTGCCCAGATTCCTGCTTCCCTTAATTGTGTGTTTCAGAAGTTATTACCCTCTCTTACTCCAACTGTATGGCTCAGGTAACTGTATTGTGAGGGCTTGTTTACCTCCCTCTGGGGTCATGATGTTGTCTGGAACTGGAAAAGAGAAAGTTGCTCATTTTGCTGGATGTCATGGGCCACAGCACGTGCTACAAAGATGGGCAAGTTTGGCCACGTCATGAGCCTGGTAGAGGCTGGAGAATTGGAGCTTTGCCGACAGCCCTTAGTCAAGAAGGGGGTGAAGTCAGAAGATTCCGTGCACCCTGCTGTCCTGTGCCCTGCCCCCAAGCACATCACAGGTGGTGTGGGCTGAGAACAATGTGGACAAACCAACAGAATCACAGAAGGAATGTTTAGCCCAGCTGCTGTGTAGGGAGCTCATTTTGCTGTCCTCGTCCTGCCGTGTTCCCGTTGGCCTGAGGGGTAGGACAGGCTCTTCTCCTCGCTGTGGACACCCCAGCCCTCCAGGTTTTCTGACTGTCTCGAGAGGTAATACCACTGCCGCCTATAAAACTCGTTAATTGTAGGCATTCAACGCACACTGAGTTGGCACCCACTAAGCTGTGTCAGCACTGTGCTCTGTACTGTCAATGGCCACCCTAGTCTATGACGGGGGACATGCAGCCGTACGGAGGGGGATGTTACAACCTGTTTGTCCTGGACAGTCCTGGTTGTGTCTATTGTTCAGGCTGGTTATGAAGAGCACTCTCTTTTATTCTTAAGAGTGTCTCGATTTGGACAATGAATGACGATAGGTCAAATTTAGTCCACTCAGAAGATTCTGGAAATTTCGTTTCTTCCAGAAGCTGCCTCAGACCCTTCGAGGCAAGATTGGAGGCCTCTTCTACCTATTCTCCTGAAGCTTGGGAACACACCTGTCCCAGCATCTCTGTCCCACTGGAACCTGCGCATTCTGTGAGGGCAAGGTCTGTGTCCCCAGGCATTCATTCATTCCCAACTGACATAAGACTGACACACAGAAGGCACGCAAGTTTTGATTGAAATAATTACAAACTCCGGAGCACAGGCCCATAATCCATGTGGAGATGTGGATTAAGGAAAGTTATCCAGCGCAAGAAATGCCTGATTGGAGCCTTGAGTAGGAGTTGGCTGGGCAAAGAAGGAAAGAGGACAAAGCATTTACGACAGAACAGCAGGAGGTATCAGAACCCACAGCACTTCAGCTGACACAGTGGCATCCTAGGGTGTGAAGGGTTTGGCTAAAGATGAGTCTGGGTGGGTAGTGAGTACGGGCTGGGGGAGGGTCGGGTCGGTACGTAACACTGATGAGTTTGGACTTAATGGAGTAAGAACAACAATAACTATATTGACCAAACACCTAATTATTAGCCAGGCACTAGGTTAGGTGCCTTGAATACTTTGTCTCAACTTGTCCCCACAGTTCCCCTAGGAGTTAGATACAGGGGTTATCCCCATTTAATAGATGAGGAAGCCCAGGTTAGGGAGAGTTGACATGATCTGACTGATGTCACATGGTTGAATGTGGATTCAAACCAAGAGGGTTTGACATCACACCCTAGCATATTTTTCTCCTCTTTTTGTCTTTTCCTCATTTTATCTCCCTCAGATGCACAAAGGCACACACACCATCCCAGAGTCAGTGAGGATCCGTTGAAGTGCTTGAAGCTGGAAAATGACATGATCAGGTTTCTATTTTAGAAAGACCACATTGGTGGACGTTTGGGAATGGAAGTTTGGAGTAGGATTCTAGGAGCAGAGATGCCTGCTAGGAGGCTGGTCCAGACGTCCAGGTGGGAAGGGATGAGCCTGGTCCAAGGTAGAAGCAGTGAACATAGTGAAGAGGGAATGGACCCAAGAGATGCTGAGGACGTAGGATCAACAGATTTTGAAAGGGAGGTTGAAAGTTTGGTTGTGCATTCGAGCCTTGTGTCTTTGGAAATCGGGTGGGTTCAATCAGGTGGTGCAGTTCTTTGAGACTGGGAATCAGGTATGTAAAGAGGCCAGGGGATTAGTTCAGTTTGGGGCACGTTTGCTTTGAGTTGTCTGTGTAATATCCAAATGGATTTATTAAATAGCATATGCAGGACTGCGGCTCAGGAGAAAGACCTGGAATAGAGGTCTAGATGTAGGAGTCATGTGCGTGAAATCAGATGAAATGACCTAGGACAGAGGCAGAAGACCCAGGATGTGAGAACACTAGAGGCTCCTGCAGGGTCTGAGGAGAGAGGCAGGAGGAAAGTCAGGATAAAATCCTATCACAAAAACCAAGGGAGGAGTGAGGTCAAAGAGAAGGAGAGGAATGGGGACACAAGACGGAAAAAGAAACCAACATAATCCAGCTTCTACAAAAGGGAAAATAAATCTGGTACATATAACGGTTCTAGATAGGAAGTATAATGTACATCTTGCAAAACAGTTAAACAGTGGCTTTCATGAGTATATTTGAAAATATTACAAAGCTAAATTGGTACTTCAAAGTGTCAGAATTAGGGACTTCCCTCCCGGTCCAGTGGTTAGGACTCCACACTTCCACAGCAGGGGGCACAGATTCAATCCCTGGTTGGGGAAATAAGATCCCGCCTGCTGCATGGCCATAAAGACAAAAAGGTGTCAGAGTTATAGTTGCTGTTCAGCTCATTAATCAAGAGTCTACTAGTATCTGACTACTAACGTGTAACTTAAACCTAGTAGCCCCACCGACTCAAAGTTTTTGCCTTTGGGAGGCAGAAAGCCTTTGGCCCAAAATTCTGCAAATGTCCTCGGGACTGGATGTCCCTTTGACTCTAGTGAGTGAGATTCTGAATATTATCAGGAATACAGCCTGCCAGTGCAGGGCTTCGGGGCTTTCTGAGCCAAGAGCGTTTATCTCGATGGCATTACCCCAGTTCATCTGGATGAACTAGCCCAGTGCTGGCATTTTCATGGAATGGGTCAGCAGACCCAGATGAAGAAAAATGGAAGTTATTGTGCCCTCGTGTACCAGTCCTTTCTCTCTGACAGTAGCTTTGGCCTTGCCCTTGTATAGATATTTGAAACACTCAAGTCTAATGAATTTTCTGCTCTGTCTGGATATATACTGCCTCAGCATCACATGGAAAAGCTTGATGGTTTCTCAACTTGCTTTTTTTTTCTAGGGAGATAACAAACCCCAAATCCTTTCAGGCAAGGAGATCCAATAATAAGACTATAATTGCAACAGTGACACTATGTGGGTATTCTTCACGGATAATTTGCGTTTACCTAAAAGTTTTATTTTTGTTGAAACCCATCTCCTTCCAAAATTATTTGAAATATTTTAAAATAAGGGGCACAATATGAATATAGTTAAAATAGAAACAGAACATCAAAGACCATGTAAAGGAAAAAAGGAAATAAATATTCTGTAAACCCAATCTGATATATGTGCTATGCCATAACATTACATGTAGCTTTGAGATTTCTAATAGATTAAAGAACTTTCTTTTGAGTACTTGAAAGTATTATAGATTAACATTTTCCCATTAGCCTTATAAAGTAAATAGATGACTTGGATGTATTCGATAGCTCAAACTGAAGTAGAGGTACCATGGCTTTTCCAAGGGAAATAGCACACTGCAACAGTAACAGAATGGACCCCTACAAAAGCTACTATTGCCACTTTCTAAATATGGACAAAGAACTCTTACTTAATTTCACAAGGTATTCTGGTATTTCTCAAATGGTTCTATTCCTTCCTGCTTCCTTAGTGATGCCCCAACCCTGTGAGCCATTGCTCCGCTTGCGAGGTGAGCTGCATTCTACTTATTTATGATTCTGGCTGTGATGGTCTGAATGTTGGTGTCCCCCCCCCACACTAATAGGTTGAAATCCTAACCTCTGATTTAAGCCTCTGAAATCTAACCTGCATGGTTTTAGGGCGTAGGGCCTTTGGGAGGGTTAAGTCGTGATGGTGGGGCCCTCGTGAATGGGATTTGTGCCTTAGTGAAGAGGCCCCCAGAGCTCCCTGCCCCCACTCCGTCTAGGGGCACAGAGAGGTGTTGTGGCCCAAACCAGAAGGTCACCAAGTCGGCGCCTTGATCTTGGACTTCCAGCCTCCAGCACGCTGAGAAATACATGCCTGTTGTGTATCAACTCCTCTGTCTGTGGCATTTTGCCATCGCAGCTTGAATGGACTAAGACAGTGGCTAAGACAGGGCCGAGAGTATTGATAGAATGATAATGGCTGGATTACTGTGCGCTTTTAGAAAGGAGTGTGGGAAGAAAGCCCCTGGGAGCGTTTCTGAACCAGGAAGAGAGAGCCTGTTGTAGGACTGAAGAAACATCCAAAATCCATGGCAGACCGGCCACCAGGCTCACTCTTCCGTGGAATCCTCGACTTGCCTCTCCTCCAACATAATTTGAGCATGAGGTTGATTTCACCGTGGTAACCAGCTTGGCTGGTTCAAGCGCTTATGAACTATACCTGGAGCTATTCAGATGTGAAAATCTCTGTCGAGTAGATGCTTTGAAATGGGCTTGAGTGACAGAAAACACACACGCACAACACAAGCCAAGCCGTGCGGTACCCTCACGTGGCCAAGCTTGTCAGAGTTCCAGAATCAGGCGAGTTGAGGCAGAATGTGTGCTACAGATGAAACAGGAAGTATATTTCTCACCAGCTTCTCTCTTTTTTTAAAATTATAAGGCCTGAGATAATAGATAACCAACAATGACTACTGTATAGCAGAGGGAACTGTACTCAATATTTTGTAATAACCTATAAGGGAAAAGAATCTGAAAAGGAATATATATATAAATCACTATGCAGTACTCCTGAAACTGACACGCTATTGCACATCAACTCTACTGCAAAAAATTTTTTTTAAAAACCCATAAAAGCAAGCAAAAAAGGACTGAGGTAATTTTTAATTTTAATTTAATTTATTTATTTTATTGAAGTATAGTTGATTTACAAGGTCCTGTTCGTTTCAGGTGTACAGCACAACCTTCTTCTCCTTAAATCTCATCTAACTCAGTGCATTTCAGTGGATTCTAGAACATTTTCTTTGCTGAATGAAGTTTATAAATATTAGTTTTTCTATGTCCTGCAAATCATTCTGAAGACAAAAGAAAATAGCATCCGAGGTTCTCTTCTGTAGACCAGACCCCATGCCTTGAGCTGTAGACAGTTTTTCCACCTGTTATCAATATTGCTGATGAGCAGAGCGGCACTTACATATGAAGAGGCCATATGGGATTCTGTATTCACTTGAGCACCACACTTATTAAGCCAGAACAGTCAAAATGGTCAGGGAAAGATTATTTTCAAGTTGGCAAGTAACTACGGTTGACCCCTGAACAAGGTGGGGATGAAGGTGCTGACAGCCTCCCCCAGCAGTCATATCTGCTTGTTCAACCTCGGAGAGTGTAGTATTTGTTGAAAACAATCCGCCTACAAGCGGTCCTGTGCAATTCATGCCCATGTTGGTCAAGGGGCAACTGTATTGCTAAGTAACAGTATAAAAGTCACCTCTAAAATGCACTGGTGGCTGAGGACAGTGCCAGTGATTCAAGGCTCATAAATGTGGTCTGGTTTTAACTGCTATAATTCAATAACAACGTTAGGCATCCTTTAGTTATCCCCTTTCCTCTTAAATATAATTTAGGAAAATCTTCCCTTACTTCATTTATAAACACTAGAGTAAAATAGAGTTTATTCCCTATGCAATATTTATTAGTTTTTCCCAGTTTCCAGAGCACCTCTCTATAGAACGTCTTGCTGCTTAATACATATGTTATGATAGACCTCCACAGAACAGTTTCCTTTGAAACAAAAACAGGTGTTCTGAGTCACAGAGGCTGATTTGTTTTAAAGGCTGAGGAAATTTAACCTGGGTAAAGTGCTTTTTCACTGTGAAATAAAGATCAGCAAGGTCTAATTTTAGTCGATCATCAATGAGTTTCATCATAATGTACTTGAAAGTAATTAGATGCTAGTTTTTGGTCATTATTCTTCTACTAGATTTTCTTTTTTTATTGACATATAGTTGATTTACAATGTTGTGCTAATCTCTGCTGTACAGCAAAGTGACTCAGTTATACACATATATACACTCGTTTTTTGTATTCTTTTCCATTATGGTTTATCCCAGGAGACTGGGTACAGTTCCCTGTGCTATACATTAGGACCTTGTTGTTTATCCATTCTAAATGTAATAGCTTGCATCTACCAACCCCAAACTCCCAGTCCATCCCTCTCCCTACCCCCTCCCCCTTGGCAACCGTGAGTCTGTTCTCTGAGTTGGTTTCTGTTTTGTAAATAGGTTCATTTGTGCTATATTTTAGATTCCACATATAAGTGATATCATATGGTATTTGTCTTTCTCTTTGACTTACTTCACTTAGTGTGATCATCTCTTGTTGTATCCATGTTGCTGCAAATGGCATAATTTTGTTCTTTTTTATGGCTCAGTAGTATTCCATTGTATATATGTGCCACATCTTCTTTATCCATTCATCTGTTGTTGGACATTTAGGTTGTTTCCATATTTTGGCTATTGTAAATAGTGCTTGCAATGAACATTGGGGTGTATGTATCTTTTTGAATTATAGTTTGTCTGTGTCTGTCTCCTGTTTTTCTCCTTGCGTTCCTTCAACTTTTCTTAATATAAAATATAATTAGGGCTTCCCTGGTGGCGCAGTGGTTGAGAGTCCGCCTGCCAATGCAGGGGACACGGGTTCGTGCCCCGGTCCGGGAAGATCCCACATGCCGTGGAGCGGCCGGGCCCGTGAGCCGTGGCCGCTGAGCCTGCGCGTCCGGAGCCTGTGCTCTGCAACGGGAGAGGCCACAACAGTGAGAGGCCCGTGTACCGCCAAAAAAAAATAATAATAATTAAAAGCGTCCAGCATATTCTTTTTCCTGCCAAGCTGCAATTTGAACTAGTAGCAGGCAAAAAGTAGTTATGTAGGTTTATCTCTGCTTTAACTTCTACGATGAGATCAGCCCAGTTATCTCAGGATAACTCGTGTGGCTCAGATGAGTATGTGAAACTAATTTGCTTATTATAAATGGACTTGATCTGGATAATAAACAAAGTAAAGGTAATAACGGGTAAGGGATCAGCAGTGTGGTTCTCTGGAGCCCTGCATCACCCAGGAGCTGTGCTGACCAGCTTTTGGATAAAAATGCCTTTATTGAGGTCCACGGCGAAACTACCATGCAGCCTGCAGCAGTGCTGTGTTCTCTGCTGTGGAAAATTCCACACCACCTTCACCTCAGCTCAGCATGAAAACGCTTGCCAAGAATGAGGTGGAGGTGAATTATGGGGATTATAGGGATAAATATATTCCACTCATTCTTGTAGCGTCATTTTCAGTAATCATTGATGGATCTCAAAAGCAAACACTTGAGTATATTTGATCTCCTTTCTCATTTATACCCATGATTTTCTTTCTAAGCCCTTTATTTAGATTAAAAAAATTCTTCCCCTTTTCATTTTTTCTCAGACTTGTGCATCATGTCCCCGTAGTGGATGGTTACTGATTTTGGGCATTGCAGCACTCACGTCTCTGAATTAACAATGCTGTTATTTCCCAGGGAAGAATTGCCTCTCCTCTGTTTGGTGCAGGAGATGGAATATATTCTCACCTCCCTGCGGGACCCTTAATTGAAGCTCTTCGTGCACTGCCTTAGGATTGCTAAGAGCCAGGATAGGACATCATCCCCCAGGACCCTGAATCTTGAACTGGGGTGGGGATAGACAGTTGTCTTTCATTAATTTATTACAGGGGTGTCACCAGCTAAAACTATGAACATGTTCCTCCAACAAGACCTTCTGGAGTTTCCTCTTCCTGTGTGTGGTCTCTAGTCTTCCTTTTGACCTGGGAAGCTCCCCCATATCTTGTCATTAAATTCCCTTTTTGTTTAAGCTGGTTGAGTCTGTTTCTTGCAACAAAAGAATTCTAGTTGATACAATCCTTGACTGCATTTTCTCCTCCTTTATTATTATTACTATGATTATTTTTTCTGACCATTCCCAGCTCACGTTTTAGCTCCTTCTGTTAACTTATCCTTTTTCTGAATGCTCGGGGTTTGTAGGGTTTTTTTTTCCTCAAGCGATAATACTTTCTTTGATTTCACCGAGATGCGTTTGCTCATTTTTGATCTCCTTTGTGCGTGTCGTGCTTCTCTGTAGATCTTTCATTTGCCTTTGTTACAACTTTTTCTTGCCTTGTCTGGCCCCAGTCCCAGTCGGGTTTCTATCTGGTTGTTCATCTTCGGGGGGCTCGTTCTCATGAGGATGCTGGCTAGGAAGGGGAGGCACCTGGTGAGTGGGCAGGAACAGCAGATAGTTCAGATTTGGGTCTGCTTCCTGACTTTTTCTCATCAGTGCTATGCCACAATAGTGCACCTCTACACACAGGAAGTTGGCCAGGCTTCTGGTGAGCCTCCATGCATTACAGGTGAGTTACCGGTGACTACCTGGAGCTAGACTTACTTTGAAGATAGAAGCTAAGTTTGCAGAGCCCCTTATTTCTACCGGGCCCCTTTCCAAGGCTCTGTTCACATAGTCAGATGTTTTGTAAGATTTTCTAAAATCAGATATTTCAACCTCAACTGGATAGACTGCTGTCTATTTCTACTCTGACGTTCCCTCTGCCATATTTAATTCAGATCAAATAGTATTGGAATGGTGGTTGGGATCTGTCAAACATGCCTTTATTGTTAAGCTTACTTTTTCATGCTGAGGATTTTAAAGTAAATTACAAGTACCTTTCCATTTTATCCCTAAATATTTAGGCATGCATCTTTGAGAAGAAAAAAAATTTCCTACGAGGTCAAAAACAACACTGTTACTCCTAACAAAATTAATAATTATTCCTTAATAGTATCTGTGTCTATATTCAGATCTCTGCATTTGTCCTCGAAATGCTTGTATGACTGATTTGCTCAAATCAAGATTCAATCCAGTACCACACTTTGTATCTGATTGTTCTGTTTCTTAATCTTTTTTTTTTTTTTTTCAATAGACTGCTTCCTTTCTCATCTCACTGACTTGCTGAACAGAGTGGATATTTTGTCCTACAGAATTTCCCACCCTCTGTGTTTGCCCGATTGTAGCCTCTTGGTACTGTTTAGCATGTTTCTCTATTCGCTGGAAGTTAGATTTAAAGAACTGACTACCTTACATTAAACATTTTCAGTTGTAATACCCTTGTGTATTTCTCACTACCTCATGCATGGAGGCAAATGGTACCTGATGGTCCTACCAAACTGTTTGACCTCTGTTTTAGAGAAGCGACAGCCTGACCTCTCAACTGTAGAGGTGTGCCCCCCACCCCCCATGATCAGAAAGGCATCTGTGCAGTGTTACTTTGGCACATGTGAATAACTACTCCTTCCCCAATCGTTCAACTGATAGTTGACACAAAGCGACAATCCTTGCTTGAATCAGTAGCTTCATGAGGGGGTTACCAAACGACTTTCTAAAGACGACCTGGTCTATGTCTTCATCCTCTCTTAATTGGTTGATTTCAGTGGCCTCCTAACTGATCTTCCCAAGTTCTTCCCCACCGCCCGCCATCACTTCTTGTCCACACGGCAGCCAGAGGACCTCCTGGCATGTCCCAGATCGTGTTGCTTTTCTGCCCAAATCCTCCAGTGGCCTCTCGTGTTCATCACAGAAAGCCCACACGGCTCTCCATGTCCTGGCCACAGCCTACTCTCTGATTCCATCTGCTACCACTGCCCTTTGCCCCTCCGTCACTCTGCTGCAGCCCCCCTGGCCTCTGGCTGCTCCTGTGACACCCAAACCTGCTCCAGCCCGAGTCGCTCCATCACTGCAGGTTTCTTCTCAGGTGATATTGAAAGTAACTCCCCAAGCCCTCTGCCTACTCTCTCCACCCTTTCCTTGCTCTGCATCTCCTTGTAGCACTTACGTCCCTGCCATGTGGTATTTACTTTTCTGGATGGCTTCCTACTCGAGTATGAATTCCATGAGAGTGGACACATTGCCGTTTCATTTATTCCTGTGCCCTGGCTCTGAGCATGATGCCAAGGTTGGCACGCAATGCATATTTGTTGAATGAATACTAGATGATGGGATACTCAGTGAAAGTAGCACGTTACAATTGAGAATAGTTGTGTGTGTGTGTGTTTTCAGAAGAGTCACCTGGCTAAAGGGAATGTCACCTCTTTTCCATCACACTTTTGCTGAGCCATTGAAAGATGCATTTTGGAAAATTATATCTAGGTAATACAATTCCAGTAAAGTGCAACTCTAAAGATACTTCTCAAGGACGCGGACTCTTGTCCCGGCTTAGAATTCTTCAGGAGGGAAGTAGAAATTAAATGAACTCCATTCTTTTAATATTTTCAAAGAATTACCTGCGGAGCAATCAGGGACAGCACGTCACCGGAGATCAGTCTCCAGTTACACCCAGCGCACCCCCACCAAAGGCAAAGGAAACACAGGGAAGAGCCTTTCCTTCCTCCAAGTCAAGACTTGCTGAATTAGAGATTATTTTCATACTTCTTAACAGGCTCATGATTAGAACTTAAATCAGAGAATTGCTTTTATCCCGTCCATTAAAGACTCATTGGATTGGAAGAGCACTTTCTAAAGGCCTAGAGAACGATGGCCTTAAACTCACACACCCTTTCAAATATTCAGGTCCCTCTTAGGCATCTCACTTAAATGACCCCGATAAAATTGTCTCGAAAAGAGCGGCAATGAGCTTTCATGTATTTTGGGGATAGTCTGAGACTGCCCATTCCCTCTTTAAGCTCTGTTCACCTGCCCCTTCCCTTCAGATAAATCCTTTTGAATTCCGGTGCCTTGCACATAGATATTGAAATAATAGACCCTGTCTCCAGGATTTCTCCAATGCCTCTCACTGTGATCCTGATTTAAACAGACGGCGCCTCACACTTTCCTAAGTGAACGAGACGTGTGGCTATTGGTGTGGCTTGTGTGCAGCCAAAAGGCTGGGGATGGGCCCGCCTACCCCCCCTTGATCAGACCACTAGTAATACTCTTAAAGACCACCCACCCCCACCCCAACCTCCTCTCCTCTGGATATGCACTGGCCTAATCCCAACTTCAGGGGAAAGGGAATAAAAGGTAATTATAAGATTTCATTTACTTCCCGCCTACGGGGATTCACACGGAAGTCCAATGCAATTACGTGGTGGCAGCAGTGAAGGCTGAGGCCAGTGGGGCTCCCTGTCTCTGCTCCACAAATCAGGTCATCCAGTTACAGCCAGACGGCAGTTTCCAGAAAATCCTGTAATTAGGTTGTGAAACGGTGGCAAATAGGATGAACCGAAGAGGCTGATGTGTGGCCCAAAGTAATTTGGTTTCTACTAAGATGTGCTGCAACCCACATCCTTCCTATTTATTAAAGCCCCATAATATACCATGTTATGCTATGATGGCAGGTAATGGGGGGCAGGCTCTTAACTGTAATGAAATTAGATTCCCCCTTGCCTGCACCAGAGCCACAGTGACATCTTGTAAAACCTGTGAAAATGATTTCTCAAAAATAGACTTGACAAAAAAAAAAAAAAACACAACACAAAAAACACTGGAATCCACTTCACCATAAAGAATTAAAGAGCTCAAAGCTCATGAGGTTGGACACTTACGGTCCCTCTGTACCACCTGCTCTCAGTTCAAAGCTGTTGTAAAGCCAGGTAGCTAGAGGAGGAGAAACAATAGTCAATGAGCCTTTATGTTTTATCTACAAAGATTGTTTTCCTGTTTCTAGAAGGTGAACAGCAACAAACAGTATGGTCCTGCCTTGCACTGATGGTCCTGACTTCCGATGTTTTCTTGAATTTGCATCGTCTTTTCCTATCTCCTTTAAAAGTATGCATATAGAAGACAAAAAGGTGAGATTGGAAAATAAGCACCTGTGTAATATGATATTTTAAATAACTGAAAGCTTGTGGGGATGTAAGGTCTTTGTGTTGTTCTCCTGAAACAGTTGGTTCTCACTCCATTTTTATTTCCCATTTTGTCAAACTGATCTGTCTGGCACTTTGGAGCTGTATCCGATTGCACGTGTGAGCTGCTCTAATCACTCACTGAATAAAGCGACAAGGTCAGGGATCGTCAAGTGGTCAGAGAAAGGGTCGTACGTAATGATTTACTTAAGATTCAGCTGGAAGGACCAACTACATTGATAAGACATTGACAGTAAGTGAGGATAACAAGGCAACACGTGAAACAGTTTTCAATCAATGACGCCAAGGACAGTATTGTTTTAGAAGCTTCAGCCCCTGGAGAGAGATCAACTGTCTTGGCTGGCAGGCTGCCCAGAGCTTAGTGCTGGGGCCCTGGGGAGAAACCCTGGCCAGGACCTGGCCCCCCAGAGATCGAGATGGAAAACAGACTGACGATTCACGATAGCCCTGCAGACAGAGGGGAGTTGGCTGCAACTCAAGAGCCAGGCCTCTCTAAGGAAGAAGAGAGGCCCTTTAGCAGGGACAAAGAAGCTTAGTCAGTTGAGCTGCAGGGCCCAGCATGAGATGGGGGCTTTGGGAAAGCAGAGCTGCATGAAAATGAAAACGTACAGGTGGAGGGAATTCAGGGATGTTGGTAGAAATTGAATGAATGTGACTAGCGATGTAATGTCTTCTTTTTTTTTTTGTGGGACGCGGGGCCTTTCCCTGTTGTGGCCTCTCCCGTTGCGGAGCACAGGCTCCAGACGCACAGGCTCAGCGGCCACGGCTCACGGGCCCAGCCGCTCCGCGGCATGTGGGATCTTCCCGGACCGGGCACAAACCCACGTCCCCTGCATCGGCAGGTGGACTCTCAACCACTGCGCCACCAGGGAAGCCCTGTAATGTCTTCTTTTAAAAAGCAAATACCCCAGGGCTGAAAACCATTGAGAGAGATTTATGATTTATATTCAGAGACCCTGAGGAAGTGGCCCAAGGTCAAATGGTAGAACTGAGGAATCAGGACTTCCAGTGAGATTTCATGACCTTGATTCCAGTTAGAACAAGGGACCGGTCACTGTTTCGCAAGCTGCAGTCACATGTGGAGTCATCTCACACCTTTTTTTATACCACACATTATTTGGACTATGATTTACATTTTGTTCTCTTTAAATATTAAACTTTAATTGAGCGTCATCTTAAGCAAAACTATCCTTGATATTACTATATATGGTTTTTCTAGTACAAGTTAAAGTAAATACAAAATATTAAAAATAGCAAGTGGGGGCTTCCCTGGTGGCGCAATGGTTGAGAGTCCGCCTGCCGATGCAGGGGACACGGGTTCGTGCCCCGGTCTGGAAAGATCCCACATGCCGCGGAGCGGCTGGGCCCGTGAGCCATGGCCGCTGAGCCTGCGCGTCCGGAGCCTGTGCTCCGCAACGCGAGAGGCCACAGCAGTGAGAGGCCCGTGTACCGCAAAAAAAAAAAAAAAAGCAAGTGGGAATCTCTACCACTTAGACAATCCATGGAATGTGAACCATGTTTTAGGAAAACCATTCGTAACATCAGTCTCTGTGTGTCTGCTTTTTTTTTTTTTTTCTGAAAGTCCTCAGAATCTTAGCTGGTTTTCCACATGCATAATTATGCCCTCTTCAGATTGGATCTTTTGCTTTTTGTTTGAGATAAAACATAGTTTTGCCCCGATTTCGACCATGGTTTCTTTTAAATTCAGTCTCTGGAAGAGAGCACAATAAGTCATCAATCTCCTTTAGCATAAAGCCCGGCTAGATTTGCTGGGGCATCCTTCCCAAGTTAATTTAATAAATATTATTTTATCACCTACTGTTGCAGGGTCTGTCCTGATATCCTGAAAGATACAAAAGAGAAACATGAAATGATCATTTCCCATTCTCAAGGAGCTTACAACTCACTGTGGTGACTCAGAGAGGAAATATAACAAACTATAATTCAAGACCATAAAAGATGGGCAGAGAAAGTAAGAAAGCAAGAGTGAAGAGAAATTCATTCCAACTAGGAAGGTGAGGGAAACTTTCATAGGAGAAAATGTTTAGTTTGGGCTTGAACACTGGGAAATGTTTGTATAAGTGGCTCTAGAATGGGGAAAGACATTCTGGTTGAAAGGAGCAAACTGGGTGATGGGGAAATTTAGGGTATTCCAATGTGATGCATATAGGATATACAAGCAGCCTCTGCTAGGAGAGTGCACAGCAAGTGGTAATGATGTGTATGTGGGTGTCTAAGGTCCCCCCCAGGTCTTCCCCTTTAACCCACACTGTTGACTAAATTTATCATTCATTTTAATCCTTTGGGGTTATATTCACTTAATGAAGTTTTTTTTGACTTCACGGTATTTGTAATTACATTCTTGTGGGAGATACAAAAATGCAGAAACTATTTTCTGTGTTTAAAGAGCTTTAAAATGCATTTGGAGATACTCATAGGAAACTCACAGGAAAGTGATCCAAGGGTTACTTGAATGCGCAGATGAACTTTTACATGACATTAGAGTGGGGCAAGGGCTGAGGTGGGTGGGGGGGCACTGTGGCACTGGGAATGCTTGCTCTTGGCTTAAAGGAAGGTGGGACCAGGAAATGCACTGAGGAAGAGGCAAAGCGCAGGGAAGGAATCATATGGTACATTTGCATAGGAATGGTTGACTGACATATAAGATCTATGCAGTGAGTGCATTTGAAAAGGAAAATTCAGGCCAGATTATGTATGTGCTCAAATGCCAGGCTGACACTTTTAGCAATGACCTTGGAAGAAGTCGTTGGAGGTTACTGAGTAAAGAATAAAACAAAAACATGAAAACATAGAGCTGGAGAGGATATTAGAGGTCCTTGAAGCTTCTGACCTCTTTTTATGAAGAGGTTGCATTTCTTCGCCAATGGTATTGAGGATATTCTGCTTTGGAAAGCAGGTTTCCATAAAGCAAAAGCATAAAAATTATACGAGGAGTAGAAATCTGGCAGCTGTTCTCTCTCATAATGCCCTTTCACAATACAACTATCTTACCTGAGTGCTAGAATGCAATGTTATTAGCACAATTTAGTTGATTTGTTAGCTAGTTAGCCACTTTGTAAGGTCCTAGTATTGGGCAATAAAGTGAGTGGGTGGGTGGGTGGGGAATTCCAAGCCTCTGACTACAAGGTGCTGTCCTGGGAGAAAAGATATCCATGACCACAATCAGATATACCAGGATTTGCAGGAATCAGCAGGAGAGCCCGGGACACTCAGAATGCCTAGGAAATTCAAAAGAGGAGGTAGGAGTGGAATCCTAAAGACAAGTTTGTTATACTGTATGGTGACAAGATGGCTTGATTTTAATCCCTGCTTTATCATTCCCAAAATGTATGGCAATAGATTAATTGACTTCTTTTGACCTTTACTGAGCTCTCCTTTTAGTAAACTGGGAATAATCTTGCCCACGACAGGATTACCTAGGGTGGTAGACAGAGTTTCAGGAGGCTCCCATGACTCCTGCCCCAGCGTTTACACCCCTGTGTGTTTCCCCTCCCCACCGAGTGTGGCAGGATTGGTGTATTAGTCCTCTCAGGCTGCTGTAACAAAATACCATAGACTGGGGGGCTTAAAGGACGGACATTAATGTCTCGCAATTCTAGAGGCTGGGAAGTCCAAGATCAATGCGCTGGCAGATTCAGTTTCTGGTAAGGGCCCTCTTCCTGGCTTGCATATGTCTGCATTCTCGCTGTGCCCTTACATGGCGGGGAGGGGCTGGGGTTGCTATTGAGCTTTGGTCTCTCTTCTTCTTCTTATAAGGACACTAATCTCACCATGAGGGCTCACCCTCATAACCTCATCTAAACCTAATCACCTCCCAAAGGCCCCCACCTCCAAAACCATCACATTGGGGGTTAGCACTTCAACATATGAATTTGAGGCGGACACAAACACTCATTCCATAACAATCAGTGACTTGTTTCTAAGAGAATACAGTGAGGATGACAGGATATACATGATTACATGGTGATGTTTTAAAAGATAGTAGCCGCTATCTTGCTGGAATTTCTCTCTCTCTTGCTGGTATTCGGAAAGCAAGTGGCCATGTGGGGGACCCCCACAGGGCAAGGAACTGTGGGTGGCCTCCAGCCAACATCCAGCAAAAGGCTGATGCCCTCAGTCCTACAATGGCAAGGAACTGAATTCTTCCAAAACCTCAGGTGAGTTTGCAAGTGGATAATCTCCCATTGGAGCCTCAGATGAGACAGTACCTCTGGCCTACCTCTTGACTGCAGCCTCGTGAGACTGACTGCTGGGACCCAGTGAAGCCATTCTTGGCCTCCTGACCCACAGAAACTATGAGATAATAAGTGTGTGGTTGTGAGCAGCTAAGTTTGTGGAAATCTTGTTACATAGCAATGGCTAACTAATACACCTAGCCTAGTGCTTAACCCCAAGTTATTGCTCAGTATTAACTTTCTCTCCTTCCTCTATTACATTTATTTCTTAATGTGATTTTTGCTGAGACTGCTCTTTAAAACATTGTCTATCACAACACGCCCATGGGACAGGTCCAACCTGGATAATCCTTATTTTCTTCCTTGCAGTTTCTCTGTCAGTGACATGAGATTAATCCAACCGTATAAACAGATTGCAGCACTAATATGCTCATGAAAAACCAGTTCAGCCCAGAAAAGTCTATGTTAGTCCCCCATAAATGGATATATGTGTCCTTTCCTTTTCCAGAAACTGTTTTTGCTTTCCTCTGCTATCTCTGTGATTCATTGCTTTCTCATTGTTGTCTCCCTTGCTCCAAATAAACATGTGGTCTGCATAAACAGTGTTGTGGAGGCTGTTAGACTCTCACCAAAGACATGTGTTCTCCTCTCATGCTAGAGAGTTGTTGCTGGGAAGTGGCTGCTCATACAGGGACTGTACCTCCAGGCACTAACCGGCCCCCTCCCCGCCTCCCCCTCCCGCCATGTTCAGTTGGGGCCATGTGATTAATTCAAGTCAATGGAATGTGGGTGGAAGTGATCTATTTTCAGACCTCTGCCTGCTTGTTTTTCCACGTGATCTACTACATCTTCCTTCCCTCTACCACCAGAAGTGAGGGCTCTGAGGCCACAAGGGATGATGGAATCTCAGGATGGAAGCAGGCTGGAGCTGGGGTTTCTGAATCACTTGCAAATCCCTAGACTACGTCTGCCCCTCAAATACTTGACTAGAATTAGAGTGGAAAAATATTTGATTGTGCAGAGGCCCTGAGGTTTTATCTACTAAGAAGCTACTCAGATTTCTGTCTTCATCAGTTTGGGCTGCTATAACAAATGATCACGGACCCTGTGGCTTAAACAACAAACTTTGATTTCTCACAGTTCTGGAGGCTGGGAAGTCCAATATCAAGATGCTGGCAGATTCATTGTCTGGGGAGGACCTGCTTGCTGGCTTGTAGATGGCTGTCTTCTTGCTGTGTCCTCACATGGTAAAGAGCAGAAAGTAAGAGCAAGCTCTTGTGCTGCTTTTTTTTTTTTAATAAGGGCATTAATCCCATTCATGAGGGCTCCACCCTCATGACCTAATGACCTCCCAATGCTCCAACTCCTAACACCACAACATTAGGGGTTAGGATTTCAAAATATGAATTTTGGGAGGACACCAACATTTAGTCCATAAACATTACTTTAATTGATTTGCTCTATAAAGGTAGTTTCAAGCCAAGATCCCAGGCAGAGGGTAATGCCTAAGTCCCTCCAACGTGGAAAAACTTGGAGCTGCCCACCAGGGTTTGGACTTAAGCAGACCTTGAACCTGAACACTGCTCCTACAGACTGTGGTGTATCTCTTGCTATGCTTTCCCTTGGTGGCCTACGTCTTCTTTACTTTCTTACTTCCTGTAGGCTGTCGTCCTGGTCAAACCAGCCAGAACCTCCAGAACCATGACATTTGAACACTGTCTTGCATTAAACATCAGAGCGACTTTGAACTCATGATGCCATGAACCAACCCTCTCTCCCCACCCACCCCTGACAAGGTGAGTCCCCTTGGAGACCAAAGCGGGTGTGAATCAAATCAGAGTGTGCTTTGCACCTTTGGACACTAAACCTGACAGCTGGTCCCCAACTTGTACCTGATCCTATATCTAAGTCATTGCCCAACTTCCTTTCATTTTCTCTGCATCCCCAACTACACCATTGCTGCAGAGGCAGTGTGCCTGAGGCCTTGCCTGTCCAAACACGCATGATATATCCATGATCCTGGCCTTAAGGGAGGCTCTTGATTTCAGCTACTTATCTGAAACACATATCTTTATTTGTGGGTCATTTTGACACTTGGTTGTATACACTTCAAGATTTTAAGAAAAGTTATCACTACCCTATGGATCCTGGACACCTTTGTTGAGTACAGTCTATAGTTATCTGGTTTTATAGACTGGATGTTACACAATTTCTCTATGTTGACTTGAGTCAAAGCCAAAGTTTCTGAGCCTCTAATGCAATCGTATTCCCCTGAGGTCAGTTGTTAGTCTCCCTTCTTGAAGATTGTGCTGAAAGACCGGTGATCTTAAATAGTCCTCGTCCCATCCAAGATTCCAAGGATGACTCCCAGGAAGGTGATATATGAGGGCTGATGGGGCAGTTTTAGCCTCTGTCTGACGCTGTATTCCTGGGGACAACTTCTATCCTTCATAGAATTTTTTTTTCACCTTCTAAGCTTTAAGTATTTCCCTTTTTCATCAGTAAAAATCCCCAATCACAAACAATATATCAAGTAAGATTAACCCATTGTCTCCCCTGAAGGATGCTCTCACATGGTCCAAAGCGGAATGGCTTTAGGAAGCAGCAACCTTCCAGTGAGGAATTAAATGACATTTTTGCCCTTAAAAGATGCTAAACAACCTGACTTAGTATATGGTTCCCTTCCCTTCATCACATTCCAACCCATATCTGTATGATGCACCTAATTTATTGTCTTTTTAAATTTTCAGTGATTCCTTGTCAGCAATATAGCTTCAGTGGCTTCACAGAGACTCTGCTGTTTATCTCTAGATTTTTGTGTGCAGACTAAAAACGAGAAAAATTATTGTTTTACTACATAAAACCATGGAAACGTGGAAAGTATCTTTTGTTTTGGGGAACAAGTATTATATATTATCAGTATATCTGCCTTGTTCAATAACTTTATATATGTTTACTTAAATCAGGTGTCCTATTCTTATTGAATATGTTTTAGGATAAATGGAAATCATCCATTTGTCCATTCAGCTATTATTCTCCCATTCACTCATGGTTACATGGTGAATAAGACAGAGTCTTACATTTACAGAACCAATACTCAGAGTTTATTTAATCTATTAAAATGGTTTCTCCCATTCTGAATGAGAAATTTTACTTTCATTATTTTCTGAGGTGTACTTTCAGTTGTGATTCTAAGAGCTAGTTTCTCATTCCATATCTCTAGAATAAATGTGAGCCCCTGTCCAGGGTTTCTGGCCCTCAATCCTCATCAAGTATTTTTTTTGGAAAAATAGTTTTTCTTCACAAAAGAGAGGAATACATGGAAAGAACTCCAATCTTGTCCTCCAGGATGATACTAAAATGCCCACTAAGAGCAGAGAGGGCGTCGAACCCAAAGTTGTGGGCGCCGTGGCCTCGCTTTGTGATGTTTACTCCTGGTAGCTGCTGTCATGACACAGGGCGCCCTGCAGTATGTCTTGAGGAATGTCTTGTCTGAGGAATGTCCCTCAGCTGTGACCTCTGGAGCAGACTTCTGGGGACCATGCTCACGATGGAGATTCTCCTTGGCACCTGGTCTCAGTAGCACCTGGTGAAGGAAAATTCCACGTCTGCTCCTGTCAGTGGTGGCAACTGCTCTCAGTCTTTCAACAGCTTCTACTGGAGTGGAAACCAGGGTGAGGGTCTTCTCACAGCTGTATCCATTGGCAGCTGGAGAAGAGTCCTACTCCCCATTCCTTCCTGTGAGTCTTGCCCCTCAGAAAGGACCAGCCCAAAGAAGTTTTCAGAATGGACTCTGCTGAATCTTCTGGAGGACAAATTTGAGGAAATTTCAAAACAACCCTTACAATGTGCAGTGGATACTTTCATACTCTCCAACTACCCCATTAACCCCCTTGGTTGTGTTGGACTCCATGACTCAAAATGAACTCTTACCCTTGCCGAGGGGCACAGGAAGCCAGCAATGGTCGCTTCTTCTCAGCAGCGAATCCAATGCTAGTCATTCATTCACTTAACTTTTTTCTTGAGTATCGATTCTAAGGGCTGTTGGGGGTATAATAATGGCCCAATAATGGTATAACTGTTGGGGTTATAATAGTATTCATATATTATACTGTAATATTCATATCCACACCAATATATGGCTATAACTTGTAGCAAATACAATACAATGGAAGGGAAACATAGGCTAGTATGAAAGAAGGTGGTCATGGGAAGGAGGCTGTGGTAGGGTAGCCCTGGGGTACCGATGTTGAATCTCAGATCTGAAAGGCTTACAGATGAGTGGCATCTTTTTAGGAACTGGAGCAGCGCAAGAGGAACAGGGCATCAGGGTCATGCAGACCAGACACAGGTCATGAGTATGGAGACCACCTTAAAGATATCCCAGGAGAAGAAGCCAAATGGCAGTAGGATATATCAATCTAATCCAAAGAAAGCTAGTCCAAAGAAGAAAGGTGAACCAAGAAATAAAAGTGGGAGTCACCTTCATACACATGATAATTAAAGCCACTAGACACACTTAATAGGATTGCCTAGGGAGAGGGTGAGGGGTCAGTCGATAAAGGGTCTTCAGGCTGAGCCTCGAGTGGATCCCACACTTACTGGCAGGTGGAGGAAGGAGGCTGGACAATGGGAAAGTCCAATTCCAAGTTACCTAATCATGCGTTCTCCCTGGAAGCTCAGAGGTCCTCCATGCTTTGTATGACTGGAAATTGATTTATAGAGATGTCCTTGTATTCTTAACCAAAGTGAGGGAATATGAAAAGATACTTGTGTGAAATCAAGTTAATGTTCATCTTCTACATTAGACTGAAAATACAATAAGAGCAGAGAAAGTCTCGTTTGCTCACTCAGTTCCTAGTACTTAGCATAGTGCCTGGCCCACATAGGAACTCAGTAAATATTTGCTGGAAAAAAAAAATCCATCCATCACAACCTCTGGGAATAATATAGCAATTTAACCAGTTGAAGTAGGATTAAGTGCCTCAGCAAAGGGAAGTACTTAGAATACTCACAATAAATATATAGATATACACACGTGCATACAAACACACACAGGGCAAATTTATCCTTATTTACAAAAAATTGAAGGCATACAAATTTCTAATTTGTTCATATATATTAACTGTGTCTACCTGGGCTGGAAGAAATATTAACGTGTAAATATTTAATTTTTAGAGCCCTCTAGAATGGAATCGAATGCATTGGTAGATCCAAACAGGAAAAAAGGAAAAAACATACCCTTGAGGCCAAGATGGTAGGTAAGAACCCAAATAAACCTGAGAGAGTTATCCCAAATAACTTCCTTGAGGGAAATGCAACACCACTTTCCCCCTCGAAATGACAAACCTCTAAAGTAAAGTTTGGTTCATGGTTGCTGTAGGTCAAGTGGCTGCTTTAAAGCTACAGGCAAATGAAAAAGTAATCCCTTTGTTACCGCCCTTCCATGCCAATGAGTCAAAATGGGATTGTGACTTATATTTGTGGGAATTTTTTCAGTGTGTAGTTATCAGAAACCTGAACCCAGGAGTGATAGGAAAAGAGAGAGACAGAGGCAGAGAGAGAGGGAGACAGGGAAAGAAAAAAAGAAAGAGAGAAATTCAGTACGCTGTAGGACAGAAAAATATCATCATACTAAGGTAATGGTTATATAAACAGCATAAAAAGCCTGTAAACTGGTGTAGTCAGAATTATATTCGGGATTGGATTCGTCAGAAATGTTAAGATTCAACATTTCCTTTTCATCAGTTCTTGAATCCTCAGTGTGCACGGTGCTATTATCAGCAAATTCGTTATATGATATTGATCTGTAAATTAGCAAGGACCGTAGTAATAATTTTAACTCCCTAACTCCCTGTTTATAAATGAAAGCTTCATTGCAGAGTTCCACTTATGCTACCAGACTAGTAATTTCACAGGATAACTGTTATTAAAACAACAAACTGAAATCTACTCTATAGGATGGCCTCATTTTTCTTTTCCATACTATAGAAAAACCCATTGCTGTGACTGTTGACTAATACTATTTTGGGGTGAAATGGACAGTTGTCCCAATTATTTTATGGGTTTCAGATTTGAGCATTTATCCTTGAAATTATCCAAAAAGGCATACATGCTACCTTTTGTGTGTCCATACAGAGGACAGATAATAAGTGATTATGTTCCTAATGTCTGCTTGTTTAAGTCAATTGTTTAGAACTCAAAATGTATTTTTCCATAGAATAATTATAATATTATCAGATTTGATGCTGTTGACATAGCAGTATTGTATTTTTTAAGGTTCACGTTCCTGTTAAAATTTTAAGATTTGTGGTAAATCGGCTTCTAGTCGTTGGCCTGGGAAAACTTGGACTGTTTATAATATTTTTTTTCTCCGGGAAAATGTACTCCAAATTCCAGCAGGAGACCCCAGGCACACATGCCCCTCTCCAGGCAGCAGCTCCTCCAGCATTGGCCTTGGGGGTCAGGGATCCGTGGGAGGGACATTGAATGAGATTGAGCTTTTATAACCTGCTAACACTTTTTAGGCACGATAGAAAAATATCCTTCAGGGGTCAGTGTCCAGGTTTTCTGTTTGGGTGAAGAGACCGCCTTTCCCCATCAGCAATGGGGACCTCATGTTTAGACCCTTCTGGGGTTGGTACCCTTCCAGTGATCCCCACGTCCTGGTGTTCATGCTGTTGTGTGACCTCTTCCCCTTGAGTGACCGTGGACCGTAGTCCTGACTGAATGAATGAATATAATGATAGTCCTGACTGAATGAACATAATGTGGCCGAGGTGATGGAATGCCCCTTCTGAGGTCAGGGGACAAGGAGACAGTGGCTTCTCCCTTGGGTGCCCTCTCTCTGGCTCCTTCTGGCGGGAAGCTGGCTGTCATATTGTGAGGCATCGAAAATCAAGAAGCAAGATTCTCTCTTCACTTTTCGGTGAACTTAGGAGGAAATCTGCAACTGCGGCCTATTACATGAAAAAGAAAGCACATCTTTCTTTCTTTTTTTTTTTTTTTAAAGAAGATTACTTATAAAATTATAAAAGACATACTTTCCCCTGTGGAAAGCCTGAAAAATATAAAAACAAACAAATGCCAATTGTTCATCATCTCACCTTTTAAACATGAGTGTTTTAAATACATTGGTGTGTTTCTTATCTCTTTTTGTAGGTGCTTTTTTCTTTCTTTTTGGTTAACTTAGTTGAGAAGTAATACCTTTGACAATTTAAGGTGATTTTCCAGGAAAATCTTTTTCTATTTTATTTTACTTTATTTGATGTGGACCATTTTTAAAGTCTTTATTGAATTTGTTACAGTAGTGCTTCTGTTTTATGTTTTGGTTTTCTGGCCCCAAGGCATGTGGGATCTTAGCTCCCCGACCAGGGATCGAACCCACACCCCCTGCATTGGAAGGCGAAGTCTTAACTGCTGGACCACCAGGAACTCCCTCCATATTATTTTAAACTTTTATAAGACATTTAAAAAGAGATGTATTCTATTCCATATTCTAATATATCATCATTTACTTATTTCCCTATTTGTGGGCATTGGACTATTCCCAGATTTTCACTATTATAAACATTTTTGATTATAGATCTTTGTGCAAATTTTTCATGAGGACAGAACTTGTATTGCTAAGGCAAAATTTTTGAAAACTTTTAGTACAAGTTTCCAAATTATTTTCTAGAATGATTGAAACATTACAGACATTTACATTCCTACAGGTAATATAGGGACTTGCCTGCCTCTCTTATACTGAAAATTAACATAAAAACAAACCGTTGGCTAAGTTGATGGCAAAAAAACCCTTATTGTTTTCACAAATCATTTTTTAATACCTTGGAGGTTCACTTCAGGCACAAAAGTCTCTATTAGTGAGGTTTTATTGTAGCCACAAATAGTAAGAGGCGTTGAAGGAGAATCAGCCTAAAATCTAGTCAAATTATTATCCACTAACTTACTATCACTCTCAATGATTTTTTTTTTTTTTTTTTTTTGCGGTACGCGGGCCTCTCACTGCCGTGGCCTCTCCCGTTGCGGAGCACAGGCTCCGGACGCACAGGCTCAGCGGCCATGGCTCACGGGCCCAGCCGCTCCGCGGCACGTGGGATCCTCCCGGACCGGGGCACGAACCCGTGTCCCCTGCATCGGCAGGCGGACTCCCAACCACTGCGCCACCAGGGAAGCCCACTCTCAATAATTTTCGAAGGGAGAACTTAATTATATGTTGCTGCTAACAATGTTCCTATTCAAAGCCTTCATCAGGAAGGGTAACCTTTATTTATTTATTTATTTTTGGCTGCATTGGGTCTTCATTGCTGCACACAGGCTTTCTCTAGTTGTGGCGAGTGGGGGCTACTCTTCCTTGCAGTATGCGGGCTTCTCATTGTGGTGGCTTCTCTTGTTGGGGAGCATGGGCTGTAGGCACGTGGGCTTCAGTAGTTGTGGCACTCGGGCTCAGTAGTTGTGTCTCATAGGCTGTAGAGCACAGGCTCAGTAGTTGTGGCTCGCGGACTCTAGAGTGCAGGCAAAGTAGTTGTGGCACACAGGCTCAGTAGTTGTGGCTCACAGGCTCAGTAGTTGTGGCTTGTGGGCTCTAGAGCGCAGGCTCAGTAGTTGTGGCTCGTGGACTCTAGAGCGCAGGCAAAGTAGTTGTGGCACACAGGCTCAGTAGTTGTGGCTCACAGGCTCAGTAGTTGTGGCTTGTGGGCTCTAGAGCGCAGGCTCAGTAGTTTTGGCTCACGGGCTTAGTTGCTCTGTGGCATGTGGGATCTTCCCGGTCCAGGGCTCAAACCCACGTCCCCTGCATTGGCAGGTGGATTCTCAACACTGTGCCATCAGGGAAGCCCAGGGAGGGTAACCTTGTCTCATCTTGCAAATTCCAAACTGTAGCTCTTATCCGGAAGCCTACTTCCTCCCCAAGCCCTCCACCCACAGTCCAAACAGTGGATTTCCAAGTGTGGTTGGGGAGCTGTGTCCATGAGAACAGCACCCAAATAAAATGTTCCTGGAATCTCCTTGAGGCTTATTGGATTCTTATCTCTAGGGCCCAGGAAATCTGACTTTTTTAAAAAAACAATTGAATCTTATGTGCATATGAATTGATTCTTATGTGCCTGTGAATTTTATTTTATTTTTGCTTCAGATTTTACTTTCTATGAGTGACGACGTTATTCTTTTGCTTTGCTTTTATTCAAAACTTGTAACTCTTCCCAGAGGTTAATAAGTCTCTGGTGAATCTAATTATAAGCTAGCAATAAGTTCCATTTAGGAAATGCTCACATAATTGACCCACATTAGCTACAGTGAGAACATCACCACTTTGGGAATCTTTTTAATTTAAGTAGTGTTTGGTAAATCAACTTCTCATTTAAAAGGATGTGAATTCTAATACACTGACACCCACACAGCCACCATTTTATCTGACAAAGAAAAGAGACCTTCCCATTTTTGACATTTTAAGGAAGTAGATTTAGAATAACCAAGGAAAATTTAATTTTAACTCAAAACGTTCACAGAAGTTATGTCACTAAAGTCCAGCACAGAGACAGAAAACCACGTTGGCTTTGGAGGAAGATTTGAGTTTGCTTCTAGCTCTGCCACTCCTGGCTGTAGGTGCCTAAGCAAAGCCTGAGTGTCTGTGAACCTCAGTGTTTCCTCTGTGAAATGGGGATTTTACAGGTTGTTGTGAAGATCAACTTCTGTACTAGGGAAGAACAGATCTGCCTCCATATTGGATCTGTTTCTTTGTATTCTATTGCTTTTGCTACAAATTAAGAATGTTGCCTGTAGACTGAAACATATAGGATAGCCCATTCTCAAGGCTCTGATCTTCAAAGGTATAACACTTTCCCATTCACTTAGAGATAAAAAGTTGCAAAACAGAGAATGACATTTGTCTTATCAGAGGTTTACAGGAACAGTGTGACCGGACTTAAGAGGACAGTTGCAGGAACAAAGAGTTCCAGCCACAGCCCCTCCCCTTTTCACATTAAAGAAACCTGGATTCTAACTCAAGTAAGATGGTTCTTTGGGACACTAGTCCACCATCTCCTCAGTTTGCTGGCTTTCCGAATAAAGTTGCTATTCCTTGCCCCAACAACTCATCTCTCGATTTCTTTGCCTGTCATGCAGTGAGCAGTGCAAGTTTGGACTGGTAACAGTATGACAATATAGGCACATAGGCCTTTGAGTCTCAGCTGTTCCAATGCCTTTCCCAGTCCCCGCCCTGGAACCCATGCCTCTACCTGGCAGAAAGGCATGCCGGGTGGCTCAAAATTCCAGGAATGAAGGAACTGAGACCTGATTTTGTAGAATCTAAGCATCTCTTTTCTGTCCTATGTCTCTTTTGAATTCGAGCTGCCAACAATTATTTTTTTGGGGGGTGATGGGGTTTGTGACATTTCTTTGAGTACATATCCATGAATATTTTCTTTATTTTCATAATTATAACCTTTAGAATCATACCATGCTCCTTTGTCTGCATCTATCAAGTTGATTACATGCCTTTCCAAAATTTATAAGTTGCTTAGTTATATTAATATATTTCCTAACAACCAAAACATAGGCATTTTGGTGTAGGATTCACTTAATCGTGCCGTAAAGTTTTTTACTGTTAGGTTTATTAAGGTAGTATTCATTTTTTTCAGTAGGTTGCCTTTTTATTTTGTTGATGGTTCCTTTGATGTGCATAAGCTTTTGAGTTTGCTGTCCTGCCTTTCATTATTTTGCATTTATTGGTTTTGCTTTTTTTTTTGTCAGATTCAGAAAATCATCTCCAACACCTATGTCAAGGAACTTATTGCCTTTATGTTTTCTTTTATGAGATTTATGGTTTGACATCTTCCATCCAAGTCTTTAACTCATTTTAAGTTATTTTTTGTGTATGGTGTATGATAGTGGTCCAGTCTCATTCTTTTGCATGTGGATGCCCAGTTTTCCCAACAACAGTTAATAAAGAGATTATTCTATTCCTCCCTTATTTATTCTTGGCTCCTTTGTCATAAGTTAATAGACCATATATGCTTAGGCTTATTTCTGTGCTATTTTTCCATCGATCTGTGTGTTTTTATGTCAATATCGTACTGTTTTTATGACCATAGTAATAGAGTTTGAAATCCTGAAGCATGAAGCCTCCAGGTTTTTTCTTTTTTATCGTGATTGCTTTTGCTATTTGGGTTTTTTTGTGGTTCCATGCAAATTTTAGAATTGTTGGTTCTATTTCTGTGAAAAATGCTATAGAAATTTTGATAGGGATTGCAGGGAACCCGTATATTGCTTTGGGAAGTTGTTTTTAAATGACTGTTGAATTGCATCATTAGAAGTTACTTCAAGGACATTTGTCACTTCTTTTGTGATGAATTCCACAATTTTTATGGATGTTTTTAAAAGGCAAGCTGCTGTCCCTGTGGTTTTGGGGTGTACCTCTCCAGAGAAAGGAGAATGGCTGTAATTTTCACACCACCAGATCACAGAGGAGGGCAAGCCTGGCCCGTGGTGAAGAAGAAGCAAACATTTTGTGGTTCTTTTGCCCCCAGCGCAGAGGGCTGTCAGCCGTCCTGTTAGAAGCAGAGTAAATGGACAGCGAAGCAGTGCTCTGTGGGGTCCGTCCCTGTTTATTTTGTTCATCGAGGGTCTCGCAGCAGCCTTCCCGAAGCTTCTTCCAGGCCCTGCAGAGGGGCTGGCATCCAGCAAGGGGAGAGGCAGAATTCAGGTAGACCCGAGAGAGGGCACATATTTGGGCCCATCATCAAGAACCTCCACTGATGATGGCATTTTTTTCTGGACCTTAACCTGCCCTTGGAGGGAAAAAGTAAGAAAGTGAAAATGAAGTGCCCTTGAGGGCTTGGGGTGGAGGAGAAGGGTGTCAGCCACAGGGCACCTTGGACGAGGATCTCAGTCATTTATATTTGCACCGCTTCCCAGAAGGCGAGCTTGCCCTTAGCCACTGGGAACTGTTGTCATGCAGGAAATAATAGAGGAGAAGAGTGAGTGCATTTCCTGAGTCAAGGAGTGAGCCCGTGGAAGTCCTGTTCCCTGTGCATTTGTGCCTGTCGCCAAAGAGCTGGATTTGCCCAGAATGGGCATCAGAGCCCCTTTTCATTCCTTGCAGTCTGCTCTGGTTACAGCTGAACGATTCAGACGTCCTTTTCCCCTACTTGGTCAGGAGGAATTTATAACCCTATGTTTCCCAAGGTGACAAATTCATGTAATTCTACCTCCATGAAAAAAAAATGACATAAAGGAAAACCTCTTACATCCTGCCCCCCAATGCCTTACTTTCACCACAGGAGAGACTGCTTCTTGCTAAATTTAATCCAAATTTAATCCATTATTCATGGGCCAAAAGCCTCAAGGTCTCTTGGAAATTAAATTCATCTTCAAAGAGCAGAATAGGACATCATCTTATTATACATTGTGAACTGGGATTTTTTTAGAATTGGCATCAACACCCTAAAAGTAGAATCAAATATGTAATGTGGTTCATTCATAGCACGTAGGCTTAAAACTGAAGAAAATTATCTGTCTTTATTTTGGGTGGAAGCTCTTGTACATGCTCACAGGGGCTCCAAAAGAAATGCATGGAGTCTGTTCAAGTTCTCTGGGTTTAGCAGAGAAGGTCCCAGATCATGGCTAGGGCTGTGCTCATTGACAGACGGGTCAGTGCCTTCTTCCACATTTTGGGGATGTTTGGAGAGTGTCTCAGACGGTAAAACTAAAACTGATGGGTACTGGAAATGGAGACTCTAGCCCATTTTAGGTAAGGATTAGTTCATAGATTAAATATAGTTGAATAAATCTAAATATCTAACAACGTTGAGATCATTCGTTCTGGAGATAGAAACACTACATTTGAGGGTGCCTCTGCTACTTGTGAGGTCTGACTTTAAGTCACATGGTAGCTGTAAACTCGCTTTCTTATTGGTACAGCAGGACTCCCAAGCCTAGCCTAACTCACAGACATTAGGACAATACTTTGAAGCTGTCAAGGACACACAGCAGTGCTGGCACGTGGTCCGGGCTCACGAATGGCAGGTGTCATTTATGATCTAAAAGTGCTTCTACCGGGTAATTCCACGGTGGTTACTAATGGCCCTGTGAAACTTGTTAAGACACTAGAGGACTAGAGAAGTGAGGCACCAGAGGGGTCAGGAGACCAGGCTTGGAGCCGCACTCCTGGGAGCACTGCAGGAGGTGCGGGGAGCTCGAGCCTTGTTCTGTCCTTCCTGTCACTCATCAGCTGAAAGGGATCAATGACAGATCCACTTGTAGAGTTTCTGTGAGGATTCATAAGCTGCTGGCTACAGAGACTGTGCCTGTCACAGGGCAAGCCCTAGGTTGCTCTTTGCCATTATTATTATTATCGTTGTTATTCTTATTATGTGTAATGCAGTGGTCTCCAGTGCGTAGTCTTGACGATCACATTCCAGTGCAAGAAAGCTAGGGCCATGGTTCATTTTTGTGCCTTTCTTTCCCTCTTTCTTTCTTTCTAAATTGACATATGCTTGATTTATAATGTGTTAGTTTCAGGTGCTTCAGCAAAGTGATTCAGCGATACACATATATTTATATTTCTTATATATATTTATATGTATTTCGTTTCAGATTCTTTTCCATTATAGGTTATTACAAGATAGTCAATATATTTCCCTGTGCTATAGAGTAGGTCTTATTGGTTACCTATGTTATGTATAGGGGTGATTATCTGTTAATTCCAAATTCCTAATTTATCCCTCCCCCCACCGCCCCACTTTCTCCTTTGATAACTAGAAGTTTGTTTTCTGTGTTGTGAGTCTGTTTCTGTTTTGTTAATAAGTTCATTTGTATCATTTTTTTAGGTGCCATATATAAGTGATATCATATGGTATTTGTCTTTCTCTTTCTGACTGACTTCACTTAGTATGATAATCTCTGGGTCCATCCATGTTGCTGCACATGGCATTATTTCATTCTTTTTTATGGCCGAGTAATATTCCATTGTATATATGTGTATATATATATACCACACCTCCTTTATCCATTCCTCTGTTGATGGACACTTAGGTTGCTTCTGTGTCTGGGCTATTGTGAACAGTGCTGCAATGAGCATTGGGGTGCAGGTATCTTTTTGAATTAGAGTTTTCGCCTTTTCTGGATATACACCCAGGAGTGGGATTGCTGGATCATATGGTAACCATGGTTCGTTTTTGAAACTCATTCAAGAAACGTTGCCAGTTGGGTTTTCCAGGAAGCAGATTCTGGCAGCAGGTTTCTGTTAGGAAGTGCCCTTGGAATCCACCCTGCGGAAGGGAGGGGAGGCAGCTGCATTGAGGACAGAGAATGGGCTGCATGGAACCTGCAGGGCAGCTGACCCCACGGGGAGCAGGGTGTGGCCACCAAAGGTCTCTCCTTCAATCAGTCATTGGATGTGGCTGCCACGGCAAGGGTGCACCTTGAGCAAGGGTGATGGGACACCCCCGTGGGAAGGACAGCTGGGGGACGTCCACACACAGCCCTTCTAGCAGCTGAAACAGCAAGTCCTTCGCTGAAGGGGGACCAGGCAGTGCCCATCTCCCTCTATCACAGAAATATGTACTGGCCAGGCCCTGAGATGGTTATATTTGTACTATTTAAAACATCTGTATTTCTGTGTAATCTCCAGCTCTGTACAAGCGGTGCTTCTGTATTTATTGATCTGTTGGATGGGCTGTAAGCTGCCAGAGGGCAAGTACTGTGTTTTAATTCATCTTCGCCTCCCAAGTACCTAAAATCATGCTCAGTGCATCGTAGCTGCTGGATAAATCTTACTGCAGGAATAAGCCAGTGAATGGCTGAGTGAAACAAGGATTCAGAGAAAGGACTGATGGATTGTAGAAGAAAGCGGTCCGGGCTTCACAGTACTGTGTGGTTCAGGGCAGCTGGGGAAGGAGATGATAAAGATGCCTGAGAATAGTATTTTTTCCCCTTTTGGTTTCATATGGGCTTTTGGGGGAAAAGTTAGTGTGAAAACATTCAAATCCATAAAATTTAAATAAGACAGTAAATTGTACCTTGTAGCTATGGATTCAATTGTTGGATTGAAAATTCTTCTAAGCTCGAAGAAGGATTTGAATTCAGTGTTTAGAGACTTTCCATATGATTCTAATTAAGAATAAAGAAGTACGTTAAAATAGTCAATAAAAATCTGGGGATAAAATACATTATTAAAACTACTTTCATTCTTTCAGAAATGGGAGCACTGTAGAAAACAAACAGGAATATTTGCTCTGATGCTTTTAGATTTAATTTACACTTTGTACAGC
This sequence comes from Orcinus orca, assembly GCF_937001465.1. NCBI lineage: Eukaryota > Metazoa > Chordata > Mammalia > Artiodactyla > Delphinidae > Orcinus > Orcinus orca. The sequence goes on along the minus strand of NC_064564.1, from coordinate 10,445,352 downwards.
TCACTTATTGGGGATATGTTTATTTTTAGTGCTGAGGGTATTAAAAAATCTCAAAGTGTTTTGAAGTATTTGCCTATGATTCTGGCACTTGAATTGCACTCATACCTGTAAAGGGTAAGACAACTAGACTTCAGAAATTTGACCGTCAATTTTATGTGATTTTTGTTTAAAATCTTCTTGAAAATTGCTAGTGTTTACCTAAAAAGAATCTTTTTCAGGTCACATCCAATAGGATCTTTTGCTACATGTCAAGAAATTGTCTTTCCTACTTTAAAAAAGGAAAGAGTAATTTTTCTCTCCTTAGAAGTTTTACATTTTTGATGTTTAGACCATTCTCTCTTTGCCTCAAAGGTAATTCAACATTCTGAAAGAGGTGCTGTATTTTCAGGACTAGCTAAGCTGCTAAAACTTCCGTTTACATCAGTTATATTTCCTATACTGACTGGAGGTGTATCAGTTCTACAGTCTAGAAACAACTTTGGCAATGATGAAAATCTACCAGACCATGCCATGTTTACAAAAGTGGACGGGAATAGTTTTTAGAAAATAATTTTAAATAATATCTCAGATATTACACACACACACACACACACACACACACACACACACACACACACAAATCACTGTCATTCCTCTATGTTCCCATGACTCTACAATGGTTCATAGTTTACTCTTAAGAACATAAGAGAATTTTTATTTAAACTAGGTTCTCAGCAGAAGGTCATAGTGATTATCAGACACTGCAGGCATAATAACTTAGGATTCTGTACTATCACTGGCATTACATAAATTTAATATTGTCTGAGAATTAGATGAGCAACTTCAGGAAGTCCCCGGTTCTTCACTATTTACTTCCTCCATGAAATATCAGGCGTGGTCACTCTGGCCATGACTGCAACACACCCCCGCCTGTTTTAGCTCAGACCCGTGACCTTGGATCTTCCCCCAAAAGGTATATGTAGCAGACTTTTCACCTCACTGCACTTCCACCTTTTTATCAAAGCAAAAATGAACTTTTATCTGCAAAGTTCTTTCTATTAAGAATTCTCTGGCCATTATGACAATCTGCAATAACAGTCTTCAAATGAAACACCAGTTGGATTTTTTTTATAGCATGTATAATGGAACAACTCCAAATAGTTATGTTTTTCTCCATTTATTGCCAGATTCTCTGGTTGGCTAATCTCATTTGACTTTCTGCCCCGACCTCCCCATTGAATTATTTCAACGGGTGGTGGGTTAACATGATTACCTGTACATTTCTCTAAATCCCAAATTTAAAGACTACTTTTTACTATAAGTAGGCTGGCAAAGAGTATTTTTCCAAAACATAAGGACGCTTCTACTAGAGTGTTTGGTGACCATAGGAGATATCCATATATATCAGAGGAAAGCATTGTAGTAGGGAGGCATGCACTGTGAGAAAAAGTGATCAATATCTAAACTGTGTCTAATTTTTGAATTTGAAAATGTATATGTCCAAAGAAAACAGTAACACTAATTGAAAAAGATACATGCACCCCAATGTTCATAGCAGCATTATTTACCATAGCCAAGATATGGAAGCAACCTAAGTGTCCACCAACAGATGAATGGATAAAGAAGATGTCTCTCTCTCTCTCTCTCTCTCTCTCTCTCTCTCTATATATATATATATATATATATATTAGCCATAAAGAAGAATGAAATTCTGCCATTTGTGACAACATGGATGGACCCAGAGGATATTATGCTAAGTGAAATAAGTCAAACAGAAGAATACAAATACTGTATGTTATCACTTATATGTGGAATCTAAGAAATAAAACAAATGAATGTACATAACAGAAGCAGACTCACAGATACAGAGAACAAACTATTAGTTATACTGCAGAGAAAAGCAGGAAGGGACAAGATACGGGTAGGGGATTAAGAGGTATAAACTACTATGTATAAAATAAATAAGCAACAAGGATATATTGTACAGCACAGGGAAATATAGCCATTATTTTATAATAACTTTAAATGGAGTATAATCCCTAGAAATATAGAATCACTATGTTGTACACTTGAAGCTAATATAATATTGTAAGTCAACTGTACTTCAGTAAAAACCACTAAGGGTGTGCTGCAGAGTAATGTGTCCAACCTTGAGGAACTGAAAATGTTTCCACTGAGGGAGAGAGAATTAGAGAGGTGGGAACCCCAAACCCACCTACTTCATAATTCTGTCTAAATTGTTCAGGCTGCACCCCTTGTAATATCTTGCATCTTGCCTCAGGCATACGGGCCCTAGGTAACCGAGAGTGGCTGTAAAATGTTATATTCTTCCTGTGAAAATCAAACATAAAATAGGTTAGAGGATTATTCCATGTTTTGATGGTTGGTAAAAGTCTCTTTTCACAAGGGTAACTTTCCTAAGTAAAGTAATCAAGGCGCATGATTTGATAATTGATGAACAGGGAAATGCTTTAATGAATTATTGAAGCACTTGGCTCAGGTGTGCGTTTCCCAGGGACAGAATACAGAATTACTGCTTAGTAATTAGACCGTCAATGTTCCTTACCCAGTTGACCATAATTAAAATAATTTTATACTTGGTTTGATATTGGGAATTAAAACTCACACCTCAGTTACCTGGTAAAAGGTTTTCAAGGCTCATGGCAGGAGACGTGAGGGTTTTAAAATGCCAACCTGTGTTCTTCCTCTGAATTTCAAACTCGTCGATCGTTCGTGTCTGATTAAAGTTGTATCTGACTAATTGATAATGACTTTTCAATTAGGGAAAAGCATATTTTACTTAGAAATTACATTTATTTACATTGATTTTTCTCCTCTTCAGGTTGTCTGGGCTTCTGGGTCTGATCTGATCCGCCACAACTCGTAGGAAGCTTTTGCAAGGGTAACTGACAAGTCATTCCCCAAACATGGGCTGATGTTATCAGGCTTTGCAGAAAGGTCTGGATAAAGTCACAGTATTATTATTAGTTTTGTGGCCTCGCCATGCAGCTTGCAGGATTTTAGCTCCTGACCAGGGATTGAACCCCAGCTCCCTGCAGTGAGAGCGTGGAGTGCTAACCACTGGACAGCCAGGGAACTCCCTGTCACAGTATTATTATTATTATTATTATTTTTTTTTTTTTTTTGCCGTACGCGGGCCTCTCACCGTTGTGGCCTCTCCCGTTGCGGAGCACAGGCTCCGGACACGCAGGCTCAGCGGCCATGGCTCACGGGCCCAGCCGCTCCGCGGCATGTGGGATCCTCCCGGACCGGGGCATGAACCCGTGTCCCCTGCATCGGCAGGTGGACTCTCAACCACTGCGCCACCAGGGAAGCCCCACAGTATTATTTTTGAAGAATACCTAGGAAACCCATCGTCCCCATAAGGAGATATGGAGCTGTTTAACTGGGTGTGAACAAGGGAAGTGAAAGCCGTTGTCAGCTGATGAGGAGGTCAAGCTCTTTTCTGGGGTGGGCACAAGAATTTCTCCAGGTGTGGGAAATTGTAGCACAATGAGCATCCCTTTTGACTCATGTGTCCCTCATTGCAGAAGTAATGAAGGGCCCTGATGAGCTCGGGCGGCCTCCTACTTCCTGTCCACGTGGTGGAGGTGGGAACAGAGATGGTCTGCGCTTCTTCCGGGGCTGGAGGAAGGAACCGGAGCTGTTTCTGCCGGTGGTGGTCCTGCCACGTAGAAGAGGTGACCCCATTCCCTTGGGGGGACGGAGGCCCCCAGCGCCTAGGCAACATCATCAGGTAAGCTGACTCCTCACGACCTGGCTGAGTTCTGGGGGGCTGGACAGAGCACACTGGGCCTTTGGGGTCCCTAGGTTGCTAGGGAGTGAAGTCCTGTAGGCTGTGTTTTTAGAACAGCAGTCGTGTATTCACGGAGGCAAGTCTATTCAGGGGAGCAACGATCAATCCTGTCTCTTACCTCTAGTTTACCTCTCGACTCTCTTATTTTTCCCATTTCTAGAGTCACAGTCATTGTTTACACTCTGTTCTCCGCTTGACCAGTCTAAGTGCACTTAGTTTCAACTCCAGCCATTCTGGACTCTGTACCCCGTTGCCAGAGGTATTTTCCTGAAAACACAGATGGGACCGTATTATCTGCTCTCTGATCTCCTACGGTTTTGTTCAAAGAATGAAATCCCACCTTCTCAGATGAAACCTGCCCTAGCTGACTCTGCACTGGACTTTTGGTTTGAACACTGACACTACATCCCCCTGGAGCCAGCCCAGCCGTCAGTGAGGGACCTGCCGGGACCCGGCTCTCCTTGGGACGCCTGGAGCTGCAGAGGCTCCATCTTTCTCTGCCCCCTGCCCCGGACCTCCTGGTCCTTCAAGGGCCAAGTCAGGCAGCAAGCATCCCAGCTGGAGTTGTGTCGCCCAGGTGACCACGTACCGTTTCCCGAGTCACCAGGGCTTCTCCCACTGGCTCACCCTGTGGTAACTCCCTCCACCACGAGGAGAGCACGGGCAGCTAGCTCAGCGAGCCCCGGGGGCCCCGCGGGAAACTCCCAGCTGCTTTCAAGCACTTTTCATCCCTGTCCCTTCCCTGCCCCATGGGGACATCTCAGCAGGTCTCAGATCCTCTGCGGTGGATGAATTCAGCCAGAACAGGTCCTTCTTCAGGTCTTAGGAAATCTCATTCAATCAGAAATAGAAACATTCTCATCCAATTCCAAGCTTCTTCCTCAACACAGGTGGCACCCGGGGTCCAGGACAGGCCGTGGAGAAGGGAGGGGCTCCGTCTTGCCGGCTCCCCTTCCCTCCTCTCTCCTCACTGGACCGCGGCTCCTCCGCGGCTGGGGGAGGGGGGCGAGGAGAGGGCCCGAGACCTCACTCAGGAGAGGGCCGGAGACCTCACTCAGCAGGGCTGCTCGCTTTCTTCTGTCCTGCTTGGGCCCAACACCGGCTGGCTCTCCATCAAGTGTGTGTGTGTGTGTGTGTGTGTGTGTGTGAAGGCTCTCCATCAAGTGTGTGTGTGTGTGTGTGTGTGTGTGTGTGTGTGTGTGTGAAGGCTCTCCATCAAGGGTGTGTGTGTGTGTGTGTGTGTGTGTGTGAAGGAGGGAAGCCCAGAGGGGATGCGGGGACAGCACGCTTGTCCTCCGCACACCACACCACACACACACACCTCACCACACATACCTCACCACACACACACACCTCACCACACACACACCTCACCACACACACACCTCACAACACACACTTCACCACACACACCTCACCACACACACCTCACCACACACACACACCTCACCACACACCTCACCACACACACACCTCACCACACACACACCTCACCACACAACTCACCACCCACCTCACCACACACACAATCTCACCACACACACACACCTCACCACACACACACCTACCTCACCACACACACACCTCACAACACACACTTCACCACACACACCTCACCACACACACACCTCACCCCACTACACACACACCTCACCACACACACACCTCACCACACACACCTCACCACACACACAACCTCACAACACACACAACCTCACAACACACACCTCATCACATACACACCTCACCACACACTCATCACACACACACCTCACTACACACCCACCTCACTACACACCCACCTCACTACAGACACACCTCACCACACACACACACCTCACCACACACACACACCTCACAACACACACCTCACCACACACACCTCACCACACACACACCTCACCCCACCACACACACACCTCACCACACACACCTCACCACACACACAACCTCACAACACACACCTCACCACATACACACCTCACCACACACTCATCACACACACACACCTCACTATACACACACCTCACTACAGACACACCTCACCACACACACACCTCACAACACACACCTCACAACACACACTTCACCACACACACCTCACCACACACACACACCTCACCCCACCACACACACACCTCACGACACACACACCTCACAACACACACCTCACCACACACCTCAGCACACACACACACCTCAGCACACACACACACCTCACCACACACACACACCTCACTACAGACACACCTCACCACACACACACACCTCACCCCACCACACACACACCTCACCACACACACCTCACCACGTACACACCTCACCACACACTCATCACACACACACCTCACCACACACAACGTCACAACACACTCACCACGTACACACCTCACCACACACAACCTCACAACACACACCTCACCACACACACCTCACCACACATCTCACCTCACCACACACACACCTCACAACACACACCTCACCACACAGCTCACCTCACCACACACACATCACCACACACACACACCTCACCACACACACACACCTCACCACACACACCTCACCACATACCTCACCACACACGCACACCTCACCACACACACACCTCACCACACACACCTCACCACATACCTCACCACACACGCACACCTCACCACACACACACCTCACAACACACACCTCACCACATACCTCACCACACACACACACCTAACCACACAAACACACCTCACCACACACACACCTCACCACACACACACACACACACACACCCCCCCATACACATCCATGCCTTGTGTGTAGAGGGCTGCCGTCCACCGTGGCAGTGAGAGGACTTGGTGGGAGTGGCCGTGGCGCAGGCCCGGGCTCGTCCCGTGAGGCCTCCCCCCTCAGCTGCGTGGTGGGAGCCCGGGGTACCTTCTCCTGAGGGCGGCCTGGCTGTGCTCTGGTCACTTGAGCGGCAGGTCCTGACCTGAGCATCCTGGATGCTGAGTTGGCTGGAAGGTGGCAGCCCATTTCCCTGGGTTCCCGGTTTTGAGCAGTAGTGGTCACTGTGCAGGTCTCCTGTCTCCTTTCAACAGGCCTTAAGGAGACCTGCTTCTGAGTGAGGACAACTCGGGGTGGAATCCCAGGTGTAGCTTCTGCCCCATCACCTTGACCTGTTACTTTGCAGAAGACACGAGTTAGCGTTTCCTCAGGTGTGGAGTGCACGTTGTAATTTGTACCAGGGCTGCTCCCAGAAGTGTTAGGAAGATCAAACAGAAAGCACACGTGAAATGACCTTGTACACTGCCTATTACCAGACCTGTGTCAGGCACCGCTATTAATAATAGCAACAGAATTCTGAATACTATTTTGAAGCAATATTATGGCATTTCACTTGGCCGAATCTGAGAAAAACCTTTTGACATCTTGGAGAAAGTACTTATGGAAATCGCCGTTATATGTCCTGCTGTGCTAAGAGGGATTCGCTTGGGTAACTAGGCATCTGGGTCTGGAAGGTGAAGTGTTCCTTTAAAGATGCTTATTTTAGTGTGAATTGGTTTAAAACATTTCTTTCACATCAAAAACCTAGTTTCGTGTTATCATGTTAAAGGAACAGGAGTTTTCATGGAGGAGAAAGGGGAGCCCAGGCTGAATAGCCGTTGAGGAATGGCGTAGGCTGGGTGCTCAGGGAGAACTAGGGGTGTCCTCGGGTACTTGGTAGATGATTTTACCATCAGGGTGTCCTCTGGATAGGAGCAGGGGAAGGAAGAAGAGGAAACGCATCCGTAACGTCCCAGCTGAGGGCTGATCTCCCCTCCCTCCTTGAAGGGATCTGATAAGACATATGGTTTCTTCGGAGACAAGGCCCCAGAGAAAGCCCCCCTCTAACCCCTCCCCTCACTGTTACCCAGCCTGGGGAGCAAAGCAGCAGGATGGAGCTGCTGTGAGAGGCCTCCGTCTCATCCTGGGCCTGTTATGCAGCCGCTGAACTGGCCTGAGGTTAGCTGTGCTCTGGAATGGAAACTCTTTGCACAGGTGTTTTGGAGCCTGGAGTCACACTCCTGGGCAGTTAGAGAGAAGGGTGGTCATTTTAGCTTTCTCGCAGACACAGATCATTGAGTCCGGGCCTGCTACTTGTAGAGATGATAAAAATGTTAAAACTAGAAAGCCCTTTAGAGTCTCCAGAAACATTAGGATGGTCCGATTTAAGATGTTCTAGCATCCAGTGCTACAGTGAACGCGTATTGGTGGAGCTACATTCTATCTCTGTTTCAGACCCGGGTGCAGCTTGTGGGAGACCTGGAAGTGAGTTCCCACAGTTACCAGTGTTCTCTGCAACAGGCAGATCTTAGCATTCTCGATTTTGGGTCACAGATAAATAGCGATGCGTCTGAGAATCCTCTTGGGGCAGGGGAAGGTGGGCTCAGGCAGATCTGGGTGCGCTCGGATCTCAGCTCCGCCGCTGCCTGTGTGACCTTGAGGGGGTCTCTTAGCTCCGTGAGCCTCCGTCTTCCCACCGCTTAGATGAAGAGGATACTTATGATCAGCTAAAGGACTGAGGTGGGGATGAAAGTCAATCAAAGCAGAACACGTAGGGCTGCAACTGGCCATTAGTAGAGGCTCAACCAATGGCAGAAGCCACTGTTGCGGTTATTTATCTTTCCCGGGTTGTCCTTTTGGGCCCTAAGGTGTGGAAGGCAGGACACACTGGCATCCCCTCTGATAGGCGTGTCCTCCCTTGGAGGGCAACACTCAGGAAAGACAACCTCCCAAGTCACCTTGGGTGTGTCTGTGCATCAATATTTGCACCTTGATGCAATGGCCTTAGGACCACAGCAACCGTCAAGGTCAAGGCCGACACTCTCGTGTTTTACAGAAGAGCCTGAGGTCCAGAGAACTGAAGTGATTGTCCAAGATTATGAGGAAGTGAGTGGCCAGGCTGGGCTCCTGTGACGGCTCCCCGGGGCCCTTCCAAGCGTGGTCAGAGCCCGCTATACCACCCCTGCTTTCCATCCACTTCCCGCTAGAGCCTTTACACGCAGTTTCCCTTCCCCAGAAGTCATCTGTTCTCCTTTCTCTCCCTAACTCTCTCCACTGCTATTCTCTTTTGAGGCTGACCTTTAGTCCCTTTGGCACATTAAGTTGGGGCGGTTTGTACAAGCATCCTCTTGAGGATGGGTCACAGAGCCTTGTGGATGTTTGCTTATGTCTCTGTCTTCAGCAGCAAACAGGGAGAGCAGAGGCGAAGTTTCACTCACCCACACTATGCTGGTGGTAGGTCAGAATGTGGCAACTGCAGCCTCCAGGCCGGCCCAGGAGATGCTCAAATTCACACAGTGGATCAACGAACCCGGTTTCGTGTTCTACCTACAGCGCCAGCCATTTATCTCCATGTACCTCCTAAGCCACCCTTCAGAATCTCTGGGGTCTATCTTTTTGCTGTCTCCGTGTTCTTTCAGAAGAGCACTGCCAGAGGAGATACCAGGAATAATGTTGTCTCTGTATCAGCTCACCTGTAAATAAAGCCACAGTGTGGCTGCCTGATGATTTTACGATCAGGGTTTGCTTTGGTCCTTCTTCAACTTGGGACATTTTGGACCTTCAGCCTGGAGGTTATTTGTTTTGATCTGTAGTCTGCATTGCCTTTAAGAGAGCCTCCTTTAGCAAAAACAAGAATTTGGACTTTTTGTCGATGCTTTCTTTTAAAACAATTTACCTTTCATTCCAACAGGTGGCAGTATAACACAATAACCTGAGCAAACAGCTTTGACTCTTTTAGGCTCGAAGCAACGGGAGTTTCATTCTGGGTTAGATTTCTACAATAATTCTAAATTAAGAAGATAGACTAAGAAGACTAAAAATTTAGTTCTGAGAATTCCTTTATACCTGTCACTTGAAAATATGAAACGGAAGAGGATATCTAGGAAAAATTCTCGTGAACTATTTTAGTATATGCATTAGTCTTAAAGAATTTTTTGTTGCTATATTTAATTCTCTATATTATGTTAGTTGAGATAAAATTATTGGGGCTATTGATGTGACCTCAGATGAGAAAACAGTCTTTCTGTGGAATTTATTTAAATGTGTGTACTTTCTAGACATATGTATGTTTATTGCCACATGTCTTTCAATGAGTTATTTCAGCCTCTCAGAATTATGGTTCATTTTTTTTGACTCAGCACAGCTTGCAGAATTAGGTTTCTTTAATTTAGTTTCTCAGATTTTGTTTAGTTTTCCGTAACTTCTAGGGAATTTCTTCAATAAAGTTGGAAAAAATATTCATCAGACTAAGATGAATCATATGTCAGAGAAGGCAAGAAATAGTTTCCAGGGCGAGTCTAGTTAAAATTTTGGATACCAAGAAGCAGAGATTAAAACTCAGAAATCTATTACTTAAGGGATCTATCTATTACTTATTATTCTCTGGAAAGACAAACAGTAGCAAATTGCTCAATTATGATGAATAAATATTCATTACTTATGGTATCCCAATTCACTTGTGAATAAATGTGTATTTAATTGCCTTTAGTGTATTTTCTCCTTCTAGACACAAGGAAAAGCTTCCTACTGTGGATCCCGGCACCTGTGCCCCATTTACTGTCTAAAAACCATTTTTAACTTGTTTCATTGTGTTGATCAGAAAGTAGACAACAGTCACCGGAGCCTGAGTAGCAGTGAGGTCCCCAGGGTGGGGTGGAAAGAAGGTCTAGCACAGGGACTTCCCTGGTGGTGAAGCGGTTAAGAATCCGCCTGCCAATGCAGGGGTCATGGGTTCGAGCCCTGGTCCGGGAAGATCCCACATGCCACAGAGCAACTAAGCCTGTGTGCCACAACTACTGAAGCCCGCACACCTAGAGCCCATGCTCCGCAACAAGAGAAGCCACCGCAATGAGAAGCCCGTGCACCATAACAAAGAGTAGCCCCTGCTCGCCGCAACTAGAGAAAGCCCGCACTCAGCAACAAAGACCCAACGCAGCCAAAAATAAATAAATAAATTTATTAAAAAAAAAAAAAAAGAAAGATCTAGCATAGGGTGTCCCTGCAAATACTGACTGTTCCTTCATTTCTTCATCCAACAAATACTTACTTAGCACCTACGACCAGTGGCCACCATTTGAGGTGTGGACACAGCCGGCGGGACAGGCGGACACTCTCGGCTACGGTCTTGTGGACGAGCCCTGTTTCTCTCTGTTTCTCTGCCTCTAACACTGCATTTCGATGGGTGTGAGTGTCTTGCATTCCTCTCTCTCACCTTGTACCTGTTCTCTCCTAGGTTCCGTCTCCTGTACGTGTCGGAGGAAGACCACGTGGACATGCGGAGGGGACACCACGCGGGCACGGACTGCTTGTTGGGCTGCTGCATCTGAGTCACCGAGAAGGTAGGGGAGAGGCCTGGCCCGACCTGGGGCAGCTTATGCAACTGACCGGGTGGGGGGTGGTTAGTTGGCCTGGGGGCCTGAGCAGGCGTCCCCCAGGTCCCCACAGGCTGCGTGTGTGTGGAGGAGAGCAGGTGTTCTCACCTGTGAGGGAAGCAGAGCAGGCCGCCCCCAAATACACCGCTTTGCCACCCTGATTATTTTGAAATAAAGTTACTTAAGAGACGGCCAGTGCAAAACAGACACTCTGACCCTCCTTTGTCCCCCTGAAAGCAGGAGATAAATCTCCCCTGTGAAGGGTCCCCTCCCTGTACCTGGAGGGGAGAAGGCATCCTTATCACCAGAGACAGGAAACTCAGGGTCAGAAGGCTGAGTAAACAGACCTTGTGACTTTGTTGCTAATGTACTATCCCAAGCCCAAATTCCTTTGTCTTGTCAATTCTTCCCAAATTTATTGTTTCTTTGTTTAAAAGGTATAAAAGCTGCCTGCTTGGCCACTTCTTTGAGTCTCATATTTTCCCAGCTCCCATTCCCATGAAATTAAACTTGTTTTTCTCCTGCTAATCTGTCTTATGGCAACTTAATGATTAGACCAGCTGAAGAACCTAGAAGGGAAGAAGGGAAAACTTCTCCCCTAACATGCCTGGGGGAGGGGACATGTGTGGTAGGTAGATGAGAGTTGAAATCTAGAGAACCAGGGAGGGATGGCCGTGACAGAGGTGAAGGGACCCAGCTCTGAGGTTTGGGGCTGGGCAGCGGGATAAGTTAGAGCCTGGAACTGGGACTCCATGGTGAGTACTTAGCAACACCTTAGACCTTCTGAGATAGATGCCAAGAGAGCAGCCAGAGATATGACAGCTGTGGACACCAGCAAGGGGGTCCAGTGAGGACAAAAGCCTCTTCTTAAAGGTCCACTGCATTCAGTGTGAATCCAGGGGAAGCTGATGAGAAAGATAAAAACTCAGATGACCCCTCTGCCCTATCATGACTCTCCCTAGTATCACGATGCCATCCTGGACCTGATGTGGAATTTGATATTTGAATGGACTGAGTTTGCATAGAGAATTGACTGAGAATTGACCTGTAAGGGACCATGTTCTGGATCAGAAGGAATCTATATGGTGAGATCAGGGCTCACTCCCATCCAGGGACCTTGGACCCAGGAAAGAGGGCCTGTGCTCTGGTCAACTTCGGCTGTCCCCTCCAACAGGATGGGCGTCCTTGGGCTGACGGATGTACCCACTGGAGGCTGCACACGTCCTGGAAGTTGGGTGCTGGGTTTGCGGTATCCCCACACAGGGGTGCTGGGTGCTTCTGAGACCGCATTCTCTTCTTCCATCCTCTTTCCTGGGGCTGCCCTCCCGTGGACAGGAGCTTGGGGTGGAGGGGTGGCCAGAGGATGGCTATTTTTGTGGATGGAGCAGGACACCCGGGCTTCACGTCCGCCTGCATGTGCCCACGGCGCTCAAAGTGCAGGCAGGGCAAGTGGGCTGAGACAGGCTGCCCACACACAGCGCCACGTCTGTAGAGCTTGTAGGAGGAATTCGACTTGCAGACCTGGCCTTCCTGGTGATGGGAAGGTATATTTACCAAGGTGGGAGGATAGAACAAAACTGGATTGTTTGCTTGTTTGATTTATAACTTGTGTTTGGACGTAGCCCATGGGCCTTCATCTGCTCTCTTGCCCCCGGGGCCTGCATGTGTTGGAAGCAGTCCGGCTGCTCTTGATGGAAACGATGCTCTGTCTGGGGCTCCCCCGAGTTCAGTTACAGAGACAGAGGAGGTGGCATTTGTGTGCATTTGAGCGGTGACTGTATGTTTGAAACCTGTCCTAGATGCGAGAATTTTTGTCTATGAGGTGACTTCTGTTGCTATAAAAAGTTAACATTTAATTCTTGGAGCGTGTTAAACCAAGGAAAAATGCTTGGCTGGTCTGGGCTTTCTCGAGCTTTTGCAGTTGTGGAGCTGGGGAGGGACAGTGGGTGGGAAACAGCGCCCACTCCCCCGTGGGCGTTGCATGAGCGCCGCCCTGATGTTCTCCTGTGGGCACAGCCCTTCCCCCCACTGCTGGCCTTGACTCATGTGCCCTTCAGACTGGCTTTCTGTCCTCCGGCTTGTGATGTCATCATCTCTTTCCTCTGATGCGTCGCTCTTCACTTGCTTTCTCCCTTTGGGTACCACGTCCTGCGCGCGTTTTCTTCCCCGTCCGCTGCAGTCGGAACCCTCCGGCCTTGGCCTTGTGAATCTTCTGCTCCCCTGCCCTGGGTCCCCTGACTCCACAGCGGGATCCAGGCCAAGCTCACTCTCATTCCTACTGATGGGAGAACAGCCAAAACCGAGGAGTAAGACGTGGCATCACCAACATCCTGGGGTGACCCCAGTCCCCCAGCCGAAGAAGGTTCGAGCTGGAAGGTGTCCTCAAGGTACCTTTTGACTCAGAAACTGCAGCCTGGAGACTCCAGGTCTCCACCCCCCACAACATGAGGCTCCCCTGATGGGTGGCCTGGGCCTTTGCCTCTCCCGTGGGTTATGTCCCGTAACCTCTCCCCGCTCAAGAAGCTTGCTTTGTCCAGTTTTTGTTGGCATGCCAAGAAACAAAAGCAGACATCCTTTTCTCCTTATCATATTTTCAGATGTATTTACCCCAAGAAGTGTTAGACAAGAAAGAAAAAAAAAAGAAAGAAAGAAAGAAAAAGAAACTGCTTAATTGTTGCTTTGAAGGAGGGAATGGTGGTTTGGCTAAAAGCGTTTCCTCCGTGGATATGGCTTTACTGTAGATACGGCTCCTGGACCCCAAATAGATAATCAGGACAGCAAACAATAAAGACGGATCGCTTCAGTCACAGGGAAGCTAATAAAAGTCTATTACTTTTCTAATATCACTCACCTCTATTTACATCAAGGGTGTGTGTGCATTACTGTTTTATTATTCTATTCTACTTACTTATATTTGCTCACACTTTATTAGGAGAGTGAGATGGGGAATCCATCATTTCTGATTGATTCATTTCTTTATCCTGAAGTTGCTTTTCAATCACATATACAACTCATTTCTGAGCACAGTCTCACCGCTATGGATTGAACGTTTGCGTCCTCCAAAATTCATATGTTGAAACCTAACACCCAATGTGATGGTGTTTGGAGGTGAGGCCTCTGGCGGTGTTGAGGTCATGAGGGTGGAGCCCACATGAATGGCATTAGTACCTTTATGAAAAAGGGAGCAGAGAGCTCCCTTGCCCCTTCCACCAGGTGAGGACACAGCAAGAAGATGGCCATCTGTAAGCCAAGGAAGTGGGCCTTCACCAGACACCAGAACTGCCAGTGCTGTGACTTGCCAGCCTCCAGAACTCTGAGGAGTCCATTCCTATTGTTCATAAGCCACCCTGTCTACAGTATTTCCTTACGGCGACCCCAAAGGACTTAGACACTCACCTCCGGCCATGTGATTTGGAACGAAAACCACCCACCTTGGAAGACCTCATCGTAGACTCAAAGATAGGCTGTATGTATTTCTTGCTCTTACTGTCCATATGGACTCACTTCAAAAAATAATTTGAGGTGATTTATAAGCAAATTTAATATGTATAATCAAATTTACATAATGATAATAAAGTCATCCTAATCATTATAATTATAATATAAAATAATAATATAATGATAACATGAGTACATATGTATATAAAATCATGGAATTGGGTCTCTGGGCAGCCAACATGTTCCATCTCTGTGGCAGAGAACTTCAGGAAAAGAGACTTTCAGTCACTCTCTGTCCAGCCCTTTGGTCAAGTTACAGACCTGCCCTCTGATCTTTACTCAGGTCCAGCAGCATCACGGGGCCATCAGACCCCTGACCGCTGAGTCCTGGATGCAGACTCCAGTTTTCATCATTTCTTTCACTATAAACACTCAAGGCTTCGTCTGAACACCACGTGTAAGGTTTAATTTTCTTAACTAGACTTCATATCTGGGCATGTTCCCCAGGCTGTTATACTTGCCTACCCTCCAGTTCTAAGACCATGACCCCCACCAAGTCCACTAACCACCCCCCAGCCCTTCCTTCCAGTGGACTTCCAGCAGTGCCCTCACGGCCCACGGCTCCCCTCGGGTGCCTGTTGGTGTCTAGAACTTGACAGCCCTGGACTCTGACAGCATCTCGGTGCTTGTTAGAAATGGAGAGAACTTCAAGGATCAATATCATTACCTGATAAAGAACCAGCCTCTTGTGAAAGATGTTCTTCTCTCCTGGATTGTGGATTTCCAAATGACTTTCATTATCATTCATAATGTAAAGGCTTCCAGGAAGGCCTTCCGCTACCAGATGGTTTTTCCTAGAATGTTCCCTTATCAGCTCTGTTCCTTCTACATGCAGAATAAAGGCCTTCTAAGTCTGGTCTCGACCATAATTTGTTTATTTTTCTTTATCTTCTACCACTCCCCTATAAGAATCACCTCTTGTTCAGACTAGTCTTTGGGTGACACCCTACAAATACTGTGCTGTAACATTTCCCTGGGCTGTTATCCTTTTCTGAAAAACTGTCACCTCTTCTTCACGGATACACAGCCCTGTTGGACCATATCCTCTCCTGAACTTAATATTTACTGCATCCATTGAATAAATATTCATTGGGCACCTGTTATGGGCAGGAACTTGGTACTAGAGGTGCAGTGATGAGTAAATCGAATAAAACAGTCTTCCCTGCCCTCATTCTAGTATCAATGTTAGCAATGATTAGAAGGGAAAAAAAAGAGTTGTTGACTCGAGAAAGGAAGGAAAGAGGACAGCAGAGCGGGAGCTTCAGGTGAGAAAACAAAGCTAAACGCACCTGGGCCTTGGGTTTATATTCCTGTTCCCTGGGAGGGAAAGGGGAAGTTGGGTGAATGGCAGAGGGTCTGTTAAATTCTCCCTGCTCTGGTATGATGTCCTCACGGGTAGAGTAAATGTTGCTGAACCTTGGGTTCTAGGAAGGGGGCTCATTCATGGCGGTTGGGTTCTCCTTAGCTGAATGCTAGTAGAACTCTAATGAAAGAAGAATGGGGAGTCAGAAACAGGAGATCTGGAACTCCGTGTGATTATATCCTGGGGCACAGAACCCATACAGGAGTCCAGACAAGGAGTGAGTGTATGTGGAATCAAGGCACATCTCGGGGTTGGGGGAAGGACACAGAAAACAGTCATCACACATGAGACAGAAAGAGGGACTCAGGACAGCGGTTTGAGAAGCAGAGCAAAGCGGTTAATGGTCGAAAGAACAGGTAAATGGACAATGAAAGTCAACAGTCCGTCCGTGAATTCCACAGTCCTTCAGTATGTCAGAAGCCATTGCTAAGTCTTAAGGAGTGCAGGTTTATCGGTAAGTACTGGATGGCCCTGGCGGTGGAGAGGTGATGGGCTGATTCTGCCCAGGGGAGCCTGGGGTGCAGGGTTCAGTGTGCAGCCTGGCTATGGAGGAGCTAACTAACCTGCGAGACCAGGAATGAGAGTCCGAGTCCAAGGTTCAGGAGGAGATATTACAGCAAGTCCCCTACACGCGACCCTTCAAGCTGCGAACTTTCAAAGATGCGAACGTGCGCTCGCGTGTCCAAATACGGAAGTTAGTTCACGTGTCCGGCGTACATTGTCATGTGCGTGCGTCCTCTACAACTGGTTGTGCTTTTGTGTACTTTACAGTACTCTATAGAGTACAGTAGTACAGTATCTTTATTTTCAAGCCCAGGATGTCCAGAAGCAAGTGTAAAAGCAGCGGTGAGGTAACTGGTACTGCTGAGAAGCACCAAGAGATAATGATGGAAATGAAAGTGAAGATAATTGAGAGAGTGGAGCGAGGCAAAAAGGTGTTTTTTATGTATTATTTGTGTGAAAAGTATTATAAACCTAGTACAGTACAGTACTATACAGCCGATTCTGTTAGTTGGGCACCTAGGCTAACTTTGTTGGACTTAAGAACAAATCGGACTTAAGAACGTGCTCTTGGAATGGAACTTGTTCGTATGTAGGGGACTTACTGTACCGAAGAAACAAGGACGGGAGCTCCGTAGGACAAAAGTCACGGTGAGGGTGTTTCTGAGTTCCACCGGGACCGCAGTCCTGAGTGACTGGTGAACAGGGACAAGAATCTGTCTCAGCCTGCAGGAATAGGTCTCTTCTCCTTTCATAATAGCATGGTCTACCAGGTCTCCTGTGATGGAGTGACCCTAAAGGGAGTGGTGGCAGAAACAGGTTTAGAAGTCCAGCCTCATGGTCAGAAATCAGAAAGGGGGCATCAAAGCCACGGCCACCTCAGGAACCCAGAGACCTCCAGAGAGCAGGACAGAGGAAAGAAGAGAAGGGCAGTACAGGTAGAATAAAGGCAGTGACTGTTCATTCAGGAATTAATTCTGTTAACGTTATCCTGGATGCTGGAAAAAAGGAGAAATTCATAGGGAGCATCTTGCTGGGGTAAAGATCACTCCCCCTGCAGAGGGAGAAAGAAGTCCTGACCAGGGAAAAGGCTCATCACAGGCCCTTGGTGTGAATTGTTTATCAGGTGGCGATTCTCCCCGAGACCTAGGACTGGGATAGCCAAACAGCCCAGAGAGGGAGCAATGGGCAGGGGTGTTCATGGGGACAGATGGATCATTACCAATTTTGCTTTCTAACACCTCTGCCCATATTACAGCCTTTAAGTTGACCTTAAAAAACTCTTCCATGGGGTTTCATTCTGGGCTTTCAAGGGAGAGTGATTTTATTCGATGTTTTGATTCGTTTTTAAGACCCTGAGACATTTCTGTTCCTTGATTCTCACCCTCTGTAGAGTAGGACACCACTTAGAAATTTGACAGTATTTTTCCTGAAACATTTTGTCCTTTTGTGATTGTCAAATATTGAATTAGGTCTTGTTAGAGACAGACCAGCAGCTGTCATCGTTGACATTTCCCTTCATTAGGAAGAAACTGAAAGCTGACATTTTCAACCTACCAGCTCCGGTTAAGCTGGTCAGATAAGACAGTTCAGCTTCAGATAAGACAGTGTGGGAAGCAAGGCAATCTTTCCCCTCTCCTGCTCTCCTTACAGAGCTGCCACGAAACCTTCACTGATAAAAACCACTGCACTTCATGGGTGCCAAAGTGTCTCTTCAAGGGGGAGGAAACGAAAAGTATCAGTTGACCCGAGGAGTTGAAGTCCGAATGCATGAAAGAAAGCATTGATTTGATGCCTATGAGATTACTGATTAACTCTAAGATTTGAAATCTGAATGAACGAAGACATTGATTTGAGTCCTGGTTTTGCCTCTTGGTAGTGAGCTCATTTCTCTGGTTCTCACTTTATTTGCAAAACTGGAGAAATAACAATAGCTCCTTTACCTACGCCAAAGGGTTATTACAAGGAGTCAATTAGGTAAAATGTAGAGAGGTGCTTTACAAATGTTAGATTTTACGTTACATACTACATGGGCTTAATGAAATAGGTTATTTGGTCAGATTAATGGAAGGACTTCTGGAATCATTCAAAGGTCATGCAAGAACTGTGGTTGAGGTTTTGGAGAGCTGAAGTCCTATTTCACTCTCCTGGAACTCATCGCTAGGCTAAATTGATGAATGTATTTTCTTTTCTTTTTAAAAAAATTTTTTTTTTTTCTTTTTTGCGGTACGTGGGCCTCTCACTGTTGTGGCCTCTCCTGTTGCGGAGCACAGGCTCCGGACGCGCAGTCCCAGCGGCCATGGCTCACGGGCCCAGCCGCTCCGCGGCATAGTGGGATCTTCCCGGACCGGGGCACGAACCCGTGTCCCCTGCATCGGCAGGCGGACTCTCAACCACTGCGCCACCAGGGAAGCCCTTTTTAAAATTTTTTAATGGAGTATAGTTGATTTACAATGTTGTGTTAGTTTCAGGTGTACAGCAGAGTGATTCAGTTATACATGTACATGTATCTATTCTTTTTTGATTCTTTTCCCATATAGGTTATTACAGAGCACTGAGTAGAGTTCCCTGTGCCATACAGTAGGTCCTTATTAGTTATCTATTTTGGGCTTCCCTGGTGGCGCAGTGGTTGAGGATCTGCCTGCCAATGCAGGGGACACGGGTTCGAGCCCTGGTCTGGGAAGATCCCACATGCCGCGGAGCAACTAGGCCTGTGAGCCACAACTACTGAGCCTGCGCATACGGAGCCTGTGCTCCGCAACAAGAGAGGCTGTGATAGTGAGAGGCCCGCGCACCGCGATGAAGAGTGGGCCACACTTGCCGCAACTAGAGAAAGCCCTCGCACAGAAACGAAGTCCCAACACAGCAAAAATAAATATAAAAATAAATAAATAAAATAGTTATCTATTTTATATAGAGTAGTGTGTATATATCAATTCCAATTTGTCCCTCCCCCGCTTCCCCCTTTGGGAACCCTATGTTTGTTTCCTACATCTGTGACTCTATTTCTGTTTTGTAAATAAGTCCATTTGCACCAGTTTTTTAGATTCCACATAGAAGTGGTATCCTATGTTATTTGTCTTTCTCTGTCTGACTTACTTCACTCAGTATGACCATCTCTGGGTCCATCCATCTTGCTCTCTAACCTAATCCCCTCCAAAGTTTGAGACTACAGTTTCGAAACCTTAATCACAGAGAATTATGTGTTTGAAGATTGAGGTTGAGGCAGCTAATACTGTGGTAGCTTGTTTGCATCATTTTGGGTTTTTGAGGGAAAAGGGGGCAAAGTTTGGAAGCAATTGCTTGAAGGTCACAGCAAAATCTGTGAGGTGTATTGACTTAGCTTGAGAAGTAGAATATGAATAAAATTCTCCCACCTACCAAATGGATATTCCAGGGTTTACAGGTAACCCAACTGAAAAAAAAGGAGAAGGTGAACAATGCCTGGTGCAACTCAGAGGTGAAAGTGGAGAGACCCGTCCAGTCTCCTTTTCCACATGGGGAGCCTGTTCCTCACTAATCTTGATTAAATTCAGGATGGGCAATATTGGGTCAAAACTGACGTGAAAAGAGTAAAAGTGAGTATCATTACTTCCAAATTCTAAGTAAATTAAGGTACAGCTCAGTCCCCACCGGGAATTTACCCAAGTGGGATGTTACAATTTTGAATGTCAAACAGTGCAATCAATAAGGTGCTGACTAAAGCTAGTTGCTCATTCTGGGCAGCAAGTGACTTGACTGAAGTCTGTTGCTCTCTGCTCTGCATTAATAAGGCAAAGCTACAGTGCCCACCAAGGAGAACGATCCCCTCTAGCTCTCTGCTGGGCAGCCCAAGCGTGGACCCAAGCGTGGCCTTCCGAGCAGAGGGCCGGCCAGCTCTCAGCCTTGCTCAGACCCCTCCACTGGGCAGCCTTGTGCAGCCACAGCCCATCTGGTTGAGGTGACCTGGTATCATTTTGTTTAACTCAGTGTCGAACACATCTGGAGAAAAGACTTGTGAGAGGCTTGGTGATGGCCAGTGATGCTTTCAGTTTTGTGGTGGTCATTTACCTACAGGCACTGCTGTTTGAAGAGGAAGTCACTGTTTTCTCTGAAAATGTTTTCTTCTGTTTGATTATCCCTGAAGCACTACAGAATGTTTCGTCTCTGAGCAGAGAGGGAGGTGGAAATTTCCATGGAATAGTATGAATCCTTACATCTGGGTCCTTATTCCAGTTTCTTACATAAACTTTAGAAGATTATCTCTTGAGCCTGAATTACCTTATTTGTAAAAACACAGATGATATTATTTATTTCATAGACTTGAGATAAGGATTAAGTGGATTCGCAATACCTGGAGATTTCCTCCCCAGCACCTGACACATAGTAATGGGCATTTAACAACTCTAAATTTTCTCCCCACCACCGTGGTGTGGATGAAAGAATGCAGCACAGAATGGGAAGTCAGCAAGCCCAGATTCTAGCAGTAGCTGTTAAATTTATCAGTTGTGACACTGGATAAGTCACAGAGACTCTAGTCTAGATTTCTTCTTCTATAAAAACAAGAGGTGTTCTTTTTGATGATAGCCATTCTGACAGGTATGTGATGATATCTCATTGTGGTTTGGATTTGCATTTCCATGATGATTAACGATGTTGAGCACTTTTCACGTGCTTGATGGCCATCTGTATGTCTTCTTTGGAAAAATGTCTATTCAGTTCTTCTGCCCATATTTTAATCAGGTGGTTTGTTTCTGTATTGAGTTGTATGAGCTGTTTATATATGTTGGATATTAATCCCTTATCAGTCATATTGCAAATATTTCCCCCCATTCAGTAGGTTGTCTTTCCATTTTGTTGATGGTCTCCTTTGCTGTGCAAAAAGTTTTTAAGTTTAATTAGGTCCCATTTGTTTATTTTTTATTTTATTTCCTTTTCTTTTGGAGATGGATGCAAAGAAATATTGTTGCGATTTATATCAAAGGGTGTTCAGCCTATGTTTTCCTCTAGGAGTTTTATAAGATCCGGTCTTACATTTAGGTCTTTAATCCATTTTGAGTTTACAAATGTTGGTGAGGATGTGAAGAAAAGGGAACCCTCATACACTGTTGGGGGGAATGTACATTGATGCAGCCACTGTGCAAAACAGTATGGAGATTTCTCCAAAAACTAAAAGTAGAACCACCATATGACCCAGCAATTCCACTCCTGAGTATATATCTGAAAAAAACAAAGACACTAATTCAAAAAGATACATGCATCCCAATGTTCATAACAGCATTACTTACAGTCGCCAGGACATGGAAGCAACCTAAGTGTCCATCAACAGATGAATGGATAAAGAAGATGTGGCACATGTACACAGTGGAATACTACTCAGCTATGAAAAAAGATGAAAGCTTGCCATTTGCAGCAACATGGATGAACATGGAGGATGTTAGGCTAAGTGAAATAAGTCAGATACAGGAAGACAAACACTGTGTGATCTCACCTACATGTGGAGCCTAAACACTACAACAGACTGGCGACTATAACAAAGAAGAAGCAGATCACAGATATAGAGTAACTAGTGCTTACCAGTGGGGAGAAAGGAGATGGGCAATATGGGGATAAGGGATTAAGAGGTACACACTATTAGGTATAAAATAAGCTATAAGGATATATTGTACAACACAGGGAATCTACTCAGTATTTTATGATAACTGTCATTGGAGTATAACCTTTAAAAATTGTGAATCACTATATTGTATGCCTGTAAATTATACAGTACTGTACATCAGCTATACTTCAATTTAATAAATAAATGAGAGGTGGAATTGTCTTTAAGGTTTCTTCTAGCTTGATAAACTTATGCTTATTGGCACATTTTTTTCTGATTCAATTCTAAAATTTAGCACAACATTGTATTTGTTACCCAAGGGTTACTGCCTTTCACATTGTGTCGGCATTCATACTTTATGACACTCCTGTATAGGAAAGATAGTTAGCAAGTTTCCGGGGATCTGCACTCTGTCCCTTGGAAGAATAAAGGAAGATCCTGTCAGTAAATCTTTTTAGAAGGCATCTTACTTTTTTTTTTTTTTTTAAAAACCTGTACTTTTTAAAAAAATTTTATTTATTTATGGCTGTGTTGGGTCTTCGTTTCTGTGCGAGGGCTTTCTCTAGTTGCGGCAAGTGGGGGCCACTCTTCATCGCGGTGTGTGGGCCTCTCACTATCGCGGCCTCTCCCGTTGCGGAGCACAGGCTCCAGATGTGCAGGCTCAGCGGCCATGGCTCACGGGCCCAGCCGCTCCGCGGCATGTGGGATCTTCCCAGACCAGGGCCCGAACCCGTGTCCCCTGAATTGGCAGGCAGACTCTCAACCACGCCACCAGGGAAGCCCGGCATCTGACTTTCATGTCACAGGGATACAGCTCTCCGTAACGGACAGGGAGAATCTTATCCCTTTGAACATGGGCTTAGCTTCACAGTGCTGGACTGCAGAACCAGCCCAAAAGAGTCTACATTTGGTGCTTACATCTCAGGAGATGTTCAGTATTTGAAGTTCCAACCTTGAGATGCCTGCCAAAGGGTCATGGCCATTGCTCACCATGCCCTGAGATATTTCTAGGCTAGGCAACAGCACTGAATTCAAACTGATGTGTCTGTGGACGTAGGGGTGTCTGAGAGAATAAATGGACATTTGTATCCTATGAGGCTTTTTCACCCCCACGTGCAGATACCTTTATTTTTAAAATTTTGAAATTGATGGTATATAAAAGTGGAAAATAGAGAATCTCCGTCCTGGCTAATGATGGTATACAAGAATTTCATCCATGATGATTAAAACTCTATGTTTTAGAAGCCTTTGGGGAATTGTTGGAGATCTATTTGCAGAAGACGGGCAGAGTAAAAGTAATCTCTCCACAGCTGAAAGACAGAATAGAGGCAGATTCTGAAATACACAGCAAAACTGCAAAATTGAAAAACTGCTGAATTGACTGTGAGTACTTAGCACAAGGAAGCATGATCTCTAGAAACCAGTGCAAATTCTCCAGAAATTAACTTTGTTTTTAAGGTTGACAGACTCATATATTAGGGCCTGAGTACCTGACATGTTGGGTGGTATATTTCACGTTATCCTTGTGAACAAGTTGGAGAAGTGTGGATGAAACTGCAGCATTCATGTGAATTTACAGAAATCGAGCATTTCCATCAATCAGCATGAACTTCCAAGGATTCTGGAGGACCTGGAGATTATGAAGGTAGAACTGGAGATATTTAGCATGGAGAAGAAACAAGTTTCTTTTTTCTGCCTTGAGAGGGCCAGGCATGGTAGCTGTTTTCAAAGATTTTTAACAGCTCTGTCATTGAAGAGGAATTTAGACATTCCTTGTGTTTCAAGTAGGACAATTTGGGATGAGGAAGGTAGAAGTTTCTTAATCCACCGGAAAATGTTCCTGTCAACCAGTCTAGTGGAAGGGACAGTGTTTTGAGATAGCAAATATTACTTCCCTGATGAGTTCAAGAGGAAGGTGTTCCAACATGGACGCAACTAGAGATGATCATACTAAGTGAAGTAAGCCAGAAAGAGGAAGACAAATACCACAGGATATCACTTATATGTGGAATCTAAAATATGGCGCAAATGAACCTATCTACAAAACAGAAACAGACTCGCAGACATAGAGAACAGACTCATGGTTGCCAAGCGGGAGGGGATGGGTGGGTGGGAGAGGGATGGGCTGGGAGTTTGGGGTTAGTAGATTCAAACTGTTACATTTAGAATGGATAAACCACAAGGTTCTACTGTATAGCACAGGGAACTATATCCAATCTCCTGGGGTAAACCATAATGGAAAACAATATAAAAAAAGAATGTATATATGTGTAGAACTGAGTCACTTAGCTGAATAGCAGAAATTAGCACAACACTGCAAATCAACTCTACTTCACTAAATAAAAAGGAGGAGGCTGGTCATCTGTGTTGGATGCTGTCTAGGGGGTGCTTGCATTAAAGGGAAGTTGGATAAGATAATTCTTTCTGGTTCTCTCTAAACTTTCAGATGCCGAGATAAGGTTGAAGAAATAAGTTAGCGGTCAGAAAGCAAAGGAATATCTTCCCCTTTCTCATCATGACTAAAGGAGCCTATTATGTTTTGTCACACAGAAAAGACTTCAATTCCCAAGTGCCCTGCACTAGAAATAAACCAGGAATAAGGAAACCTGCTAAAAGCTATGAATACCAAGAATTTTCTAAGAGCATTATGCCATGGTTATAAGCTACCGGTAAAGGAGAATAGTTCATTTTTTTTTTCAAAAGACAAGAATATTTACCAAATATATCCAATCTGATCAGAATTGTCACTGTTCCAGATAATCTGGACTGTGAATACTGCACTGCCCCTCATATTCTAGGAGTGGTTTGTCTGAAAACTAGATCTCTTTGCACATGTAAGTAATTTTTTCCTTAGAGGTCAAAGTTGTCTATGAGTTTTTCTTTTCCTTCCTAGTCAGGTTGATGAAGGTTTTGATTCCCAGTTTAGGAAGTTGATAGATTTTGAACTCTTCTGACTGTGTAACCTATATTAAGAAACACCATTTATATCATGACCTGGGATCATATATGCATTATAACTGAAATCAAATATCTGAGAAACAATAGCTATACTTACATACCCGTATAATACTCTGAAATTTTCAATTCAATTCCTTAATTGTTAAATACTGTTCATGTCCCTCTAATTTCACGGGATTTCCAGGTTGAAAAACCCTACTGGAGTCATTAGTTGGAGAAAACTCCAACAATGGTAGAATCAATGGGAGAATTCAGGTCTTGTCATTCAGGACATTTGATCAACTTGCTACAGAAAGACAATCTTTGCATATATATTGTCAGAAAGGTCCTGGAATTTGCAATACATTTCCATGTTACTCTGCAGTTCCTTTCTTCCCGACTTTTCTGCCTACTCTCCCCCTACCACCCCACCCCCGAGGAAATCCTCATAGCTACCAGTGGAAAGCATGAAAGGCTTGAGAGATGTATACGTAGACCACGTTCGTTCTGTGTATCTTAAAGCTTTACATCTAGAGAAGCAAGTTTTCGCTGAAAGCACGTCTGTTTATGCATACATTCAGGTGGCCGCCGAGATAATGGAATTGCTGACACACTGCTCAGAGCCACTTGGGTAACTAAGCATTCTTTTATTATCAGGAAGGCAAATGCAGTTTCGAAGATCAAAGTGGACACCCCCTGGAAGCTACATTTTTTACAAAAGGCTAAAGTGTCTGCCTTCCTAGGAATCAAAGGGACTTAAAACAGAAAGGCAGTCGTACTGGACAGAATGCCATTGTTGACAGGATGGCAACCACCTAAGTAGGTGAGAGGAACAAGAGGTAGTTTAATTCTGAAAGTTAGCACCTCTGCCAGCTCTGGGGTTAAGCAAGGTGGCCGATACTCTGATAGCCATAGCTGGGGTCTGCCTGACAAAAATTTCAACTGTCAGTGCAGGGACCGAGAATATTTCTGGAATTTTCACCATTTGAAATTCCTTTGGTAGCATTTTGATCCCACATCTTCAGAAAGCAGGGGCCCCACTGTTACAGTGGAAGTAAAGTAGAATGTCGTTATAATCCAGTCACGATTACAGTACTTACTGGAAAAGTTATCATGGATGAATCCTTGCTCTCCAACATGGCAAACTTGAATAGTAGCTACAGGACCATGGCTATTCTGCCATCAGCTGGCATGTAATAACAGATCCACCGTGTTTAGGGTCCTTCTGTAGCCTCTCGACACCCACCTGACTTTAAATCCCACCCGAAGCCCCTTTGCCAAGACTTTCAGATGGTTACCTTCAGAGATGTCTAAAGATCATCTCTCAGCTGGGCCCACATCACACGCTTACTAGAAACTCCTTCCCCTGGATTACTAAAAAACTTCCCTGGAGGTTTTCAATCTCCTTTAAATCTTGGCTGAAGTATTCGGAAGAGTAACAATGGGCTTTATCATTTCTTCTAAAAAAACTCTCCAGGAATTTACGCGTCTGAAGAGGCCTCTTTCAGAAATTCTGGATACTTAATGAGTGCGCTTATTACAAAAGAAATGATTTCCCTTCGTTTTTACCAGGCTAATGTCTTTTGAAATCCCCTTTGCTTTCCCAAGAGTTTATCTTCTTAGAGAATAGAATCGGAAGAAACATTTTCCTGATGTTTATCAAATGTTTACTGTAATTTAAAGTGAGTCACTGAAGTAATTTTTGCACTTGGGAGTTTCTCTACTGTAAACTTTTATAGCCCGTGTTATTCAGGAATAGACAGTATTGATTTTTTTTGATGTTGAATTGTGTGAGCTGTTTATATATTTTGGATATTGACCCCTTATTGGTCATCATTTGCAAATATTTTCTCCCATTCTGTAGGTTGTCTTTTCGTTTTGTTGATGGTTTCCTTTGCTGTGCAAAAGCTTTTAAGTTTAATTAGGTCCCAGTTGTTTATTTTTGCTTTTATGTCCTTTGCTTTAGGAGGTGAATCCAAAGAAATATTACTGTGATTTATATCAAAGGGTGTTCTGCCTATGTTTTCCTCTAGGACTTTTATAGTATCTGGTCTTACATTTAGGTCTTTAATCCATTTATTTTTGTATATGGTGTTAGAGAATCATACAAATCAACATCAAAAAAGCAAACAACCCAATTAAAAAAAATGGGCAGAAGACCTGAATAAACATTTCTCCACAGAGGACATGCAGGTGGCCAAGAGGCTCATGAAAAGATGTTCAGTATCACTAATTACCAGGGAAATGCAAATCAAAACCACAATGAGATATCACCTCACACCTGACAGAATGGCCATCATCAAAAAACACCCCAAATAACAAATGTTGGCAAGGATGTGGAGAAAAGGAAACCCTCATACACTGTCAGTGGGAAGGTAAATTGGTGCAGCCACTGTGGAAAACAGCGTGGAGGCTTCTCAAAAAACTAAACATAGAAATACCATATGACCTGGCAATTCCACTCCTGCATATATATCCGAAAAAACACCCCAAAACACTAATTTGAAAAGATCCATGCACCCCAGTGTTCACAGCAGCGTTAGTTATAATAGCCAAGATATGGAAGCAATGTAAGTGTCCATCAATAGATGAATGGACACAGAAGATACATCCATGGTATATATATACAATGGAATACTACTCAACCATATAAAAGAACGAAAGCTTGCCATTTGCGGCAACATGGATGAACTTGGAGGGCGTTATGCTAAGTGAACTAAGTCAGACAGAGAAGGACAAACACTGTGTGATCTCACCTACATGTGGAGCCTAAACACTACAACAGACTGGCGACTATAACAAAGAAGAAACAGACTCTCAGGTATAGAGAACAAGCTAGTGGTTACCAGTGGGGACAGGGAAGGGGGGAGGGGCAATACAGGGGTAGGGGTGTAAGAGGTACAAACTATTAGGTATAAAATAAGCTGCAAGGATATATTGTACAACCCAGGGAATCTAGCCAATATTTTATAGTAACTATAAATGAAGTATAATCCTTAAAAATTGTGAATCACTATATTGTATACCTGTAACATATATTGTACAGCCACTATACATCAATAAAAAATAAAATATTAGAAAAAACAGTATTGATTTTAATGCATATTAAATAGAATCTTAGAGAGTGTGCAAAGCCTTGATCTAGACACTTCTTTTGTACTAAGAAAAAATATAATAGTTTTAAAGTTATAAAGGTTTTAAGGATATCAAAAGGGTGAAGTATGAGGAATAGATAATAGCATGCCTTGGGCAATCTGTGGATAACTTCTGGAAAAAGTTCACCATTAACCATTAATGGTCCTAATAGTTTGTCAGGCTGAGCCATATTTTTTTCTTTTTCTTGACATAGACAGTTCTCCTGTCCAC
This sequence comes from Orcinus orca, assembly GCF_937001465.1. Taxonomy (NCBI): domain Eukaryota; kingdom Metazoa; phylum Chordata; class Mammalia; order Artiodactyla; family Delphinidae; genus Orcinus; species Orcinus orca. The sequence goes on along the minus strand of NC_064564.1, from coordinate 10,416,916 downwards.
ACTGGAAAAAAAGAATTTAGCTTTGTAGAAATCAATAGATTACTGTAAACTTATATCTGTATAGAACTAAACTGGGGGCAGTATTATCAAAGAGCATCTACTCTGGGTCTGTCATTTGATTGAATTCCCCAAGTTTAAGTTCTGGGAGCAGCTGCTCGTCCGAAACATGGCCCTCCTTTATAAAGAAGCAATTCCCAGCAGGGCATGGAACCTAGGCCTAAACACTGGTTCATATTTTATATCGTTCCCTAATGAAGAAAGGTAAAATAGTTCATTTAAATAATCCTTTAGGGAAAAGCAGAAAGAACAGAGGCAACTGAAAATGAGGAAAGAACCTCGAAGAGAATGGCCGAAAGGGACTGCATCCCTTTTCCATGCATTTGCTGTGAACTCTGCCTTTACTGGTTCTCATACCGCACACGCCCTCTCACACTCAGAAAGTCCAAGAATGTACTCGGCACAGCTTGTGACTTTACACAACTTGTAGGTCTGCCCTTTCCCCAGTGTTTTGCATACTTTTGCTACCCGTTTGATTCCATTTCATTAGAGATGGGTCTCCAGCTGACACACGCCTGAGTTAGCTGCCCCTTCTCCCTTGAACCCTCCCTCAGCTGCTACTCACTCAAAAGGGTCGCTGGGATCCGCCCTCTGCAGCTCTGGAGGGATGGGGATCCTCTTGTAGTACATTTCCCAGTCAAAGGCGCCGCGCATGGCATCCCCGGCCTGGGCCTCGTACCCAAAGTGATTGTGGTCAATGACATCGATCATGGGGCACACGATGGTTTTGTGGTTGAGTGCAATTTGGTCTGAAAAATGAAAGCACGGAATAGGAAATGACACGCCTGCCCAGGTCATCTCTCATTTTTCTGCCAAGAGAAGCCCTTCCTAACGCGTCGTGCTCGCAGTCTGGTTCCCTGTCGCCTTCAGAGCACTTTGCAGAATCTCTGTTTGAATGCTGGGCTTAACGTGATGGGACAGTGATTAGGTGCAATTAGTGTTGTGGTATCCTCCTCGAAGAAAGTGATGTCCCAGAGATACCTGGAGAAGAGCGTTTAGCTCTCCCTCTGTCACAGTTTTGCTCTGACCTGTCCCCAATCTGTCATTTTACAGTGAACCCAACATGCGTGGAGTATAAACAGTCCTCGTGTTCCTTCAAGCATACAGCTAGAGCCTGCTGAGAAAATACTGGCCTGCTTTCTGGAGGTTCCAAAATGTAAATATTTAACTTCATGTTTTTTTTTAGCATCTCATCTTACAATGGCCATGATGGCTGTCCCTCCACCGCCCCCCAAATGCTGGCAGATTATACACAGAATTCTTTGCCCTCAGGCTTACCAGAGATTTTGCCAAGTCCTATTTTGCTACTGTTCTTTAACATAGACTCTGTTTATCAAAGCTGTACATTTTTATCTTCTCTCATCATAGCTGAAAATACGTTAGATGGCCTGATTCTACCGCTGCTATTCCTGCTACTGTTCAATTCTTGAGCAACTACTAAGTATACTCAGGCTGTTCCTAACCCTCCTAGCAACCCAGTGAGGTTGTTCTTATCATCATTCCTAGTTTACACATGAGAAACTGAGCTCAGAGAAGTTAAATAACTTGTCCAAGGTCGCTCATCTTTTGGTGGCAAGAATTAGGATGGAATCCCTGCTTAATGGTCCTGTGCTAAAGTCTGGGGTCTTTCCAGTTGGCCATGGTGCTTCTCTGAGGCAGAAAGGAGACTTATTTTCCAGTTGCATCTCCAGCTCCTCCCTTGTAGATGTTATTATGTGAGACCTGAACAGCCAGTGCTGGGAAGGGCATGTACGGGTACTTTGGCTGACCTAGAACAGCTACATGTGAAGTGTTGTCTTCCCAACAATGTGCATTTCTTCAGTATTTACTACAACAAACTAATAGTGTCAGACAGGCAGAACTTTTAAGTGCAAACACCTGCTTTCTGGTTCTTTGGAAGACCTTTGGATGTGACGTGTGGAATAAAATACATTTAAGTATCTTTAAAAAAGAAAAGACATAATTTAGAAATAATGAGGTTTGGCTATTTCAGCATCATTATTCTGAAGACACTGATAAGGCAGGGCATGGAGACCACAGAATCCTATGGAAGAGCTCCCCCCCGATCTACCTTTCTCTCTCCCTTTCTTTTTTTTCCCCTTCCTTCCTTCCTTCCTTCCTTCCTTCTTTCTTTTTCTTTCTTTCTTTTCTTTCTTTCTTTCTCTCTCTCTCTTTCTTTCTTTCTTCTTTCTTTCTTTCTCTCTCTCTCTCCCTTCCTTCCTTCCTTCCTTCCTTCCTTTCTCTTTCTTTTTCTTTCTTTCTTTCTTTCTTTCTTTCTCTCTCTCTCTTTCTTTCTCTCTCTCTTTCTTTCTTTCTTCTTTCTTTCTTTCTCTCTCTCTCTCCCTTCCTTCCTTCCTTCCTTTCTCTTTCTTTTTCTTTCTTTCTTTCTTTCTCTCTCTCTCTTTCTTTCTCTCTCTCTCTTTCTTTCTTTCTTCTTTCTTTCTTTCTCTCTCTCTCTCCCTTCCTTCCTTCCTTCCTTTCTCTTTCTTTTTCTTTCTTTCTTTCTTTCTTTCTCTCTCTCTTTCTTTCTTTCTTTCTTTCTCTCTCTCTCTCTCTCTTCCTTCCTTCCCTCTCTTTTTCTTTCTCTTTCATTCATTCATTCACTCCTTAAGTTAATCCCACCAAGAGCTCTGTGGGCATTGTTTTCACCTGGGCAAGCCTTGCAGTGGGCTTTAGTCTTTAAGTGGCATTCCCCCATAGATGTCTTTGACAAAGGAGACCATCATTACTGTGTCCAAAATATTTCTTCTGTCACCTCTGCAGGTATTTGAGTATTAAGGTTTCAGTGACTTTCTTCAGTCAAATTCAGAATCAGGTTGATTTACAAGTTCCTTGACCAACAAGGAGTCTCAAGGTGACCCGAAGAGAATTAGTCTGTTAAACTGTCAACTTTCCCTTCAAATTTCCTCTCAGCTCTCATCCAGCAGCACCAGCTCTGGTGAAAGTAGCATGACTAATTTTTCATCTAAGGCTTGTGCCTACATTTCAATTTCCAGGGATCAAACAAACAGACTCTTAATGGGAAATTGAAATTCAGGTAAAATCCCAAGGTGAAAAATGAACCAAGAAACTGTGTGGCTCCACCTTTTTTTTTTTTTTCCATTTTGGAGGATGTGTCAAGACACTGATAGAGGAAAATAAAAAAAGATAGTGATCCTGAGCGTGAATCATTTCTTACCCATCAGGCCTACAGGAAATGAAATGCTTCAATGAGAAAAAGTGGGCTTCTCTGTCTTTTCCCTCTTTTTTCCTTTTTTTTTTGTTAGGTGCATATGAACAATCAGAGCCTTGATAATTGGCATTTAGGGCTTGCTTTGGTTCATAAATAAATTAGGCCTTGTGCTGACTTGAGTATTCAGCACCATAGAGGTCAAATTCCGTTTAAGGGAAACTGATGGTTGCTGATGAAACTCTAAATTGCTATGTCCTTGGACAAGCTACTTTTAATGAAAAGCTCAGAGGAATCTCTGGCCATTAGGAGCCTAGAAACATCCCTGTTGATGAGGGTGTCTGGGCGGTTTTCTGCCGGGGGAGAGTGTGGCTCTGAGATGCCCTGGAGCCTTAGTTGCTGGTCATTTCCTGTTTCAAATGCAACACAATTTCCATTGATTTTTTCCCCCACCTCGTTTACTAATGGAGCTTTGCTGCTTCTATCTGAAATCCTGCACGGTTCTCAACAGAAAATGATTCTTTCTGAGACAGCTATTGTGAAGGAGGTTGTTAACTGGCTTTAGCTCCAAGGCCAGGGATATAGTTACAATAAAAGTTGATTTAGTGAAATGTGGAAGAACAGAAAGGAGCTCAATATGTGCGCACCAAGAACTTTTTAGAAACACACTTTTTCCCTCAGCCTTACAGTTTATTCCTTAGCTACTACTGGGCTTGATCTCTGACTTAACTGTGAAATTAAAAAAATACTGGTGCTTGGACTGAACCTCATGCAGGTTTTCGAGCTTGAGTGGTTTTCAGGACTTTGGTGTTTCTAACAGTTCAAGTGATAGTCTTCTAGTGATCATTGAAGATGTATCACCTGGACGGCAGCTCTGAGTGTTTGAGGGATTGTGTGTAAACATGATGGGGGGGTCGTATATTTAGGGAGCTAAGCTGGTGCAGGAGTGGAAAAGAGAATGGCCTTATAAATCCTGGGAAAATGTCAGTGTGCTTTCACTTTAACTGTATTCTGGGGCTGAATACTTTTCTCATCTCTTAACAGTCCTATAATACTTGCTAAACTCTGTGTGTGTGTGTGTGTGTGTGTGTGTGTGTGTGTTCTCATCTCTTAACAGTCCTATAATACTTGCTAAACTCTGTGTGTGTGTGTGTATTTTAATCATACTGTGCTTATAGGTAGTATAGTGAATACTTTTTACTTTTAGTGTTTACTCAGTGAATGTCTAAGATAGAGAAATCAAACCTTTTCAAACCTTAAGTTAGACTGCAGTTGGTATTACCTAAAATGTCAATTTCAATGTGGTTTTCTAGTTACCTATACGCCCCAGCAATAGTTAAGATAGAATTCACCGCTCCCACTGTAAACCTCGTAAAAGGGGTCTCTAGCCTTTGTCGATGGCGGATGACATAGAAGCGCACGGCACCCTCCCCCGCCTCCCCCGGAGGCCCCGGGGGCTGAGGGTCACTCACTGAGGAGCGGGGGAAGCCAGTTGACGTTGACCTCGCAGTGGGAGTCCAGGAACGTAAGGACCTCGCCTCTGGCCATGGACGCCCCCAGGAGTCGGGTCCGGATCAGCCCTTCCCTTTTCTTGGTGCGAACAATCCTCACTTTGGAAAACCGAGCCATGTATTCTTCCAGCTTCTCCTTCAGGTGTTCTGGGAAGGAGGGAGAAGAACGGGTACAGAAAGAACACAGGACATTAGTTGTAGCAGAATTACCCCTGGGCGTCTGTGTGTGGAGAGCGTGAACGGTGAAGCCCAGCGGAAGCCCATCTTCTCCTCGTTTCATCGCAAGGGGAAAGACGAGTAAGATTTCATGCCTAGAGGTCTCTATACCTTACAAGTTGCAGAATGCTCCACAGGATGCAAACGCCGCCCTTTGGACACTGACCCGCTGGCACTCCACCTTGTGGTTTCTGTGGACCAGGGGCCACCAGACTGCAGCCTCGCCAGCCTGCACCCAGGTGGGCATCCGCCCTGGGTCCCTGCTGGTGAAGTCAGGTGAACGTTCCAGCATATGGGCTCTTGCCAACAAGAGGGCCCTTTCTGGCAAGGCTTTGCCTAGTGTTCTCTGTGTTGAAAATACTGCATGTAAAAACCACAGGAAAGAAAAAAATACCTCTCAAATCAACAGGAAGCAAACAGATTTTCCCTCCTGTGAGGCAATAGCAAACTGGCACGCAAGTTCAGCCCATGGCTCCTGATTTGAAGTGGAAAGTGACTGATTTGCTGTTAAAATTAGATGTGAAGAGGGATAGGCAGTTGAAATGCTACGTAATCACTGTGGACTTAGGTCTTTAAGATTAGAAAACAAAAATTTGGAAATGTTTCTTTGCCTAATTAAAAACAAACAGCGGGAACAACGTCAAATCAGATAACTTATTTACAGACTAAAACATTTCCTACTGGCTGTGATAAAATGCATTAATCTCTCAGTTCTTTTTTCAAGCCAAATAAGTGTGTTTTGGTGGCTTTCTTTCTGTGGGATGTATACTCATCTCTGCTTTCAGTCTCCTGCATGTAAAACATGAGGCGGGCTCTCCTGGAGCTTCTAACAAGCATAGTCTACTATTAATTGAAACAGAATCTTACCATGCTGTTTGTTCTGTAGGTTTCAATTTCAAACTTTCTCTGCGTGTTTGCATCAAGGACAGTATTATTATTGTCTCCTCCTACGATCTGTAACAATAGGGATTCATGGAAGGATTTATGATCTCTTTCCTGCTCTCCAATTTAACAGATGTCAGAATTACTCCGCAATGGAGTTTCTCTGCATGCAAGCGTTTACCCTTATTCCTTTTTTTTTTTTTTTTTTGGTGCGCCACATGGCACGTGGGATCTTAGTTCCCCGACCAGGGACCGAACCCGCACCCCCTGCATTGGGAGCGTGGAGTTCCAGCCACTGGACCGCCAGGGACGTCCTTATCCTTGTTTTTATTGCTTCTGATTATTGGTGAAGTGATTAAAAAATTCTCAATTTCCTTTATTTTTCTTGACTGCCCTATAAGTATGTTTTACCAATGGGTCAGTTAAAATATTTCACATTCTAATTTTTACCGTAAAAGAATGCTGGTAGGGTCTTCCACAAGAATATTTTAGATCAAAATATGCCCCCCTCTATTTTGTTTTCCCTGTAATGAACAGAGATCTGCAGATCAGACTCTAGAGTGCAAAGTTTACAGGATTTGGAGTCAGGCCAGGCCTGGGTGGGAAGTCTGTGATGATGAAGGATGTGAGTAGGTGCTGCAAACTCCCTAAACCTGACTTGGGGGGAATTTCTGTCCTCTTAGAGGGTGGAGGAGGGTCAAGCTTTTGACTACAGACCTGACAGTGCTCATTCAGTAAACATTTATTAAGCCAATAATTGGAGACCCCAGTAAATCACTTGTACTTAGGAAGAGAAACAGCATTTCTTCTTCTTTTTTAAATATTTATTCATTGGCTGGCTGCATAGGGTCTTAGTTGCGGCACGTGGGATCTTTCGTTGTGGCATGTGGGTCATGGCGGTGCGTGGGCTTCTTTCTAGTTGTGGCTCACAGGCTCCAGAGCGCATGGGCTCTGTAGTTGTGGCGTGTGGGCTTAGTTGCCCCGTGGCATGTGGGATCTTAGTTCCCTGACCAGGGATCGAACTGGCGTCCCCTGCCTTGCAAGATGGATTCTTAACCACTGGACCACCAGGGAAGTCCTAGAAGCAGCATTTCTAAATAGCTGAAGGAATGCCTTAGAATGCTAAGTTTGAAAGATGAAAAATATAGACTTTTGTATTTCTCAGTGAGCTTTGGATAATTCATCGTCTTCTGTTTATTGCCAATTTAAAGCGAAACACTTTTGGCTAGCCATGAACGAGCTGGTATGAGTTGATGGCTGTGTGGTAGAGTCTCACCTAGGAGGCTGGCTGTCCCATGTCTCTCTCTGCTTTGAGCCAGGTGTGCTGTGCCCCCTCCCTTTGGCTCTCTCCTCCCCTCTCCACTGTGTGCAAGCTCCAAGGAAGATTCCCAAGGGCTGTACAGCCCAGTGCCGCCTCTGAGGGAGCCTGGAGCTTACTGTCTTGTTAGGGAAATGAAGCAGAGGCCTGCCATCCAGGTGTGCTATCAAAGGCATGATAAGTGATCGGTGATCCGTACGAGGGCTCTGTGGGTACCAGTTGTGAAAGGCCTGTGTTCTACTAGGACTTCGCACAGTAATCAATGTTTAGGAAAACTTTATAATCTCATTCCTGTAATGTATTGAGTCACTGAAATCTTTCCGTGTCACCAACATACCAACAAGAATCACTCTCTAAGTTTATGTGTAAATCAGTTGTTTGGACCACAGGACATACCGTCTTGTGGAAGCAGTGTCCCCGCAGTCATAGGGGACTGAAAATAGATCATGCACATTTGCTAAACCCACCCAAACAGTGTTCTTCACTCTTTCTTTAAACCTCACGGTTCTTCTGTCAAATGTACCACCGTGGGTACCATCTCGACAATCTGAGTGCGTTCACTGCTTTCCTCTCTGACCCCTAAGGACTGCAGGAGTCTCTTCTGGGGGAGAGGAAGGTTAATTCTCTGGAGCTGCGTATGAGAAAGTGCTTCTTTCTAGAAGAGATTCGCCTCCCACGTGTCCCAAAGCAAGAAGCAGGGGGTTGTCGGTCACCCGTGAGGGATTGTCCCAACTTGGGATTTATGCTTCCACACTTTCTAGTTTATAGGAAACTCTCTGGAACTTGGTGGGAGCATCTCTACATGTTGCCTTTCCCTCTCTGTACACTTTCTGATTCCGTGTATTTTTCTTTTATCAAAGCCCATTTTAATGTACTAAAAAGACTGTCCGGTATGAATTCACTAATCTCAAGAGGTTTGACCCCAAAGTGAGTCCATTAAGTGTTCAAATCAACTCCTCTAATTTGAACTTTGCAGTAATAATTAGGTTGCTTTGCCTCCGAATAATGTTCTAGTTGACTGCCCCTTGGAGGGGTCCATTGTCTCTTAGTAGTTCAGTTGTAACATCTAATTAACCATAACTCACGATGAAGACGGGTATTTTCCATCTGATTAGCAGATTAGGCTCTCATACAAGGGAGTTCCTGGGGATGGTAGAGATGGCTTTAAATTAAAAGCAGTTTGCATTTCTTTTGTATGAACAGTTTTTAGATTCATTTCTAAAATATTATTCAAATGATTTTCAACATGATTTTGTATTTTAATTCAAGGACAGCATCTTTGAAGACCCCTTTTGAACTCATCTAATTTTAAAGAATAATGAGAATGTATGGTAGTTTTATAAAGCAGACATTTTGTTAAATAAATTTATATTTATTTATTTACATCTTTATTTTGACTGTTGGGTCTTCGTTGTTGCACGGGCTTTCTCTAGGTGCGGCGAGTGGGGGCTACTCTTTGTTGTGCTGCATGGACTTCTCATTGTGGTGGCTTCTCTTGTTGCAGAGCATGGGCTCTAGAGCGCAGGCTCAGTAGTTGTGGCACATGGGCTCAGTAGTTGTGGCTTGCAGGCTCTAGAGCGCAGGCTCAGTAGTTGTGGTGCACGGGCTTAGTTGTTCTGTGGCATGTGGGATCTTCCCGGACCAGGGCTCAAACCCGTGTTCCCTGCATTGACAGGCGGATTCTTAACCACTGAGCCACCAGGGAAGTCCTAAAGCAGACATTTTTTTATTGACTAGGAAACATCCGTAGAACCATTAACTTTTTTTTTTTAGTTGGTGGCCCTAGACTAGCGGTGGGTATATTACTGTTAAAATCCACTGAGTGGTACCCTGATGACCTAGAGGAATTAATATAATTTCAAACACGACAATTTCTGCCCAAGGTTTATTGTATCACTGGGGGGTAATAATGAAATGATGAGTTTTACTCAAGTGAAATTTTGGTGTCTTGCTACCGTGAACATTAAATGTAGCAGCTTTCTGAATGTACTTTTCCTTTTTTTCTAGGGATTTCACTTACGCGCCACAAACTGACACTATATTTAGTATTTAGGGTAGCAACTAAGCACTAAAAAGTCACCTTCAGTGATTTTTAGTCCAGAGCCAAGGACATGAGTTGTAGACCGATTACTGACTGGCCCTGTGCCTTTGGTTAAGTCACTTCAATTTTCCTCACCTATGGAACGTGATGGGTTGATCTTAAATATTCCTTCCGATTCTGTAATTTCTCTCGTCAAGTTTTACTTATGGCATAGATCTTATCTATCAAGTATTTAGTTTTTCCTAAAAAGCATCCTAATTGTTGGTCTTTTGGTGTTTCTTTGGGCTGCATGTCACTTTGGAAAGCAAGAGTCAAGTCAAAATAAAGCTGACATGTATCAGACGTTTAGTCAAAAGGCAAATGCCAGGGTCTTATCTTTGGTCAGGACAGCATCTGTCTAATCTCCTGCAGCTCCCTGTCTATAAGACTGTCACTGATATCAAAATCATGACCTTGAAGCACTTTAAGTTCATCAGAGACCTAGATCCGTTCAATAAGTTATGCTTATTATGTCAGAAAAATACAGTAGCAGAGTTTAGACAGCTTTCTAGTCTACCTTGAGAGAGTGTTCCCAAGGGGACAGGGAATCTAAGTGACCATCAGTTTTACAGTGCAAGGCCAGGGTGTCCCAAGTGGTGGACTCACCAAAGGCTGGACAAACAGCTGCCCTGGGTTCAGCGGCTGGAATTGTTGCCAAGTTCCTTCTATCTCCTTTGAAGCCCCTAATTTAATCTCAGGGACAGAGCAAGAGGGGCAGGAGACCCTACTGATCTGGAGATACGAGTTTCTATATCTAAATACGTATTATAGAGCTGAAATTTCTTTGATGTTTATACGCTGGTGTTGGTAGATAGAATGTAGCAGAACATGGCCTTAAGAGCCTATAGAATATACGTTAGTTATTGTGGGTGATACCTGATGATGAAATGAAATGTGTTATAAACACACAGAAATATACACACCTTAAACCTTCCTGGTTCATCCTTTTACAACAAGAATATACTCTTAAGTATTCTGGGTAATCTGAGGTCTTATCACAGTGACAAGAAGTACTTCACAGTTAGAGACTGTAAGATATTCTTCCACTTCTCAATCTGCTTGACACAGGCCGTGTGTATATTTTAATCCCAAGTGGCAGTGTTAAGGATAACTGTCTACTTAGCAGTGTAGAGACATTTTCTATATTCTTTATACAGGAGAAATGTATGTCTCTAGTTAACTCCAGAAAGCTGTCAATCTCTTTACATCCTAGTTGACCACACTAAGTATGTCCCTTTTCATAGCATTCAAATATAAGCATTTCATATTATCTCTAGAGCACAAAAAATTCAACCAAGAAAGTATTAGAATTGCTGGAACTGTATCTAATTGCTTCTATTATGATTTCAACTGAGTTCTGTTTCCAAATGTCTTATTTTCTATTCTTTTAATGTACAAAGCGTCTTGAGTCATTTGGGAAATAGCTGGGACACTAAACTTAAATAAATAGACAACATATATATTCCAGCTAATATTAAAAAAAAGAAGAGATAGAATGTCACCCTTTACAACCCCTAATGAGCTAATGGATCAAGCTAACATCACAAAAGGAGCCAGATCACCTGTTCTGTGCTTCCTGATGAGGGAACACATCACTGCCTATGAAGCATTCTTAGCAAAGTGCTGAATCTGAATTCGGTCATGCCTATAGAACTAACTACCAACTTATAGGAAATAAAGGATTGATGAATACGTGAAATGGCACATCTGGGAGATAATCAGCAAAATCTAAACTATAGAGATTTCTCCAGGGCGAATGGCTTGATTTCTTCAACAAATAAATTAGAAGAAGAAGAAGAAAAAAGAAACGGAAAGAGAATCCTAAAGATTAAAAGACACTTAAGAGGGCTTCCCTGGTGGCGCAGTGGTTGAGAGTCCACCTGCCGATGCAGGGGACACGGGTTCGTGCCCCGGTCCAGGAAGATCCCACGTGCCGCGGAGCGGCTGGGCCCGTGAGCCATGACCGCTGAGCCTGCGCGTCCGGAGCCTGTGCTCCGCAGCAGGAGAGGCCACAACAGTGAGAGGCCTGCATACCGCAAAAAAAAAAAACTCAGAGGTCTTTTCTTTGAAATATTTTTGCTGAGTATTTTGAACTCACCACAGATTGATCCATTTTAATACAATGGAAACAATTCTGTAGAAACATTTCTACTTTTTAATAATTCAGTAGTTTTATTTTATTTTAAACATCCTGTGTATTGCAAGGAATAGGTCATATAGTTTATAAGTTTTCATTTGCACCACATACATGATAATTTAGTCTAAATGCACAAATGTAGAAGTCTTACCATCAATATTACGAAAAGTCATTGGTTCAGTGTTATACTATTTGACCCTGTAAATATTTAAGAATTTTGCCAAAATAGTGTTAGGCTTTAGTCTGTAAATATTAGAGAATAGTTTAATTCTAGAAAAACATTACACATAATGCACTCTTTTAAATAAAAAACCCTATATAAATATCAGTTGAATTATCAGTGTTGACATAGGAGAAAATAATCTCTAAGCTTATCTAGATCACCTCTTCCTTTCACCTATTTAGTTTTTTTTTTAATTGTGGTGAAATGCACATAACATAAAATTTACCATTTTAACTATTTTTAGTATACAGCTGAGTCAGTAGTGTTAAGTATTATATACTCAAAATGGGTGTGCAGTTGTGCTACAGACTGTTTGATCTTGCAAACTAAAACTCCTATAACCGTTAAATAAGTCCCATTTCCCCCTCTCGCCAGCCCTTGGAAACCACCATTCTACTTTCTGTTTCTATGAGTGTGACTGCTCTAGGACCTCATGTAAGTGGAATTATACAGTATTTGTCATTTTTATTATTGGCTTATTTCACTCAGCATAATGCTCTCAAGGTTCACCCATGTTGTAGCCTGTGTCAGAGCTTCCCTCCTTTTTAAAGGTGAATGATATTCCATTGTATGTATAGATCCCATTTTCTTTAGCCATTCGTTAATTGGCATTTGGGTTGTTTCTGTCTTCTGGCTATAGTGAATAATGCAGCTATGGATATAGGTGTACAAATGTCTTTACAAGACCCTGCTTTCAATTCTTTTGGATATATACACCCAAAATGGAATTGCTGGAGCGTGCGGTAATTCTGTTTTCAATTTTTTGAGGAATCACCACACTGTCTTCCAGAGCAATTGCACCATTTTCCATTCCCACCAGCAATGCACAGGATACTCATTCAATTTTAAAGCCCTTGTGATCTTTTTGGTAAAATGTATATTTAAATAAATCCTGTTTTAGTTGAATGTGGAGGAGAACTCTAGCCGAAGTTCTGAGAATGACCAGAAAATTCCCCAGTGACTCTTCCTACTTCACTGAATATCAAATATTCTATAAAGAAAGAAAAATCTGAGTACCGACAATGACAAATACTTCCAATGTAGAATACACCAGCTCTCAAATTAAGAAAGGAGCACAGATGCCAGTTTCAGGACTAAAATTGTTCAAGAAAAGCCTCCAGCACATGTTTCTTTTTTTCTCACTGTAATATAGACTGATCAAGAACACCTTATTTGAAAACATCCTAGTTCCCAGTCTAAACACTCCTTGTGGTTTAGAGTAAACAACATCTGATTACAGGCGTCTATGCCAGTTCCTCTCTGCACTATGCCTGCCTCTTCCAGCCTCAGGCATGAGGCCTGCAGGCTCCATCAGGGACCCCCAGAGCCCTGCCCTCTCTCAGCCTGAATTATCAGTTCTATACTTTGTACTTAATTATCTTAGTTAATCTCCTCATATTTACCAATATATCTATCTTCTCATTCTTCCCAGAGAAGTCACTACTTATCTTTCAATGATTCCTTTAATGTGTAAGCCTGTCAGAAATGCACATTTTATAAGATAATTTGTCTTGAGACATAAGAGGCTTTAAAAAATAAATTTAACCAAGAAAAAAACATCAGAAGGACCAGTATATTTATGCTTTTTCTCCTCTAAAGCCCTTAAGGATAAAAGTCCTATTCATAAATTTCACACTTTTCCAACTACTTCAACAACTTCTTGATATATTGTGCTGGACGCCAGGTTATGTGATTTTAAGCTGATTGTTTTTGTATTCCAACATTAATGCTACTGCTAACTATTGATTTATTTGTACCTTCACACACATTCATACCTTGGAATAAGCAGTGTTTTGTGAGCTGGTTTGACTCCTAGCGACCATCTTAAAAATTGGGACTAAGTGAGTTTTTCCCATCAAAATAATGATTTTTCTGTAACTTGTTTTCCTAAGACAAGATCAAGTCAAGAAATACAAACTCTGGGCATAAACAATTCCAAGGTCATATGAGCCCATCAACAAGGCTAGTAACAGGGTGACATCACAGCCTCCCAGTGAAATCAAATGCTGCTTGTATCAAACCAGCAAGCTACACAAGATCACCTTTGGATCCACACCATTTGGATCCAGTCATTTTTTTCTTAAAAAGCAAACCCGAAACACTGCAATATCCCTTTTCCTAAAAAGCAAACCTTCTTTGACCCGCACCCTCCTCTAGCTTTGGGATTTGAAAATTCATTTACAGAATTTTTAGAAAACTCAAAGTTATAAAAAACCAAAGCTGGGATGCCTGAGAAAGGGAGAAATTGATCTTCAGCAAGTGAAAAAGCATAAAATTCAGGCAGAACAAAAAACAAAGACAAACTATAAGATGCCATACACCAGCACAGATATCAAATGGGAGAAACAGAATCTCTGCCCTTTTGAAAGGACTTTCAATTCTGCATTTCTCTGGAGTTGAAGCAAACCTAGTGTCTTTCACACATACGTGCTACAAGCCATTTTGTTTTTCTTTCGTTTCTCTGGAGCATCTATTGGAATTACTGGGTGGGAATGTTATATGGGTAGAGTTATAGGGACCAGTAATCTCAAATTAGCATTTGTGTGAGTGATTGAATACTGTCACCCAATAACTGCCCAAAGGGCCATAAAAACCTCTGGGGTTTGGCTTGACTTCACAATAAATAAAGACAAATTGGAAAGAATCCCTCTAAACAGTTCGTGTGAGAAAAATGCTATGTCAAAATTTCAATTTAGATGAGGCGAGAGCTAAATTAAATATCTGGAAATTGGTCCTGTTCCCAAGGCTACCAAAACTCCCAGTGCCTCACAATATTCTTGTACTGCAATATAGGAGGAGACATGCAGGAAATGAGCTGTCTGCCCTTGTTGAGGAAAATTGACTTGCTAAAGGTACGTCCTCCCAAGGCATTGCTCCATTTCTTGATAATACTATTAAAGAGTGAAAAGGAGAGGGACCATAGAAGATATTGTCTTGGCTCAAAATTGAAAAAAGAAAATACAAAGAGGACCAAAAATGTGTCTCATGTCCTTGGATGAAAAGAACCAATAGAATAAGTAGCAAAATATGACAAAGTAATATATAGAAATAATAATAATATCTACATTTATTGAGTGCTTATAATTTCTGAGATATATTCATGTGCTAATTTATTACATCCTCATTTTACAGATGAGAAAAATGATACTCATTTGCAAATGAGGAAAATGAGGGTCAGAAAGGTTAAGAAATTTGCCCAAGATCATACAGTAAAGGGAGTCTGAAATATTTTAAGTACTCAATAAATGTCAGTGATTACATGTCAGGAGGAAAAGAAAAACTTGAACCCAAATGTATCCATTAGGAATCTTTTAAGTATAGGGAATTTAATGTAGTGAATTAAGTATTTATAGTAATATATATATATAATTATTATAGAAGACCTGGAAAGTTTAGGAAAGTGGAAAGAAGAGGAAAAAAATCAATAAGAATTATACCACTAAAAGTCAATCACTGAATAAGTCAGACAGAGAAAGAAAAATACTGGGTGGTATCACTTATATGTGAAATTTTAAAAAAAAGTCAAATTCATAGAAACAGTAGAAAAGTGGTTGCCAGGGCCGGGGAATAGGGAGGGGTTGGTAAAAGGGTAGAAACCTTAGTTATAGGCTGAATGCGGTCTGAGGATCTAACGTAGAACATGGTGACCGTAATTGGTAACAGTGCGTTGTGTGATTGAAATTGCTAAGAAGGTAGAACTTAAATGTTCTCACCGTATATATATATACGATGATGATGTGTTTAAGTTGACATGTACGTTCCTCAAATCATCATGTTTTACACTTTAAATATCTTACAATTTTATTTGTCAATTATACCGCAGTAAAGCTGAGAAAAAAGCCAATCATTGCTTACATTTTCCTTTACCTTTTATGCTTCTATTTAGAGCCTACATGTTCTTTTAAAACTAAGGTTGAAATTTTCCATGTCATTACCTTGAAATATTATTTCAAATGTGGAGTAATTTTTCCTTATTGTTGATTTAGGTTGTTTACATGATTACAGCTATGACTATTATATATAATATATAATGAATATTTTGTGACTAAGTGTTTTCTGAATCTACAATTTTCCTTAAGAGAGATCCCAAGAGCTGAAACCAGTGCATCATAGGGTAGGAGGCTGTTGAGGTGAAAGGCTGTATAAAATATCTAATTAGAAAAGGTTGAAACTCTGTCTTCATTGGCTATGGAAGCCAAGGAGCTTGGAGGGGGCAAGGGGACTTGAATGGCCGTAAAATTCATTCTCTTCTTTATTGAAGGAGAACTGAGGCCACCTCTCACCATCAAATGGCCAAACCGTCAGCACCCCGCCTTGTCTGCCGGTGAAGGGAATGAACTGTCCGTGCACTCCTATCAGACCACCCTCTCCGCTTGTGCCGTTGCTCCCACCTTCCTCATCTGCCCACAGACATGGCTCCTGTAGCGGTCCCGTCTCTTCCTTGTGTCTTCATGTTTGGTCCTCTACTGAGTCATTCCATCTCGAAGCCAAAACACTGAATATCCCTTTTCCTAAAAAGCAAACCTTCTTTGACCCGCACCCTCCTCCAGCTTCTGCTCGCTCATCAGCTCCACGTTTCAGCAGGATTTGGGGAGGGAATTGTCTAGATTTGCATCTCTAGACAACTTCATCTTCTCCCATTCTCTCTAAATCCACGCCTTTTGTTCATTCATTCAAGATGGTCATGGGATGCGTAAGCGTAGCATTGTGCTAGAGCCCATGCTCTTTTACCCTTTGAAACAGGAATTTTTGTTTTCAGAGGGATTCCTCTGCTAAGATAAAGACTCAGGGTAAAAGGGATGTGATGTGAACACTGGCTGAGAAGGTAGAGTAGGAAAGGACAGAGGGAGTTGTTACCAAGGAAATAATTTTGAAATTCACTGACAGAAGAGAAAGTGCGTTCAGAGGCTTACAGGTCTGATTGTGAGCAGGAAGTACTCTGTGTGCACCTGCAGGGTGAGTTCTAAGATTCCTACTTTTCTGATAGAGCCAAGAAGGCGGGGGTCATGAGTAAAGATCTGGTTCCTGGAAAAAGTCTGAAGTGGTGAGAGGCCCTTGCTTGAGTAATTGAAAGCTAAACTGGACCAAGCACTGTAAAGTTTCATGTGGCAATCCTCTCCAGGGAATGGGGGAAATGATCCAACAGGTCTTTTCCATCTTTGCTTTCTGTGACCTCTGGCTGTAAACATCACTTTCCCTCGTTATGTCAAAATGAATTGCCTATTTACCACCGAACTCTAGAAAGCGCTTTTTCTCCCTAGGCAAGACAACAACCTAGCATTTACTACCTGCACTTCATTTCGACTTAATCAGTGTGCCAAGGAGGCATCTTCAAATGGGTAATATTAGTTCCAGGATAGTTTGCTTATTTGCTGGGTACATGGTTCCCCTTCCTTGTTGAGCCAGAGCTCCCCCAAATTTTAGAAGATATTCCGAGGACAATGTAAGGTACATTTGCAAACTGGGAAGTCAAATGAAATGACATGGCCTTTAGATGGCCAACAACCTCCAGGGCAGGGTCATTTATTAGTACTGGCATCTGCTCGGTTTCCATAACAAGGAAAAGTGAGAAACACTAGATGACTGCATTTGTATTCTACAGTATTGCATATATTTCTTTTTCTCACGCAGGCAGAAGGAATAGAAATTGTTTAAATTTCTTACCAAGAAATAAATAAACGGTTTATCTTGGGAGTTTTATACATATATGTACACACACATGTACATACATAGATACGTATGTGTATCTATCACTCAGTCCCTAAGAAGAGATGAAAGGTGCCTCATTTGTAATTTATTCGAAAAAATCACTGTTTCCTACCCAGTCTTGATTAAATGAGGCGATAAATCGTATGTCTGGAACCTGCCAAGTGTCTGCCAAGGCACAGGTTGGCTCAGAAATTAACGAGGACAGAATTGTGGAGTTTTATAGTCTGTCACTTGTGTGACAAGTAATGATAAAGGGCAGCAGTCTTCTCTACTGATAGGCCGGCCACGTATTTTTCTACTGTAATTCTTTTGTTTGGCCCTGTTTATCTTCATTGAAATGGGCTGTATCTCCTTGAGCTCCGGCAACGTTATATATTTTCCCTACTAATGATGTGTCTCCATGGTCCCAGGGTTATTTTCAACACTTGATGAAGTTCACCCATGGAGGGACCGCAATCAGTCAGTGTGCTGCAGATGGTGCCGGACAGGACGTTGATTTTTCCCTCTCTCAGTGGACAGACAAGCCCTGCGTTGTTAGCGTTACCAAGGCTCCACTCCCGGGAGAGATTTGTTTTTCCCCAGTGACTTTGTAAGGATCATTCAGCCTGCAAATTCTGCCTGTCTCTCAAAATTTGTGTTAGACCACATCCCTGGTTTCGAATCTGAGACTACTCTTTCTGCCTATTGCACGAAGATGAGAATAAACTAGGACAAATGATAAGCTGTTAAACATTCATTAATACAACTAAAAGTTAACAAGTTAAGGGCAGCGCTAGAGACGCCATGCCGCTCTTTGAACGATCCATGAACAAATAAAATGTAACACAAAGGTGGTGCAAGGCAGCGACACACTGAATGTTGGGGGCACAGGGCACAGCCCTCAGAGTTGTGTAGCTCACAATTTCAGCAGGACATAGTAACATTTCAGATGGGAAGATGAGTGATGTCAGAATAGGGCTTATTTATTGAAGGTGTTTGGTATAGATGGTATAAAGATTCTGAAAGGCAGGATCCTGGAACTTGGATGAGTAAGATTTACAGAGATGAGGAGGGGAAAGGGAAGGCCAAGTTTTGGGAAGGAAGTAATAACCAAGCCAGGACCTAAGCCATCCTGAGAAGGTCCTTTATTATAGAAACACACCCCGAAATGAAACAACCGACCAACCAACCAACCAACCAAATAACAACCCCTGCTTGGGTAGATCCTTGCAAAAAAATACCAAACTATGAAATTATGTGAAACCAGAGGAAACCAAAAACACTAAAACAAACTGTAATCTGCATCTGCTCTTATTTTTCCCTTTAGTGACTATAATTTCTTAAATGTTTTCATTTGCATATTGATATTTGGGGGGGGCTGGGTAATACACGCATAGGCAAAATGTTTAATACAAAAGGGTATATTTTGAAAAATAAACCCCATCTCATACCCTCAGTACTCTATTATTCCTTACCAGAAATAACCCCTTTTACTAGTTTATATATATTTCTGGGATATTTTAACCGTATGGAATTATATATACATAAGTGTGTGTATATTGTATACATTTAATGTGTAATATATTTCTATGTATGAATGAATTTCTACTATATATTTACACACATATATAATTCTATATGCCTAAAATATCTTAAAATATATATATTTAAATTGATTACATATACATAAATGAATTTCTATCATAGTCTGTTAAACTCTAAGGGGATTTCTTTTGAAAATCCGGCGCTACGTTGTACCACTGGCCATAGAAATACCCTTCATTTATTTATGCTCGTTTTGTACTAAGAAATAGTTTCTTTTTCCACCATATGGTTCTGGTGAATTCTCGTGAAATCTAACTAAAAGTCATCACTAGAAGCATAATGAAATGTCTCAGGTGGTTCTGATATTGTCAAGTTGTTCTGGGAGAGGCACCACCATGCTAAACAACACCAGTCCTAGCGCCTGGGACTTGTACCATTTGCTTCTGGGATCTTTCGACCAAATCACATGGACAGGAGCTTGTCATGGTTTCTAACAAAAACGAACTCTTAGTAAAATGTCAAGAGTAGATAGTAGTGTAGCAGAATCCAAAGTGCCTTTTTATGTAAGTCTAGAGCCAAATCTGAATGGGGACAAAAAAGGCAAATCATGAAGTATTGAATTCGAATACTTGTGGCCATGTTATGTGAAATAACGTGTTCAGAAGGATGCCCAGAAGTTCTGTTGGGCAGCCTTCTCCGACAATGAATTTTGAATAAACTTTAGGGTCACAAATAGATATTAACGGTTTTTTTTTGGAAAAGGAACAGAGACTTAAACTAGTTCAAGCAAAAGGAGTATTTCATGGAACCCAAAAGCAGGAAGTGTAGCTGGGTTGCCCTAAAATTTAGATTAATTTTACAGATTAGGAAACGAGGGCTTATAGAGGATAAACAACTGGCCCAACTGTAGTCCACATCAAAGTCAGTATCCTTTCCCGTACACTGAGACAGGATAAAACAATCTAAGGACAAAATATTGAAACAAGGTTCCTTATTATTTTTTATCTAATTGACTTTGTTCAGTGATTCATGAATCCGGCAGCATCCTATCTAAAAGCTAGAAGAGTCCTCCCAAATTTCCTTATTGCTGAAAACACTTCTCTTGGCTACACTCGTATTTCTCCAACATATGATGAGTAGCACGTCTCCAGTTCCTGCATTTTAACATAGTGTTTCGAAAGGAACAGAGAATTAATTCTGTATCTCTTGTCTGCTCCACTTACCTCTCCTTAAGAACTGCTCTTGCCATATTTGTTGGTTTACAGTTGTTGGGTGATTTACATTTGCAGTGTAATTGCTGGTTTACACATCCATCACTACCAACTAGTCCATAAGTACTTAGCATAATGTTTCAACTTAGAGGATGATTTTTAATGGAAGTAAAATTGAATTATAGTAGCCCCTTCTCCGTATGAGAGGCAAATCTTTTTTTCTCTTTTGTTGTAGTTAAGATGTGGAGGGCTTGCCTGGTGGCGCAGTGGTTGAGAGTCCGCCTGCCGATGCAGGGGACACGGGTTCGTGCCCCAGTCTGGGAAGATCCCACATGCCGCGGAGCGGCTGGGCCTGTGAGCCATGGCCGCTGGGCCTGCGCGTCCGGAGCCTGTGCTCCGCAACGGGAGAGGCCATAGCAGTGAGAGGCCCACGTACCGCAAAAAAAAAAAAAAAAAGATGTGGAAAGACATTGTGATTTGAAGGAAGAGTGACAGAGAAAGACGAGTATCATATGATATCACTTATATGTGGAATCTAAGAAAATGATACAAATGGACTTATTTACAAAACAGAAATAGACTCATAGACATAGAAAACAAATTTACGGTTACCAAAGGGGAAAGGTAGTGGAGAGGGATAAATTAGGAATTTGGGATTAACATATATACACTAGTATATATAAAATAAACAACAATGACCTACTGTATAGCACAGGGAACTCTACTCAATATTCTGTAATAACCTATTTGGGAAAATAATCTGAAAAAGAATGGTGAGATATATATATATACACACACATATATATATATATATGACTGATTCACTTTGCTGTACACCTGAAACTAACACAACATTGTAAATCAACTATACTCCAATATAAAATGAAAATTTAAAAAAAATGATTAGTAGTGTTTCTAGGGTGGGCCCCTTGTTCATTAGGCATTAGTCTGAAATGCAGTCAAGGGTGAGGTGGTGGTAGATGCTGAATGCCAAGTTCATTAAATAATTTATCTGGTGCATAATAGGGAACCAGCCATGAGTTCTAAGCAGCATTCTTCTTGTAGTACTGTAGACAAAAAGGTGAGTGGTAACAATTTGAAGAAACAATCAGCACATATAAGGAGTCAGGAGAACTTTTGCTTATGAAAGGAGCTGTCTCCATCATTTGTAGCAAGGTTAACAAGGTCCAGAGAGAACAGGAAACTTGTGTATAATCATATAACTAGTCGTAGGACTGGGATTTTAGTCTCACTCTATTATCTAGGTACCTCGGTGTTAGATTGGAGAGTCTGAGATAGTCCCTCTTCTAAAATAACGTCCTCATCATGCTCTAAGGACTGAAACAGCTCTGTCCGGAGAAGAGTACTCATTTCACCACTGTCAGCCTGGGGTACCCTCTGCACATCTCTGAGACCAAGGAAGTTATTGTCCGGCCCTCAGGCAAGCTCTGGTACCAGAACAACTTGTGCCCAAGTGAGGATATTTGAGCCCAGTCAATTCCATATACTTCACATTCATGTATCATCAGTGTGGTCAATGAGCATCATGTATATACCCAAATATATTGTACCTACTCTCTCTCCATCCCTCAGCGGCTTACTTCGTGTATTGATCTGTTTTCTCCTCCTCTTACGGCTGTATCCCGAATAACCCTTGCTCTGTCACCAACGTATCTCTGTAGTCTCAGTTTTACAAGAAACATCCTCTCTCCCTTTCTCTGTCTCCTCTCTCTCTCTTTCAGAGCACACAACTCGCAACCACCCTGGAAGACTTCCTTTGAAGAAATCACTCAGATCTTCCACATGTCATATATTTGAGGACCAAGACGGAAGCAGCCTTTTTGATGCTTTCAGGTGATTAGTCTTCTAGTCATGTCTTAGCTTGGGGGCTTAAACAATACGAATTTATTTCTCATAGTTCTGGAGGCTGAGAAGTTCAAGATAAAGGTGCTGACTAATTCTTGTTGAGGGTTTTTTTTTTTTTTCAGTTTTCAATCTGTTTCTTGGAGAGCGTGTGGTCTGGCAGAAATGGCCACCCTGCTGAGACCCGTCCCCACTACCCCAGGCCAGCTTCCACCTGGAAGCCTCCTAATCAGGAGAGTCTCAGCAGCTCTGCGCTCTCCCCATGTCTGCTCAGAGCCTGGGATTGTGTCAGGCAGCAGTGCCCACGGGGGCCTGGAGAAAGCCCGTCAGGTAGAGAACTGGGAGAAATGGTCAACTTGTAATACAGCAAGTTCTCTACCTTCTGGAAGGCGTGAGTGTGTCTGGGGCGGACACAGCAGCAGGGATGCTGTCCCTCTGCTTCAGGACGTCCAGTCAGCTCGCTTTTCCAGGACCTGCTGGGACACTTTCTTGATCAGTTCATTGCTATATTCTGGAGAATCCTTGTCCAGCTGAGACAGGGTGAAGAGATTCTGGTAGTAAGCTTCCGTGCAGAAGATGTTGGCCAACAGGACCTCATGGTCATGGTTCCGGAGCCCCATGTGGATAGAGCGGCTAGCCCATGATAGCACGGCCCTCATCCCATACAGGTTGATGAGGATGTTGGCTACTCGATTCAAGACCAACTGCTCCTCCACGATAGTGAGCTACCTTCTCACTATGTCCTTACAATGGAGAGAGACAGAGAGAGGGAGAGAGAAAACTTGTCTCTCTTCCTCTTCTTATAAGGACATTAATCCTATAATGAGAGTCCCACACATACGAACTAATCTAAACCTACCTAATTACCTCCCAAATCCCCACCTACTAATATCATCACATTCAGGTTAGGGCTTCAACACATGAATTTTGGGAGAACACAAGCATTCAGTCCATAGCATGTTGTAAACCAAACTGACCAACTCATTGGCATTGATACTCAGCTGTGCTATGCTCTATCCATCATTTTTTTTTTTTCCATCAGTTTACTGGCTGCTCCCAACTGAGGATATTGGGACCAGAACAATTCCAAAACCTGTCTACATAGTTCATCTTACAGCTTTGTCTCCTTGACTTCAGTAGCACTTAATTTCATCATACTTCAGCCTCCTATTCTCAGGACCCCATCTTGTGTTTTGCCCTCACTCTAAACTACCCCATGACACAGGAATAATAACTCTAGTGTCTGAATCTCAGATCAGAATTTCCTATCACCTGCTTCTTCCTGTGTCTTGACCTTCTGCTTTTATGCCATCATGTTCTCCATTTTCTTCAAACCCAACGGTTTTCTCCTGGTACCTATTCCTTTTCTGTCCCATGTGAATTCCATGCTTCAACATCTGAACCCACATTGTTGATTCCCCTGACCCCACATTCCCTCGGAACACATTTGGCCAGACCTCTTCTCTGGATCACACTCCTCTGTACTCTGTTCTGCCTAAACGGAGGTGTCAGAGTTCACGTTGAATAAAATACAGTATCTGTGCCTATGGGCACCACAACAAATATGAAATGCTCCAATCACAGCTGGACGCTTGGGACTAAACGTCAGCCCTCTCACATGTTGGTGAGCGCCTTGTCCAGTGCCCTTTGATGAATCACCTTTACCTGTCCCTTCAAGCTTCCGTTCAGGTACCACTCCCCACTGTACCAGTCAAAGATGTTGACTTCTAGTTTTCAGTGAAGGTTAGAGTTGACTTTAGCTTCTCACTAAACTGCGCTCCTTGAGGTCAGGGACCATGTTTTGTTCATTTTTATATACTTAGCACAGTACTTGGGCATATCCTAGATAATAAATATTGAATGAGTAAATGTACCCTTTCCCTATTCACAAAATGATTGCTGTCTACACCCCAGCTTATCTAGTCTCAGAGGATGTGTGTTGTGCTCTTGAGGACCAACCTCTTTGCTTGCACCCTAGACCTCATCCCTTGGATGACCCCTTTGTGATGTTGTTCCATTTGTTATCAACTCTCTCTCACACATTCAATTTTTTTCCTCAGTTGGCTTCTTCTCTTTAGCTATAGACATTTTTGAGTCTCTCTAATACTGTACAGTAAGTCCCCTATATACGAACCTTCAAGTTGTGAACTTTCAAAGATGCGAACATGCTTTCGCATGTCTAATAACGTAAGTTAGTTCACGTGTCCGGCGTTCATTGTCATGTGTATGTATCCTCTACAAGTGGTTGTGCTTTTGTGTACTTTACTGTACAGTACCGTATAGAGTAGAGTATCTTTATTTCACGTCTAGGATGTCCAGAAGGAAGCGTAAAACAGCGGTGATGTAGCTGGTACTGCTAGGAAGCGCCAAGTGATAATGATGGAAACAAAACTGAAGATAATTGAGAGAGTGGAGCGAGGCAAAAAGTATTATAAACCTATGACAGTACAATACTCTAGGGCTGATTGTGTTAGTGTGGTACCTAGGCTAACTTTGTTGCACTTATGAACAAATGGGACTTACAAACACACTCTCGGAACTGAACTCGGGACTTACTGTACTAGATAAACTAATAAAAGTATTCCTTTAAAATCTGAATTTCTCCCTAGCTAATACAAAATGTTCTACTTTCCATCATCTCCAAAGTCATGGAAGAGTTGCTCTTTACTCCTTGAAGCAGCGAGATCTGGCTTCAGCCTCTACCTCTGTTTGGAAACTCCTATTACAAAGATCTCCACTTGTCAAAGCGCACACACATTTTCAAGTCCTTGCCTCACTGAACCTGACCTCTTCTTCTGGAAGTTCTTCCTTGCCTCTCATGATTTTGTTTTAGATCACATCTCAGTTTCCAGGTAGACTCCTCTGCTCTTCATCCTGCAAATGCTGGGGTTCCCCAGGGACCTCTCCTTGGCCCTCTCTTCCCACTTATCTCCCTGGTGATTTCGGCTTCCCCCAAACTCTATCTAGTAACTTAAGACTTCATATTACATCACATTGCCTCCGTGAAGGAAGGCCCAGGTAGCAGGAAGTTTTGCTTTAAAGCACAAGACCGAGTGACTACTTTTTGAGGTGATCTATTTCAGGGCTTCTTAGTGCTTTCGGCATTTGGGGCTCAATAATCCTTCGTCATGGGGGATGTTGTGAATGCATAGCAACATCACTGGCTAGATGTCAGTAGTACCCTCCAGTTAACCAAAACTGTCTCCACACGTTGTCAAATGTCTCCTTCAGGGCAAAATTGCCCCTGGCTAAGAACAGCTAATCTATCTGAAAGCTGCTAATAACAATGGGAAAAAGAGGAACATTAGTCAATTGTGTTGTTAGTTTCCAGAGATGAGCTCTAATTTCAAACTAATCTGATCATGTTTTTGTTAATTTTTGTTTTATATTGGACTATAGTTGATTTGCAATGTCCTGTTAGTTTCAGGTGTATAGCTGAGTGATTCAGTTACACATTTATGTATTCTTTTTCAAATTCTTTTCCCATTTAGGTTATCACAGAACGCTGAGCAGAGTTCATTGTGCTGTATAGTAGGTCCTTGTTGGTTATCTATTTTATATGTCGTAGTGTGATCATGTTTTGAACGAGAGCCTTATGTCTTAAAATCTGCACTTCTTCCTACCACTCTCATGGACCTGGCTAATTAGCAGGGTAATTTGACATCGTTTCCTGGAAATTTATTTTTTCCTTCTCTTTGTTCTGTTATTTACTTTCCCTGGAATATAGGCTGAACTGCAGTAACAGTGGTGGAAACCTCAACAGCAGCCTGGAATAGAAGGTCCTTGTGGAGGGGGAGGTGGGAATGACTGAGAGATAACTGACCCTGAAAGAAGAAAATAAAACTTCTCAGGAGAATGTTTGAAACTGTACCTAATTTGGTTTTTGATGAATCAGAGAAACTTGCAAGGGCTTATTCTCTTTATGCTCATGAATTCAGCCAGTATGAGAATAGAAATCACCCCTGTGAAATTTTGAACCTTCATTACTTTTCATTTATATTCTTTGCAGATTAAATATGCAGATTTTTCTTTGCCACATTAAGAGACTATGCACATCCCGGAAGAATATGCCTTTCTACAACACCTTACAAAAGGACCTCTTTTAAGTTTGCTTCTTGGTGAACCTGTCACTGAGGTTAGGAACATGCCTGTGAGAGCTTTGGAAAGAATTGATGCCTTTAGAGTGAAAGATTGAGAACTTGTGGATAGAAAACGTTACTGATTAAGTTTGAATCAAAACCAAATAAAATGCAAAACAGGAACAAAATAATCTCAGACAAATATTTATTATGTTAAATAATCTTATAAATCAGAGGCAAGAAAATCCTTTTTCTTTCATGACGTGATACCTTAATGGATTAACCATGTTCCTAAAATAGGAGGGAAGAAAAATATTGTCCCCATTGGACCACAAAGTGAAGGGTGACCCTTATGTCCTATGTGAAATTCGACCAAAACTTCACATTTTGCAAACGTCTACCTAGAGTGCTGTAAATACAGACAAGAGAGAAATATTCACTTTTGAGAAATACTTTGAGCTTCCCAGTTGTAAAGGATTTATGTATTCTGAGGTTTCTTAAAGGAGCTTAGTGGCCGTGGCTGGCAGACAGCCAGCTGATTAGAGAGAATTGAAGCTCAGGTTTCCCCCCCTCCCCCCACTAATGTCTCTGGTTTGCCCTATGTCGGAGTCATTGGCTTTTTCTTTATAGAGAATTCAGGCATGCGATTCCCCCTTTCCAATCAACTATGAAACTGTTAACTGTGCATGGAAGGAGGTTTCCCTTAAATGATTCTGACATCCTTCAGAAGCAAGACCATTGATCACCTTTAATCTTAATGGGTTGGAACTAATTTCTGAAAGCCTAAAGTTTCCTCAACTGGAAAGGAAACAAATGATAAGAAACACCAACAAAAACCCACATATAGTCAACATAAGCTCCAGAGAGTAAAAGTCATGTCTTAACTAAACAGATGAGCAGTGATGATTAATGTCTTCTGCATACATTTCTCTCTGGAAAACTGTTTAGAATTCTTTTTTTTTTTTTTAATGTAGCACGCACATGAATTCAACCTTAAAGAGGCACCCTCTTTCCTATCACTGTCTGTTCTCTGTGTACTTTATTTTTCATATTAACTCTTAGGACCATATGACATAACACACATTTTTCTTTGTGGTTATTCTTTCTCCAATAGGATCTAAGTTTCATCAGAGCAGGGACTTTGTTTTTCTTTACTGCAGTGTAGAATAATTCCTGCTACATAGCTAGGCAGTCAATAAATAGGCATAAATGAATAGAATTCCTAATTAATAGGTTTATGTTCATCATTTAAAGACATAATTTCACTTCCTCTTGTGTTTGCTTTTGGGTGACTTCATACTCAGCCAACTATTACTACATTACTGCCACCAACAATGATCGGTTAATTTACTCTCTTTAGAGATCAAAGAATGCAAATTTCTATACTCAAAGTAGAACTGTACTCAAACTACCCCATTAAGAGAGTTGTTTACTCATTAGAATCCCTGCAGTAGGTCTCTTGGCTATTGATTCAGTTATCAACACTCCAATCACATAGGCTTCCAGAATTTCCAACTTTTGAAATAGTACCCTTTTCTCTTTTATATTGATGATTTCCTTTGCATATAATAGAAACTCATTCTTTTCTTTTTTGCTTTCCCTTCTTTTGGCCGAATAAATCTAGTTTAAATAAGTTGATGAATACTACTGAAATATTTTGAAAAGTCTAAGGTATTCTGAAGTGTTAAATTGTCTTGCAAAGCTCTTTCTGACCCAGCTGATTTTTGCGTATATTTTTTCAAGCCAATTATTAGAACCTTGTTATGTCTTTCTGTTATTATCTCGTTCACCAGCTTTCGGAGCTCTTGTACTTTATTCCATCGGTTTCTATTCTTTACATTAGGGAAAGGCTAAGAATCATAGAGCTTTCAGAACACAGTGGGGTTAAGACCCTCCATTTTCCATTGGGTTTTGTTTCTTGTTTTACCATTTACTCGACAATGAAGACATGTACTAATTATGTGCTCATGGAGATGTACTGGCATTAGCAAGAAAGTTATAAATCTGCCCAGTAGGTAATCACCTCAGCTTGTCTTGTTTTTAGGATGATTTCTTTTGGATTTGTGCTAGGGTTCAGAAGGAATGTGATGGGCATAGGCAGTAGATGGGTAGGGGTAGCATCCCCAATTCTGTTTCTGGAAGCTTCCTCTAGCAAAGATCACTTTTACTTTTATGAGAAGCAAGCAAGCACTTCATCTAAATTGTGAATCAATACATTCTAAACATAATTTCTATCCCAGTGGTTCTCAATGGGGAGATAGATGTGCGGGAAAAGGTGGTAAATTTTAGAATTCCCTGGAAATTTTTCCAACCACACAGCCCCTTCATGCATTCTTACGTGGTTCTTAGGTAAGTCCATTTCGTGGCAGACACAAAAATGGTTTGCCCCCAAATGTTCACGTTCTTGTTGCCAGAGTCTCTGAATATGTTACCTTCCACAGCAAAAGGGAGTTTGCTGATGTGATTAACTTAAGCGGCTTCAGGTTACCCTGGATTATCCAGGTGGGTTCAGTGTAATCACGGGATCCTTATAAAGGAAAGAGAGAAGCAGGAGAGTCAGAGAGAGAAATTTGAAGATGCCACACACCTGGTTGTGAAGATGGAGGACGGGGCCATGAGTGGGGGATGCAGGAGGCTTCCACAAGCTCGAAAAGTCAAGTAAACGGATTCTCTCCTAAAACCTCCAGAAGGAACATAGCCCGGCTGATTCAACTTGGACTTCTGAACTGTAAGGTCATAAATCTGTGCTGTTTTAAGCCACTAAGCCTATGGTAATTTGTTATGGCAGCAGGCGGAGACTCATATAGTAGTGCTTACTGGCATGTGTGGTTTGGAAAAGATTCCTGATACCCTTCTGCTCTTAATGAGAATCACTGTTTTGATACTTTGTTAAGAGCTATTAAAATGATGTTATGCTATCTTATATTAAATTTAAGAATATTGATAAGGAAAAATGTCAGACTGAATGTTTTGTTTGAAAAGAAGTATTAACTATTAACAAAATCTAGAATACATCCCTGATGGAGTAATGTACTGAAATTTTTATCTTCTGTTCAACTCTGCTAATGATGGAATCAAACATACAGCTGAAAATCCATCAGTGTTATTGATTGTCCCATGCATAAAATTTTAAAAGCAAAAGTAAGTTTATATTACTTAAAAGAAAATGCTAAAAAAGTTATTGAGGCAGGTTTACTACAGAAATTTTTAAAACTTTCATTAATAAGGCAATAATAGACCTTGCAAACCCCTCTAGTGATCTGATTTACCCCAATTTCAGTAACCCCCAACGTTTCAGCAGTTATTCTTCTACGTCAGAGTATATGAAGATTCATGATAAGTGGATACTTAGGTACCAAATCTAATTCTCAATAGTCTATTCATTTCTCAAGTGATTATGAAACAAATCCTCTCTAACATGCTCAACAGGACTTAGAACTGCTAAGTAAACAGATGATTGTGAAGGGATACTTTTCAGACGATTCCACCTTCTTTTGGCACCTGACGGTGGGATGTGGTGAAGGCATGAAGCTGACTCCGTAAAGAAAACACTTGGTCTGGATGAAGCAGCCCACAAGGGGAAATAGGGTGAGCTTTATAGATCTCCCTGTAATAAAAGAGAGCAGAAATGCATCACGGGAGGTGATCATTTTTCATGACCAGACTCCAAGGAAAATTACTAGGGTCTTCCAAGGTCTACATACACTTTTATATGTAGTGGCTTTCAAGGGTAGTTTTACCAAAACTTATGCAGAAGCATTCTTCTTATAGTTTGTCCCATTTCTGACCTCAGTAAAACCTGAGAGCATACTATTTAATCATGGTTCTGTGATTTTATTTCCACTAAAGTAATGAGAGTCCAGCTACGTGGACACAGTGGGGAAAAAAAACCCTGTTGCCATTTTTTGGTGCTCTTAAGAGATATTGCTTTGCAAACATTAATCTATGTCCTTTGAACATTTTGCAAGGTAGATTATTATTATCCTTTCTTTAACAGGTGAAGAAACTGGGAGCAAAGAAGTAGATTAACTGACCCAAAGAAGCAGCTGGGATTTGAACCCAGATCTACCTGACAATAAAGCCCTAGCTCTTTCTTGATTTGGTCCATGGGAATCTTTTGAGGAAAAATATCAGAAGAGTATGTTTCCTAAACTCTGCCTGTCAGATATCAATTGGCTCATTAATTTTTGGATAAGGTGGCTTGAAGCTGAAGGTACAGGCAGGTGTCTGAATGCAAGTATTGTGATAGTTGAAAATAAGACCAAGGAAATAAAAAAAGACCTAGACACTATGTAGACCACTCTATCTAGAAATACGGGTAATTTATCCTGAAAATTCAAGACTCTGTTTTGGTATTGTTGTCTCAATGGAGAATCAACCCATGTTTAGACAGCAAGCGGAAGGGATAGAAGGACTGGATTTACTTAAGCAAAGAGCTCTAGATATGTTCCAGTGTTCAATGAGAATTCACATGAAGACCCAGAAATCTGCAGGTATGGACAAGGAGGTATGGACAAGGAGGTCTTAGTCTCAAAGGCTTTCAGGGGAAGACGTTACCTGTCTCAGCATGGTTGCTGTTTGATATTTTTATTAAAAAATTTTTTAATTTATATAATTTTTAACGTTTATACTGCATTTATTGTTATTATAAAATATTGGCTATATTCCCCATGTTGTACAATATATCCTTGTAGCTTATTTATTTTATACCTAGTAGTTTGTACCTCATTTAATCCCCTCTCCCTATATTGCCTCCCCCCTTCCCTCTCCCCGCTGATAACCACTAGTTTGTTCTCTATGTCTGCTTCTTCTTTGTTATAGTCGCCAGTCTGTAGTAGTGTTTAGGCTCCACATGTAGGTGAGATCACACAGTGTTGGTCTTTCTCTGTCTGACTTATTTCACTTAGCCTAATGCCTTCCAAGTCCGTTCATGTTCCTGCAAATGGCAAAATTTTATTCTTTTTAATGGCTGAGGAGTATTCCATTGTGTGTGTGTGTGTGTGTGTGTGTGTGTGTGTACATGCATACATAAAACATCTTCTTTATCCGTTCATCTGTCGATAGACATTTAGGTTGCTTCCATATCTTGGCTATTGTAAGTAATGCTGCTCTGAACGTTGGGGTGCATGTATCTTTTTGAATTAGTATCTTTGGTTTTTTGGATATATACCCAGGAATGGAATTGCTGGGTTATATGGTAGTTCTATTTTTAGTTTTTTGAGCAACCTCCGTTTCCACAATAGCTGCACCAACTTACATTCCCACCAACAGTGCACAACGGTTCCCTCTTCTCCATATCCTCGCCGACATTTGTTATTTGTGCTCTTTTTGCTGATGGCCATTCTGAAAGGTGTGCGATGATACCTTGTTGTGGTTTTGATTTGCATTTCCCCGATGATTAGTGATGTTGAGCACCTTTTCATGTGCCTGTTGGCCATCTGAATTTCCACTTTGGAAAAATTCTATTCAGTTCTTCTGCCCAGTTTTTAATCGGGTTGTTTGTTTTTAACGTTGCGTTGTATGAGCTGTTTATGTATGTTGCATATTAATTCCTTATCGGTCGTATCATTTGCCTGTATTAAGCGGGGTAAGACAGTCAAGCTGCAGCATATTTAAAATAAAAATATGTAGATACCCAGGAGCCCCTTAACGCCATCCCTCTGATGGCAGAGTGCAAAAATGATCTGGGGATGAACCTGATTGATAATATGCTATTCTTTTTGAAAACAATTGGTCAGTCAGGTTCTTGCTTATTAAAATGACCCTCAAATGTGATGATAAGACAAAGACTTTCAATTTATCCCTTATGAAGGGAATATGCAGCTGTTTTATCTAAAATCTGATTCTTATTACCCAGGTATAATTTAATAAGAGGGTTGAAACGCATAGTTCCATGTCAGTTAGGCTCAGAATTTCATCTTCCAAAAGTCCCTTCCTCTGATTCTTGGGAAAGTATTTAAAACATGATCTGGAAGGCAAGGATTTTGGAATATAACCAGAAATTGTAACCATATTTGGATGGTTTATTGACTCAAGTGATGACAGTAAATAAAAGGTGAGCAACGGTGGGAAAATTATTATTTTTTACTTAGATGACCAAATACACACAATTACAGCAAGTATAGTTGTATAGTTCTAATTATCCCTAAACTTTGCATGTTTCTCAGAGAGAATCATGGCATCCATGACTGACCTAGAATTTTTTTTTTTTTTTTTGTGGTACACGGGCCTCTCACTGTTGTGGCCTCTCCCGTTGCGGAGCACAGGCTCCGGACGTGCAGGCTCAGCGGCCATGGCTCACGGGCCCAGCCGCTCCGCAGCACGTGGGATCTTCCCAGATCGGGGCACGAACCCGCGCCCCCTGCATCGGCAGGCGGACTCTCAACCACTGCGCCACCAGGGAAGCCCTAGATTTTGTTTTAAATGGCTTGATGGAGTCATGGCTTTTTGATAAGGAAGTAGGTGATAATTTGAATTCAGAAACCTAAGAGGATATACTAATATGTTTTCCAAAATATAACTGCACCATGTTGAAGGCCAAGTTTCTCTTTGCTGAAGGTTGGTGTTACCATCAATGCATCTTGCTAAGCAGAAACATGGTGGTCATTCCATTTTGCTACCTGGCACCAAAGGGACTTCCTCCATGACCTCCACATGGTGCCTGGATCTGCACCCATAGAATATCCATCTGTGAACCAAAGGTTCCTTTCCTTCCTAAATCTAGGATTTCTTGGTCTTAAAACCAACACTTGAGGATGGACAGACCCTAGGGTGACACTTCCCCCAACAATTCTCCCTTCCTGATGTTCACACCTTTGTGGTATCCCCTCCCTTTGAACGTGGGTGCAACCTGGGATTTGTTTGTAACCCATAGACTATGTCAGAGCCAGCCAGGTTTTAGCTTCTGAGGGATGGGTTGTCACGGCTGTGGTTAGGCTGCTTTATATGAGATTTCATCTTAGTAGACTTGAGAGAGATGCTCCTGGCTGGCTTGATGGAGTGAATAACCACACTGAGGAAGCCCAGATGGCGGGCACCTTTCAGTCACCTCTAGAGCAGTGATTGCCTCCAGCTGGTGGGCAGAAGAAGCTGGAGCCCTAAGTCCTGCAGCTGGAAGGCAGTGCGTGCTGCCAACCACCGGAATGAGCTTGGAAGCCAATCCGTCCCCCATCACCTTCCAGGTCTGAATTTAGCCTGCTTGATACCTTGATGGCAGCCTTGGGAGACCCTGAGCATAGGACCCAGGCAAGATGCAGCTGGACTCCTGAGTCATGGAAACTGTGATGTGATGAATGTGTGTTGGTCTAGGTCACTCAGCTTGTGATCATTTGTTAGGTGGTCACAGAAACCAAGGCCAGGAGTTTTAAAACATCAAGTTAAAGAACTGATTTTTTTTTTTTTTTGTCAGTGTCAGAGTTTGGGGAGTATCCTGGTCTTTTTGCTGCTCTGTTTCTGCCGTGTAGCAAGGAAAGAGACTCTGTACTAGGAAATAACCCCGGAGATTGGTGAATATATGCCCCAAGATAGGAACACCGGCAGCTGTTGCCAGAGGTCTGGTATTTTTCCTGATACTTGTAGCTTGAAAGACAAGTGTTGAGCGTTGTGCTGCATTGACTAACTAAACAGGGTGAAACAGAACTGGCTTGTTAAGGCCCTGTTAGCATTCATTATTCAGACATCTTTTTTAAAGACCATCTGCTTTCAGCGGTTTGACTCTCTATATATTGTTGACAGGAATTTGACAGATTAATCTGAGAAAAACATTAAATTCGATCAAGGGATGTTTGTAAGAGGTTGTGGCCTTGAGCAGACAGGAAAGAAAAATAAACGTACAACAGAGGAATAAAGACGAAACGTAAGGCAAGATTACCTATTCCTAAGGTGCCTGCAAATTCATCTGTGCTCTGTTGCACTTATTTCTGATGATTTCCTCTGATGCTTTTGGCTTTTTCTAGATGAGTGCCCCCAAATGTGAACCACTGCTAGTAACCTGACAAATGTAGGTTTATTTCCGTGCTGTCCCATCATGCTTCCTTGGTTTCCAGTTCTCCTGTTATACATTGTGTATTTAGCCTATGCATTTTTCTTACGGTGGATGGGGGTATGAGTGGAAGAGAAAATTAAGAAATCCTAATTCAAAGAGGAATAAAAAGAAAACTGTCCTCCCCAAATATCTGGGAATAGAGTGTATAGTCTTTATGGGCAGGGCAAATTATATGCAAATCATCTGATTCATGATGTTTATTCATCCTATTCTAAATGCTCAAAGGTTAGAAAATCAGAGAACAATTTGGGGAGTTGGTAACAACAGTGAAAAATAAAATTAGTTGCACTTTATGGAACACACGCTCTATTTTTCCTCCATGACCTGTTTGACCTTAGATATATCACATGATGGGTCTGGGTCTCAGTCTCAAGTTGAATTGTGGTCCATCGTGACCCTACTATAGAGCCTGTATTATTGTGTGAAGGATGCGACGAGAAAACTTACTTCCCATTGTGTCCGATTTGTGGTAGGTACTCAGTAAATTCATAGGATAATTCCTTTCCTTTTCCTTTCTTCTGCTTTCTAGCTTTATTTCCTGTCTATGATTTGATAGGGAGGCAGCAAAACCTAGAAATTATTTGAAAATAAGTCAGGACTTCCTAAGACGTGAGATATTGATTTTTTTTTCCTCCAGCGGAGCGCTTGCATTTAATGCCTCTACTTACAAGTGGATCTGTCTGTTCCTAAGCCTTATAACCCATAATTACCACGTTCCAGCAGTGATAGCCACACAGGCAGTTCCGGGGACTGTACATCACGCCAAATTCAGTTGTGGTTTTGAATACACGCATACGCCATGGCGCGTTCTCTTCACTTCCTGGTTTGCGATAATCACAGCATCGTTTATTGCTTTACATTGTCCCATTGTTTATTGTCAGAACAATAATAAGCATAAAGCCACTTTGTCATTAGGTAGCAGAAGAGCTTGGAAAAAGGCGTTGCATGAATACCAGTTAGACTTATATAAATTGCTTCCAACAGTAAGTGGCAGTGGTCACTGATAGATTCATCTCACTGCATTCTGAATGCAGGATTGATTGTTACTTATTTAACAGAGACATCCTCTCTGTATTAGGAGTCATTTACTCAATTTTAACAAACTGCCAAGTACATTCAAATGTGCACCGAAAGATAGGTGGCCCGGTGGCATCTACCCCACGACACAGTCTTATTTATTCCACCTGCCATAAATGTCCTGTGAAGACAGAATAATAAGATGTCATCCTTATAATCTCGGCACATACGATTGAAGTTTGGAGGTGGAATAAGCCACAGGTAGCCACGATGTGCTCAGGGTAAATGTTGGCTAACCGGGTGGTTGAGCCTCTAAACTCTGTGTTTATTTTTTATTTTATTTTGTGTACGTTATACCACCATTAAAATAGAATTTACAAACGTGTGAAAATAATACTGTGTAACAAAAGCTGAATAGGGAATTACACCTATGACCTTGATTTTTATAAAACTATGAGCAGAGAAAAAGGAGAAAGCATAACAATTATACTATTAGCAATAATAAAATGTCTATCTGTTTGTGTTTAGAGAGGGAGAATTCACAATTAAATAGAGCTGGAGTAACCAGGTGTCACGGAGCAGCAGAACCCTGAGGAATTTGGGTTTTGTGTGCAGAATGAAGTGACAACGTGCACAATATTTCTGAATGTGACTTGTGACGTCGCCCTGGCCTGTTTAAATTGGCGGCGATTTGTAGCGGTCTAGGGACCCAGCAGCAGTATAAAAATCTAGGGGGAGGGCTTCCCTGGTGGCGAAGTGGTGGAGAGTCCGCCTGCCGATGCAGGGGACGCGAGTTCGTGTCCCGGTCCGGGAAGATCCCACATGCCGCGGAGCGGCTGGGCCCGTGAGCCATGGCCGCTGAGCCTGCGCGTCTGGAGCCTGTGCTCCGCAACGGGAGAGGCCACAACAGTGAGAGGCCCGCGTACCGCAAAAAAAAAAAAAAAAATGTAGGGGGAAGGCGACGGCCTCCACCCCAACTGGACAACGTGTGTGTGACATAGGAGAGTGACACTGGGCTGTTCCCTCCCACTGCTGCCTGCAAAGACTAGTCTGTAAAAGAGCACATGCCTCTCCTGCCCACCCCTGACCTGGTCCTGGTGCTTCTTGTTTACCCTTCTTGCCGCTTAATTGTTCTCCTGAGCCCTTACCACTATCACACGCACTTAGACACAGTCACATACACACACAACTGTCTGCTTTCCCTCCTGGAATACGAGCTCCATGAAGACACACAAACTTTTGTTTTCTTCACTGCTGTGTATACCCAGAGCGCCTAGGACATAACTAGATGCATAGAAGGTATTTGTGCAGTGGATGAATACAGCAATGAGTTTAAGAACTACAGCACCAAATGGCCCTTTATTTTAAAGGCCGGTAAATCAAGGCAAAGACGTCAAGCCCAAGAACATGGTGACCCGTGTGTACTGACAACACCTTTCTTTGTGCTTGTCAGGAAACAGCCTTTCCCTCCCATCACCTGGGCAGTCTGAACTGGCACACACATCGCCGCCTGGGCACTGCCAGCCTGATGATTGACAGAGGCGGAGTTTCTGCCCATGTGGGGTGTGGATGGAACGCACGTGTGTTCGACGCTTTCAGTGGTGGCAGGGGACAGTCTGGCAGGTTGTGTGTGGCTGGAGTGCGGTCTCTGGGCTCATTACTACGCCACTCAAATGTCCCTTTCTTGTTAGTATAAGACTAGGCAACCAATCTAAGAAAAACCCCACAGGTCTCTGTTACCAGAACTGTAAAAAGTCAAGTGCAGGGGCTTCCCTGGTGGCACAGTGGTTGAGAGTCCGCCTGTCGATGCAGGGGACGCGGGTTCTTGCCCTAGTCCGGGAAGATCCCACATGCCGCGGAGCGGCTGGGCCCGTGAGCCATGGCCGCTGAGCCTGCGCGTCCGGAGCCTGTGCTCCGCAACGGGAGGGGCCACAACAGCGAGAGGCCCGCGTAAGTGCATTTTTTTTTTTTTGGAATGCTTGCAATAGACAGACTCGTAGTCCACAGCGGGTTAAAGCTGCCGAAAGCCCATCTGTAAAGAGTTACAATTACTGACATTCACTGACAGCAATTGTGACAGTGGAGAACGGTTTTCTTAAAGCTAATTCAAACAATCTTTGGCGTGGTCATTTGTAGCAGTAAACAATGTCCTCCTGCAGGAGAGGATTTACAGGGAATTCTCCCCCATCGCGGAGCTAAAGCAAGCCCGTTTTGAAGCTTACTTGGGGAAGGAGGGAAGGAAATGGGGGAGACTTATATCTTATTAAAGGGCATTCATTTCTCTGTTCTCCAATGAATGTGCCAGGCCATTCCTTCATTACATAATGAGTGAAACATGGGTGCATAATTAGGCAGCACCTTATGACAGCGTGCGCCGTTCATCAAACAGTTTTGAGGGTTGTCATGGAAGGAAGGTTCAGGTTTATTCTTGGATTTTCCTTTTTTAAGCTGCTAGGTAGTGAAGTTCTGAGAAAAGAAACATCAAACCTTGAATACCAGAATCTTTCTTTTTAACTGAAATAATATGCCTTTTCGTCCTTAGAGGTTGTCATTTCTTTTCAGAATTGCCTTCAAGATTTTCTTTTGGTCTCCTTGCTGAAAGTATTTTAGTCTACTGAAAAGGAGGGATAAATGAAGTTAGGAACTTTTAAGTTTTTGGTTAAATCCGGGTAAAAACTTGGACAAGAAAGTTTCACCATCTTATGTTTTTCTCTCCCCTGTTAAAACCCACATGAAGATGGTGGGGTTCAGGGCAGGCCACCCCAAAATATGCCACTTTGGTATATTATTTTGAATTAAAGTTACTTAAGAAACAGCCAGTACAGGAAGGACACTCTGACTCTCCTTTTTCCCCCTGAAAGCAGGGAATAAATCTTCCACGTGGAAAGTATCCTCCCTGGACCAGGAAGTGGAGAGACATTCTTATCACCAGAGACAGGAAACTCAGGGCAGAGAAGACTATATAAACGAACCCTGTTTCTTCTTCACTAATTTCCTACCCCAAACTCACACTTCTTTGTCCTGTAAATTCTTCACAAATTTATTGTTTCTTTATCTAGAAGGCATAAAAGCTGTCTGCTTTGGTCACTTCTTTGGGTTTCATGTCTTTGGGGCTCCCATACACACAAAATTAAATTAATTTTTCTCCTGTTCATCTATTTTGTTATAGGGAGTGTCTCGGCCAAGAACCTAGAAGGGTAGAGGAGAAATTAGTTCTCTTCCCCTACAAAGATTCCATGCATTGAAGTCATTTTAAAAATAGCAATTTGCAGGTTTAAAATTTTCAAGCAACCAGTTAGTTCAGTTTAAAAAATAAGGCAAATGAGATTTGGCTGGTTGAATTGTCTTGCAACGTAATGGTTTGGAGTTACTAAAAATACTGAGGCCTGGAGACATCTCTTTAGCCATCTCGACGCTTTAAAATTGTTATTCATGACGCCAGTGTGGATAATTGCAATATTATGTCACTCGTACCAACCAAGCACCACAGCTGTGTAAGCCTCAACACCTTATTTCTGTTAGTTCTCTGGCTTGTTGCCTTTAAGCATGGGACATACTGTTCAGTTGAGTTTTGAGGTCCCTCTGTGTTTGAAAGAGGCCCAGCTGGTCTGCTTGACGTGGCCGCTGAGACGTCTGGGCTCCACCAATGCATCCGCCCCTTGGGCTGTGCATTGTGGAGCACCAACACTGCTCACCCCAGAGGATGGATGACTTCTTACTGCACGACAGCTCTGTCCCCCCGGGACGGCTAATGATCACTAGTCACAGCTTCAAAGAATAGGCCATTTGTCAGGAGGAAGACAGGTAAGGGGACACCCGGAAGCACTCAATGGAGAAAAATAAGTTTTATTTCCATCAGTGATGAGTTCAGCAAATGAGACAAGAAAGGCTGAACTCGAAGCCCAGCGGGTGGGCAGGTCTGCCTGCCCCTCTTTATGGCAACAGAAGAGCAGCCACAGGGGCAGCCCCGGCACCATACAAGCAACCTAGCAACTGAGTGCAGTCTACCAGCCTAGCACTAAATGAACTGATAAGGGTGACGGTTAACAGAGTTTTGAATGAAGGCAGATCTGTGAAGTAGGGGTTTGGAAGAAGGAGTAAGTCTGAGTTTCCAGCAGGGTATGGGTTTAACCAATTAATTCAGACTATTAAAATGAAAGCTAGGGGCTTCCCTGGTGGCGCAGTGGTTGAGAGTCTGCCTGCCGATGCAGGGGGCACGGGTTCGTGCCCCGGTCCGGGAAGATCCCACGTGCCGCGGAGCGGCTGGGCCCGTGAGCCATGGCCGCTGGGCCTGCGCGTCCGGAGCCTGTGCTCCTCAACGGGAGAGGCCACAACAGTGAGAGGCCCGTGTACCGCAAAAAAAAAAAAAAAAGCTAAATGAATATTAAAATCATTTCTGAATTACAGCTGAGAATAAAGGGAAGCAAGTGTGACATCCATATCGGCACGTTTTTACAAAAACTTTCTAGACAATTAGCTTTGTAATATTACTTAATATAATAATACTGGTGGGTCGACCCGTCACGACCCTTCCCCATCTCTCTGAGGGGCAGCAGACACAGTGGGCCATGAATCTTGCCATACAGCCCTACCGATCAGCTTAATTCACAGAAAATGCCATGAAATGTGTATCTCGAACAGTCTATGTGGCTGCAGATAGATAAGTAGCATTCTTGAGGGATTCATTTTTCTGACGACTCTTTAATTTTGGGTAGAACAGAAGAAACTAACAACGGTGGTGGTCTTCAGAGAGAGAAACTGAGGGGTTGGGTGACAGTATAGGGAAAGAAACTTATTTTCACCATATAAACTTCTTTCCCTCTTGAAATTTGATCATGGGCATGCATTTGTTCATATGCATGTTTAAAAAATAGTATTTTCAAATTCATATATATTCAAATATTTGATACACTTGAAATATGTAATCTATCACTTTTGAAATACTGAATACTAATTCCTCTCTCAGGCCTGCATCTTTGGGATGTGTTTGCTCCTCTGGCCCCTAATAAATTCCAGCACCTAACATAAAGGTGAAATGATATACCCCCAGAGGCCCGTTTACTTGACCATAGCCCTCTCTTAATTCTACCCTTATTTTTTGACGCATCTTGCCTTAATAAATAGGAATTTTTTTAAAAGATACTTTTGTAATCTCTCGTGAGAAATATTGACAGGGCAAACACTCAGGTGTACACATATATGCATAAGTATTGACCAATAATAATAGGTGCATATGAAATACTGAACTTCCCTTTGAGAAAAGAATGACTTATCCTCTTGAAGAGAGTCGGCTATGGACTAGCGGTGGGACTGTGAATAATTCACGTGAGTTTGGGGAACTGATTCCTATTGGTCTATGACCCAGCACCTCTGAAACTCTGCTGGAAACACTCTTGTGAATTCTTAGATGTCTAATTTTGAATCTGTCAGGGAATTAAGTATCCTCAAACCTCTACTTTCCTGTCTTTTTCATAGAACAAGTGTCATCAATTCAACAGGTATGCATAAAAGAGGGGGAAAGTCCTCACGCTACAAGCATAGACGTTTGCGATGGGGACTGCATTATTTGTAGGATCTGTCTCCTCCCTCCCTCCCTACTTTCCTTCATTCCCCCAGCATCCTAAAAGAAAAAGGAAAAAATAAAAACTGTTTTCAGAGGGCTCAACATCTGGGACTAAGTACACCTACCCCAGTTTTTGTGAGTTAAGATTAGCCTTCATGCTAGTTCATTCATTAAATTGTCACCAGAAAGAGTACAAATCAGAAGGAAGAAAAAAAGCAACCTTCCAACTTTGGAAATTGAAGGAAAGTGTGTGCTTAATGAGAAAGAAGAGTGTACTTCCCCATTATTATGATTTCAGAGGAAAAAGTACAATGATGAGACACGTTGACTTTTTGAAGGGCTTGTTATGCATGAACTGGAAAAAAAAATGTCACAAGCATTTCCCAGGACAGAGCCCAAGATGCAGGGTAATTGACAGTTACAAATTAGTGGTGATTAGCCAAAGGATGCCTTATTGCTGAGAAGCCATCTCTTCTTAAACATCTCAAATCCCTTGCATCACTCTCGAAACATAATCATCATCTGAATCGAACCCGCTACATCAGCCTTCCGGCCGCTAAAGACCTCTCCTCAGAACTGCTGATATGCTGTTCAGCTCTGTCTCAATGAGATCTGAATTAGAGACTGATATAAAAAGATTTCAGATAGATAGATTTAAAAGAGATGGTCAAATAAATGTAGAATTTCCAGGGAACTAGAATTATGTGTGAATTTCCAGTTACCTAGGGGAGGAAATTCTTTGCAGCCTTTTAATCTTTAATTTGTGTCTTCATTGAGCTTCATTAAAAGAGAAGATCTGGGATCTGAGTACATGAGGTCAATAGAAAAATCTATTGTATTTTTATAGATGAGAAAAAAGACTAGAAAATAAGATAATGAAATTCTATTTACAATAGCATCAAAACCACCAGATACTTAGAAATAAATTTAGTGAAAGATGTGCAGGACTTATGTACTAAAAACTATGGAACATTGCTCAGAAAAACTAAAGAGGATTTAAATAAGTGGAGATGCTACATTCAAGGATCGGAAGACTTACTATTGTTTAAAAACTCTAATTTGAAAAGATATGTGCCCCCCAGTATTCATAGCAGCATCATTTACAATTGCCAAGATATGGAAGCAACCTAAGTGTCCATCAATAGATGAATGGATAAAGAAGACATGGTGCATATATACAATGGAATACGATTCAGCCATAAAAGAGGATGAAATCTTGTCATCTGAGAGAACATGATGGACCTGGTGGGTATTATGCTAAGTGAAATGAGTCAGACAGAGAAAGATAAATACTGAAGGATTCAATTTATACGTGGAATCTAAAAAATGCAGCAAATTAGTGAATATAACAAAAAAGCAGACTCACAGATAGAATAAACTAGTGGTTACCAGTGGGGAGAG
This sequence comes from Orcinus orca, assembly GCF_937001465.1. Classification (NCBI taxonomy): domain Eukaryota; kingdom Metazoa; phylum Chordata; class Mammalia; order Artiodactyla; family Delphinidae; genus Orcinus; species Orcinus orca. The sequence goes on along the minus strand of NC_064564.1, from coordinate 10,374,912 downwards.
AGAAAAGGGGAGGGGCAATACAGGGGCAGGGGAGTAAGGGGTACAGACTATTAGGTATCCCATAAGCTCACATAGGCAATAGAGGCAATATAAATGGAGTATAACCTGAAAAAAAAAGAATCAATTATCCCCTGATTGAACTACAGATTCAACACAATCTCAAAGCTCCAATAGGGTTCTTTAAAAAGTAGAATGTGCATTATATTCCTATTGCTGCTGTAACAAATTACCACAAACTTAACGGTTTAAAATAACACAGTTTATTATCTTCTAGTTCTAGAGGCCAGAAGTCTGAAACGAATGTAATAGGACTGAAATCAAGATGGATGTTGACAGGGCCAGTTCCTTCGGCAGGTGCCGGGGGATGGCCTGATCCTTGCTCTGCACAGCTCCTGTTGGCTCCCAGCTTTCCTTGGCTTGTGGCCGTATCTTCCAATCTCTGTCCTGTTGTCACATTGCCTTTTCCATTTTCTGTAGTCAAATAGCCCTCTACCTCCCTCTTTTAAGAACACGTGTTATTCATCTAAAAAAAAAGCATACAAGAGAACAAGCTACCTAATAAAATACAGGTGTTAGAGGAACAACAGAGCAGAACAGAAAACCAGAGCTCCTGACTCCTCATTAAAAAAAGAAAAAAGAACACGTGTTATTATATTTATGGCCCACTTGGATAATCCACCATCGTCTCTCCAGGCAAGATCCTTAGGTTGATCACAGCGGCAAAGTCTCTTTTGCCGTGTAAGGTAACATTCCCAGGTTCCAGGCATTAGGACCTGAATGTCTTTGAGGGCCTTTACCCAGCCTACCATAGGAAATGTAAACTCATTCTAAAGTTTATATGGAAAGGCAAAGAATCCAAAGCAGAAAAGACAATCTTGAAGAAGAACCAAGTTGGAAGATTTGTGCTACCTAGTTTCAAGACGTGCTGTTAAACTATAGTAATCAAGTCAGTGGTTTTGGCATAAGAAGAGAGAAATAGGCCAATGAAACTACAGGAAATAACCGTTTCTTGAATTTCTCAGTGTTCCTATAAAAAGCCCCAGCCTCCTGAGCCTTATATGCTATAAAGTTGGAGACTGTTTGCTCTCACTTCTAGAAACATCTCACATACCATGGGAAGTAGATCTGTAGCTAATTTTTTTTTTCTTTTTTTTTTTTTTAACATCTTTATTGGGGTATAATTGCTTTACAATGGTGTGCTAGTTTCTGCCCCATAACAAAGTGAATCAGTCATACATAAACATATGTTCCCATATGTCTTCCCTCCTGCGTCTCCCTCCCTCCCACCCTCCCTATCCCACCCCTCCAGGCTGTCACAAAGCACCGAGCCAATATCCCTGTGCCATGCGGCTGCTTCCCACTAGCTATCTACCTTACTACGTTTGTTAGTGTGTATATGCCCATGACTCTCTCTCGCCCTGTCACAGCTCACCCTTCCCCCTCCCCATAACCTCAAGTCCGTTCTCTAGGAGGTCTGCGTCTTTATTTCTGCTTTACCCCTAGGTTATTCATGACATTTTTTTTCTTAAATTCCATATATATGTGTTAGCATACGGTATTTGTCTTTTTCTTTCTGACTTACTTCACTCTGTATGACAGACTCTAGGTCTATCCACCTCATTACAAATAGCTCAATTTCGTTTCTTTTTATGGCTGAGTAATATTCCATTGTATATATGTGCCACATCTTCTTTATCCATTCATCTGATGATGGGCACTTAGGTTGTTTCCATCTCCGGGCTATTGTAAATAGAGCTGCAATGAACATTGTGGTACATGACTCTTTTTGAATTTTGGTTTTCTCAGGGTATATGCCCAGTAGTGGGATTGCTGGGTCATATGGTAGTTCTATTTGTAGTTTTTTAAGGAACCTCCATACTGTTCTCCATAGTGGCTGAACCAATTCACATTCCCACCAGCAGTGCAAGAGTGTTCCCTTTTCTCCACACCCTCTCCAGCATTTATTGTTTCTAGATTTTTTGATGATGGCCATTCTGACTGGTGTGAGATAATATCTCATTGTAGTTTTGATTTGCATTTCTCTAATGAGTAATGATGTTGAGCATTCTTTCATGTGTTTGTTGGCAGTCTGTATATCTTCTTTGGAGAAATGTCTATTTAGGTCTTCTGCCCATTTTTGGATTGGGTTGTTTGTTTTCTTGTTATTGAGCTGCATGAGCTGCTTGTAAATTTTGGAGATTAATCCTTTGTCGGTTGCTTCATTTGCAAATATTTTCTCCCATTCTGAGGGTTGTCTTTTGGTCTTGTTTATGGTTTCCTTTGCTGTGCAAAAGCTTTTAAGTTTCATTAGGTCCCATTTGTTTATTTTTGTTTTTATTTCCATTACTCTAGGAGGTGGGTCAGAAAGGATCTTGCTGTGATTTATGTCATAGAGTGTTCTGCCTATGTTTTCCTCTAAGAGTTTGATAGTTTCTGGCCTTACATTTAGGTCTTTAATCCATTTTGAGCTTATTTTTGTGTATGGTGTTAGGGAGTGATCTAATCTCATACTTTTACATGTACCTGTCCAGTTTTCCCAGCACCACTTATTGAAGAGGCTGTCCTTTCTCCACTGTACATTACTGCCACCTTTATCAAAGATAAGGTGTCCATATGTGCATGGGTTTATCTCTGGGCTTTCTATCCTGTTCCATTGATCTATCTTTCTGTTTTTGTGCCAGTACCATACCGTCTTGATAACTGTTGCTTTGTAGTGTAGTCTGAAGTCAGGGAGCCTGATTCCTCCAGTTCCTTCTTTCGTTCTCAAGATTGCTTTGGCTATTCGGGGTCTTTTGTGTTTCCATACAAATTGTGAAATTTTTTGTTCTAGTTCTGTGAAAAATGCCAGTGGTAGTTTGATAGGGATTGCATTGAATCTATAGATTGCTTTGGGTAGTAGAGTCATTTTCACAATGTTGATTCTTCCAATCCAAGAACATGGTATATCTCTCCATCTATTTGTATCATCTTTAATTTCTTTCATCAGTGTCTTATAATTTTCTGCATACAGGTCTTTTGTCTCCTTAGGTAGGTTTATTCCTAGATATTTTATTCTTTTTGTTGCAATGGTAAATGGGAGTGTTTTCTTGATTTCACTTTCAGATTTTTCATCATTAGTGTATAGGAATGCCAGAGATTTCTGTGCATTAATTTTGTATCCTGCCACTTTACCAAATTCATTGATTAGCTCTAGTAGTTTTCTGGTAGCATCTTTAGGGTTCTCTATGTATAGGATCATGTCATCTGCAAACAGTGACAGCTTTACTTCTTCTTTTCCGATTTGGATTCCTTTTATTTCCTTTTCTTCTCTGATTGCTGTGGCTAAAACTTCCAAAACTATGTTGAATAAGAGTGGTGAGAGTGGGCAACCTTGTCTTGTTCCTGATCTTAGTGGAAATGCTTTCAGGTTTTCACCATTGAGGATGATGTTTGCTGTGGGCTTGTCATATATGGCCTTTATTATGTTGAGGAAAGTTCCCTCTATGCCTACTTTCTGCAGGGTTTTTATCATAAATGGGTGTTGAATTTTGTCAAAAGCTTTCTCTGCATCTATTGAGATGATCATATGGTTTTTCTCCTTCAATTTGTTAATATGGTTTATCACATTGACAGATTTGCGTATATTGAAGAATCCTTGCATTCCTGGAATAAACCCCACTTGATCATGGTGTATGATCCTTTTAATGTGCTGTTGGATTCTGTTTGCTAGTATTTTGTTGAGGATTTTTGCATCTATGTTCATCAGTGATATTGGCCTGTAGTTTTCTTTCTTTGTGACATCCTTGTCTGGTTTTGGTATCAAGGTGATGGTGGCCTCGTAGAAGGAGTTTGGGAGTGTTCCTCCCTCTGCTATATTTTGGAAGAGTTTTGTAGCTAATTTTTAAAAACTTCTCTTATCACCCCCAAAGCGAAATGGTCACATCGCTAGATAGACACATGCATGAGTTCCAAAGGTGCTAGGGTAGAGAGAGTTATATTCCCAGGTATTTACATTTCAAAGACTCCAGATTTCTGCATACATGGTGCTGAATTTGCTGATTCCACTTCTTAAGTACGAAGTGATTTTTGCCGAAAGCATTCGAATCCGCTCTTCCTGTCTCTTAGCCTATAGAATATTGATGATTAAACTTTAGGGTGCTTAAAATTCACTCAGCGATTCTGAACTCATCCTGTAGAAATCTGTACACAGTAGATCTGGGAAGGGCCCAGAAATCTATCTTTTTAACAAACATGCCAAGAGTTTCTGATGCCGGTGGTCTAAGGGCCACTCTTTGAACATGGCCAGAAAAATGTTGATTCCTCCAAGAAAATGATGATTCAAAGTACTTGGTGAAAGAGAAAACAGCAATTTACAAATCATCACAGAGGAAAACAGACTTCTGTGGAAGTCAATTAGCAATATGAGAGAAAGAAAGGCACGGAGAAGGGTTCAAAGTGGACTAAAGTATGCTTAATATTAGTCCTACTGATGAAGGTGCCCCGTGCGGAAGACTTCGTGACAATATCCCCAGTAACTTGTTTTATCCTCTTTACTGAGCTCCACTTAAAAAAGAGTAGCTGGGCTTCCCTGGTGGCGCAGTGGTTGGGAGTCCGCCTGCCGATGCAGGGGACGCGGGTTCGTGCCCTGGTCCGGGAGGATCCCACATCCCACATGCCGCGGAGCGGCTGGGCCCGTGAGCCATGGCCGCTGAGCCTGCGCGTCCGGAGCCTGTGCTCCGCAACGGGAGAGGCCACAACAGTGAGAGGCCCGCGTACCGCAAAAAAAAAAAGCTTTCTCACTGCAGTTTCATGTTACTGAACTTCTCAATGAGGAAAACCTCTGTTATTTGTTGTTTTCACTAGATTATCTTGGGCAAAATTTTCACTTGGTAAACAGAGTTCATGCCAGGTGATTATGTCATGGTTTTGAAGAAATTTAATATGTTTGGAAATAAATCGTGCACAGTTGCTCAATTCAACTAACCTTTCAGGCCATTTTAGTTTCTTTCAGAAATGCATATATCTGGGTTTTCAAAACGGCCTCTTCCTGTGAAGCTCCTACGAGCTTTCCCCTTTGGTCTGATTTGACAGCTAAGCTTTGCAGAATTTTATTAAAAATACAAGACACTCAGCAAAATACTGTTCCATCTCTTCTGTCAATGCCAATATTGTATATACACTTAGAGTCATTTCAGAACATCGGAGTTTGTGTAATTAGACAATTGTCCATGGCAAGGTAAAAATCTTAATCTTGTTAGTGTGATGATATGATTTAGTGCCAAAAATTGCCCTGTACACTAGTAATTACAACCAGATCAATAGTCCTACTTAGGTTCCTTTGGAAATGACAGGGGCTTTATTCATGGAAACGATTTGTTACATCTTCAGTGGTCTATTCAGTATAAAAGTCACTTAAAAAATTATTTGCAATTAGATAAGTGAAAAATTTACTGATTTGGCCACTTCTACTTTTGTACGAGTTGTTTGGTCTATGTGTACAATTAACATTTTTAGTGGGATAAGTAATTTTGTAAGTACAGTGTATCAAATATAAGTAGTTCTTTACCTGATAGAGCAGTCTGAACACTGAAGTACACTTAGGTTTTTATTGATTACTGTTGGTAATTGAAACAAAAACCTCAACAATAAAAGAATAAGAGCAATAGCTGTCGTTCATTGAGCTACTCATATGTGCAGGTAGTTTGCTGTTTATTGAGCAGTTACATGTGGCAGGTACTAGGCTAAGTCTTTCGTCTATAAAAGCTCATTTACTCCTTATTAAAATTTATGAGTACACGTTATGCAAGTAAGAAAACTAAGGGTCAGAGAAGCTAAGTAATGGTGTAGGAAGTCACACAGTCTGGGGGAGAAAGCTGGGATTTGAATCTCTATTGGTCTAACCCCAAAGCTCAGTATTCCTTCTTACATAACATTGCTCACTATAATAGTGACCTGGAAAATAACAGCAATGCTATTTTATTATAAGAAATACAAGGACAGGGGGTGGGGAGGGAAGGATTAGAAGTTCGGGATTAGCAGATGCAAACTATTATATACAGAATGGATAAACAACATGGTCATACTGTGTAGCACAGGGAACTACATTCAATATCCTGTGAAAAACCATAATGGAAAAGAATATATATATAACTGAGTCACTTTGCTGTATAGCAGAAGTTAACCCAACTGATTTATAGTGTAAATCAACTATACGCCAATAAAATTTAAAAGAAAAAGAAATACAAGGACAGATTGTGGTGTAACCCTCTTTTTTCCTAAGACGGATCAGCATCATGTCAAGAAGCTAAATATAAAGACAGAAAGCAGGGCTTCCCTGGTGGCGCAGTGGTTGAGAGTCTGCCTGCCGATGCAGGGGACACGGGTTCGTGCCCCGGTCCCGGAAGATCCCACATGCCGCGGAGCGGCTGGGCCCGTGAGCCATGGCCGCTGAGCCTGCGCGTACAGAGCCTGTGCTCCGCAACGGGAGAGGCCACAACAGTGAGAGGCCGGCATAACGCAAAAAAAAAAAAAAAAAAAAAAAAGACAGAAAGCAAAAAGGACCTTGAGCTCTCTCATCTTTAAGCGGGTAACTCTCAGATCTCTGTCTCTTGCTCTGACACTTCTACCAAGACCCTGGACATCTGTCTTTCAAGTGTTTTCCAGCTCCTCCAACTCAAAATGTCACCAACGGAGCTTATTATGTTTCCTCTCATGTTTCTTTATTTCCTGATGCCTTTCTGCCAGTGGCTCCTTCATCTTCCAGCCACCCAGGCTTAAATACCACTGGTGCTTCTGAGTTCATCCTCTCCCTTGCACCCTACATTCCTTAGTTGCCAGGTCCTGTTGACTCTTCTTTCAAAACTTCCCCTCTTCTCTGATTTCACCGCTACCACTCGAGTTCAAACTGCTTTTCTTCTTTCCTGAAGTATCCTCTTACCTGAGAGCCATGCATTGCTGGTTTCACAACAGTGTTTCTAAATCACTGCCTTGGTTGTGTTTGCTACTCTCCTACTCTACAACCTTCAGTGGCTCCCCATTGCCTACGTTATAGGGTTGTCAGATAAACTCGAGGATTCTCAGTTACAGTTGAACTTCATAGTTGCATGGGACCTACCTACAGTTAAAAAAAAAAAAAAGGTTTCCCTGAAATTCAAATTTAACTGGTTGTCCTGTGTTTTCATTAGCTAATTCCGGCACCCCTATTATGTCACTGAATATAAACTCTTTAGTCAGCTGTCCAGTAAATGAGCCCAACCAATGGCTCTAGTTTTATCCATCCCTTCTGCCTTTCCTGGAGCCCATCCTCCCACCAAATGATAGTACTGACTGACCCCTTGCCTGCGTTCACCTACTGCTGTAGGCTAAATGTTTGTGTCCCTCCCCAAATTTATATGTTGAAAGCCAATCTGCAATGTGATATTTGGAAATGGGGCCTTTGGGAGGTCATGAGGCGGAGCCCTCATGAATGGGATTCATGCCTTTATTAAAGAGACTTGAGAGGGCTGGAGTCTGCACGTGAGGACACAGTGACAAGACAGCCATCTGTGAACCAGGAAGCAGGCTCTCACCAGACACGGACTCTGCTGTCACCTTGATCTTGACTCTCACCCTCCAAAACTGTGAAAAATAAATATTGTTTAAGCTCCCAGTCTATGGTACTTCTGCTACAGCAGCCTGAACAGACTAAGACACCTGCCCTGTGCTTTTGCTGAACTACGTGTTTTGTGGCCCAGAAAAAAATGCTGCCCCTTGAAGGAGCCTGTGGTTCCTTTAAGAACTCCGTGGTTCTTGATGTGTTTTTTTCTTGCTCTACTTATTTCATTCCATCCTAGTTTGCCTGATTGTAATTGTCTGCCTCTCCCTGCTGGTTAGTTGTGAGTTGCCTCAGGGCAGTCCACGCTTCTCTCATTTCTATGTACTTCCTAGTCTAATACTGCGCTTTATACATATAAAAAGCTATTTATTGAATAAATGAATGAAATAGTAGGAAAGACCTTTAACTCAAAAAAGGAATTTTTAATTTTTAACAATTCTTTTTTTGTTTGTTTGCTTTTTTAAATTTTATTTTACAAGGTTGTGTTACTTTCAGGTGTACAGCAAAGTGATTCAGTTATTTTTATACATATATATTCATCCTTTTTCAGATTCTTTTCTCATATAGGTTATCACAGCCTATTGAGGAGCATTCCCTGTGCTATACAGTACATCCTTGCTGGTTATCTATCTTATATACAGTGGTGTGTGTATGTGAATCCAATTCTTTTAACTCTAAAAAGAATGATCCTTTCTCGTACATTGAACACCTATCTTCCAGAAAGAGAAAGAAAGGATGGGGACATGTGTTAAATGCGTGAATACTACTCTGTTGATACTTCATTACATTCTGTTAAAATGATTCAGTTCTTGGGTATTCCCAAGAAATAAACATAGAATTTCTTTCCTCTATTTTTTTATGGGAATGCTATGTGTCTAGTTTTTCTAGAACTTTAAACTACTTTAGATAACTTAGCAATAGTTTTGAGACACCAGATTTTTTATTAATTAGGAAAGAGAAAGATGACATGACAGTAGAGTAGTTGATATGTAAGGCTAAGTGCGGGCGGGGAACGGGGGAGGAAGGTGCTTGGCTTGGACATTTGAGAAGACACTTGCAAGAATAGCTGAGGTTTGGATATTGTGGACATGGCTTTTCACTTCTGTAAAGCTTGCCTTTTATACCCCTTCCTTGTGCACCCGGGTGTATCAAACAGGGGTGCTTTGTGAAAGCATCTGGCCTCAGTGATATCTTTGCATTCATTTTCCATCAGTTTATATGGAGTATCCTGGCAAGTGTCAGGCCCAATGCATTCTTATTCCAACAGACAAATTGCATCATTTTGGTGGTTGCTGACACATTTTGGTTGATCTGACACAAATCATCAGTTGAGAGACAGCCCAGTTTTGCTCTCTGTGGGCAAGTTTTACATGGCTTCCAGATTCTTTAGCTCTGATTTATGAACGATGTTTCGAGAACCTATATGCAACCTGTATGAGGTTTGAAAAGCAACGCCTGGGAACACAGTTCTGGGTTCTCTCAGCCTCATCAGTATGTAAATCCTCAAGGAGAGTATGAATGCCCCATCGGCAAAATAGTCAGAATGACATTCCCACCACTGCATATGGATGAAGCCACGGCCGATGAATTCCTTCTCCAAATATGCTCTCTTGCTGCATTATTTATGGACTTTGAAAATGCAGGTTGACTCCTGCAGTCGTTCGTTGGCACCATTCTCTTCCTAGTGGGGTCTCTGAGCTGTAACCGGATCCTTGGGTGGAAGGCGTTTATCCTTTTCCTTGACAGCAAGATTGCTACTCTAGACCAGCAACAATTGTATTAAAAATTTTTTTTTGAGCCTTTACAACTGTAGAAGTTAGAGGGCAAGTGAAGGTTTTCTGCTTTGGCTGCCTTTACACGTCTAGAAAAGTCTTTAATATGCTTCTACGTGGTCCTTTTTAATTAGGATCTGAGCTTGGGATTTTTAAGGCATGTTGCATCATCTGAACTTTAAAATAAATATTCTCAATCCTGTTTTGTTCAAGTTCTTCTTCCCTCAAATCTCCTTTTCTTTTCTTTTCTTTTCTTTCCCCATTCTGTTACAGCTATTGAAGGCATCCATAGAGACAGCAAAACCTGTTAAGCAAATTTAATGTAAAGTACAGAGTACTTTTTCAGGGAGCCACAAAGGAGAAAGGGCTTTTTTAAAAAAAAATTTTTTTTACAACACGGACATGGAATGCATAAAATACCTCAAATACAGTTTTCAGGGCAGGAGGGATTGTCTATAAAATATCCAAAAATTTCACCTGGGAATGAATACTTTCTTTTTGCCTAAAACCTGAAAATTCCTTTACAACTGTACATGTTAAAATAAGCTCAGGCAGTGAAAACAATCTGCTCAAGCCAAGGAAATGTTTAAGAAGCTGAGTAAGGAACAGAGGTGGGCGGAGGAGAGGCAACAGAGGCATAGGAAGAGGAACTGTCTTCCTTTTTCAAAATCTCTGCCATTCCATCTGCCCTGACTTTTTTTTTTTTTTTTTTTTTTTTTTCGGTACGCGGGCCTCTCACGGTTGTGGCCTCTCCCGTTGCGGAGCACAGGCTCCGGACGCGCAGGCTCAGCGGCCATGGCTCACGGGCCCAGCCGCTCCACGGCACGTGGGATCTTCCCGGACCGGGGCACGAACCCGCGTCCCCTGCATCGGGCAGGCGGACTCTCAACCACTGCGCCGCCAGGGAAGCCCTGCCCTGACTTTTTAACAAGCTCTTCTGGTCCTTCATTCTGACCGTCCGTATCTGCCATCTTGTCACATTTGAACACTGCTTGTTACTATCTCCCTGAGTGATTTTCCTTTCTTTTCCCTCTGAGGTTGTCACTGAAACAGGACTCTAAAATATGCCTCTGAAACGTGGTGCCTTTTTTCTTTTCCACACAGTCAGTTTTTGTACTTTGTTTTTGTTTTGGGGAGGCAAATATGCATTTTTTGGGAAAGTCTGAGTCTGGTCTGTTGATCACCCTCATGTCTTTGCTTGAGATGTTTTGGGTAAGCATGGAGGGATGTCTAGAAGCATCCCATATTCTCAGTGGAGGTGTAGGGGTGGGGGCAGAGCAGGTAAGATGGAAACATCTCTTGATCAGCAGATAAGTGTGAATGCGAAGCTGTCAACACCCAACTCACACAAAGGCCGTATTAGAAATACGCAAAGTTTTATCATCCACCTGTTTTTGTGGTGCTACTCGTATTTCACATTGTAATCAGACTTGATAATACCGAGTTAATTTTAGAACAGTTAATGAGCAAATGGCTGGACTCCTTCAGTGTATGGGGAATAATTTAAGAAATCATTTTGGGACAGAATACCTAGAACCGTGTGCTCTAAAAGTGTTTACTCATCTCACAGACCTATTTGCTAAAGAAGGACTCAGCTGGGTCATAGGGTTTGGACGCAAATAGCAATTTTCTTCCAATAACTTCCTTTCTTTCAGATCTTGAAGGACAATATAAACATGGAACTGAATTCTTCTCTTCCGAGATACCACTTAAAAAAAGTCAAGTTTGGGAATTCCCCGGTGGTCCAGCGGTTAAGACTCCACGCTTCCATTGCTGTGGGCCCAGGTTTGACCCCTGGTTGGGGAACTATGATCCCACATGCCACAAAGCTGTGGCAAAAATAAATAAATGAATACATCAAAAAAATTTTTTTAACCCAGAAAACAATTTAATAAAAAAAAAGTCAAGTTTTAGAAGTATTTGTACAGCTTGTTCTGTATCTTGGGAACGTTAATTTTCTGTAAGTCACTATAATTGATTTTCCTGCATACTCTGTGTAATATAAATTTATTTCTATCTGTATGGCTGGTTTCACTTTCTTCTTAAGTGCCCTGTTAGCACACACATCTGAAACAGAGTGGACCACTAGATGATGAAAACCCAGCTGCTGCTACCATAAATCAGCGCTCGAGGGAACCCCGGGGGCAACTCATTCCTGGATTGTTGGTATGCTACTGTCCCAGAGAATGGTAACTTGTTTCCCAAGTGCATGGTCAGGCCACTCAAGACGGCTCTTCCCTTGCTCTCTGGACGTCCCTTGCTTGACTAGTGGCTGCCTGACCTACACCTACTCACATGACCGTGCTTGCCCAGTGGCCAGCTAGTGAGCCTTCTAATCCTTAGGCCAGAACGGCTCCACCTGTTAGTTTATTAAAGGGAAACATCTGCCCTCGTGATGGTTGTTAACCTGAGGGGCTGGGAGGGACCTGCTGTGGCTGCTGGTTTCCGTGGTAACTGATTCTCGTGTAAATGGCAGCTTCCTTCTCCCCCAGTAGAGAAGATTACATCTGCCCGCCTTCCGCAGTGCACAGTGGGGTGTTGCTCCAGACCTCTGCCTCTGACAGGTAAGATTCCCGTCAATTAAACCCTTGATGTGTCTGTCACTGTCTCAGGGCTCTTTCTTTGGTCTTGGCCAAGACCAGGCAACGACAAGGCCTGAGGCCTGCAGTCCAACACCAAGGATCAACTTTTTCTAGAATGTATATATTATTTGATGAATGAAAATTGTGTTCACAAAGTCCTTCCTAAAACTGCCAATAATTCTTCCTTAGAAAGTAAACTTATATCAAGACAACACGTGCAGGTTTTGCTGCGTTAACCTTCAGTAGTCTATAAAAGACAGACTATCTTTGTTTACTTTTCAATGTGACCTTATTATTACAAAGGGGATACAGATAATTTGGAAAATAGGAAGAGGCAAATAGCAGAAGAAAATCACATTTGATCCTGTTTTCCAGAAAGAACCAACATCACCATTTTCATTTATTTCTTTCCAGGGTACACATATACAAACAGTACACAAGGTATGCTTTTTGACTCCAGAACTGAGCATTTACCTGTTTTAATAATGATTTTTTAAAGGATCATTTTGAGTTGTTTATTATGTTTTATAGTATTAAATAATATTTAGTTCACTATTCTCTCATTCAATTTTTACAATATAATTTGTTATTAAAAGTAACTGAACGATGAACATTACTATATAACTGGTTTTGGCTGATAATTTCCTTAAGACAGATTTCTAGCGTGAAAATTATTACACAAATTCATACCCCCCAACTTTAATATATATTTCCAAATGGTTTTTCAAAACTGTTTTAATAATTGACTTTCTCACCTTGTAAAATAAATTATTTTCCTTCAATTTGTTAGGAAAAATTAGTATCTTGTTTGAAATTGCTTTTCCTTGATTATTAGCAACGTGGAACATTCCTGATTTGTTTATTAGTCGTTTCTATTTTCAGTTAGTGGAGCTCATTTAAAAAATACTGAAATACGAATCACAGCTTTCAGGTCTTCATTTAAGTTCTAGGGCTCTACAAAAGGGTTCACGTACATTAGGTTTTGTAGGAAAACTAAGCCTCTTATTTATGCCCAGCTGGTTCTCTGATTCTAGAAGTCTGGCGAGATCACCATTCTCATGAAAGGCATTTATCAAATCCTGGTGAGTCTCTAAGCTTGAAAGATGAAGTTCCCTCACTTTGGGCATCTGAAGATGATGAATGTGTGAAGCCTCAGAGAGATATTTACAAGGTAATTCTTTGTCTGTTTACTCTTACGTAACTATTTTAAGAAACTTCAATAGAAAAACTGGAATTTGTAAAATAAGGTACAATGCAATGGTTTTCAAACTGGTGTCCTTCATTCTAGTCTGTGACTGAAGGCGTTTAAATATCTGAAAGAGATAGAAAGTTAAATTGTTTCAAGTCCTCTTTTGATCATCAGTGAGAAAATTAATATAAACAGGGACTTCTCATATAAGCAAACACCAAGTAGAGCTGAATATTCCAAGTCCTAGGCTTCCTAGATCCCTTATTCACATTCCTTGATTATTTATGCACGTGAATTTTACCAGCGCGACTGCTTTGGTTCTTTTATTTTTTTTAATTTATGACATATGTACATCTTTCCTGTCCTTAGACTTTGTCACTCAGCTCTAATGTCTTTTTCTTCCTTCTTTGCATCCCCCCTCTGTCTCCCAGTGTGTACAGACCACAGGCTCTGTGCTTGGTAGATGGTGACTGATCAGTGAGCTACTTGAGGAAACCAGGTGCTAATTTATTTTTCAGTAGCAATTACGTCCAGATTTGGGAGTTTTTTTTATGTAAGCAAAGAGGAAATATTAAATTGTGAAACTCTTTTAATGTGTTTTGCTAAATATTTATCTTTCTTACTGGGAAAACTTGTTTTTCTGCTCTTGGAACCCTCCAAATACTAGAAGGAAAGCACAAATGCATGCAACTTTCATGGAGTTTTTTGGTCTGAGTCTGCTTTTTGAAGGATAATTTTCATCAATCTGGTTTTTCTTCTGCCTCAAGAGCTAACGGTGGTACGATCAGCAATACATGTATGCTTCCATATAACTGCATAGCCGTAATTAATGTCACAAGATATATTCAGATTGTCGTGTAGGGGAAAATTCCATAATATGAATCAACCCAAAAGAGCTAATAATGGGGCATGTAGGGCGGGAGACAGGGATGAAGCAGATGAGAAAGGCGAGGAAGTGGGCTGGGAACATGCTGGTGGCAAAATCTCGTCTTTTCAGATCACCATTTTTTAAAAAAAGTTTGACAGTCATTTTTCTTTGGCGTGGTTATTACTATTATGTTTTGGTTCCCTCTTCACTGGTAGTTATTTAACAGCTCTTTGAAGAAAAGCTAAATGAAGTGGCATGAAACCAGTTTCGTTAATGGAAGAACATTTATGCAGCTCAGGCCCCTTAGAGCTGAAGACTGGAATCTGTCAACTCCCTGGATTGGCTTCTGCACCCGAGTGAGACGTACCATTGACTCAGATCAGCTTTTCTGGGCTATTGAAAAGTAGATCAACAAAATAAGAATGCTCCAATTTTACTCTTCTGTATGGAAAGTAGATTTTAAAAAATTACATAAATGACTCAAGGGCAGGGAGGATTTCTTTTTTTTTTATGGGCAAAGAAGACAAGATCAGTGACTCTTTCTCCCTCGTCGATCTGGCAGAATTGACAGCCTCTGCTCCCGTGCTTGCATTAAAGGTACGCCACTGTACACCTGACACCGTTAGCTTGAGCAGATTGAAAACCCCAGGTGTTTTCTGAGAAATGGGAACAGTGGAAGCGTGTACAGACATCAAACAATCCTTGAAAACAGTATGGCCTTCTCTCCATTAGCTTATCCCCAATAACACACAGTCTTCAATGTTCCGGACTCCGAGTTTGAATAGAAGACCGGCGGTGTTCAGCTCAAGGATGGTTCCTGAATGGTGTTTTACAGTAAAATTCTCCTCCCGCCTGTGAAAGTGAATGTGTAGGATCGAAATACAAGCCCACTGGGAAGCTTCCTTTGATTCAGAGTCAAGGTCAACAGGATAATTTCTGAGATTGAATAAGAGGTCTAGCTGTAGTGTCACCTCATTTCTCCTTTCTGAAAAGCAGGCAGGTGTGTGTGGGAACAGGCTGCAGAGGGGTACATGCTCTAACTGTTTTATCGTGCTGCCTCTTCACTTGCTGCCCAGGCCCACGTACCATCCCCCTCCCTCCAGGGTTTGGCCTTAGAGCCTGTTGGCTCCGCCCCACGCAGCGAAGCCCCCAACCAGGGAGCCGCCCCCCTGTTTCTCTTCCTTCTTGGCCCACGCGTGTTTTGAGCCTCCTTCTTACATCTTTCCTGTCTTTTACACTGACCCGTGATGTTGGTCACTGCCCTTAGGGACCTGTCTGGGTCACTTGGTTTATTTTCCCACTTCTGTGGGCTCCCCCGACACCACCGACCATCAGGGGCCCCCTACAGAGGTAGGGCAGCCCTTCCTGCCCTCCCCACTCAGGACCCACAGTGGGACTAGGCGAGGGGGACAGACCACCCCAGCGGAGAGCGGTCACACCGTCCAGGAGTGGCCTGTGTCCCTGACCCTCTGCCTCTTTTGCTGATGGTGGAATGTTCGAGGCAGGTGACTTCTGGGGACGTCACAGGGAAGCAGGGTATCGGTGCTCCCAAGAGGAGACAACAACTCCTCGGCCAAGGGTCCTCACAGCTGACCCAGCATCCCAGGGGTTAGGTGGGAGGGCAGAAGCAGAAGGGCCAGAGAGACTTGTTTTGGGGTAGTTTTTTGGGAGAATTTTGCAAATAATGGTACTAATGATTACCATCAGGTAACCCTATGACCCAAGACTCTTACTTCTAAGTATATTCTAGGGGCACTCCCCCATGTCCACACAAGGACACACCTTCACAGATCCCCTAGCTGTCTGGTGCACGTGAGCGAACGGCCCGCGTTAAAGTCTGGGAACCACTGAACTTGGGTTCAGAGCCTTCCTACAGGTGGACTGAGAGATTCCAGTTTCCATAACTGGGCCTCTCCCCTCACCTCCCTCCAAGCTGATAGAAGAAGAGCCTTGAGAGGTGAGACAGACTTTATACAATTCAGAGAGCGCAGGATCTGTGAAGAGAAGCTCTTCATTCTCTCTGTGAGATCCCAGGAAACTCACTCCCACAGGTTACGGTGCCTGAGAGACAGAGGAGCTAGCACTGCCCTTCAGAGCCGGACACTCCTGGTCAGCGCTTTGGGAAGAGACGGCACAACAGGGCCCATGAGGCCAAGAAGGTGCCCAACATCCCCCCTCCACTTGCCAGCGTTGGGAGGAGACCCCGAGGGTGGATGAGATTTTTGATTACAGTCTTTCCTGAGGGACAAGAGACGCACCTGCTGTAAAAAAGGCCATATAGCAGCCAGCTTGACATCAGCAAGGATATATGGTGGCTCTTTCAAGGGACCATTATGTCCCAAGGAGCCAGACTGTTTACATGGATCCAACAGGTAACAAGCCAAAGTGGTCCATTCCTTCCAGTATGAAGAATTTCACAGCTTCCATTTCACCATCCAGAACAATCACTTGGCCATGCCTCCTCTGAAGAGGTCTGGGGGTTTCACCCTCCATGTACCCCACAGCAGAGGAGAACTAACTGTTAGTGCCACAGGTCGTTTCTGCCACAGCTCCCCTACTACCTGCACCGGAGAAATTTCTGTCTGAATCTAGGCTAGTGGGGAAGTCCAGGGACAGTCTGCTTTTACACTCTGCCCCATTTCTCCTCCTGCGGCTATAGGGCAACAAGGTCAATAGGAGAACAGATGAAGGTCAATGGCTACATTACGGACACTTGATTTTACTGCGATGAGTTGAGCCTCCCTGATTAACTGGTTATATGGAGATTAGGAAATGGGAAAAGCTTAAATACCCATCAGTGAGGGAATGGCTTATTACAGTGTATTGCATTTTACATTCTAATACGGGAATATATTTTGATATTTAGGCACATGGATAGCTCTCGATTGTGATGTTGAATAAAAGGAAAACATAATAGTAAGTGCAGTGTAGCAACATTTATGTAAAATTTAAACATATTCTACAACCCTCTGTCCTATATTCTTCATGGATCTATAGATGTGTATGCGTGTGTATGTGTGTGCAAACATAAAGATAGACCAGAAGCACCTACCACATTTACGATATTAACTCTTGAGGGAGAAGGAAGGAAACAGAAGTTGTGGGCAAGAGGGAATCAAATGATATTTCAGCTTTATACGTAATGTTTATTTGTTCATCTAAAAACATCTATGTAAGCATGACATAATCTTTGCCATTGTCAACGACTACAATGCTAGGGATATATGCGTTTGTCCTAATTAGGCTCTGCACCTTTTTCTGTTTTTATGATTTATCAAAAATTATATAAAAGACAATGAAAAGCCA